>NC_137883.1:16992690-18192690 GCF_963924005.1 Protomyctophum bolini | reverse complement strand
GGTTTCTCCTCTTGGATAAGGAGACGTTCAGTGTCTGTCTGCACCATCAGGGTTTCTCCTCTCTGATGAGGAGACATTCAGTGTCTGTCTGCACCATCAGGGTTTCTCCAAGCCCTCTTGGTTGGCTGTCTGCACAGTTAAGTCCTCCATGGTCATTTAACTCTGAGCAGGACTGGAAGAAGTATTTGTTTTACTTAAGTAAAAGTAGCAATACCAGTATACCACAATATGTTACAAGTAAAAAACTAAATCAAGCTAAGCTTTTACTTGAGTAAAAGTATTGGCATCTTAACTTTTCTTACACAAAAGTTTGCATCTTCTGATGCAGCTTGTAGATCGGCTATTTACAAAGAGCCTTATGTATAAAATAGTGCTTAATTGGTTAATGTATTATGTTTTGTACAGTAATAATAATCTAAATCTAAAGTAAACAGTTCCTAAAGTATTCATATCATTTTATTGGAGTGGAATAAAATACAAAGTTTTGAAAAATGCAGTGCCGGATTAATAGGAGTTGAGGCCCTTTGGCTGTTATTTTTGAGGCCCCCAAGGCTCTTACGTTTTGGCTCCATGCACAAAATGTTTTGGGGGGGAGCTAGCCCCCTAAACTCCTGAAATGCACAGCGGATAGAGATAGGTTTCACCATCTGTCCGTATACTCAATAACTTGTTTCATGTCATCGTTTTGCGACGTCAACAATTTGTGGAAAAATGCATAGGAGGATATAAGAGTATGTTTTGCCACACTATATTACTGTTCTCCTCACTCAAATCAGAACAACGGGATTCAGGCTGGAAATCGGCTTAACTTTTATGTAAAGCAGTTTGAAGTGCATTTTAATGCATGAAATGTGCTGCATATATAAAGTTGAATTGATTGATTGATGGCAATGACCCATCACTTACTGTGTTTTTCGCTTGGCATTAATTCTGAAAATTGCCAGCTGTGAAACAGATGTCACTTGCTTGTGTTTATACTGTATGTATGACTACGCCTAACCTGTGCTAATTATCAGCCTGTTGCTAATCCCATGAACGTGGTCCTGCAGATTAATGCAGAATTGTGCATGATGGATGGACGATACTTGTTTGTTCAATTAATGATTAATATGGTATTCCGGATCTGTTCTCTCTCTACTCTCTAGTGTCAGCTGTCTCACTTCATCTCTCTCATTCTGTTTTGCATAGCTCTCACTTCGTGATTGGGAATACATATACAGTATATATATATATCGGTCTTCATTTCAATGAGCCACACATGCAGCTCTTAATCCAGTACATACTAGGCAACCCTTTGGTGTGCCGGTATATCTGTTCAAACGCGTTCCTTTTTGGTGTTTTGCAAACATGAACAAGCATCGTTGCAAAATGCAAACACAGTCATGCTAACTGTACCACAAAATCTGCAGTGGGTCCTTCACGCATTCTCAAGAGTTAAAATAATGCTGCGGATTGTTTTTCTTTTGCTGCATGTAGACGAGCAGAGTGAGCAGCGGGTGCAAACATGTATCCATATTGCCCACTGTGTCGCTGGCGCCTGGGCTGACCCCCTGTTTGTGTGTATATCCTGCACCCCTCTGTTCCACTGGCCCCCTCACTATATACCTCCTCCCTTTTTTCCACTTGTTCTTCTCCCTCCAATCTCGTCCCAGTGTGAGCTCTGGCACGCCGGCCCGGCCCGGCCCTGCCCTCCTCTCCTCCCCTCTTGCTCTCTCCGCTCTCGCCGTTCCGCGCTTCCTGCTCCGGGCTCGGGCCGGCCTGGCTGCCCGGCGGGGGCAGCCTGCTCACCTCCGGGGGCAGCTGGCCCGCCTGATGGCCCCATTCATCATCAAGACCTGAGGCAGAGCAGTGAGGGAGGGTTGTGTGTGCGTGTCTGTGTGGTTGGGGGGAATCCTGGGCCTTGTTGTTGACTTTATTGGGATAGTTATTAAATAGGTCCTGATGACAGGGGAGGCAGAGGAATGCTTTCAACTCCCTCTGCAGGGGTTGTTCTATACAAACCCTGGGACTGGATGGATGTTCGGAGCGGTGGAAGGAGCTGGATGGGTGGGTGGGTGGGTGGATGGATGGAGGGGAGAGAAAGAGCACATTTTGTTAGTAATCACAGTAGGGATGTGTTGGTTAGAGAGACAGAAAGATAAATGTTGCAACGCAGACACGCTCAGAAAAGGAAGTGGGAACTGCAAGACAATAAAACGACAAAGAAACCATTTACATCCCAAAATCTGTTTAACCACTTAAGCCCTGCCTATGTCATAGCACTTTGTCCTATGAAGGTGTTGTGCAGTCAGTGAGCTTGTAGATTGGATATTTTTGCTTGTTTTGCTTGCTATGTTTAAACATTTGTTTTTTTTCGTAATATTTGTTTTAATATTTTTGAAAACATTTTTGCCTATAATGACATGCTCTAAATTGGGACACCAGTTAGTAAGTGCTTAATTTTACCCAGAAAGCGTCAATGTTTACACTCAAAGCGTCCATTTTGGACAATGAAACACTCTTTACTGTGTGCAGCCGGATAGATGTTGAGGACGGAGGGAGAACTCCCAGTTAGTTGTCTCTTGAACAGATGAGTTGCCCTGCAGGGCAAGGGGGCCAAGGATGTTGGGGCTGGTGGCTGAATGGATGATGACTGAATGACAGAACTCCTGCTGAGATTGTCCATTAATGCACGCACACACACACACACACACACACACACACACACACACACACACACACACACACACACACACACACACTCCATTGAGTGCCCCAGCAGGAGAGAGGACACAGACATTGGGCCAGAGGCCAGTCGAGGGATACAGAGGGCACTGGAGGTCTCTCTCCACAGTGTTGGATTCAGTCAGTAGCCAACTGTTGGCATGGGAAAATGTAGTCCCCCTCCCACCCCCCAAGCTGCATTCAAGTCCAACAGTAGCATAACGTGTGTGTGTGTGTGTGTGTGTGTGTGTGTGTGTGTGTGTGTGTGTGTGTGTGTGTGTGTGTGTGTGTGTGTGTGTGTGTGTGTGTGTGTGTGTGTGTGTGTGTGTGTGTGTGTGTGTGTGTGTGTGTGTGTGTGTGTGTGTGTGTGTGTGTGTGTGTGTGTGTGTGTGTGTGTGTGTGTGCGCGCTCGCTCGCTAATGTCTGTGTGTGGGTGCACGACTGCACGCATTCACTTGACCCCAAACCTATACTCCACAGCTGTTGAACAAGGGGGGAGTAAAGTGGTAGCACCAGAATGAGAGAGACAGAGAGAGAGACGTAAAATGGAGGGGAGAGATGAGAGGAGTTGAGAGAGCAGACCCCGGGGGGAACGTGAATGACTCACTGACATCCTCTTGGCCAGCCTCAGCAGTCTGGTCCTTCTGAACAATGGATGGGAGAGTATTATTTCACTCCATTTACTGGCCTGTTTTATCACTGAGGTCTTTGTGCCCGTCTTCTACTGGTATAGACGATACAGTGTGCAACAGTACCTGAGCTTCCTGCTAGAATACTGAGACACTGTGTTTTGACTGGGAAAAATGGTGGCTAATGTTTCACTATTGGCAATTATATTTTGTTTGAAATGTTTCACTTTTGGTGATTATGCTTTATTGAACGATGCCACTATTAGAGATGTTTTATTTCAATTGTTTCATTATTACTATTAGCGATTTATGTTTGGTTTGAATTGTATCGCTGCCGTGCTGATTATGTTTAAAATATTTCAGTTTTGTTTACTGTGGAGAAGATGAGATAGTGTCTCACATACATCGCTGACTGTGAGAGTAGTGTTTGTGCTTGTGAGAGGGAAAAATACGAAAGAGCCAAGTTTACACTTGAGAATTATCCATGTAGTCACTCATTACAAATAAACAAACACACCTGCCAGCATGAAAGAGTTACACTTGGAAATATGAACATATGGCGAAGCACACCCTCCCTTAGAAACACAACCTCCCACCCATCTCTCCTGCAAACTCAGACACACACACACAGATTTGTGTGTGCATCTCTTGCCTGTGAACTTTAATCCGTCGCCTCAGACTTGTAATAATCCTGTCAATTACCCTGGAAAAGGAGCTATGAATGACAGGCTTGTCTCCCTTTTCATTTTCTCTCTGGTTCAGTGCAGATGAGTGAGAACAGAACGACATTGATGTACATTAGGAAGTAAGCAGGTGTTTTGACAGTTGCCATTGGAAGTGTTATCCCAAGAAAGTATTTTTAGGCTGTGGCGCTAAATCCATACAGTCAGTAAAACACCAAAAGTTTGAGGATAGCACACACCTTACGTATAAAAATAGGCAGGGACGACCTTAGTTACTGTACATCAGGGTTTGGCTTTGGCCAATGGCATAGTCTTGTGAGTATTTAATTTGGACTTGCTAATCATATTAAGGGCACTGACTGCCTTGTTTTTCATACATTCAAAAGGTCACATAACACAAGTAGTCAAGCATATTTGTTTGTTTGTAGTCCTTTTTTACAGTATATTTCATTAATTCATTATTGATATATCTGCACAATCCATAACAACTGAATTCTCAGCAGCCTTGTAGAAGAGTATTCTATACGGTATCTATGGCCCCCAAATCTTTGTGTCCGTCCTTGTGTCCGACAGACAGATGTCTGTCCGTCTGTTTTACACTCCTACTTGCGAGAGATCTATGTCATCCATATGACGTCAGACATTCACAGGGATGACCAATGTCATCCATATGACATCAGACACTCACAGGGATGACCAATGTCATCCATATGACATCTGACACTCACAGGGATGCCGCGCCGTTATTAGACCTCATCTAGTTTTTGTTTTTTTCACACATGATGTCAAAGCAACTCATAGATCAATAAGGTGAGATACCTTAAGATATCTTTCGTCCTTCCCGGAATAGCAACTACATTTTGTTTTCCAGCTGTCACACCCCTCGGGGAAAATGTTAAGTGCTTTTCTTGTGCTGCTGATGAAAGCATACACAGACACAGTATTTATTAAACCTTAGTTGCCTTAGATACCGAATCTGCTGACCATGTGACATACTCACAGCAGCATAGACAAATTAAATTTAAATTCACCACCGCCCCCTTATCAAAGCCCCAAACAGATTGGAAATTCAAACAGCTTTATGCTAAAAACCAAAGTCTTTCCTTTTGCTGTAATATTTATGTGGAATAATTTGGCAGAAGATTGGCAGAAGAAAAAATAAATAAAAGCTGGCTTCTTGTAATATGTAGATATTTCGAAAAATACATGACAATTTTAATGAACATGCCATGTATACTGTGAGCAATTTTGGAATGCCTGGAGTAGCTTTTACTAATGAATATAATTGTGTAGTTTTATTTTATAGCCGCAATGAGGTTTTTTTTTTTTTTATCATAACAACTTTGACATACGCCCTCCCCAGAAGGTCCCCACTATTATATGGATAGCCAATCATAGCCCAGCAGGGGTGGCTGGCGGTTAGCTTTGCCTCTTAATGTGCACCAAGGCTTCTGGTAATTGGCTTTCTAACACCTTAGAGATGGAACACCCCCCGTGACCCGATCCAACAACACAGAGAGTAGCCAGAGCTTACACTTCAGCGAGCATTCAATCACTACCAGACGTGTGTGTGTGTGTGTGTGTGTGTGTGTTGGAGAGAAAGAAAAGATGATGATGCGTCCGTCAGCTGCGTGGTGTGTGCATCTGTCATGTTGGTGTGTATCTCCGACTGCTCACTCCACTGAGCGCTCAATCACTGGGAATGGATGTGTGCATTTTTGTGTCTGTCTTTGAGTAAGAAAAATGAGTGTGTTCGTGCGTGTGTTGTAGGGTTATCCATGCGTGAGGCCATGGCAAGTCGGGGCAGTGAGTGCATTAACACCAGTGGTTACGTATGTGTATCTCTACCATGCGCGGGCGCACACACACACACGTGCGTGTGCGTGCGCCGTGCGTGCATGCATGCCCTTGTGCACTGCACTCATCTCAACTCAGTGCGGTTCTTACCTCTCGTACTCAAGAGTGCAGCCTTCGTGAGCTGGAGCCTTTAATTTTTAAAATGCTTGCCATGCCCGTTATCTTAACCTCCCAATGACCTCACGCTGACATCAGTCTCCATGGGCCGCCCCTCGCTCTCTCCTTCTCCGTAAACACACACAGCATGACTTTGTCATCTGTACAATTAGACCAATCAGCGCTTAATTGCAGTGGTGGAAAGTACTGACCAAGTACATTTACTTAAGTACTGTACTAAAGTACAATTTTGAGGTATTTGTACTTTACTTCAGTATTTCCAATTTCCAATACTTTTACTTCTACTACTCCACTAAATCTCAGATGCAAATATTGTACTTTTACTCAACTGCATTTATTTGGAAACCATAGTTACTAGTTACTTTTTATTTTTATTACAAAACATGCATTAACCACTTCAGCCCTACAATATGTACATTTCGGCCATTTGAAAATTGCCGATCTACAAGCTCACAATGCATTGTGGACTACTGGACTTGTAGATCTGCTATTTTCAAAAGATTTTTATACATGATTTGAAAACTTGAAACGGGACATGCAATGAGTACTTTCTACTTTTGATACTTTAATTTAAATATATGTATGCCAATAATCAAGTAGATTTTGAGTTCTATTTTGCAGTATTGATACTTTTTCTTAAGAGTACTTTTTCCACCAATGATTCTCGAGCTTTTTAATTCCAAGGAGGACCGCCAGTTTGATATGCATTTGGCCACGGAGCACCACTAGATACAGTTATTTTAATCCCCGGTCTACACTGTATAATAATTTTAATCTGAGAGTGACAGGCCCTAGAGACACTTTGGTTCCTAATTATGAGTAATTTAGCCAGGGACCCTTGGAAACTCATCAAGAGCCCCTCTGGGAGTCCGTGGACCCCACATTGAAAACCAGAGGTCTAGGAGGGGACACAGTTAGTCAATTGTTCTCGGTTTGGTTAACATTTTTCACGTTGACTCAATATCCCCATCCGCCATTAGCAGTCATTAGATTTAGAGTATTACATTTCTTCTATTTGGTTAGGGTGATAATAACCTTTTATGGTATACTTGCAGTGACATGTTCCAGAAGGAACGCAATGCACGCGCTGTGCGGGACTGTGGAAGCATTGTGTGTGTGCGGATGGAGGGAGGGCAAACGGAATTCTG
The DNA here is from genome assembly GCF_963924005.1 of Protomyctophum bolini. Classification (NCBI taxonomy): domain Eukaryota; kingdom Metazoa; phylum Chordata; class Actinopteri; order Myctophiformes; family Myctophidae; genus Protomyctophum; species Protomyctophum bolini. The sequence goes on along the minus strand of NC_137883.1, from coordinate 18,185,553 downwards.
CGTGTGGCGAGTCCCTTTGCCGGGATGTATGGAAGGGATGGATGAATAATGACACGAGGGAAGGAGAAAGGAAGAACGGTGGGAGCTGCTATTGGAAGCGCGGGATGAAGAAGTATCACGTATTTCTGTAACACTAACTGAGAACACATGTCAGTACTGTGGCCTCAGGATCGTATCGAAGATATGGTGACTGAAACTATGACTAAATGTACTGACAATTTCGTCAACAAATAAACAAACTAGACGAGGAAACGAGGAGTGTTGCTCCTGGTTGTGATCGAGTGTTGCTTGCGCTTTACTCAAATAAAGGTACTGCGTTACTGTCCAGCGTTACTGGTCGTACAGCAGAGAGAGAGAGAGAGAGAGAGAGAAAGAGAGGTCGACAGAAGAGATGGCGGGATTGCATTTGACAGTCAGCCCCCCCAGTCATCCATTTAACCCTGCCACCGCTACTAGTGCAATATTAATGCCCTTAAACGTAGATGAGGTGAAAATGTGTGTCTCAGGGACTGGATCCCTGTGGCGAGGGCAGCTGCGTGCATGCACTCGTACACACGCATGCACACGTGCACACGCATGCACACGTGCCCACACACGTGCACACGCATGCACACGTGCACACATGATGCACATTTTGTATATGTCTCCCCATCACTGTGGGGATTTTGTTTAACGCCATTTTTACAAATTGTTTTGCCATTTTTACACTAATCCTAATCTAACCCTTATACCCCAACTCTTAAACCTGACCCCTAAATGCCTAATCCTGTAATCCGGATTTGTGTGCACACCACGCACGCACGCACGTCGCACGCAGGCACTCACACACTCACTCACTCACTCACTCACTCACTCACACACTCACACACTCACACACTCACACACACACACATGCCATATTCCCCCCCTGAATTTCCATTCAAGTCTGGCAAAATAAATTACTATGATGGCATGTAGTTGATAGTGGGTACAGCAGATCAACTTATCAAAGGCACCGCTCACTTCAAACGAGTGACTTTTATTTACAATGTGTTGACTTGTTTTTAAATGAAATAAGTAACCACAAGTGGGAAGAATTGCTGTACTCCCGCAGCCAACCATGCATTAGCAGGGTCCCGACTCCACACAAATAAATGGAAATGCGATTTCAACTTTCAAGGGGCGTGGTTAACCAGGCTACGAAATTCGTTGACGTCGTCAAAAGTGGATCGTGGAAAATTGACTCATTGGGAGATCTAAATGTTTGTGATTCTCACGACCCTCCTGAATTTCGTGGAAAACGACAGCACAGAACTGCCAAAACTGCTAAAAATGGCGGAATCCGTGCGGAAACAAAACTGTATAATAATGTCACGTATAATGTCATACGACAAGATATGGACATCAGGTTGAAAGTGATGAAGTATTTGAGCAGGCTCTTTTCCTGCTCTATATGAAATCCAATCAGGCCTTAGAGGCGAATCAGGCGATTTAGGGATTTAAGGTAAGGTGCAGTTTATGTGAAACCCTAAACCTCTTCAAATGTGGGCTATTCCCCCCGAATTCCCCTGAACGCCTGCTCGTGTGGCCAAGCCCTTTGGACTTTGTGTGGAATGTTGATCTGAGAGGAAGCACGAGACGGGCAAGAGAGGTGAGGTGTAAGGGCAGGAAAACGATTTAGCCGCGCGTCGCCTGAATAATGAATAAGAAACTGTGTGTCCGCTGAACAGAGACAGCTAGCAAGGTGGTGTGAAGGAAAGAGAGTGTTGCAACACGGAAATACATGTTTAGAATATACTGTGTACTGTGTGTGTGTGTGTGTGTGTGTGTGTGTGTGTGTGTGTGTGTCTGAGAGAGAGAGAGATTGCGAGAGGGAGAATGGAACAGTGATCACAGTCAGGATTACATGACCTCTCTAGCACAGTACCACAGGGACCCGCATCAACCCAGCGCATTATTTCACAAGTGGGCAAGTCAAACTCCACCACACTGTGAAATCCTCTGTGTTCGACCCAAATGAACCCGTAATGCTATGAGGGTTCTATACTACTGTGCACCATTCACTCTGAGCCAGTCTCGTGTGGCCAGATGATCGGAAACCTCTGCCTACCAATCATATGTCTGATGACATCTATATTCAATGTCGTGGCTAGAGCAGTGGAAAAAAAACTCGACCAGTCTTGGAAGAAGTATCTTTTACATTAAAGTGGCAATACTTTGTTCACATTTTACTTGAGTAAAACTACAAAAGTACTGACATCAATCAAAATGTACTTAAAGTACGAAAGGTACTCATCTTTAACCCATTATAGACGGGAACCCGTTTTTGTAACAATACATTTCAGGACGGGAACCCTTTTTGGTGTAGTTGTTGCTATGTATACAGTATATAGCATTATTCATTTTTTTGTAATGTTTTAACGGCTTCACTGCATAACTATAGCTTATTACATTGTTTTTCCCTGCGTAACACGCTAAACCCACTTTGTTTTATATGTTTAATTCTGCATTTTTTGATCACTTTTATGAAATACCGGCTTTGTCGCGGACATCGTGACGAGGCCGACACGTTTTGATAACGTAACCGGAAATCGACCTATAGCTGGCTTGCAAGGGCTTCTGGGAAACTCAGTCCAATACAAAGTGAACGAGACAATCTTGGCTCGCTCTGCTCTTTGTTTGTGATCCACATCGCGGACGTGGGTTATGTGTCCACTAGCTAACAAACATTGGGACTATTTTCAGCCGGATTTTCATGAGACGGAGCTAGAATTAGTTACTATTTGAAGATTTTCAGTAAACGTAGGTTAGGATTTAGGTGATTTTAGAATCCTCAGTCCTCCTAAAAAAGTTGTTGTGAGCTTCCCAATATGAATGACAGCCCTAAACCTAGATGTCACTCCAGTAGTCTGAATGTGCGAGAGCTGAGCCCTCAGCATCGACCGCCAAGTCCTCACCCAACCCCACCCTGCCCGGAATGCTAAACGCTGGCTCACTGAGAGGCCCTTTTTGCTTTTAAACCTGGCTGTAGAGGCTGCAGTGAATACATGTATAACTGATTGCCGATACACTTCAGTTCATACATGTACATACATTGCAGTGCATAATGTATTCTGTACATGTATAATATTATTATACATGTACAGACTGCAGTGCATACATGTATACTCCCGTGTATACATGTATAACGCAGTTCATTATACTGTATGCGCTGCAGTGAATACATGTACAGTACACTGCAGTGCCAATAAGATAAGTTTTCTTTGTCCTCCAAGTATCATTCATCCCCCACAATATCACTCAGGGATTTTATGTTTTCTTGTATACGAGAAAAGCTTGCTGGCTGGGTGTCATGGGGCTGATGGAAATGCCTGTGTAGGGGGGGGCTGGTATTCCAGACAAGAGTGCTCAGGGCTTTGGGGAGGGTGCGCAAATAAGAACTTACCCTCTATCAAAAACTCCTTACAATGAAGTCCCCTGATCCTTTGGGATGTCTGCGCTGTCTCGGCTGCCCTTGCCTGGCTTTTTTGGGGGTTGGTATAGGGCCTGTTTTATTTTTGTATTCCTTTATTGACAACTGGGTAAAAACCTTGTTCGCTGCGGGTGAAGTGTAAAAAGTTTGAACGATTGACACTGTCAGAGTGTTAAGGGATCAGACAACCGGGGCGCCGTGGGAAGAAATGGGAGCGACTGACTGGCGACTTTCAGATGGGTGGGTGGGGTCCGTCGTCATGCCACGTACCCTACTGGTCTGACTGGATACCTCCCAACATAACTAAGGCACTGTGTGCCTTTTGAGACGTACACTACACATATTCATTGTGAACTTTTATAAAGGCTTTTAGCCCAGCCCCAATCCCCCAGCTCAAATCAACCCTCCCCCAATGCACGCCAACATACATTAGCCAATAGCAATAGTTTGAGCAATGCCCTGTGGTTGACCTTCTCTCCCTCTTCACACCTACATACAGCTTTTTTATTCACAATTACTTTCACATCAAAACACACACACGCACGCATGCGTGCGCGCACACACACACACACACACACACACACACACACACACACACCACATGCACCGCGCGCACATATGTACATCACAAGGATGTTGTTTCATTATCATCAGCAGTAGGTGTGTGTGTGTGTGTGTGTGTGTGTGTGTGTGTGTCTGTGTGCACATGATGGGGTGACAAGACAGGGCTAATCTTGTCTCTTAATATTTGATGAGCTGAGAGGAGTTGAGGGAAGAATGTCTTTCCTCTTACTAGCGCTCTGTTGATTCATCTCCTGCTGTCTCTCTCTCTGGTCTGGTATTGTAAAGCGAATTTGGATGGCTTAAAGAAATGAATCGATAGGGTAAATACATTACCCAGCACCATCTACTTGATGTCCTCATTCAATTGTCTTTCTTTTGAAACAGTACACCAAGCTATATCTCTTCATCCCACGCACAGGTGCAGTAGTAAAGCTCTTCTATGTGTTTATTGAATGAATTCTCTCAACTTCAATTAATATACAGTATAATAATACAGTGTGATAGAACAGGTATCAAAGTTACATGTCTTTACTCTGCCTGAACAGTTCATCTCACACCTATTTCATGCTGCTTGAATTCCACAAGGTTCATATGCTGTACTCTTGTATGCATCCCAGAAGATGCTAGTGTTTGATACCATTGTTCTGGTGCGGCGAGCGCTGTGTACTGTAGCCCAAATTATTGGTGGAGGGTTCTCCGCAGGGGAAGGTAAACCGACAGTGACACTGCAGGGGTGGAGAAGCTCTGCAGGATGCCTCCTGTCTTTCAGCGCTCCGAGCTAAAGCTAAAAACCCAATGCAGTGGAGCCTTTATGCTGTGCACAAGCGTGGTGCTCCCTGATTAGAGGAGCAGCCAGAGACCCATCGGCAGGGCCCAAACGCCGGTGTTTATTTATTCCCCCTTTCCTTCCATTAATCTTTTATATCCCGGGCTAAATGTGAGCTGAGCTGACGTGACACCGTGAATGTGTGTCGGGGCAAACTGAGTGCTGCTGAGGTTAAGTGCTCCGGTGTCTGCTGCTCAGGGGAAGGGGACGTTTTCGGGCTGAAATGGAAGGAGGGATAGGGGAGACGAGGGGGAGGGGGGTGAGGAGGGGGTATTGTGAAAGATCGTCCCAAAGGAGAGACCACAGAGCTTGCGTTTCATGAGTTTGGCCTCAGTGTCACACGTGTGCATACTTACGCACAGATGCGTTCACATGCACACGTACAGGTGGTGCCTCTCAAACAAAGGCTTTTGTAATCCAGACAGCGCTCGTGTTTCCGCCTTCAAAGGTGCCCACTCCCCACACTCTCACTCTGGAAGTGTAAAAATGGACCCGTATAAGGGTCTGTGTCTACACTCACTCAGAGTTAAAGGAACACCCCTGGGTCTCACTGTGCATGTGTAGATGTGATGCTGGCTATTGAAATCCCGGAGAAGTTTGTATATTCCTTTAATATTCTTCAAGCATGAGATTTGATTTCTGAGCTACTGCAGATTCTCCCTCTTTCAAAGGCTTTTGCAATTCTATTGTGGGTGAAACCTGAATGCAGCACATGGGACGTAGTGGAACATTACATGACTCTTCTCTCATACTCTCGCGCATATACACATGCACAGTTGCACGCGCGTGTGTGTGTGTGTGTGAGTGAGAGAGAGCTGAACACAGCACACATTGGAACACACACCCTGATCATCATATCAAAACATTAATGAGTTGAAAAGTCAACACAGCTCTCTTGCCATGCTCCATTAACAATAGCAAAATCCATAATCATATTCATTTGCCAGCAGCTTTATTTAATAAACTGGAATGGGCCTGGTACCTCCATTACCATAATGCTACTTACCATTAATCTTGGTCATTAAAGGAGTTTGATCCCCCCAGACGTCTTGAGTTGTAGGAATTGTAGGAACGAAAGGAATATGGGGTTAGGGTTATCTATGCGTTGTGAGCTCCAATATCTGCTGTTTTCGGCAAGCGACACTGTCATACAGCAACGTATAAATCACACTTAACGTGTGTGTGTGTGTGTGTGTGTGTGTGTGTGTGTGTGTGTGTGTGTGTGTGTGTGTGTGTGTGTGTGTGTGTGTGTGTGTGTGTTGATGGCGGCGTGCTTAATACGATAATATTAACTCACATCCACCCAGTAGGGGAGTATAGGCAGCTTCTGGAAGGAAAAAATAAGCATTTCGAGTTATCCGTCTCGTATTGTGTCTGGAGAATATTGATGCGTGGAAGTGCGTGGCGCCGGTGGAGGTGATTGAGGCTGCTATGTGGGCTCCAACGCCTAAACATGTAAATAAACTCATTAGGGAAGACGGAGGACGCCAGGCTGACTGACAGGGACAGCAGGGGTTCTCCGGATGGATGTTCACACGCTAACTCTGCTCCACCGCTCCCACTAGCTCACATTGCTTATTCTCAGGCTGCACTTTCATCCCCTCATTAGCCACCGGAGGCTTATTTGGAGATGTACGGGTATCACGGGCGTCTTACCCACAATACCTGCTTGTTCACTCGATCCTCTGCGGTACTTTGCTGATTCAATCTGAACTCACTTTCAACTCACCTTGTTGCACTTCTTTCCCCTCCCCCTCCCTTTCTCTTTTTCCGTCGCTTAATTCTCATCTGGCCTCATCAACCTTATTCTTTGTGTCTCGTCGTTTCTCCACTTCTTCATCATAACATCATAACTCAGTCATTCACTTGCTCAGTCAATCCCCACTTAGCGCCCGCTGTTGTCTGATCGGCACACTTTATTGGCCTTTTCTCTCGCTGTCTCGTTTATGCTTTGAATTGACAGTGAGTAGAAATTCAGAATTGTCCTGGATTGGCTTGATGATTATAAAAGAAAGACGACATGGAAAAGCCATGTGCCTGACTGCCTGTATGCAACAGGGACTGATAGAATGTGGCAAACATGCAATCATTCAATCCAAGACTCAAGGTCCCCCCTTTTTTCTTTTTTGTTATTCATATTCCACATGTTTTAAATGAATCCACTCAAACAGCAGTTTTATGATCACAAAGTAATTATAATTTGTAACTGCTGTGAGAGGTGTGCTTCCTGATTTAAAGTTTAACAACATTCCTTTAATGCTTCCTGATTTAAAGTGTAACAACATTCATATGTATAGTAAAGTATATATTTCCGTAAGCTATTTTCAGATTTCAATGTATGACACATTGGGAAGCTTACAATCTGCACTTTCATGACGTGAAAAATGAAAAACTTGAGGCACATTCTTTCAGACCCAGTTACATGTGTTCAGAGATTGTCAAGGATAAAACTAAAGCTGATAATCTCGATTCCAATGTGGTCCTTGATGGAAAGGAGATACATATTGAGGAATTCTGACACATGATTCTTCAATAAGGCTTTCTCCCACACTATGCATATCTCTCTTAGCACAGAAGTCTCCTGTTTGTTCCCATGACGACATGAAAAACAAAGCCTCCCACATCTGTGTAAATAGTATACAATACCACTATGAATTCAACTGAGATGTTGATAGTGAACCTATGCATGGATGTCATGGCAATGAGGAAATTAAAAATAATATTATAGGATACAGTTACGGTATGTAATCTGGAGGCAGAAGCACAATCGTTGACCTTTCCTACATGATCTGACATGAATGCTAACTTAACCAACCCTAACCCGGTCCAAAATGGGTTAATAAACATAGTTGTTTTTTGCTTGACTCTGAGGGGGGAAACACAAAAGAAATGGAACTTTCCCAGACACAGAAAATGTCCAACAACTTTAACATTAGTCCTACTGTACCTGTCCTTAACCAGATCTGGAACTGGAAGCAAGCTGCCAGTTATGTTCACGGAAACTGCTGTCACAGCCATTGTTTGTAAACATTGTAATTCGTCCTATCGATTGACTTCCTCATCTCCGTGGTGTAAGAACTCTGCATTATAGCGTGGTATGATGCTGTAAATTGTATCGTGTGTCCTTGAGAAAAGGCATTTGAGCGTAGATGCCTCAGAAATGGAGAGTTGTGAGCATTGTTGTTTTACACTACAGTCATTACGGTATGTCACATGCAAGTCTGAGTGATACAGTTATTTTGCTGGAGAGGAATGCCACAGATCCATTTTTACGCCCCTTACAATCAATAATTAGTGCTCTTACCGAAAGAGAAGGAGCTGCCATGGGTGACTTCATTGATCGGGGGTAATAGTTCATTGCGTGCTAATGAATGATGCATATAGGACGGTATAGCTGTGAAATCCCAGTTTTACACTCGTCATCGTGTCAATACCGATATCTCATCTGCTGCTCGGGGAAGACGCGAAGTAGAACAGAGGACATCTTTACCGTACGGTTTTATTCAGCTCTAAGCTGTTTTTATTGTTGCATCTAGAGCTGCTTCCTTCAGAATACAGATGAAACTCAGTAATGGAAATGTTAGTATATTTTTCTCACATGTCTGTCTGTCTGTCTGTCTGTCTGTATATCAAGTCAGTCAACAGTCAGTAGTAAGTTAAGTCCATGTGTCATCTCTACCCCTGACCCGCAGTCAGTGTGTAGAGATTAGTGTCTCTTTTGTCCCCCTGACTGGCAGACCAAGGACAGGACAGACCTGAGAGTCACCAGAGCTCTGGCAGACCCCACCACACACTAATTAACTAGTTTAAACAAACAGGGGGAGGGAGAGGGAGAGGAAGGAGGAAAGCTTTCAAAGTGCCCCTTTATACGTTCCAAAGCCATTACCAGGCATTTGGGAAGAGAAGTTGGTGACACAACTGGGGTGGGGGCGTTGCATTGTTATTGATGGACTGGAACCTGCGTAGTTGCACGCGCGCGCGTGTGTGTGTGTGTGTGTGTGTGTGCTCATGCGTGCGTCTGTGCGTCTGTGTGTGTGTGTGTGTGTGTGTGTGTGTGCGTGTGCGTGTGTGTTCATGTGTCGTTTAAAGTGCTGTTTGTAAGATGCAGGCCTGTCTGCAACAAGGAGTTCTCTGAAGAATCCCAGATTGAAGGACTTAACCTTTAACCCCCGCGGAGCCCATTTGCAGACCCCAAACCAACATTCTGCAGAGAATAACTATAGAAGAGAGCATACACAGATAACATAAGGTTAAGGTTACAAGTCCTTATCTTTAGCTTATAGTAAGAATTTACTATAAGCTAAAGATAACCTTATGTTATGTCTTCAATATTTTGCACTGCTGGTGTGACCATCTGGATTCAAACCCTGGTCTCCCACAATGGGCAGTGGTTCTCTCTTTTTAGTTTTTTCTTCTTTTTTTAGGACCCCCAAATTGATATGTATTGGGCTCCAAAATATTGATTTGTCAATATTTTTCTAAGCTCACAAAAACGCATCACATCGGGATGCACTGTGAATCTTTTAACTGTAAAATCTGATGACCATATGCAGACCGCGGCCATCTTGACATTAAGGTAATGGCAGGGTGCTGAGGGTGGTAACTACTTGCAATTTCCCATTGTCAGCCCATACTTCCAAACATAAAAGTCCTATCTGACTGTATTAAACGACTTCAGTTCAAACTCACCAACATTGCAGCTGTACGGAAAGCTTGAATTATCCTCTTTCTGTCTGCTAAGTCCACTGTAGACATGTTATGAGCTACTTTCTGTCAAGAAATTCCTTGCAAATGATTGTTTTTCCAAGTGTTTAAGTTTGGAAGTGCTCGTTGTATAGGCCTATCACTCAACAGTCACCTGTTTTGAATTTACACATAATGCAGGAGGCAGCAGGATGTTGCTTTACTGAAAACGAGTGCTTTCAAACTCCACTGGCAAGATGGCCACGGTCTGCAATAGTCAATTTTGCTGCAGCCGCCTCAAGGACCCCTGAGGGCGGTCCCCGGGCCCCACTTTGAGAACCACTGACTTAGGGAAGGAAACATCTAGCACTGTTCTGGCCTTCAGGGAAGGTGACTCTGCTATACTGGCCTCACAGTCAGAGTCACACTCTGAATGTGAGTGATTGTGCTGTTGTTACTCTCAGGCAAGTGTGAGTGAATATTAATCCAATGTGTTCGTTTATTAACATCTCCACACGCACAAGGCTTTGGAGTGCCATCCAGCTGGGCTTTGCAAATTGCAGTAAAATGTTTTGTAATTGTGATTGGTTGCCTGATATGTGTTTTTAGTGCATCGTCGATACAGTGCTGTGCTGTCTCATTATAACGTCATCATCTACATACATTGTCATAGGCCACACTAATGAGCTATATGCTTCTCCCACTACTGCTACTCACTACCGCACGCACGCATGCACACACACCCACACACTCGCCACCCAAAGCAAACCTTCACAGTAATGTAATTGATTGCTTGATTTTATTTGGTAAAAGAATTATATAAGTTTAACACAATATAACATGGACCTGATGGGTCTCTACTTTTCCTGCCCTGTCCATATCTGCTGTTCACTGTGTGTGTGTGTGTGTGTGTGTGTGTGTGTGTGTGTGTGTGTATTCGGATACTAATGGAGTTATGACAGGCCGCTGATGCAAGCTAGCGGTGGGGGTTTGAATACAGCATTGGGACATTTGAAAGAGACATGTGGTGTGTGTGTGTGTGTGTGTGTGTGTAATTGCTGGCATTGTAATTAGAGGAAGGGCTATTATACTATAAAGATGTTTTCCTTCACACACTTGCAGAACACTTGCCGTGAGTATTTTTGCGTCAACAAGAGTTAATAATAGAAACGTTCAGGTTGAGTAGAAACAGCATTTCCACAGGGCTTCTGTAATAAGTATGCCCCGGTCAATTTGGCCCTCGATCACAGTGTGTGTGTGTGTGTGTACACACACACACACACACACACACACAGAGAGAGAGAGAGAGAGCACAATGCATTAAGACGCTAAAAGACACATCGCTTTAGTGTGAGAGTGTTACTGTGTCTTTGTTTACACAGCCCCTTCATGTGCATGAAATATGGTTTTAGAAATGGCCACGTGGCATTATTATTGCACAGCAGGTGTGACTGAGTTACACACAACAAAAAGTGTGTATTATGCATGCATATACACTACACAGCACACGTGCAAGGCTGCAAGCATTGTCTGGTGGATTGGAAACCTTGTATGTGTCTAAAGAACCTGTGTTCCGGTGGATCCAATGTAGTTTTTAGTTATTCAAAAGCTCTTAATTCTGCTCATTTGATGAATATTTATAAAATCCACAGGCAGACGTAACCTCTTTTAACCTGGCATCCCTATTTTGGGCATGTCATTACAGGCAAAGATTCTCAACGATCCCCCCCAACGCATCACATTGTATATTGCGGCCTATTTTTGCACGTATAAACAAGTAGTATAAAATAGGGCATTCATTTATGATAAAAAAATAAATGAAATATGGCAACTTTTCTGCCCAACAGTAACAATATACATATCCTCTTTGTCGGGTGGAAAAATGGCAAACGGTAACCTTTCTGAATAAAAAAATATAACAAAATAGCAGATCTACAAGCTCAAAACGTGTCGCTTTGCGACGTGGTCTGCAATTCTTTCATGCTTTTGTGTGACGCTATACAGTAGCATGCTCAAGTAGTTGTACGAAAAACAAAAGGTTAGAATATGGAGATAAGAGGTTCCTGCCTGATGGCAACCATATAGATATTTTACGTGCACACATGCAAACGTACACAAATACAGATGTGTAGAGTGGAAACAAAGCCATGCATGGTGGAGATCCAGGGATGAGGTCTCTCTGTGATGTACGACGTTCATTTCCCCCCTGTGGGTCGTCTGCTGCTCAGCATCAGCTACAAGACAGACAGAGGAAATGAGCGCTGGGGAATTTATCTCTTATGTGCTGGCATTGTTTCTGCCCGGTGAGCTCCGAATTAACACATTTATTAAATCGCTGGGTTGAGACCTCCTCTCATTACCGGGCAGAACTGCTGAGCAGGGACTGTGCCTTATGTGTTGTTCTGGAAGCTCACATTGAAATGAAAGCTGTAGATGAATGAATTAAAAAGGTCGGAGAATTAAAAGGAGGTCTATCATAACTGCCATCATCTTCAGATTTATACTGATTGCTATAAAGTACTCTTGCTGTAATATTCACGCATGCACGCACTGCACACGTTCACGCGCGCACACACACACACACGTACTGTACACGCGCGCGCACACACACACACACACACACACACACACACACACACACACACACACACACACCCTGCAGCTTCCCCGTGTCCTGACGGCTGCACCTCACGGCTGTATCTGTGTACTGTAGGCGGGCTCTGTTCATTATTCTGACGCCCCAATAGTCCGACAAAGTGCTTTGTTAGTGTGGTTACGTTACATTTAGGGTTACCATACCATACCATCTTTATTTATATAGCACATAAATAACAACAAATTTGTACCAAAGTGCTTTACAATAAAATAATAAAAAGCTCAACTTCATTTAAAAACAAACAACATACACAGTGTCACTTTCAACATCAAAAACAGATCATACTATGCTTGGAAATGCCAAAGAATCAAGATTCGTCTTGAGGCGTGATTTAAACACCTGAAGGATGGGGGCTTGTCTTACCTGTATGTGCAGTGGCAGCTCATTCCAAAGCTTGGGAGCTGCCACTGCAAAAGCCCGGTTCCCTCTGAGGTTCAGCCTTGATTTAGGCACCACCAGGAGAAGCTGGTCAGAGGATCTAAGGGTCCTTGTGGGAACATAAGGTTTTAGCAATTCAGAGAATTGCCATTCAGAGAAAACAAGACTTTGAAATCAATCCTGTATCGCACAGGAAGCCAGTGGAGGGAGGCTAGTACAGGACTAATATGGTCTCGCTTGCGTGTACCTGTAAGCAACCGTGTGGCGGCATTCTGGATTAACTGTATGCGAGAGATGGAGACCTGGTTGACTCCAATATACAGGGCATTACAGTAGTCGAGGAGGGATGTCATAAAGACATGGATAACTGAGAGCGGGAAAGACGAGATTTAATTGCTAGCCTCCTAAGCTGGAAGAAGCTCTTTCTGACTGTTTCATTAACTTGTTTGTCCATCTTTAGATCAGAGTCGATTTTAACGCCAGATTGGTGGCAGTTGGCTTTAAGAAAGGCTCAAGGGGGCCTAAATCACCGGGAAGAAACACATTATAGCTGGGCCCAAACACCATAACTTCAGTCTTGCTGTAGTTAAAGTTTTAAAAGTTTAAAGCCAGTCATGCTTTTACATCCTCCAGGCAAGCGAGCAAGGGTTTTAAGGATTCAGGGTTGTTACGTTTCAGAGGCAGGTAGATTTGGCTGTCATCAGCGTAACAATGGAAGAAAACATAGTTCGTTACAATGATATCTGAAAAGTATTACATTTTTTCAGTTTTGACAATTTGCTGGTATTTACGCCAGCTATCACGCACAATGTCAAACGACACCGCTAGCTTGTCCTTTTTCCACTGACGTTCAGCTCGCCTGCATTCTTTTCGGACCTTCCGTGTGCCGTCATTCAACCAGGGCTCAGTTTTAGGTTTAGCGCGCCTAGTTTTAAAAGGAGCAACAGTATCAAGGGCTTTTAGGCAGATGGAATGAAAGTGAGAGGTTAGGCTTAGTTATAATGTATGCTGTCGAATCAATGGCACTTTGGAACAATGGCCCGTTGTACTAATGATATGGCACCTGTTAGGAAACCTCAATTGGCAGAGATCTGCGCTCTGTGTGTGGAGTGCACTTCTCTATTAGTATTACGTATTTACAGAAGCTGACCAGTCAGTGCAAACATAGCATCCAGTGTAGTTGATACATATGTGTGTACAGTATATACTGTTTGTACGACACGTAACTGTCAGGCGGTAAACCTTGCTGTATGTCCAAAACCACACAGTGGAAAAAATAACCATGCAGCTAAAATAGCTGATTTACTAGTACAAAAGTATGAATGAAATCGGTATTCATTTGTGGAGGGTAATACACAAAATAGATGAAATATATAGAGGTTTGTGCCCGACAGCGACAGTATACTTATATAAACATTCATATATCTATGATCAGTCTCACAGCCAGAATGTTGACCCTGCTGACAGTACGATGATGTGTGGTGAGAATCAGCAGAAACGTTGCAGTGTGTCTCATCATGCCAAACATCCACACCAATGCTTCATCACAGCTCAGAGACAGAGCAGACCAATGACAGAGCATACCGATGCTTCATCACAGCTCAGAGACAGAGCAGACCATGCAATAACAGAGCACACTGATGCTTCATCACAGCTCAGAGACAGAGCAGACCAATAACAGAGCACACCGATGCTTCATCACAGCTCAGAGACAGAGCAGACCATGCAATAACAGAGCACACTGATGCTTCATCACAGCTCAGAGACAGAACAGAACAGGAGGCGCTGCTCACTGGTGACTGAACGGGCCCGTAGGGTCAGACTCTCAACCAATCAGTGCAAGTCAAGTATCATTGGATTATTTCTTGATGAGATACAGATGTACTGGCTGTGTCGTGTACTGTAGCTGGCTGCATACTACAGTAGTATGAACGTACAGGTATAGTACGTATACTACAGTACAAGGAAAGTATAACTGTATACATTTAAGGGGCGGCGGTGGCTCAGGGGTAGAGTGCCTGGATGGGAACCGCAAGGTTGCCAGTTCAAACCCGGGCTCCCCCAGAGTTACTGTCGAAGTGTCCTTGAGCAAGACACTGAACCCCTAATTGCTCCCGATGTGCTAGTTGGTGCCTTGCATGGTTTCCGCTGCCATCGGTGTATGAATGGGTGAATGTAATGCACAATCTATGTAAAGCGCCTTGGATAAAGGCGCTATATAAATGCACCATTTACCATTTACCATTTACTTATATTATACAATATTATGGAAGCCTATACCGTTTATATATATATATATATATATATATACAAATAAAACATTCTCTCTTACTGGATTTCTTCCTGTGTCTTGTTGCAATGTGACCGTGCTGCTGCGGTTATCAACCTTTTTTAATCCATCGTTTGATATGCAATAAGGGCCATGCCACGGACAGGCCAATTGATTCAATTTTTAACTCTGGGCCCCCGATCAACAACATGCACTGTAAAATGCTCTATGTTAATGTAACTCTGAGAGCGTACATTCGGTTCCATTTGTACTCTCTCAGAGTTACAGATGGATACATGATGGATGAATTAACAGGATTTTACTGTGCGTCTCTCACTCCTCTTCCCTTCCAGGGTTATTTTTGGCAACAAATTTCTATTTTAGTTTAGTCATAGTCTTTGGAATTAATCTTCATTTAGTTTTAGTCATATTTTAGTCACCTGGAATGTTTTAGTGTTAGTCTAGTCGACTAAATATCAAAGATTTTAGTCGACTAAATCTGCAGTTGATTTTGTTGACTAAAATGTGTTTTGTCAGGCCTTAATGCCACCGTAATGGCTGATTTTACACTTGAGACGCGTTGTGAGCTTGTAGATCGGCTATTCTCAGCATCCAACCAAGTATAAAACGATTTGTGTCTTACTTATACTGGATCTTTTGTCAACTAGTCCCTTGCAAACATTTTAGGCTAGTTTTTATTTGTTGACGAAATTGTCAACAATTAGTCTTACTTTCAGTCATCATACAGTAGCTTAGTTTTCATGTAGTTTCCATTTAGTTTGTCAGTGAAAAAGGGTAGTCGTCATAGTATAGTCATAGTTTCCGAAATCAGCACTGTTCCCTTCTCTCCGTCTGCCTCCATCTCCACCTGCACCTCTCCACCTCTACGTCCAGCTCTCTCCCCTACAGCTGCTGCAGTCAGGCGGGCTAATGGACCCACTTACTGGCCTTTTAAATCTTAACGGTGCTGGTTAACCCTTTATTGATGGTCCCGGGCCCCCTCGGCTGCCTGCAGGCGAGTCTGACTGTAAATCTGCTATGTGGGTTTGATCGACTGCCTGCGGAGAACCTTTGACTGAAGACAGGCCTGGTCATTAGACAGGAAGAGAGGGAGGGAGGGGGAGAGGGAGAGGGAGAGGGAGAGAAAAATAAAGTGACTGTATCTGTAGCCCAAAACGCGACAGTGTGATAGCACGTTTCCTCTGCCAGGCTTTGTTTATGGGTTCGTTATGATTTTTTGTGCACAGTATGATCGGAGATGAGTCACAATTTGCTAACTATGCGTAATGTGCCCAAGTCCTCTACACCAGAGGTTCCCAAACATATCCATGACAAGATGCCCCAAATAGCCTAGAATTTCCGGCTACGGACTGCCAGTAACACTCTCAGAGGAGCGCTGTATAGGTGTGTGTGTGTGTGTGTGTGTGTGTGGAGATAATCTCACAAAACTGCTGGACAGATCAATAACAGATTTATTGTGCACACTGCCCAGTAGGCGAAGGAATTATGCATGTTTCATAGTTTTTGAAATACTTTTCATAATTTTAAAATGGAAGTCAGTGGTGATCGGAATCTTGGCAAAAATTGAAATCATCAAACTGCCATGCCATTATTTGACCCTGTGTTGTTGAGAGAGTATACCTCGGATAGGAGCAAGTAACAATAATGATCAACCCTTATTTAAGGTCATATGTCTACAGTTTGATGTTGCATGGTTGGATAGGCATGGTGATCACAGCCATCCGTTCTCGTGGACACATAACTGATGACAGGCCGGCAACGATGAGCTATTGCTGAAGTCACCCTTTGTGCAGCAACATCACCATGTTTTGATGAATAAACCTCGGCGGTCACGGGCAATTTGATCACAGAGATAAGATATGAACAGTGGCAACCTTATGACTCCATTCGACTTGTGTATGAGTCAGGATAAGATAGGAGAGAGACAGAAGGAAAGGGAGCAGGGAGACAGGAAGGATGCATCAGAGAGAACGTAGTTTGAAAGTGAAAGATGACAGGATCATAGATCCTGTGCCTTGGATCTGTTATGCCTGATTTATACCTATTTGCACGGCAGTGTCGGGCGCATAAATAGCAGATCTACAAGATAACTATGTGTTGCTGTGCGACGTGTTGTGAGCTTGTGGAATGGCTATTTGCGGCACGAGACACCGGCAGGTAACTTAAATATATAAATCAAGCTTTACCTTTCCATTTCGGGATTCATGGTTTGCAGACTCGACTACCATGAGCCGGTATACTGTATGTGCTCATGGCAGATGTTTGCGTTTCATTGATTTCATCTTCCCCCCCACAGAGCATCTAGCAGATGCTCAACTCTGTGTATCTGTAATGTTTGTAATAGAGAGACAGGCTAAAGCCTTAAAACCAGAGGCGGGATATCCCCCGAGGCAAGTAGAGGTTTATCTGTAGTCTGGGATGCTTGTCCAAATATCTAATATCCCATCCTGGGTCTTTAGGGTATATCCCACCCCTCCTCCTGCCCACAGATGGGATATCTCCTCTTCCCCCTGAGGCCTCGGACCAAAGGAAATGTGTTTACCCAAGAAAAGAAATACACTGGATCACATGCAATATTGCAGCTGCCCCCCCCCCCCACCTACCCAACTAGCACCTGCCCCCCCCCCCAACACACACACACGCACGCACGCACGCACGTGCGTTTGCATTCTTATTCTTTGGAGGACATCAGCATTTTAGGACAGTATCATAGGCGCTGAGAATAGCCAGATTATTACTATTAGTGATCTACATTACAAGCTAACAGGGGAGTGTTGTGGTTTATTTTCTGGTCTGTGACACTGGCGTGCAACTATGTATAAATTATCAGAAATATATATCTTTAATTCCCAACACCTAAACCTAACCTTTGGTTCTCACCCCCACCCTGACTTTTTTTTTTTTTTTTAAGTATAAAAACCCAGGAAAATTGTCGTCATAATGTCTATTTCTCAAATTGTACAACACGCACGCACACACACACACACACACACGCTCGCGCAGGCACACCAGTGTACGTGTACATGTACTCGTGACAGGTGGCCTCATGCGCACCCTGCTACAAAGCCCTCCTCTTCTCCTGTTATGCAGCCGTCCCTTCATGTCCGAGGCCCAGCCGTATCCCTTCACCTCGGGCGAAGGAGCTCCGCTCGGTCTGGGACGTATTAGCCAGCTGCCAAATGAAAGGGGATAAATCACACAAATGAAAACAAATAGAATAAGGTCTGCTCCGCTCTTAATTAAAGCCGGTTCCCCCTGACTCTGTAAACTTGACTATGTTCCTCGTACTGACGGGGCTCCTGGAAACACGTGTACGCGCCTTGTTCCCTCATCTCTGAACCAGAGCCATGTGTGACTACACGCAACGTGGGCCCCCGGGGACCCCCAGTGGTCCTTGAGGGGTCCCCACCTAAATGATTGGTAGTTAGGAACCAAATGGACCCTTACAGGTCTGTAACTTTGAGAGTGTAAAATGTAACCAAATGGACCCTCGCAGGGTTCCAATTGTACACTCTCAGAGTTTAGTTAACACTGAGGACTGGGACAGAGTCGATCAGAAATCATCTAAAATGGAGGTTTGTGACCTAATCCATATCAAACAGGGGGCGTCCTTGTAATTAAAAAGGTTGAGAATCAATGCGATAGAGGCTATGTTCATCCTAAATCAAAATTTCGGCCTAGGCTATCCAGATTGGAATCACATTGGTTAAAGTCTGAACAGCAGAAAAAAACACATTGGAACAGATTTTTACAGATCAGATCCGAACCACATTCCTAGGTGGTTTGAAATGCGACTCAAATCTGATTTCTAAAGATGTGTCTCAGACAGTCTGGAGTCTGGACACTTGGACACTGAAGCCTGACTGTGACTGTGACGTTTGCCAAAAATAGCCCAGAAGAACCATGATGCATTGTGAGCAATGGGATGGGAAAGCAGAGATATGACATTTAAACCGCGAATGATCTAATATACCACACCTTCCTGAAAGATGCTAAATACAGTACATATGAGTAATGTATCACTGTTGCTAACATGTTTCTTCTCTTCCTCCCCCTTCCCCTCTTCTCTCTCTCATTCCATGTTTGGACCTGATGGCTGACTTGTACATATAGGTAAGACATTATCTAAACGTCCTTGTATAAAATATGTTGCTGTCATGTTGAACATACATACGGTACATGTATCTCTGCTGTCGGGAAGAACTCCAAAATGGTAATTTTTCAGGAAATGAAAAATTTACATTTTTCAGGAAATTAAGAAAACCTTATATTTTGAAAACAAAGCATCAAAGTTGGTGTTGTAACTTTATATAGTTTCAATTACTTGCATGGTGGTGGAATTAGCTGCTTTAGCAGACAGCTTGAGGGTCCAATGGAGTTAAGAGGTTTTGGGTTTTGTCCGAAGCGCTTTTTAATACTTTTCATTGGTTCAATATTTTTGTAACCAACACACAGACGTGAAGGGTGTTCAATAGCATATATGAAAGAGAAAAAAACCCTCAAAATTGAGTTTTTTCCCCGACAGCAGAGATTTACTGTACACATACAGAACTCCATGCGCTCAAAGAGAAGGTCTTGTAGTGCACTGTTTCCCAACATGAGGTCTGGGGAGCCCACAGGGTCATTGAGGGAGTCCCAGGGGTCCCCGGCTTAAATGATTGATTGACCAAATGGCGGTCCGTGGCCTAAAGCATATCAAACTAGATTGGGGTTCCGTGAAATTGAAAAGGTTCAGAGTTACTGTTGTAGAGGATAGAATGATGAGCTGATTACTAATGTAACGAGTGGTAGGAATTGGCTTGCATGACCCTCCTGCTTCCTGTGCAGGCTCAACTAGAAAACTGAATGAGGCCCTTACACACCATTTGTCACTCTGGATCAAGTCCACTTTCTCATTACATTATAACGTGTCTGTGTCTCAAAGGCTTCACATTCTCCTCTATAATGGGTCTTTTCAGTGGCGTTGCTAGCTATAGGTGGTGCAGGGCATGTGCACTGTGTAATATACCTGCACACAATCTACCGTACACGCTTCAATAGTGGAATAGAAACATGATTCACGTCCTGCAGGTAGCCAGTGTGAACATGAAATGAAAGCTGCAATCCATGACTTTTTTGTGAGTAAAGGTTTCATTTATACAGCATCTTTCTCCAATGTGCTTGTGCCATACTACACATTTGCCATACTTAGCCATTCATTCACACAAACTGACTGCAGTGGAAACCATGCAAGGTTCCAACAATCAGTAGCTGTTAGGGGTTCGGTATCTTGCTTTCACTTTGATGCTGCCATTGGGCGGCAGTGGCTCAGGAATAGAGTGGCCGGTCAAGCGCCCGGATGGCAACTGTGAGATTCCCAGTTCCCAGAGTTAGTGTCGAACTGTCCTTGAGCAACAAGCTGAATCCCGCCATCGGTGTGTGAATGTGAATGTAATGCACAATCTATGTAGAAGCACCTTGGATAAACGTGCTAAATGCACCATTTACGACTGTGGTGCCTAGAGGTGGTTGTCCTGCTTGTCCGGATCAGATATCCGATTATTTGCAGGGTCGTATCTGCCGATACCTATTCTGACCGATTCCGAGGACCACAATGGAAAGCCTGTTAATAAAGTATTCAATAAATAGCCCATTCTCTTTTCCAAGTGTCTGTTGACACAACTGAATGACTACTGAAGGAGATGAGTACACAAATTAAATGTAGAAAAATGCACTTAAGATTTTACATCATACATATTTGATTTGGCTTTTGTTCTAGACCAGAGGTACTACATTATAGACACTTTTGGTTTATATTGAACTCATTGATGATTTTTTACATTTTTGAGGGACTCTCCTATGTCCAGCTTTTAGTGTGTTCACAAACTTAAATTCCCATTGACAATGAATGGAGAATTTTACGTCAGTCAAATTACGTCAAATATTACGTCATAGTGTAAACACAAACATTGCGTAACACAAACATTGATGATGAAAGGTGAGGATGCAAATTGTGATTGGCCGGAATGAGATGATATTCTAGTATGATAATGTATGATGATAAGAGCACCCCTCACTTCACACAGGTTTTTCATATATATTTTTGCTGGTGAAAACCGATAAAATAGTCGGGACTATTTTGAGACCGGAATCCGATGCCGATATGGCATTTTTATGGCCGATATGGCCAACTCCGATTATGCTACCGATTATATCGTGTATCCCTACGTAATATCTCCCCTGTGCAAATGGGCTTTCCGTCTAAGCTCAGCAGTAGAAATTTTGGCACTTCCAAGCGGAGATCCATGTTTGAATCCCGGGTAGGACATCAGTCTTAGGGACTGCCGTTTGTACAAATGTGCATGGTTGTTGAGAAGAAGCACAGCTCAGTCATAGCATTGTTCTACAGAGCATCCCTGTCTGCTGCTCACAACTCCGCTGAAACAAGCCCTAGGTAATCCTACAGTAGTTTTCACACCGCTCAGAGTTTAATACCTGGGAGTTGTCTAGTCTGCAGTGGTGAAAAGTAAGTACTTAGTTACATCGTGTGCTTGTAGATCTGCTATTTTCAAGTGCTTTTTGGTATACTTTAAGTATACTTGCAAAGACTTTTATTATTTTTACTCAAGAAACATTTTTGAATGCAGGCTTTTTATTTGTAACCGAGTGAGTACTTCTACCCCCAGTGGTATTTGGTAGCTTTACAGAGGGATATAGGCAGTGGTTCTCAAAGTAGAGTTTGGGGACCCCCAGGGGCCCTTGATTGGGTTCCAGGGGGTCCCCAGATAAATGATGGATAGTAGGAACCAAATGGACACTGATGTGGCTGTAACTCAGAGTGTACAAATGGAACCAAATGGA
Source organism: Protomyctophum bolini (assembly GCF_963924005.1). NCBI lineage: Eukaryota > Metazoa > Chordata > Actinopteri > Myctophiformes > Myctophidae > Protomyctophum > Protomyctophum bolini. Next base: position 18,163,865 of record NC_137883.1, on the reverse strand, counting down.
CGACAAATCTTGTATCGGGTCCTTGGCACGACATCTTTTCAGATGGAGGTCCGTGGCCAAATTCACATTAATTTAGCAGTCCTTGACATGAAAAAGTTTGAGAACCTCTGATATAGAGAGACCATCCGGTGATATACTGTATGGCTCCTCTCTGCCAGGATGTCTCTATACTGCTGCACAGGGGGAAACAGGAACATTCATTGACCCGTGGACCAGTTCAATTAGCAATCACCAGCAGCAACACCTGTTCTCACCGCCAGCTCACAGCGCTACGGCATGCTTGCCCTATGGGCATATTGTGAGTGCACGCACACACGCGCGCGTGGCCGCGTGTTTTGTCGGTGTTACTGCACATCTCCATGAAATATTAAACCGCGAGGCTGGGGCATGTGAGTGCACCGGGGTTAGACCTCCAGGTCCCCCCTCTCATAAAAAATAGAAGAACAGGATGGAAACTGTAAAGTATCATGGAAGACAGAGAGATGAGAGAGAAGCTGCAGACAGTGCAGGAGAGAGGATTTCACAATGCATACGAAGGAGAGATGGCAGTAGTGTAATTAAGGGTGGCTGTGACTTGTGACCAAGCCCTCGTCAGGCCATTGATTTAGCCTGGCTCCAGCCCTGAATCGCTAGCCACGCCCATTCAAATAAATATGTTCTGGCTATTCAGGTGTGGTGACTCGGGTCTATGGCGGTGTTGGTCTCGGACGAAAAAAAGCTTGCATCAGCTGGCCATCAGTGTTGTTTCAACTCGATGACGTCAAACAACAAACATGGCTGCCCCCACTGTGGTACCGAATCAATCTGGCTATTACATCGCCCTATGATAAATAGTTTCTTTACAGAAACCACAGGTTTTAGAAACATCATCATCAGACGTATTTTACAGTGTTTGTTTACAAGCTAGTAGTGCTCGTCTGTTTGTTTGGTTAGCAACCGGGTTAGCCACAATGATTGAACGACGTCACCTGCTTTGCTATTTTGATTGGTTGCTGTGAACCAATTGGCGAAGACTGCCGCTTTGGCAATGCCCATCCCAGAAACTTCTGCCATGGGAAGGGCTTTCAGTCTGAATAATGTGAAATGAAACGAAAATTCAGACTGTGTGTCAGGCTACAATTGATTAGCGTCTGTGCCTGACATTTATTTTGGGCATGTGGTGTGTATTGGGCCATCGGCGGTAGCCAGGGATGAGAGGGGTTTGATCACCCATTTCACTATGTATGTCGGTGGTGGGAGTCGGGACTCGTTGGGAAGGAACTAAGGGAGAATATTTCACTTGCATTTGCCATTTCATCCAAGTTTCATCCAGAGATTTGATGTAGTCGGGAAAAGGAAGGGACCAGGTACAGAGTATACAGACACCAGAGGGACGGTCAACAAAGTATATAGGTGGTCAGTCAATTGTATCTTGGAGTTCTGAGGAGATAAGACAGACAGGCAGAGTGTAATAGAGTGAAGGCTAAAGGTCAGAAAAAGGAGCCACCCAGCTCGTAATGGCTTTAACCCCTGACCCCTAGCCGTGTCCTGTGCCTTCTCTTGGAGCAGCATGACTGACACATAAGCATCACCTCACATTCCTCATGTCTGCCTCTCTGGCAACCAGAGGGAAAACAGAAATAAGATTTACTATAAAAACACCCATAAACAATTAGACTGTTTATTTACATAGCAGTGGTGATTTACAAACCTGTACCAGGTGGTACTGTAGTTAGTTAGTTAGCATTACAAAAAGTTTAAAAAAAGAAAAAAGTTAAATCAGATGAGTGATTGTGTTTCTCTTTGGAGATCTAAAAGAGCATCTAAAGGCTGATGCAAAGTATAGAGTATTTCCAGGAAGCCCCACCCCACTGTAGCGCGGCATTTGAGCTCTGTGTGTGTCTTGTGATCATCTAATCAAAGGAACATAGGGCTTCAAAGATGACAAATTGTCAACTATTTTGCTTGTTAATGTGCCTCTTGTTTGCCAACAAACGTGGCTGTCTGATGAGCTTTGTGAAGTCGGCACAGAGCTCTACTGCGCACATTAGGACGAGCCCAATCAGTCACAGCGTTTCTCACTTCCCAGTATGCATCATCCGCCAAAGCCGAGGGAAGATATAAAGTTGTTATTGCCGTCGCCGTTGTAGATTTTCAGAGTGATTTCCTGATTTCACACGCCTCGAGTAAGCCCTTTTCACGGCTGGGGGCTGGCAAAGTTTGCAGCAGCGCACGCTGCCTCGTTTCAAGAGGCCCGCTCAGCAGGCCCACTTCAGCGGAAGAAACAATCAGGATGATTGAGGATGAGACTGTGGATGTATTAAAGGAACACCTGGCTGGCAGCCTGCCTTGCCTGTAATAAAGCCCAATTCATATACTTAGTCGTACGTCGGTGTCGCAGGGCCAAAGATAGCGGATCGACAAGCTCACAAGGCGTCGCATCGCGATGCCTTGTGAGCTTGTATATCCGCTATCTTTGCAAACGAAGGAGTGTGTACTGAAGCGTGGGACTGCCCGGCAATGGAGCTGTCATGTAGCTGTGGGCTGATGGGAGGTGAGTTCCTCCTTAACCTCTTACCTGACCCTGTGTGATGACGCCCTGGGGCTTCTGTGAAGGTCACGACCTCAAGGCTTTGTTGTTGGTTGGTGGCTGAACACATTATTGGGTCTGTAGAATGGCTTACGACATAATGCTGAGTGCATAATGTCTCTCCAAAAGAGGACCGATTTAAACGATCTTCTGACATTATATTTATAATGTCAGCCGAAATGTATTTTTTTTTCATGCCTGAAGCTGTAAAGAAAGATTTTTGTCGCTAGATGACGGAACCTGGACTTTATAGTTAATTACAAAGTGACCTGATTGCACCTGATTTAAAATTTCAAATATACATCTGAGCGATGAAAGAGAAATGTTTCTTAAAAAGTTTTCTGGAACAAAATAACCGCTTTAGGGGTAAAGCTAAAAAATCCCCCCCCCCCCCCATTTAAAAAAATGAAATTCTATGAATAAATGCATGTCTCATCCTCCGTTCCCTCCACTGAAAGCAGTTTGTCAAGTATGGACCACTTCGTCACAGCAGATTGCAGAGGTGCTCACATTATGCATGGGGAAGTAGTGTGTTGAGTGCAGCTCAACTACCGGCGTGTCTCTTGCAGAATGTCATCGCTGCATTTCTGAGGCCTTATTAGCCGTCGGCACATACTACAGTTGTAGCCTGGATTGTCACCTGAGCTCAGGTGAAGTAGATGTCACCTAACCCTTGCCACAGTGACCAGAGATCATGGCTTGTCCAGGACGGTCCCGGCTTCAAGCTGGGTGTCCCAAGTCACAACATATTATCTACAGTACCTATTATTATAGTAACTGTAACCTATTATAGTAATTGAAATATCTATTTTAATTTCAAGAAATGAAGTACTGTATATCGAAATGTAAACGGCAACATTGACTTTGAACTAATAGATTGTATTACTAAGTAGTAAGTACTTGTGTGTTGTATTTAGCAATTTTTAGAAGAAAAAATATTCCATTCAATATCACTACGATTGGACGATACAACCCTACTACCTATAGATCTCTGTGTGTGATTGTGTCCACCACGTGACTTGAGAACCAATCGACTTCTAACTTGACGTGCGTATATCCAAGGACCAGAGGGAGAGGGATGTATTGAGCAAGGACTGTCTAAAGAGGACAAGAAGCGAAGACCGTAAGGGCGCCGCCATGTTGATCACATGGTGCTCCATGGAAGGAAAGAAACATGCGCAATGGGCTTTATGCAGCCTTGGTCTGCAACTGCGCATGTTTCTTTCCTTCCATGGAGCACCATGTGATCAACATGGCGGCGCCCTTGCGGTCTTCGCTTCTTGTCCTCTTTAGACAGTCCTTGGTATTGAGTAGGAAGTCGGTCGAATCTGCAGTTGTACCAAAATCATCCATAAATCCGCAAATCGCTAAATATGTAGTACGCTGGTGTCATGACATCATAGACTCGCCTGGACTCCATATTTGGGCATGGCTGTCAAGGAACTCTATTTACTGTAGCCATAAAATGGACACAGACAGAGCATTAAATGAACACCGACAGATAGACGAGTAATGGGTATGCAACTATGCACAGCCGGTTGGGGGCATGGATTTACAACTTGCATCATTCCCGATTAGGCCGGCACCGGTCTAGTCTGTAACTCACTAAAATGAAATGACCCGGTGTTCAACAGTCAATACCAAATTGTCCACAATTATTTTAATAATATACAGTACTCGCTTCCAGTTAATATACTTGTCATGTTCTGTCCCACTCTCTATTATCTAACTGCCATCCATGGTGTTGAAAGGTGTGGTCATTAGGGTTCTAAGCACTAAAATAATTGTCTGCCATCCTGATGAAAATATCTATGGTGTGTATACAGTTTTATGTGCATGAACATGTTTGGGATTTTAAACACATTTGAAGAGCTACATTACCTGTATCCACCTGGCACCCAAGCGCTACCACTTTTGGCAACATTCAAAACCCTACATAATCCCCTTGCACTACAGTTTTAGCACCAGTCAGAATACCACTAGTATATTAACACCCACATTTACACTAACATACCATGATAAAATACATTACCTCTGCACCATTCAGGTAAATACATTCAACAAAAGTTAGTTAAAAAGATTTCCCTTGAAAAGCTTGTGTTGAGATATTTTGGCTGGGACTGTGTTTACTGTCTTGGAATGAAATGAATTCTTTGCTCATGCAGCGGTGAAATATGGTGCTGTGACAATTCTGAAAAGCTTTTAAATGCACATTTTACTCCCCGTGCGTACTATTTTTGTCCCTGAATAGGGAACATTATACAGTAGATGCTGCTTTTCTTCTTAAGCGCTGCTTCTCACCAACGTAATGCTGTCTCTGTGAGCCGAAGCGAGCAGGATTTATGCAGATTTATTTAGTATGTTTCCAGAGAATCCTCCTGTCTTCGCTTTTCTGCCCCTTCCCCCTCTACTCTGTTCTCTTCATTTCATGTTCCCTCCTGCTTCCTTTGGGTTCGTTCTTTCACCCCAAAGTGACCAGACATCCCGGTTTGATTGGGATTGTCCCGCTTCAAGGAGGGTGTCCCGTGTCCCAACGTATTCCTGTGAAACACTGTCCTGTTTTGTGCTCTTACATAGATGTTTATCATGTTGTGTTCTGTGGAAAGGTGCCGTCAGGTGTGGTAAGCTATTAAAGAAATAATTGTCCCCCATCCTGATGAAAATACTGCAAAAAATACTGCAAAAAATAGCGAACACCTACAAGCTCTCGCCACATCACATTGTGACTGGCTGTTTTTGCTACATTTGAAATAGAGCTAAATTAATGGTCAATGGTCCTGGTTTGGGTAATTGCAATCTGGGAACCCGAGGGGGAAACATCCTTCGTTTTTGCCCCTTGGGGTATCCCATAGAGGGGCACCACCTCCTTTTTGCCCCTTGGGGTATCCCATAGAGGGGCACCACCTCCTTTTTGCCCCTTGGGGTATCCCATAGAGGGGCACCACCTCCTTTTTGCCCCTTGGGGTATCCCATAGAGGGGCACCACCTCCTTTTTGCCCCTTGGGGTATCCCATAGAGGGGCACCACCTCCTTTTTGCCCCTTGGGGTATCCCAGCAGGAACTCAGTTTGGCTCCTCCCATTCATAGTCCACTTCCTTAGAAGAATCTGTCTTGAGTATTTGGGTACGGTATTTGGAAATATTGCCACCCTATCTTAGTCCCGCTTCACTCACTCACTCACTCACTCACTCACTCACTCACCCAGCTTGTCAATGTGGCAATCCACAGGAAGAAAAGGGCAGTTGTAACACAGTGTAACACACACACACACACACACACACACACGGCCATACAGAACCCTCCAATGAAGCACAAATCTCTACAGGCCGTCTGAAAAGGCCACACATCTAAATTGCATTTTTACTGCACAACACATTGGAGCCCAACTCACTTCACACCTCTAGAGAACCGCTGAATGAGGTGTGTGTGCGCGCGCGTGGATGTGTACTTATTACTATACTTGTGTTGTGAGGGCCAAATGTCCCCACAAGTACAGTAGAATGTGAAAAATGTGTTTTAGGGTTCGGCTTACATTTAGGAAAGGATTCAGGGATTGGGGTTATTGGCGCAACACTTCTTTTGGGCGTGAGACACTGGCACACAATTAACCCTAACTCGGGGTTAGGGTTAATAATTGCAAAACAAATTGTAAAACAATTGCATTTTACAAAATTTCTGTCCTAAAATATTGATTCATTACGTAACGCAAACACAAGTACCGTAGGCGCATTTGTGCACATTCATCGACAACAACATCCCCCAGAACGTGTGTGTGTACATTGACATTAATTGTTGTGCGTGGTTTTGTTTGGGCATCTGCATAGTGAACGGTCCTGTTTATAGAAGGCATTGTGCAGTGTGTTGTGTGTTCTCTCCAGCGTGGAGGAGATAATGGCATCGCTGAGAGGCTAATGTACAGTCCTATAAACAGTAATGGATCCTGTGGGGATAGAGAGCTGATATGAAGCTACTAGGCCTCTCTCATGCTATATTGCCTTTAATATGATGGTGTTGACACACTGCACGGCACATGATGGGCAAGAAGGTTTAGAGGAACAGCAGGAATATTACACAACTATATTAAAAAGACGTTAGGAAAGATATGGCCCAAGTTCCGTAGCATTATGTCGGTATTGAGATGCAGTACATTTCCCTTGTCATTGCACGGGAGTGAGCATACAGTATATTTTTAAATATTTGCATTTATAATAAATATTATGAACCAGTTTCAACCTAGTGTGTGAAATGCAATGTGATCTTGTAAATCAGGCGATTCCGCTATTCGTCATATCCATAGACTTCAGTCAGTGGTTAAGTAATTAGTAATTGTACCATTGTCTCCTTTCCAAGATTGCATCTGAATGTACTGTAGGTTGTTTGTTTGTTTGTTTGTTTGTTTTCAAATTGTATCTAAAATCATAGCAACGCAAAGCATTTGATGTTGTCTTGTGTTGTGCATTGAAGGGTGCATTAATTGGGTATAAATGCTCCCTTGGTCTCCTTATAGTCCTGGGGATTAGAACTGAAAAGTTATGATAATGTTTAGTGTAGTCAGGGGTGCTAGTGTTTGCATGAGCAGATACGCCATTAATCATGATGTGGAAAGAGGGGGAAGGGGGATGACAGTTTGGCAAGGTGATGCGAGCTGAACCACTGGCCTGTGGAAAAGTGCTCTATGCTCCACCCTCTCCATATCGTTGCTGTTGGGTGGGAACCTTTTAAGTTACTTTTCAGTAAACGAAGAAAAAAAGAGAAGGGTTTCAATGGTTCCAGTGTTATTTATTATGTATTTAGTCACAGGTTCTTGTTAATGCTTTTCATTGGCTAAGTATTTTAAACACACATACAGGCCCCTTTCTACCTATTTGGGCATGTCATTATTGGAGCACAATTTTTTTAATTAGCAAAACATTGCAATGCACTGTGAGCCTGTATTGTACTGTGGCTATTTCCACTACTTTTGCCTGACCCACATCATACACAATGTATGTAAAACGTGTGTGTGTGTGTGTGTGTGTGTGTGTGTGTGTGTGTGTGTGTGTGTGTGTGTGTGTGTGTGTGTGTGTGTGTGTGTGTGTATATATATATATATATACACGCACACACACACACACACACACACACATATATATATATATATATATATATATATATATATATATATATATATATATATATATATATATATATATATATATACACGCGCGCACACACACTCCCTTGGTAGCTCTCTTAGTTTCTTTCATTTTCTTCTTTGTCTCCATGTCTGTTTGTCTGGCTCTTTCAATCGGTCTGTGTCTCTTCCATGTCTGTCTGGCACTGTCTTTCTCTCTCACCAGACATATTTTCACCTCCTCTATTAAGGCAGACTGTGTTTACCCCCTGGTGTGTGTCTCCTGGGCTTGTCTGTCACTCACACAGCGAGGCCCCACACAGGGAGAGGGGGCTATATTGAATTTAGAGGTGGTGTGGTGGGTGTGTGGGTGGCATATAGTACGTGTATTTATTCCTGTGCATGCATAAATAGTGTGCTAATCATTGTGTACTGTAGTTGATGAAGGACAGGTATGCTAAGGTACCTCTAACCAACGTACCAGTATTAACTACTTTAGGGCATGTCATTACAGGCGAAATTCTTTCCAAAAAAATCCAAAACTTAAAAGAATAAATAAAAATGTCCTCTAAATTAAAAATGTTCAAAGATAGCAAGCCGTTCTACAAGGTAGTACAAGCTCATAACATGTTGCATTACGTCGCATTGAGCTTGTAGATTATCTATTTCCGCTTTACTTCGCATACAACAAAGTATAACTTCAATATTTAACTTTGGTTTACTATCAACGATCTACAGTCTACACTTTACTACCTCAACCTACTGTAGCATTCAGCAGCTTTTACGTTCCCATAACAATAAATGAATGAGTGAATTAACGAATGAATCAATAAATACCATATTTTCAGATTGAGCTTCCGAAGTTCCGATTGTATCTTCTTTATTAGCCGGAGCAACACAGTAAAATCCTCAGAGTGAAAACGTTTTCTTATTTGCATTTACTAGATTCTATTGTGTCCTGGAGCAAATGTGCATTGTTGCATTGAGCATGATAAACTTGTGTGATGGCTCATTGTGTAAGATAATCGTATGGACTCCTGAGACAGAGGTCATTACATCTAGAGTAGACAGCCACAGGGATCATTGATTTCCTGGAGAACATTCTACAGCAGATTCACAAACAGTCTGAAAAGTTCATCCCACTATTTGCTTTCTGCTTTCTGTGTGGGTTTTATGTGGTTCCATTTTGTTTGCGCATGCGTGCATGCATGTGCACTGGATGTCTGTCTCACAACAGGGGGCCATACTGTGTGTAGGAGTGTGTGTGTGTGTGTGTGTGTGTGTGTGTGTGTGTGTGTGTGGCAGTAACATCAAGGACTTGTCTATAGACACTAGACAGGCATCCCTACTGGGTGACAGACACCCTGGTATCTGATATTGTTACATGTTATATCCGATGCTATTTAACCTCCATGTCTATAACATTCTAAATAACCAAAGATCTGAAATGCCCACATACGTAGGTTAAATTAAAACACACTGTACTGTAGTTATGTCTGCATAATTAGAGGCTTACACAAACCCATTCATTTCTTGCCCACTTTTCCCTTGTCATTTTTCCTTATCTCTGCATATCTCTCTCTCTCTCTCTCTCTCTCGCTCTCTGATACTCTTCGGGGGAGCATATATACTATACTCTGTCAGCAGTGTTTTTAAACACCTGCTTTGAAAATCGAGATCAGTCGCCTGAAAGAATCCTTCAAGGGCTGAAGATCACAGGCAAAGTCAAATATTTGGGCATGAAATATTTGGTTAGGGAGGAGGCAGAGGAGGCCTCTTTTCATCCTGATCTCACAGATGAGGGTTTCTGCAGCTGTCACAATGCATCTTTTTGGCGAGTGAATCCCAGCAGGTGACCACCGGGAGAGATACACACAGCAAAGAGGATGAATACAAACACTGTGTGAGGACAACCCTTAACGTCTTAACCATATCAACCCCCCTATTGCATGTCATAACAAAATAGGCATTGCAACGAGACAATTTGGGAGCTTGTAGATCATCTATTTTCACCCCCAACAGATCTCGCTATTAACTTATTTGCCATTTGTTACTATTTTGTTACAAGCTCACAACGTGTCGTTGTAGATTGGCTAGTTGAACTATTTTAAAATGTTTTTCTAAATAGTAAAAAGTGGCAAACAAATGTAGGGATAAGGGGTAAGGGCCGGCGCCAGATAGGGCCCTAGTGTGGAGGGGCAACGGAGGGGAACTAGTATAGACCCTGGGGGACCCCAGTCAATGAGGTATGGTTAAGGATCTATGAATCTGAGCAATATCCCAGTAACCCCAGCAGAGAACATCTTCTCTACTCTCCCTCTTTTCTTTTTTCTCCATCAAAATATATGGAATGAATAACACATTTGATTAATATGCTAGAGCAATCAAAGAGCATGTCAATTCTGAATACTGTAAAATGTTGGCCTACTGAACTATTACCCAAGTAATGCAGAATTACTGTACATGCTGTACATTACTGTTTCTTGCTCAGGACTGGTCTCTGTCTTGCAGAATTATTGAAGGCTGTAGCTCTGTATACAGTATCTGCTATTGTCCTCCTAACCCACTTTCTCTCAGCCATTTACTGCTGGTACAATGTCCCACTGAGGACCTTTTTCAATGTTTTGGGAGGAGAACATAGAATTACTGCAGTCTTTTTTATAATAGCACGGGGACAGATGAAAAGCGAGAGACCAAACGAGATGGAAGGCTAATATTATTGTCAGGCTGAAGTGGGGAAGCGAGAGTGACGTTTATAGCCTAGTCAAATATAATTTAAAGCTCATTTGAATCCGAAGATTACACAGCACATGAAAGGCATATAATTAGCAGAGGAAAAAGAAAGACAACAATTTATCTATCGAACCGAGCTGCTGAAAGGAAATAGTGAGTCTGATTTTGGAGCCTCGTCTCGTCACTGCTATACCACGTCTCATGTCTCCGCGTTCGTCAGCTCTGGTGCTTTGGCAAAGGGAGAGTCGTTGAGAATAAGGGTTGCTAATAAGGGTCACCTATCTTTCTCAATGGCTGCCTCGTCTCTCTGCGACATCCACACACCTTTTGCCTCTAGCCGACCTCTCAGCCAATGTGGATAGTATTGCAGTGCCTGCATCTTTCCGCATGCTGAAAATAGCCGATTGTTGCGGTGGCGACACGTTCTGAGCTTGCAGATCAGCTACTTTGAGCAATGCAACACGTCGTACGGCGAAGCATAAGTCAGGCTTCACTTTGTTTATGCTTTTAGCAGGACTTTTAGCTTTGTGCATATTTACATTTCATAGAACAATTCTGCAGATGTAATAAGGCAGCTGGTAATTAATTGATGTTCATGGAGCTACAGTATCACTATTATGCCTGACTCATTGTTTGGAACGGAAATAGCGATCTACAAGCTCACAGGCTGTAGATCGTCTGTTTTCGCCATGAGACACCCACGCACAACTATGTATAACTTCAGGCTTTTGTGGAAGCTATATATCGGTGTTTCCCTGCGGCTGTCAGGGAATGTGGCTGTTCCCTGGCCCTGGCTGAGGTCTGTCATGTTCCCTGGCCCTGGCTGAGGTCTGTCCTTGGGAGTGGGTGTGCAGCAGCGGACAGGCTGCGAGTCAGACAGATGCCCTCAGCTCACCACAGATCATTAATGCATGAGGGAGATGGAGATGGGCAGGATCCTCTTCCACTGGAGAAAAGGTCACAGGCAGTAAAGACTACAGAAGTGAGGGAGACTGCAGGGGGTAAAGGGGATGAAGAATAAAGACAGCGGCGAGATGTGTGCTGTCTTCTTTGTTCACATCTATTAGCCTGTGTGTGTTCACTGTGCTGTGAAATATGGAAATAGATATCTTGGTAACTAACCAGTAGACCTTCTGTATCATCATAACTGTATGGAAACTTGCATGATGCTCATCACATTGGACTGCGTAGGAGTCAAACTAGACACGCCATTTTCAGACGGCATTTTCACATTTTCTTCTGACCAGTCTTTGTTTTAGAAAAATACCAAACGATTGTAGCATCATAATAATTCATAATATTATGAATATGATTACTATGACAGATGATAAAATCATGAATTATTCAGGAAGGAATTTTGTCTAAACTGTGCCACTACTCAGAAAAAAACACATATGCTATTGTAATGAGGATAAAAAAGATTAATTTCATACTTGACAGACTAGAAATGTGTGTGCCTCTGAGCGCAGGTGACTGCCAGGCCGCGTTGCCTGCAAACTTTGGAAGGCAGTCATAGCCAATTGGAATGGAACCTGAAACATCTGACTGATACATCTTGAGCACATGACTACAGAGATAATGTGTAACTATTCCGGCCTAGAATGAGAATGCCTGGAAAGATTGATTTTAATACAAACAAAACAAGACGAATCAAGACGTGTGTGTGTGTGTGTGTGTGTGTGTGTGTGTGTGTGTGTGTGTGTGTGTGTGTGTGTGTGTGTGTGTGTGTGTGTGTGTGTGTGTGTGTGTGTGTGTGTGTGTGTGTGTGTGTGTGTGTGTGTGTGTGTGTGTGTGTGTGTGTGTGTGTGTGTGTGTGTGTGTGTGTGTGTGTGTGTGTGTGTGTGTGTGTGTTAGAAGGGACACTGATAGCAGGTTGAGAGACGGCATACATTCTGTGACAGCAGCTGCTACTTCATGGTGTTTCCTGGCTAGCCTCCACTACAACCCTGCTCTTCTTTCTCCTCAGCACCACAGTCACAACTACCAAGAAAGCCTTATCTATAGCACCACCATCTAGCAAGCATGCACACGAAATATCTCAAATTTATGCAATGGGCGCACAGTAGCGAGGGCTGCAACTATCAATATTCTATTTCTGTCCATTACTTTTTTGATTAATCAAATAATTGAGAAGTGCGTTGTTGTTTTTTATATAAAAAAAAAAAAGAAATTCATCCATGAATTGACGAAACACTTATTTTATACTTTTATACAATGAAATCTTGCAAAAATTGTGAAAATAGCCAATCTACAAGCTCAATACGTTTCACTGTGATGCGTTGTTAGCTTGTAGACTAGCTATTACCGGTATTTCTTCTTTTTTTGCCCACTGTATGTGCCCAAAATAGTGATTGATTACTCATATATTGTTGTATGCTCCCTGGAGGATTACCCCTACAGATTTTGTTGACCCCATGCCCTTTCCTCTACCCTTAGGACAAAAGGCAGCTTGTCTGCTGTTGATAATTTTACAGTTGCAGCTACTTTTTATGCGTTCAACATATTTGGACTCTTTCACTAAATATACAACCTAACTGCACGACAATATAATTTAATTGGAATTTGTCCGAGTCAGCAAGAACAAGAAGGAAGTAACGCTTGCCATGGGGCGACCAATAGTTCAGAGTTGTACCCCATTAATTTGTGTTTATGAAGCCCGATCCCTACATAAACCACGTGATCGCGTCCCAGGGAGATCAAAGAACTCTCTCTTCCAAAGGCTCTGGGTGTAGCTACTGACAGAGCTTTTAGACTCTTAATCTTGTTTTCACCTTTTGGATTCAGTATGACAATCCCTTCTAATCACGTCAATTAGAATTTCATGTGTGTGTGCGCGCGCGCCTGTGCAATTTGTGCATGCTGCATATCGTCTCTGTCGGATGGAAACCTCATTATGTTCAAAACAGGATTTTCTTTTCAGGATTCAAATTCAAAAACAGCAAAAAGCAGATCTGCAAGCTCAAAACACGTCGCTTTATGCCGCGTTTCGAGCTTGTACATCTGCTACTGATGCTGTAGTATGATAAAAAAAAAAAAAAAAAAAAATATGGAAATAAGAGGGTATATATACTGCGTGCGTGCGTGGGATTGCGAATGCTCCTTCCACCTGAGATTTGCGACGTTTCCCTGTTCACGCCTGAATGTGCAAATGGCTGTTGTGGCTGGAAGGTCGGCGTGTTGTGGCTAGTTGTGCCTTGCCTTTCCCCCCGCCAGCCTCTGAAGTGTCCGTGGGGGGGCCGTCACTTGCTTTCTCTGCCCGGATGGCTGAAGCGAGGAGGGGGTACTGTTGTACGGCGGGGTGGGTTTGGGGGGTGTGTGTGGGGGGAGGGGAGGGGTGGGGGGTGCATAGACACTTGCTCCTCATTGCCCTTCCATTATATATGGTTGACCTACTTCACCAGTGAGAGGCAGAGGAGAGGCGGGAGGGAAGGGCCAGACACTGAAATCACAGGCTGACGAAGGTCCCCTGGTGACTATAGCTGGGTGTGTGTGTTTCCCTAATGCAGTGAGACTGTGAGACCCTCCTGTGCATAGCACACACACACACACACACACACACACACACACACACACTGAGCATTGTGTTCCCTCTGTCTCATCTTGACCAACATCACCATTGAGGTCCATTAACACACGTAAGGTGTTGGTGCATGCGCCGTGCGTTCATGTGTGTGTGTGAGTGAGTGTGTGCGTGGTCTGCGTGCACGTATTCTGCTGTATTTTCAACAGACCCATGTTGTTGTTTATTCAGTGTCTCATTTAACATACACACTAAAGCATTAGCACTTTGTACAACTGCAGGCTTGTGTTACAGTATTAAGATTTGAACAGTATTAATGCCAATATCCAACACTTGAGCTGTCAGGCTCAAAGCAGCATAATAAATTGCCGTAAAATCGGATCTAGCTGTATTGCCTGCGTGTGTGTGTGTGTGTGTGTGTGTGTGTGTGTGTGTGTGTGTGGGTGTGGGTGTGCGCGTGTGTGTGTGCGTGCTTGCGTGCGTAATGTATAGAAACTGTATTGTATGTGTATGCTATCCCTGAGGGCCAGATATAGGAGTCATGTCCAATAGCTTGCTCTTGGTCTTGTCTTTATTATCATCTTCATAAGCTGGTGTGTGCTCACTGTATTATGCAGCCTGCCCTCTCTCTGATGATACTGAGGCCACAATTTATGATTCCATATTACATTGCATTACATGTTCCTTGTTGGTTCCCAACATTTTATCCTAGGAGCCCACCTTTTTACCCCCCTCCCCCTGTTTAATAGCTGACCATTGTAATTACTTTGCAACGTATTGTGAGCTGCTATTTTGAAAAATGTCTGGACAAGTTGGACTGATATCACATTGAAAACTTTGAGACAGACGGTGGATGAAAGCAAGTTATTATTTTGTGCAACATGGACTACCTCCAAACAGACATGGCCACACTTGTCCAAGTCTGTCTTTGGGGACCCACCTTCCCCCCAAGGGGAATGAAACACTTGACTACCTGAATCACATACAGTACACAAAATATGTAATGAGGGACATTGTTTTGTTGATGTGCAGTATTATGGTAAAAGCTGATCCTCTCGTATCGCGTTACGTCTAATCCGAGGTCTTTGGTAGATTCATTGCTGCAGGTGCATTCCGCTGCTCAACTGCAAGCTATATGCAGCCGACGAGAAGAGGGGATAACGGGATTTTCAGCCCGCTATCCTAAATGTTGTAAGATAAAAGAGGATGAGACTTTGGTGTACTGTAGCACTATGTGTGTGCATCTTCGGGGTTGTCTCTCAGCCAGTGAATTGGACAGAAACAGTGCTTTGTGTGTCTGTATCTCAGGGGACAATGATGGTGACAGCAATGGAGAATAGACAGTGCACATGGGACTGAGTCTCACACATTCTGACACACTTTCTGTCTTTAGGGTGCTTCAGCTAAAGCGCTGGCAGGCAGGTATTTTGTGTGAAGAGTCTTAGACATTTTGGACATTTGGTTGTATACAAGTCTGTGTGTACTGTATATGTATATGCACTCAGGCATTGTTTCCAGTGCGTGCGTGATGTGCGGTTGTTTGTGTGCATGTGGTTTGCATAGCCTCGTGTATAATGCCAGGGTATTACACACTGGCTATGAAAGACTAACCGGATAATTGTTCTTTCTTGCTGTTGTTTGGCTTGGTAATTTTCCTCGTCATCATCTCCTGAACCCATGATTGCCTCCATCTGTAATGTCTGTGTGCCATTTGACACCCGTTTGGAGGTAGGGGGATATTCATAGAAACTTGACCACTTAAACGCCTTAATTAGTTGACCTGGGTCCCCCCCCAGGCTGCTACTTGGTCCACTCCCATTTTCCTGTCAACCAATGTTCACTCCCGTTTTTAACTCAAATCTTTGCTTCTGGGGGAGTCTCTGGTACAACATATATTTTCAGATTAGTGTCCAGCGGCCAAATACATATATTTGGGCTCCTTGACCCAAATATGTGTGTATCCATTTTGTGTATCCAACATCTATCGTGATGAATGGATCAGTTTCCAGCCGTGGTGACACTACATGCAGTGTATATAGGGAAAATAATGTATTCTGCAAATAACATAACAGCCATCAGAGTGAAAATTGCCTGACCTTAATAATCCTATCATGAGGACTAATGATGCATCTTTTTAAAATATTGCTGCAAGGTTAATATTAATTTAACGGGACTATATAAAGCATCATATTTGAAAACAAAGTTAACTATTAAGTATAAGGAACAACTGTGTACTTGAATCAGATTGTACCCTTTTTGCTAAAAACATATATGTTAATGACATTTAGAAGATCTAGAACACTGTCATGGGGGTCTTTATGTGTGTAATATGTGGTTTTAGATATTTTAGATTTTAGCAGTGTCTCTGATGTCATGGACACTGGGCTCACTTACTTCCTGGACTACATGTTGTCTTAGTAAGACAGCCGTCCCCCTATCCACAAGCAGAAGCAGTGCACCAAAGCATTATGGGAATTGTAGTCCAGGAAGTAAGTGGGCCCAGTGTCCATGGCATTAGAGACACTGGGCTCACTGCTAAAATCTAAAATATCTAAAACCACATATTACACACATAAAGACCCCCAGGAAAGTGTTCTAGATCTTCTAAATGTCATTAACACAATGTTTTTGCAAAAAGTGTGACGTGTCCCTTTAACAAATAGTCTCTTACCGAGTGCACGGTCCAGGCTGAATTAGATAAAATATAAAGATCACCAGCACTCACTTAAAGTCTTGTTCAGATTATTTTATTGTGTTTGGCATGGGCAGCAGCACGCGGACGCGTTTGTTTTCATTACGCTGAAGAAGGCTCCAGCCCCAAATGCCAAACACAATAAAAAACAACCTGAAATGGACTTTAAGTGAGTGCTGGTGATCTTTTCGTTTTAATCAACTGGAAGGACCTGAACAGACATGAAAGGCCTGAACAGACAAATCTATCTCGTCCTGATTAACTGCTGTACTACTGTACAAGGAGATCAGATCTGGTGACGTTTAAGCTCCAAACAGCTCTACAGACTACAGCTGATGATCAACTGATGGTGGTGTTTTGCACACGCTTGAGAGAAACTGACTCTCCTTACCACACTGGGTGAATAACATTCTACCCTGGCAAATGATAGGCTATTGACACCTTTTGTGGTACAGTACAGTACAGTACAGTACAGTACAGTACAGTACAGTACAGTACAGTACAGTACAGTACAGTACTGTGTGTGTTTGTGTGTGTTGACTATAGCCTGGAAGAAGCCTTTCTAACCAAAGTGCTGAAGTATCAGCAGCTAGTGCAGACCATGTCACAGCTAGGCTACAGATGTAAACTTTTAGTTTTTATCTTTGGCAGCCTAGGGCATGTGCATAAGTTGGTTGTGAGGGGCTTACAAATGGCCGGCCTTTCCAAAAGGAGAGCCAAGCAGTTAGCGAGGTATTGCTCAGTTTCAGCCATTATAGGAAGCCGCTCAATTTGGAGGAGGCGTTGTTTCCTTTATCCATGATTTATGTACAGTATGCTGCCCTGTGTGCGACATGTCAGCTGTACTGTATGCTTTGCCGTCCATGCACGTTGTAACTGGCTGTGTGTGTGTGTGTGTGTGTGTGTGTGTGTGTGTGTGTGTGTGTGTGTGTGTGTGTGTGTGTGTGTGTGTGTGTGTGTGTGTGTGTGTGTGTGTGTGTGTGTGTGTGTGTGTGTGTGTGTGTGTGTGTGTGTGTGTGTGTGTGTGTACATTTTAGTTGTCCCCAATTTGATTTAAATGCAGTTATAATGGTTTGGGTTAAGGTTAGAAATGGCTAGTTAATGTTAGGGTAAAGACTAAGGTTAGAGTGGTATTGTTATTGGTCATTGTTATTTTAATATATTGCCCTCAACATGGCTACAGATAACATGGCATTGCAGATAAATACTAAAGAAAATGTCTAACAACCACACTATCTTTGGATCCATACCCTCATATTCAGTATACCTTTCAGTGTGGTATTTCAGTTGACATTTCTTTTGGAGTGGATTTTATTTTAAGGGATTTGTTTTTTTTGGCAGTACATGTTGAAATACAGTATATTTAATTATTAGGCAGAATATGCTCTTCCTTATCAGCGCAACACATTAAAATGAATATTGTCCCTGTGTGCAGCTTTTCCAAAAAGAAGGTTTTTAGGGGTCCCTGACTCCCTTATCTTGTGTTCCCGCTGTCTTCTACTGCCTGATTTGTTCTTCGCCGCATATCGTGGCTCGCACTGAAAATAACAGCTCTACAAGCTCAGAGCGCCGTAGACCAGCCACACGTTGTGAGCTTGTAGATTGGCTATTTCCGCCGCGAGACACCGACGTGCGGCTGAGTGTAAACCAAGGCATGAGACCGCATTCAGGATTTCATTAGTGGCAGGATGGGGCTGCCCGCTGGTCTGGGCCAATTAAGTGAGCGTAGGCACTGCACCCTGCCACTGGGCACAGTGAGGGGTCAGGGACAAGGACATGTCTCATCTGACAGGCACTGCTCTGCTCCATAGCTCCTGGTCACTGTTGTGGTTAAGGCCCTGTCTGGCGTCAGGCACCCAGGGGTGTGACATCTGACAAGAGAGCTACAGTGGTGTTTGCATGTATTATGACAGCTAAAGTGCAGTCTGTCAAGTCAGAGTCCTCTGTCTGTATGCAATGGCTGGTTGGTTTTTAAAGAAAAACAGTGGTAAGATGTGTGAGTGTTTGAGAGAGAGAGAGAGTTGATTTTAAGAAAATACAAAAAATTAGCCCTGTATTTCTGTTGAATCCTTTTGTGTTGTGAAGAATTGAGTCTGAGCTTCTTCATAAGACGTTGAATTCTCAAAGCCACAGTTCCAACTTTGGTGATTCACACTCACACCCTAATGGAAAGTTTGAATTACAACTTAACAGCATTACACTTACAGTATGCCTGATAACCTGATTTATACTTTGTAGTGCCCCCCCAAAAAGTCATACCTCCTTTATTTCGACCCCTGTCCCCAGCTCCACTGGTCTTGGAGCTCTATTATATCTTGTCTACAAGATTCGCTACACCACAAAGCTATACCCACTTTAACTGGGTACTTAACTTTTTTTACTGGCAAAATACTTAATGTCAACGAAGTCCACAATCACAACACCAGAGGGAGTTCAACAAATCACGTGCAACCCAGATTTGGCTCAAACAAGGGATTAAATTAATTTAGCTCCTATGCCACTAAAATCTGGAATGCCCTACCGCCATAAAGAAATGTTACTCCCTAGACTCCTTCAAAACCGCTCTCAACGAGCACCTATGGACGGCTGCAATTTGAAACCTGTAACCCTGTAAAAAAGTCCCCCCCCCCCCATATTCCTGTTTTATATATTTGTACGTCTTTAAATGTTCTGATGAATTGAAAATGGAGGACCTTGATGTAAACAAGTCTTAGTGCTTTTCATGATTTCGTCCTTTTTGTATTTACTTCGTTTCAAATGTACATAGTGTGAATAACATTTTCAATAAATCAATCAATCATTGCTTACACCAGCAGAGGGCTCTCTTGCAGCTAATCCCGTTATCCAGCTCATAAGCTTACTGTAAATCCCTTGCCCTCATCGCAAGTGATTTTTGTGGCTATTTGTATGGTGCATTTCACAGCGGTAACAGACACTAACCCTCTTACCTTTCTAATGAACATCTTTTAGATGTTATTAGGGTATTTGTCAAGTGCATTTGCACAGACCTGAAAATGTTCCTCTGTATTACTATTTACACATCCTAAACTATTAGGAGCCGTGTATGCCATTAATACAGCACGCAGGGAGCAGTTCGGTGTTAAGTGTCTTGCTCAGCGACACTTCGATAGACTGGGTCAACTAAGGGTTGAACCGACGACCTTCCCATTCCCAGGCAGCCATTCTACCCACATATCCATGGCCGACATCGGCCAGACTGGATGCAACCAGTTACAGTGGTTTGCAGCATTGTCCACCTTTTCTTTAAAACTCATGGTGATCTGTCTCAGAAGTACAGAGAGAGAGAGAGAGAGAGAGAGAGAGAGACAGACATTTCGATCCAATCACTTTCCATTTCCACTGATGCACTGCCTGACTATTTTGTGAATGACAGTCGGTTTGAATCCTCCCTCAACATTCCTCAGCTTTCAGAAGCTGAGATGTCTGCATGGGACTCTGGAACTTGTTTGCATGGATTTCTTATCATTGGAACCAGACAAAAGGAGGATCCGATCATGACATTCTTGTAATCACAGACCATTTCACAAAGTATGCATTGGCCATTCCCACACCCACGCAAAGGCCCAAGACAGACAGTCGTGGTATGGGACAACTTCCTCTAATGGCTGAAATTCGCAAAATAGGAAGCACTCCATATACTACAGATGAGCCGCGTTGCAATTGTTGGACATGCTCCAGTTGGAACCCTAACAGATAGAAATAAAACATACTGGAAGTACTTGTGAAACTACATATGCATACAATTGCACGAAGTATAATGTCACTGGGTTTCTGCCTTAGAAACGGAACTTGAGATGCCAACCTCCTACTGTACATGGGGACTTTTTGCCTGCCTGTTATGTCGCATTCTCAGTATGTTCCAAATCTTAAGTCTCACTTGGAGGAGAGCTATAAAATGGCAACAGAAAGTGCCAAAAATGTAAATGGCCAAACCATTCGACAGGCATGTCACACCCTCTGGTTTATCTGTGGGAGATTCTATCTTGTTCAGA
The DNA here is from genome assembly GCF_963924005.1 of Protomyctophum bolini. Classification (NCBI taxonomy): domain Eukaryota; kingdom Metazoa; phylum Chordata; class Actinopteri; order Myctophiformes; family Myctophidae; genus Protomyctophum; species Protomyctophum bolini. The sequence continues at coordinate 18,143,225 of NC_137883.1, read as the reverse complement.
AATGTACGTCTGAGAAGCAAACACAAACTTGCAGACAAATAGGAATCTGAGGTTTACATTGTCGGAACTCTTCCCTTACTGTCAGACTCAGACGTGAGAATAAATAAAGATGGTCCTCTCTGAACACCACACAGGAACCTTCTGCTTCCTTGTGAATATGTAACTGCACCAAAAATAATTTCATCTGTGAAACAGTGCCTCACCAAGAACTTGCCCAAATCCGGACCTTCATTACAATCATATGGATACAGATAGTATATCGGATTAAAATGAATGAATTAAATCCCACTGGTACAGTGGATGGCTCAGCCTTGAACCTTCCAGGTTCACATCCATAATCCACATCCCAAAAGATTTCATTATGGCACATTCCGTCCGGCTCTTACACCGTCAGAGACTGATAACCATTTAGAATAGAAACAGAGAACGCTGCTCAGAATCCCACTGGCTACAATAGCGACCAACAAACCTGCATGAAGAGCAATAGTTCACCACATAAACCTGGGCCTGTCATAATAGGCAAGCATTCAGCAAAAATAGTAGATCTATAAGCTGAGCATGTAGATCGGCTATTTTATACAACAAAGTGATTTATATAGGCTGCTTAATTGGAGTTATATTGGTACTGTCTGTTTACACCTTGAGTCTCTTTGAAAGGATATGGCCCTCTCCAATCCCTCCTGTCTCCCCTATTACACTCTCCTCCTCTCCTAGACTAGAGAGTCTCTCTCTCCTGCTCAGATAGCGATGTGTGCTGCAGCCCCGCACCACACCGTAAATTAGTCCCGGGCGGTGACATGGTGCTTGCCGGGTAATTTGGACAATGGGGCGTTTGACAGCTCACCCATCATGGCTACAGCGCCCCGGGGAGCCACTACTCCTCCTGAGCTTTTCTCTCTCCTCCCTCTCTCCTCTCCTCCCTCGGCACTGATGGAGCGACTCCCTAAGTAGCAGCATCATTCTCCAATCAACAACCAAAATGGCTTTTCATCCAGGAGGGAGCTATATTGCACGGGAGAGGACGGGGGAATGTGAATGTACGGCAAGCGTAGAGCGAAACCCCCAAGCTGCTTGACATCTGGACTGAAAGATGCTGAGAGATAGTGTGGAGCGGAATGAGAGCATACTCTGAGAGAGAGAGAGAGAGAGAGAGAGAGAGTGTGGGAAAAATATGTTTGTAATGCTGCTATATATCTGGTTATCAAAGGAATTTATTAACCAGCAATGTCCGCCATTGTGATGCACACATTACAACACAAAATACTCAGACACAGAACCATACAGTGGTAGCTTTGTAAATGATATAATAAATACTGTATTTCATCTGACATTCTCTGGACCGGGGTGAATGCAACAAGCCGTTTTTTTCCCCAACTGCTTGTTTGTAACATTCTTTTCCAACTTATCTGTGCCACTGTTTCCCTGGCAGCCTGGAAATTATTTGAATTTTTATTTCTATACAATTATTTTGACATATTGTGACTTCGTAGGGTTACAAATCTCATAAAGAGCAAGTTCACAACCAGATGCATTGTGACACATTGTGAGCTTGTAGGGGAATTTTGTAGGGTAGACTAGTACGTACCATGGATCTCCTCATCTCCATAGGGGTACAAAAGAGACACGGGTAGACAGACGGGTAAAGAGATCTCCATATACAGTATGGGCACAAATGGATCATAGACAGACGGGTAGAACGGGTACTCCGACACTATGACTCAGACATATCGGTCGGATCGGCAGTGCAACAGAAACATTGCGGCCTGAACTCTGCCAAACTGAACTCTGCCAGATTCAAGCATTGTACAGTTAAAAAATAAATAAAAAGATCTGTGTTTTTGGCACAGTGTTTATTTACACCAGTGTTGAGCTGCCTGCTGGCACACTTGCAAATGGTCAAACAAGTGCACACACTCCATCAGAGCAGTAGGCAAAGTATTGGTGGGGCAGCAAGAGATTTTCACTATCCTCCAGCCTCTATTGAGTTTACTGAACTCAATCGATGCAACTTAGTTGTGCGACACCGGTGTGCAACTCAATATAAATGAGGCTTAATACTCTGTGTTTCACTCTGTCACTCTCTATTTCTCTCTCTCTCTCTCTGTCAACCTTTGCCTGTGACGGTCAAGAGGAAGGTCTCCTCTGGTTAGCATTATCAGACTGGAATGACCTTGCTGTTTCTGGCACTAGAGCTGCATTTGAACAGACAGTGGCCAAAGCCTTGCATGACCCTGGCATCTACTGACTGCCCCTGCCAGAGAACGGCCAGGGGACTGCAGCGTGGGTGGTGTGTGAAGGTCGCGTTGAAGGGCTAGAATGAATATGTAAACACCTTCTCTTATGCTGTGTTCACACGGGCAGATGCAAAAGATGCAAAGATTCACACAGCATATTTGTCGCTTTGTCTCTTTGTATCTGAAGTTGAACTAAGCAAGTTCATCCTTTTTGTAGCTTTGTAGCTGTTCTTTTGCAGCAGCTACAAACGTCGGGTGCATCTTTGCATCTTCATAACGCTGGCTTACATTGACAATGAGTGGTAGACTGTATCTTTGCATCAGGATGAGACACGCAGGGATGGTGCCAAGAGATGAAGATCGGAAATGACAGAGGGTTTCAAACTGTCCACGGTTTGCAAAGTTAGAATTGGAAACGCACAGCAGCTTGATGATTACTTTTATCTTTATCCTCATTAACTATGTCGCCCCTGTTTTTGGCATGTCATTATAGGCAAAAATTGCTGATCTACAAGCTCACGATGCATCGTTTTCACCACGTGGCGCAATCATTTAAATCAACCTTCAGTGGTGTGTTTACCATTTTAATCCTGTGTAGTCCTAACTCCTGTTTTCTAACTACAGTATAACATTACTTCTGTATGGGTATAAATTGATGGTGATGGAGAGAAACCGAGGCAGATAATTTACCCAATGTGCATTTCATTAGGGTCGATTTTAAATGCTTATCTTCAGGTCCACTCCCATAGCACAGATGCAGCTTGCTTTCCAGGCGCCTGCCTTAACTGAGGTTGGCTGAATCAATTTGTGGCAGATTCATCTTTCCAATTACATCACTTTCTCTGGCAAAGATAAGGCATGTGTATTGGACTTCTGGAGAATGCAGTGTTTGAATTATTGTTTTTGGTTTATTTGACTCTGTGTGGGCTCTTCTCGCTCAGGCTGCACTGCACAATCAAATCCCCAGTGTCTGCTGATAACAACAGAGGCTCCTGAGTTTTGACTTAGGAGAGTATGCGTTGCTAGTTTTCCCCTCCCTCCCCTCATAAAGAATGACAGTCCCTGTAGAATGTAGATGAAATATGAGTGTGTGTGTGTGTGTGTGTGTGTGTGTGTAGCACTTCTCAACACACTGCTCCTGATAGGACAGGGCAGGAAAGGGATCACTGGCCTCTAATGCCAATCAATAGCTGATGCAGGGAAGTCATGCAGACAGCATGTGGATGCATTAGTGCAGGGATGCTCAACCTTTTTCATTTCATATAGGTCATGGACCCCTATTTGATATTATATTTTCCCCTGGGGCCTCAATCTACACTGTAAAATCCTCAGTGTCATTTTAGCTCTGGGACTGTACAAATGGAACAGGTCAGTGTGTACTCTTTTGGAGACGGAGTTACAAATCTGGTCCATTTGGTTTCATACTGTATGTACTGTACTCTCTGAGTTACAGAGCGGTAAGGGTCGTTTCCTGTATCTGGGGACCCTCTCAAACGGCCCTGGGGGGCCCCCAGACCCCACATTGAGAACCAGAGTGCTGGGAATATAAGACAGGGCAGTGGAAGGAGCCGTACACGCATTTAGTCTCTCTTGTTTTAGTTGTTTATAGTCGGCCACTAAAGGATTTTGCATTTAAAAGGGAAGTCATCCATATTGATTTGAGCCAGTGGGGTCCACGGGTCTTTACTTAATCCAGTACCACCCGGTATTGACTGGTGAGAGTCTTCACCATTGATTTATGTTCACTCAATATAAGAGGGAGGCGTGCTCCCAGCACATTTATAGGTAGATCTGATTGACAGTCTATTTATCTTGCGTCAATTGACATGACAGCTGAGTGGCCTGTTATTCTGTTTGACCACTCAGGTGTGAACCCCCCCCCCCCACACACACACACACACACACACACACACATAGTCACATACACACCCCAACCCCTACTGTGGCATAGCAAAACACTGCTTATTAAAACTCCCAGTTGTCCGTTCCTCCGGCTGACCACTTGTCATCCGCCTGTCTGTATCCGGGAGAGAAATGGCCGTGGAGGAGAGTGATTAGAGGAGGGAGTTGAGAGCATTGTGAAGGATGGAGAGGTCAACAGGGGATAAGGGAGGAAGGAGGATGAGGTATAAAAGAGGGGAGAGAAGAGGGGGGAGATTTATGCCGGTACTCATCCTTGTTCATGCTCGACTCCCCCCTGATGGAAGGGAAACATTGGCCGCGGTGATGCAGTGCTTTCCTCGCCACAATAAATCGGCTCGCACACACAGGAGAGACAGAGCTTATCTTCCACACTGCATGGTGCCCGGAGCCCAGTGTTCGCTACCTGTTACTGCACACTGCACACACAAGGGGACAATATTATTGTATGCAGTCATGCACATTGCAGTCATACAAAAGACATAGAAATGTGTAGCCACATGCTAGACTAGTCACACGATGACACATCATTTGCATTAGGTGCAAAAGAGAAGAGGGCTGACTCAGATGGATTCAAGCAAGTGACAATAAGATGTGTTAATTTTATATTACTTAAAAAGTGCCTGGATTGATGCAAGTTAATTTCCACTCTCTGTCAACAACAGGGTAAACTGTTTAAGGTAAGTGCTAAGTGCTAACTAAGAAAACAATTATGCGCACAACAATTATGTGCAATTAGGCTTACTTACAAGTAAGCTAGTATGTCGCAGGGACTTGCCAATCCTGCCAAGCAGGGAGGCACTGGGTCCCATTTTTCAGAATCTTTGGCATCCTCCGGCCAGGGATGGAACCCCGACCTCCCAGTCTCAGGGTGGACACTCAAACCACTGAACTGGTTTCCCCCGCTTTGGTATCTGCTATTACTCAGCTCCCCTTGCTCAGTGGCAGGATCCACTGCAACATTATGGGAAAATACCATCAATAGAAACCGTAGCAGACGCAAAGAAAAGCATAATTGGACAGTTCTTCACGACCTGTTCAATAAGTTCAACACTACACTGTATTATGAAACATTGTGCAGTACAGACAGTTAGCCATAGCCTGACACTCAGTTTGAATTTTCATTTAGTTTCACTTCATTATTCAGACTGAAAGCCCTCCCCACGGCAGCAGTTTATGGGATGGGTGTCGTCATAGCGGCAGTCTAAGGTGATTGGTTCAATACCAATTAATAGCCAGATTGATACGGTCGTGAGTTACCGCAGTGGGGGCAGCCATGTTTGTTGTCTGACGCTGTTGAGTGACGGGGCTGATGGCCAATCAGCTTACTACTTGGCTTCGTTCGGATTTCCGAACGTAGCTGACACCGTCGTCGGGAGAGACTCCAGACCTGAATCGCCAGAACATATTTTCTTAATGGGCGTGGCTAGCGATTCAGGGCTGGAGCCAGGCTAAGTTACCCACCCTTTATGACTAATTTATACAAGTTATATAAGTATATAAGTATTATGGCTTTACTTGGATGTCTGTATATACTGTACTGTATGCATCTGCATTTGTGTGTGTGTGTGTGTGTGTGTGTGTGTGTGTGTGTGTGTGTGTGTGTGTGTGTGTGTGTGTCTTGACATTGGTGGTGGGCTTTCTTTATTGGCCCAGGGCAGACCTCCTCTTCCTTGCTTATATGTTTGTGTTTATATTTGAACCTGGTGTGTGTGTGCACTGTGTACTTTGATCTGGACCTGTCCCTTTGTTATGAGCTTGGTCTGTCTTTGATCTGCTCATGTCCCAGCAGCAGGCGGGCAGACGGTGCTATTGCTTCCCTCAAAATGGAATCCACTCAAACCACCGAGGGAGTAGCTGCTAAGTGGCTACCTTCATTCAATATGACATTTACTGTAAGACAGATTTATACTTCGCTGCGTGCTGGTGCCGCGCACCGAAAATGGGCAATCTACGAGACGCTGACTCGTGAGCTTGTAGATCTGCTGTATCAAGCCATTTACAGACACTGCCATACAAAAAGGCATTTTCCTTTCCTCAGATGTATCCTGCTTTTTAGCCATGTCCTACAGGACATGCATTAGCATGTTCTGAAAAGACATAATGTGGCTTTGCAAGTTTAATACAACCACAACCACATGCAGTTGAAAACCAACACACCCAGTTGACAGTGGGAACAGATTAATTCATATAATAAGCAATATTTCCCCCCCACAAAACACTTTCATAGTTGGTATGTAGTAGTACTGATAATAAATTCAGCTAATATTCAATTTAGGGTCTTAAAATATTCAGTAAGAAGACTTACAGTGTGAATTAGGAAAACTCACCCAAATTACATAGAAAAATACAATTTGAATACATTTGCTGTGAGGACATTTCATTAAAATTTAAACACTCAATATGGAGGCAATGTAGAACATTTCAGATTTAAATCAAGCCATAGCGTACAATTATGAATGCTTGGGAAAATCCATGTTGCATGTCAAATACAGGAGGCATAATATATTCTATTAATGTGCCCATTACAGTGAATTATAATACCAAACGAGAGAGGGGAGAAAACGGTTTCTAAGTACATTTATTCTAATCCAAGATACATTATGCAGTATTGTAGAAAATTGTATCAGAATTTGAAGTTTGGCTTTTAGCAGTTTTCCCCAGTGTTCAATAGTATGTCAGTCTCTGCGTCTGCGTGCGCATATCAACAAATGCAAATTATGCAATTATGGCCAGATTGTTCTTCATATTGTCTTCTTCAGCAAGCAGCGGTACATCGCTGATTGTCTGTATAAATTAGCCATGAATTGACCTCACTAGAGCCGCTTTGTCAGATGTTGGCGCAGCATGGGACTCTCCCCATCCCACCAGAGTCAAAGCACATCAGGAGTCGCCTTCAGATGGACCTCTAATGTTCTGTATCAGACAGAGGGATCAGGTGTGACTGGTGGCAGTCTCGGTTTTGTTCTTAGGCTGAGTTGAAAGTATCAGTTCATCCAAGTTGATGTATTTGAGTGTGTGTGTGCGTGTGTGCGTGCTCGTGCATGTGCACGACTGCACGTGCGTGCGCACGTGCGTGTACGAGTGAGTATGAGAGAGGGACAGAGAGAGAGCGGGAGCATGTGTTGGTGTGTGAGGGAGCCATTCTTTCATGCCCGTTTCAGATCTCTCAGCCGCACAGTCCAGCAGAGCGAGAGACCCAGGAGGGAGAGCGAGATGGAGAGATAGAGAGATTGGAGGGTGAAAGAAGGCTAACACAATCTTTAATGAGTTTCCTTGTCTCCCTTTGCCCGTTTCTGGGTCAGGGTCCCTGCTGTACTGTATGTGTGCCAAAAAAACACGGAGAGTGTAAAAATGGCCCTTGTAAGGTCTGTCAAGGTTTAAAAGAACACTCAGGGTTTGGCTGTGTGGACTGAGGGCCACGGGGCAGAGCAGAACACAGCCAAGGTCTGTGCCAACTGTGTCAAGGTCTTCAGCAGTGGTTTTCAATCGTATAATCAAGGCCCATTATTTATTCAGCATTTGAGCCACGGACCACTATTTGATGAGATTTAGCCTCTCAGACCCAAAACAACGAATATTTTGTTATTGTTGGATAAGATTTTGTTCACAATTCCATGCTGTATTGATGTGTGGTACCATAGGAGAGATAACAGGTAAATATTGATTGAGATTTTAACATTTGACATTCTCTAATTAGACTTCTTGTAAATTAAGTAATGCTGATGTTTAACAAGACCAATGGACCCATATGGGACCGGGTCCATTTGGTTTAATTTACGCTCACAAGAGTTAATGACCTACTGTAATAAGGGTCCATTTGGTTACTCTCCATCATTTAGCTGGGGACCACCTGGAACCCCCTCAAGGGCCACTGGTCGTCCCCGGACCACTGGTTTGAAACCATTGATCTACTGGACTTCTCCATATAGAGTCCACCACTACACAGATCCTACTGGTTACAGAAAAATAAAATGAATGGGGTCATATCTGATACTTCCGTGACCGCGGAGAGAAAAGTTCAGTTTCTCAGTGGATTTATCATCTATGAAGTTTAAATATGGCCGCAACAACCTGTTAAGGCACAATAAGGAAACATTTGTAAATTACCTAAAATGCATTCTGCTTTAAGTAGCATGTCAAACTATTTCATGATTCTGAATCCATTCCAAGCATAAGCTTTGCACAAAAAACACTCCTTGGGCTAAAAACGGCCACAGACGCCATGACAAATGTGATGATGTCAGCACATTAAGAGCACATTTGGGCACAAGTGTTTTTTGTGCAAAACTATTTTAGGTAATTTTGCCTTATTGTGCCTTAACAGGTTGTTTATGGTGGCCATACTACTCATCATTCTGTTGAAGCTGCATCGTTCCGGCTTGCATGTGCTTACACACATATGCATGCACACACGCACTAATGAGGAAGGGTGGTGACTCACTAAAAGTCATATGTGACTACAGGCTTTACTGCTTCTCCTCAATTAGTGGCAGATTAGGACCTGAGGAATGAGATGATTGATTTATAAACTATAATGTTGATGAAAAGCATAAAATGTGCGAACATGTATTCACGCACGCATGCATGAACGCAACACACACACACACACACACGCGCACAAACGCACACAAAGCCTTTAGTCGTTCCCAACTTCCCATAAGCAGATGTGTATGCCGGTGTATGGAGCATTGCAGCACTTCAGGCAGAAAGTCCCACAGTCATACAGTCACGATCCTAATAGTTCAATCCGCGCATTTATTTAACCGACCCTAACTCTTACATGCTCAGCTCTTGTTGTATCATGAGAGGTTCATGTCTTCCATCATGACCATGTAATAATGTTAATAACTGTCTACCTCTGTACTGTTTGTAAGCTGTTTGTAAGCTGTTAATAAGCAATCGATCAATCAATCAATCAATCAATCAATCAATCAATCATTCAATCAGCCTCTCCTCTTGCACAGATTGTTCTAGAGTATCACAGGAGCAGATCCTCACCACCAGTGCAATATCATTGCAATAAAAAGTTTCATCTAGAAAAAAAAAGTGTGCTGACTGACTGAAACAGTGAAAGTGAGACTATAGGTACCGGCGAGATTAGCTCTGGTCATTCCCCCCCCCCTCCCCCTCCCCTCAACCTTTTTATTTCCCAGCAATCCACTTCAATATGTGGTACAGTACAGTAGCTAGGGATGGAGGGAGAGATAGCATTAGAGAGAGATGTCATGTGTGGGATATCCTGCAAGCCAAAGACATTATTTACTGTGCTCCCACAGTGTCTAGGAGACGAGCCCTGTCAGACAGCCAGGCTCCAGCTAGTGTCTCCACGCAAGGGAGGGACATGGAGGAATTACTGATGGGCTGATAAATGGCTTTAGTTATCGGAACACTTTACCTCACTACAGTACGTCTGTCTTCTCTCTCTCTCCCCACGTCTCTCTTGTGCTATCTGTTTTCCAGTCTCTGCACTCGGTTTCTGTCTCTCCCTGCCAATCTGTCCGTCGTCCGTCAGTCTGTCTGTCACGATCTGTCCCTCTTTCGCGCTCTCTCTCTCTATCATGTCTCTGTCCTGCGTGTCTCTGTCTTTCTTGTCTCTGTATCGTGTCTCCTTCTCTATCGTATCTTTTTCTCTATTTGGTTCCATCTTTCCCGTCCTTCAAGTCTTTTTAGTTATAATGTATCTTTATCTATAGTGTGTCTATATCTTGTCTCTACAATATTGTGTCTCTTTCTCTATCGTGTCTGTTTGTTTATTGTGTCTCTCTTTATCGTATCTCTATCATTTATTTTTCTGTGTGTCTCTTCATCTTTGTCTCTTCGTCTGTCTCTTTATCTCTCCCCACTCTTGCTTCAGCCGCCTATCTCTGGCTCTGTGACTTCTGGGTTCTTTCTTTCACACCGGTGAATAATTGATGTCTACCGGTTGGTTCCATGGTAAGAATAGAACAGTTGTGGAGGTGACAAATGGGGTGGAGAATGGGCCTCATCCTTCTCTCTTCAAAGAGAGTAAGAAAGTCAGCTGAGCCCGCTTGTGGGTGTGTGTACAGTATATATGCCTGCGCAGCGTGTGTGTGTGTGTGTGTGTGTGTGTGTGTGTGTGTGTGCATTGGAAAGAACATGCATACTGTATGTGTGTGATTTAAGACAGGGAGATGAAAGTGAGTTGTAATTACAGGGAAGCGTATCTTTCTGCACTGCAAAACCCACAGCGCAAATGTCACTCAGAGTGTAGCGATAGATCTTTGCGGGTCCATTTTGACACCTTCGGAGTTAAATGAATGCTCCTCTGGATTTGATTGTGTAGTGTACTGCAGAAGTATCTGAGGAATGGGCCACAAACTGGGCCAAAAGCCTGAGGTCATTAGAGCTACTGTGTGTGTGTGTGTGTGTGTGTGTGTGTGTGTTTGTGTGTGTGTGTGTGTGTGTGTGTGTGGGGTGTGAAGAGAGACATCAGCTTATAACCTCAGCTCCATGGAGCCAACCTCTGAACTCTGGTTCTCATTATTCGCTCACCCCCCTCTTCTCTCTCTCTCTCTCTCTCTCTCTCTCTCTCTCTCTCTCTCTCTCTCTCTCCCTCCCGTCCCCTGTCTCAGCAGTAGCTGGCTGTGGTTAGACCATCTCTGTAAACCCACCCTGGCTTCCTTGCTGGCTGAGAGCAATCCCAGACTTCCCTGAGCTCTAAAATACACTTGTGTAAACATTCCAACATATCAAATGATAGGGATGTCACAATGTGCAATGTGAAATTGGTTTTAATTCTCCGTCCTCCTGTCTCACCCCACCCTCCCTTTTCGGCCAAGCCCCCAGAGCGGCTGGCCAACATTGAAGCCGCCAATCTCTACTGGCCAAAGCTGGAACTCCAGGCGGGCGTTTTTTGCCCGTGCATGCAGCACGAGTAAACTCAGCACAGCTGGGGTTTAATTAACACAGAGCGCTCGTTTGGCACTTCTGCATTTTGAAGTAAAGCGTTCTTCCTGGTCCTTCAAACGGCACTGAGCAACTTCCATTGAAATGAAGAGTGTGGGGCCGGCTGTCTGCTCTCTAGCTAATATATAACACTATGCTTTCGGCCCGTCTCCTTTTTCCGCTCTATGCCACCATCTTGTGCCTTAACGTTCTCTCTCTCTCTTCCTACAGTGGAAGATGACTTCAGGGGACTAGGCGAGCTGCCAGAGATCTTCCCCTCGGACCCCCCGGAGCCCCTGCCAGTGTTCCTGATGGAACCGGAGGAGGCGTACATCGTGAAGAACAAGCCCGTCAACCTGTACTGCAAGGCCACGCCCGCCACTCAGATCTACTTCAAGTGCAACAGCGAGTGGGTCCATCAGAAGGAGCACACCGTGGAGGAGAGAGTGGACGAGAACTCAGGTATGGGACACAGCCGAGCCTTCCGCAAAGGTGTTCACTTTACCACTTTAACGCATAGAGAGTGCACCAGAACTCAGGTATGGGACACAGCCGAGCCTTCCGCAAAGGTGTTCACTTTACCACTTTAACGCATAGAGAGTGCACCAGAACTCAGTTATGGGACACAGCCGAGCCTTCCGCAAAGGTGTTCACTTTACCACTTTAACGCATAGAGAGTGCACCAGAACTCAGGTATGGGACACAGCCGAGCCTTCCGCAAAGGTGTTCACTTTACCACTTTAACGCATAGAGAGTGCACCAGAACTCAGGTATGGGACACAGCCGAGCCTTCCGCAAAGGTGTTCACTTTACCACTTTAACGCATAGAGAGTGCACAAGAACTCAGGTATGGGACACAGCCGAGCCTGCCGCAAAGGTGTTCACTTTACCACTTTAACGCATAGAGAGTGCACCAGAACTCAGGTATGGGACACAGCCGAGCCTTCCGCAAAGGTGTTCACTTTACCACTTTAACACATAGAGAGTGCACCAGAACTCAGGTATGGGACACAGCCGAGCCTTCCGCAAAGGTGTTCACTTTACCACTTTAACGCATAGAGAGTGCACAAGAACTCAGGTATGGGACACAGCCGAGCCTTCCGCAAAGGTGTTCACTTTACCACTTTAACGCATAGAGAGTGCACCAGAACTCAGGTATGGGACACAGCCGAGCCTTCCGCAAAGGTGTTCACTTTACCACTTTAACGCATAGAGAGTGCACCAGAACTCAGGTATGGGACACAGCCGAGCCTTCCGCAAAGGTGTTCACTTTACCACTTTAACGCATAGAGAGTGCACCAGAACTCAGTTATGGGACACAGCCGAGCCTTCCGCAAAGGTGTTCACTTTACCACTTTAACGCATAGAGAGTGCACCAGAACTCAGGTATGGGACACAGCCGAGCCTTCCGCAAAGGTGTTCACTTTACCACTTTAACGCATAGAGAGTGCACCAGAACTCAGGTATGGGACACAGCCGAGCCTTCCGCAAAGGTGTTCACTTTACCACTTTAACGCATAGAGAGTGCACAAGAACTCAGGTATCGGATAATTGGACACAGCCGAGCCTGCCGCAAAGGTGTTCACTTTACATCTGTATGCTGTGTTGACCCAGTACAGTGGTTCCCAAGCTTTTCAGGGCGAGACCCAAAAGAACGATCAGACGTTTGCCCTGGGATCCAAACTGGTAAAATAGCAGATCTACAAGCTCGCATCGCTTCCCGCCACGTTGTGAGCTTGTAGATATTTTCACTACTTCTTTATTATTATTATTATTTTTATTCATGGCATTTCTGTTTGTTTGTTTGTTTGAAAAATAAATAAATATAAATATATATATACAGTATATAAATATATATATATATAGAGAGAGATAAATATTTTATTTAATTTTTTAATGTAGGAAAGGGGATTAAAATTGGTCTGTGACCCACACATAGGTCCCGAGCCACTGTTTAGGAACCAGTGCAGTAGTAGATCTGCCAGGTGTCTGTCTGTACTTTTATTAATTATAATTTTTGTCTGTATCAGCCTTTATTTGCTAAAGGTATAGAGAGACGGGAAACAGAGTAGGGGGAGTGGCATGCACTTAATCTACACAGTGTTTAACCACTTGAACCCTAGCATCCTTATTCTTTTGGGAAGATATTGTCAAAAATGGATGATCTACAAGACTACAACACATTGCAACGCATTGTCAGCTTGTAATTTGGCTATTTTTAGAGAACAGATTTGGTGTTGAGGGGAAGAAGTGTACTAAGTATGCCTACAGGGCAAACTCACGTCAGGTTCACAAAGTATAGAGGGTTTAAGTGGTTAAGTCCTCTTTCTCAATTACCGGTAGATATGATCTGCCATACGGCAAAACAATGGACAGATCTACATTGTTGTATAGTTGTATTTCAGTTTTTCTGTTCTGTTTTTTGTCCCCAATGTCGCAATGGCTATTTGCTGGATGACGTTGCTGCGATGTGAGCATGCAAATGATTTATCTAGTGTAGTTAGTTTTCTATAGTTAACCTTTCTTTTTGGGTGTTTGCAACGTGACAACTCGACCAATGGTGGAAGCTCATTGAAATACATTGAAAAAACTGCAAAGCAGATCCCATCCCAGTGTGAACAGGCACTTATTCAGAAACCCAAATGTAAAAACGCACGGACACACACACACACACACACACACACACACACACACACACACACGTGCGTGCTACTATACCTACATTTATACCTGTATATTTCTAGCTGAGTCTATGGTTTAGCATTTTTCCACTTCGGTGGGACTGTCCCCTATCCTTTGAAAAAAATAAATGAAATCATGAATTATTCAGGAAGGAATTTTGTCTAAACTGTGCCACTACTCAGAAAAAACACATATGCTATTGTAATGAGGATAAAAAAGATTCATTTCATACTTGACAGACTAGAAATGTGTGTGCCTCTGAGCGCAGGTGACTGCCAGGCCGCGTTGCCTGCAAACTTTGGAAGGCAGTCATAGCCAATTGGAATGGAACCTGAAACATCTGACTGATGCATCTTGAGCACATGACTACAGAGATAATGTGTAACTATTCCGGCCTAGAATGAGAATGCCTGGAAAGATTGATTTTAAGACAAACAAAACAAGACGAATCAACATACAGTAGAAAACACACGCATACACGCGCATGCACAGTTGCACACACACACACACACACACACACACACACACACACACACACACACACACACACAGCTACACCCAGAGGCAACTTATTCATGCATGTATGCATGGGCAACCCATGTGGGTGTGTATCTGCTCTCACATGCACTCTAGTACACCCACCCACACAAGACACAAGTATGTCCACACATGCCTGTACACACACACACACACACACACACACACACACACACACACACACACACACACACAGGATATCGATACCACACCAGTAGAGGGCCTGCAGGCTGTGTGATCTCTGCCCAATCCAGTCCTCTCTAATTTCCCCAGATTGACAGAAAAATAACCCAGATACAAACTCGGCAGCCTGGTCAATACTACAGTGAGTAGTACAGCTGCAGGTAATACAGCAGCGTTCTTTTAACTCTTACAGTGTAGAAAATGCACCGTAAGGTTTGGGATAACACTCAGTAGTTTATGCCTCTTCTGTTCCCACTTTTCACCTTGGGAGAGAACGTTACACAAGAGGGTATGACAGATTGTGAGGTCTGAGATGGACAGCAGAGTCTGTGTGATGAGAGAGTGGAGTGGTGTGTTAGAGACACAGAGGCAGACAGACGAAGATAAAGACATACAGACAGACAGACAAGGCTCAGGGGAGTTAAAGCGAGACAGACACGGAGAGACAGACAGTGGGATAGGAATAGAGAGACAGACAGACAGACAGACCGTCACAGAGGATGAGAGAGAGAGAGAGAGAGGCTGACATACAGTGTGGTGAGGATAGACAGGGGGAGATGAACAGAGTTTTACCTTAGGTGAGACACTCTCTCATCCAATCAGAGTGAATATGTGACTGTCTTTACTCAAATAGATTGATTTGATTGGTTGACTTCGGTTTCAATGGAAACAAGAAGTAAGACACATAATACCAGTAAGACGCCCTGAGGGCGAGAAGCGACTTCGCCCTAAAGAGCGAGGTCGTGCTGAAACAACAGAGCTTCTTAATACAGTTGGGAAGCAGGAGTTAAACTATTAATCTGGTGTCAGTGAGGTCAGATAGAGTTGCTGGCCGGCTCCATATATGCAGATCTAGTATCTCAAACCATGTATGGCTATCCAGGGTTTGATGAGGTGGCGTGATCTTCATATAGATCGAAGATAGAAAAACGGGTATGGCCAGGGTTCATGGCCATATATAGCGTGTCTTGAGTGTAGAGGGTTTGATGTCAGATCAACATCGTTGTGATCTTCATATATGGAGCGTGTCACAAGCCGTGACAGACTGACAACCTTCAGGAGCGTGTCACGAGGCGTCATGATCTCCATATATGGAGACAGCCATTATATGGAGCGTGTCATGTCACGAGGCGTGAAGGACTGACAGCAGTGTACAGTACACTATTAGTGCAGCAAATAGCCATAACAATCGTTCAGTTTGTGATAAAAGCATGAAATTTGGTACACTTGTAGCTAAAGATATTTCAAAAAGATTTAGATGTGGAGGCATCTTGAATTTTCATCACGGCGCCCATGGCAGCCATTTTTCAAAATGGCCGCCAACAACAACTGTTTTCTCATGAGTGATGGATATAATATGATATTTCAGACTTATTTACTATACCTAGTACTTGGTAAATGTATTTAGGATTTTTTTTAATTGTCTTTGAATATTCAAGATGGCCGCCGTTTTTCATGATGGCAGCCGTCACTTATATGACGGTCTGATACGAGTAATTTTTTATGATGCAGAATTCAAATTTGGAACTTTGGAATTGGCCAGAAGCTTGCTTCTACCTCACAACTGAATAAGACCACTGTTTATTTTAAGATGGCAGCCATATGGCCAAAAACTTAATTTTAATTGAAAGAAAATAGAGCTATTATCTATTTTGTTGTACTTAAAATGTTGGTCTAATAAACAAGAAAATAAACAACTGAACCATTTGATGAATGGAATCTTAATAGAGTGGATGTTGAAGCACAACCAGGGCACACTGGTGACACCACTGCTGTGAAACTCAGCATGGGGTTCAGAGCCAGCTAAATACACTAAACTTAATTATGCCATATTTCTTCTGTAATTAATGTGCTGGTTGTGGTGATAGTTTAGTGGTAGTGTAGTTTAGTTTCCTAAATGCTATCTAATGTTAGCCCCATCTACTTAATAGTTTATATATTTAGATGTAGTTAGATAGCCGCACCTGAATGGACAGGATGTGCCAGCGTGGGAGAGCCGAGCCAAGGGTAACAGGGCTTTATATGACTTTCATATAGTTACCCGGATGGTGTACAGATCGCACAGGAATTGAATGGTACTGGATGAACGATCGGGCTAGGTGTAGGGTAATGTTCTTATCCGAACCTAGTTGTATCCCATACTTGAATGTGTTTTCCTGTAGTAAAAGGTGGTAAAAGGATAGCCCCTCGGCCTTTATTGCAAACGTTTGAAAACTGCAAATTTGAAAATGTCAAAGAAATTCCAACGTGTGAATTTTGATGGTCAAGGACCATCAACTTCTTGCACAGTCAAGACTGACTGGAAGCTCTGTATTATATGCCAAGAACACACGTCAGAGGCATTGAGATGTCCTATAGGCAGAACACGCGAGCAGACAAGGGGAGTGGATACACTTCACTTGCAGAGCATTTAATCCAGTTTAATGAACTTGGCCAGCTCCCTTCAACATTTCCAATTGGAAGACTGGATGAGGGTCATGGTATTGAAGCAGCCATGGTGGCGAACAAAGCTCAATTCCATCATACATGCAGGTTGAAGTACAATGAAACCATGTTGAAAAGGGCAGACAAGCGAGCATGCAGTGAAAGTCCTGATCAACAGTCAGAATGTAAACTCAGAAGGTCCCAACCAAGTCGGATTCCTGAAACGATACAGGACATCTGTTTATTCTGCAGACAGCCTGCTGGCAATGAAGGCCTTCATAGTGCTGAAATGTTTCGAGTAGACAAACGGGTGCGCGCTGCTGCAACCCTACTACAAGACACAGAATTACTTGGGCGACTTAGCGCTGGGGACATGATGGCCATTGAAGCCAAGTATCATGCCAGATGCCTAGTAGGTCTCTATAATCGTGCCAGAAAGGCTAACTTAGAAGGTCTTGAAGATCATGGCCAGGGACATGCAGCATCAAACTCTGGTGTTGTGTTTGCCGAGTTGGTGCTTTACATAGAAGAGGCCAGACAACATGATGGGTCAGCACCTGTATTCAAACTAGCAGAACTTTCCCAGCTCTACAAGTCACGAATGGAGCAGCTCGGAGTAGAGGTTGATAACAAGTTAACTCTACACGTCTGAAAGAGAGACTTCTTGCCGAGTTCCCTGATTTGCGAGCTTACACTAAAGGAAGAGATGTCCTGATGGCCTTTAAAGACGACATTGGCACTGCTCTTGCCAAAGCCTGTGAGCACGATATCAACAACGATGCTATGCACATTGCACGTGCTGCACAGATTGTCCGCCGTCACATATTTGGTGAGGCAAAACCATTTAATGGTTTTCCTGAACAATGCAAAGAGGACTCTGTGATAAAATTATGATTCAAACGGTTGATACTGATGTTGTGGTGCTAGCTGTGGCAGTAGCTCAAACCCTACAGCCAGAAGATGAGCTTTGGTTGGCTTTTGGAACTGAAAAGAATTTCCGATACTTATCAGCCCATGGAATTGCAGCAGGGCTAGGGCCTGAGAAAGCGCTTGCACTACCAGTGTTCCATGCATTGACAGGTTGTGACACTGTGTCAAGCTTTGCTGGCCACGGGAAAAAGACTGCGTGGGCTGTATGGGCTGTGTTTCCTGAGCTTACACATGCCCTGTTGAAACTGTCTTCAGCCCCAAATGACAAACCACAGGAGGTAATGACCACAATTGAGAGGTTTACTATCTTACTCTATGACCGAACCAGCACATATACAGAAATAGATACGGCAAGGAGGAAGTTATTTGCAAAGTGGCACAATGTACAATCAATCCCTCCGACCAAGGCTGCCCTAGAAGAGCATGTCAAGAGAGCAGTATACCAAGGAGGCCACGTGTGGGGTCAAGTGCTGGTGTCAACACCAGAACTACCTTCACCGTGTAAATGGGGCTGGTCAAAGACATCTGAGGGGGACTATGAACCCTTCTGGACATGTCTACCAGATGCAGGCCAGTCCTGTCCTGAACTTGTCTCTTGCAAATGTAAGAAGGGTTGTGTTCGAAAGTGCAAGTGCAAAAAAGCTCAGTTACAGTGCACAGCCCTCTGTTTCTGTGAAGGCGAGTGTGAATAGTGTTCCCTGCAATATACCCTATGTTTGGCCTCACTAAATGAGTCTTGTGAGATAGAAGGCAACATCTTAGAAATTCAAAAGTTTCTAATTCAGATTCTGCATCAAGTATAATGCATAGTTCAACACAGAGATCATCCATATCTAAAAAATGGCGGCCATTTTGAATTTTCAATGAAAATGTTCAATTATCAAAAAAACACATTACCAAGTACATATTGTAAGTAAATTCAACTATTTTTTTCAGCAATATCATTTTATATCCATCACCCATTAGAAAACAGTTGTTGCTGGCGGCCATTTTGAAAAATGGCTGCCATGGGCGCCATGATGAAAATTCAAGATGCCTCCACATCTAAATCTTTTGGTAATGCCTTTGGCTATAAGTGTACCAAATTTCATGCTTTTATCACAAACTGAACGATTGTTATGTATTCAGGAGCTAAGCAGCCGCACTATATATGGAGATATACGGGTGATCAGGTCCAGAGCAGAGGCTTTTGTGCTGGTTCTGGACAACTGGATTTCCGACGGACTCGACACCGGGCAATGCACTCCCTGTGGGGGTGTAGAACGCGTGTGTCGAATTTGAAGTCGGTGGGGCGAACGGTTCTCGAGTTACGCAGATTACAGATGTACACGCGTATGTACTGTACTGAGAGACTTGGTGCATTTATAGATAGATTATACCATCTTGTGCCAAGCTAAAACCTTTGAAAACTACTGTCATGACACTTGCGTCTTATTAAAATTACACACACATGATGTTGGATTGTTTGTGCCTGTAAGAGTGCATGAATATCACCCTTTTGTCTGCTTTCATTCGTTCTTCTCCCTTGCTTTAGTTTGCATGATAAACATATTGAACATGGAGTGCCGTGTTTTATTTTATATGTGTCTATGCCACATAAAAGCATCATTTTATTTAACACTTTCTACTACACACAAAGAAATCTTCCTTAGTATAATCATAGTAACGTGATGATCATGTTTTGGGGGATGATCACGTCACTTTACATGCTTGCCGGGGGTGAAGAGTAATGTGTGCCTGTGTCTACTGTAAAATAGTGGTCGGTAAGTTAGCATGTGCTGAACTCTGTGACCGGAGGTCTTACGCGCGTATGGGAAGTATGAGTATGGGAAGGCATTGCGGACTCCCTATTGGCTTAAAAAAATCACTAATTGCGCAGTGACTGAATATAGACCAGCTTGCTTCACAAGCTGGCAAAAGTGCATGAGAGTTGACTATCCTTGACAAGTGCTGTCATTATACATTTATATTTCATACTTCAATTATATTAGACCTTTTTGGCTTTTTGATACAAATGCAAATCTCCAACACACCTCTGAGGTCCCTGCAGTCCTGTGGCGTATTTCTGAATTTTTGCAGAGTTTTTACTTTTTACACAGTTTTTCAAGGACCTTTAGCCGTAGTTTTGAAATGTGAGTGTAAGGTGAAAATGATAGAAAGGAAGAGAACAAAGTGTCTTATATGTAATTTGTCTATAAAGGGCCTTTCCTTTTTCTTTTTGTACTGTGTACAAAAGAGGGGTGGCTGTGGCTCAGGAGGTAGAGCACCGACTCCTCCTGTCTACATGTCGAAGTGTCCTTGGGCAAGAGCCCCACGTTGCCTCCAGTGGTTGGCGCCATTGGTGTGTGAATGTGGGAAGTGAGGACTGTTGGACCTTTGTAAAGCGCTTTGAGTAGGCACGTAGTGCATAGAAAAGCACTATACAAATGCAATCCATTAGTATAATGTCGAAAATATTTTTCATTTTCTACTATCTCCAGTGAAAAGTCAGTATCTGCTAGCCTGCCGTCATCCGAACTATGTTAGTACACTATTTGCCCCCTAGTGTTGTGTTCGCGGTACTTTCATTGATCTGTGCAAACTGGCAGAGAGTTAATTATAAGTGGACGCAGTAATATACACCAGAGACGGCTGGTCACTCTCCCTGAGTTATGACTGAGGAGATCAAAGCGGAGTCCTCTTCCTCTGGCCTGGTAATCAGGGCACTTACCCCAGCCCTCCTTCTCCACCTCCCCATGACTCCTGGCCCTTCGGCCTGCCTGGCACAGATCAATAAACCCAGATAACGCTAGCGCTAAGGAGCTAGCCCGAGATCGCGCTAATGATCACATTAATAATGAATCATCTGCAATGAGGCGCCCCAGCCGGCCAGTCCTAAACTAGCCACCTATTAATGGGACATATTGTAGAATCATTTCTACTGCTAATGGCCACTCGGAGAGAGGCTGTGAAGTGGTCCCTCATCGCTGGCCCTAACACAGTGATTCTCAACCGTTTTAATTTCAAGGAACTTCCAGTTTGATATGCATTGAGTCCATAGACGCCCACTTGATGTGATTTCTATCTCTGGGACCCCAGTTTACACAGTTAAATCCTCAGGCTTAATTTAATTCTGAGAGCACGCACATGGGACCAAATGGCCATCATGGGTTCATTTGGTTCCGTGTGTATACTCTCTCACACCCCTGGGTGTCCCCGGACCCCAAGTTGAAAACCAGTGACCTAAAACATTCTCTTGCCTTGGATACCTCTTGATTTCAGCCTGGGTGGAATATCAGTCCCTCAACTTTTTTTATTATTATAATTTTTTAACGATTGTTATCATTGCAACACTACGCGCTATGTAGTTAGAGCAGCTAGCTGAGCAAACATATGATGTCATACTAGGATGAGGTCAGAGCACTTACATCAGAGCTCGGCTCCGTTTGCTAAACTAATCTCTGCACCCACCTTCTGATCTAAGCAGGATACGTGGAATTAAGTCCTCAATCCCCCCGCCCCCCTACATAATGTCCATGAAGTCATGAATGACTTTAAGACTTACGGTAATTCGGGTGCTTTCATTATTAAATTGCATTGCTTTCATGACAAAATCTAGGTACTTTCGACGTATCGCTTTGATGTTTGATGTCAAAGGATAAAATACAGAATTGAATAAGACATTTACCTGCCGTTGCTATTTTGGGCATGTCATTGTAGGCAAACGTGTATTTATTTATTTTTGCAAACAATGTACAGAATTTTTCTAAAACATCTCAAATAGCCGATCTACAAGGTGTCAACATGTCACAATGCGGCATATTTGTATTTGTAAATTTTGTACATTTGTAGCTATGAATTCATCGTATAACAGAATACTGTGTAGGGCTTAAGTGGTTCCGCTAGTGTATGGTGTTATCTATACGGTATATCCTCCCACAATACATAATACAACAACTACATATGTGATAATTCATAATTTCATCAAAGTAAAGCCAGACAGTCTGGGGCTAGAGCTAGAATACAATTGACAGACTCGGGCACACTTCCATATCCATGGAGAATTCATACCTTTTTATTGTTTCCGTTCTTGATTTTTCCCTCTGCAACTTTGTGTGATGTTCCTCCAACATAATTTCAGTCCATGACCCGTTCCCACGCAAACACACACTCACAGGCATTTACCACAAACCACGCACACACACACACACACACACACACACACACACACACACACACACACACACACACACACACACACACACACACACACACACACACACACACACAGAGACCACCTCCACAAGTCCACACATTCCCATCTCTCTCTCTCTGTCTGTCTTTCTCTCTCTCTCTCTCTCTCTCTCTCTCTCTCTCTCTCTCTCTCTCTCTCTCTCTCTCTCTCTCTTAAAGAAACATTACAGACATGCATGTAAAGTGCACACGGATACGTGCATGGACACGCTCAAGCACACACACACACGCGCACACACACACACACACACACACATGCACACACACATGCAGTAGCAGGAGTTGTTCGCCTGCCTGTCAGCACAGAAGTTTAAATTTTGCATGAGCTACTGTAGGCTGTTGTGTGTAGCGCCACTGTGCCGGGTGTCTGTGTCTCAGTACAGAGGCTATGTTAATCCACTCAACCTGAAGCAAAACGGCATGTGGAGGGTTTTTTTGGCCTTGCATTCTCTTCTAGAGCAGTGTTTCTCTTCTAGAGCAGTGTGGGATTTTGGAGGGGTCCCCAAATGACAGTGAAGTGACAATGTAAGGACTATATCTTTTTTTTTTAATAAATAAATAATAATAAGGATAATGATTAGGCCAGTTCAAATTATGATTATTGGGGGGTCGCGGCCTGACAAGTTTGAGAACTACTGTTACACAAATTTCACTGCCTCTAATGTTTCATCATAACACCTCTCTCTGTGTGAAACCTGTAAGAAATGTACTCATTCATCTGCATGAATAAAATGCACTGTAATATAATAAAATGTGCTGTTGAAATGCTATTATCTTCATGTAGAATGAAACTGCTGTTCTTAACTTAGTTAACACTTATGATGCCCAGGACGTGTTCACATGTCTTTAGGTCCTTTTTAATGATATAAAACGCCATCGCTAAAATCAAGATCAGAACGCTGATGTTCTGTCCTAATTTCTGACTTCATCATGCATCTCGTTTAGAATATTAACGCTTCTAAAGAGAGATCAGACTTATTAGCGCGAGGTAGTTATGGAAGATTTCACCTCACGGTTTTGGGGGGAAATTGAAGGCGGGGCTTTTCAGAGTAAAATCTGCCTCATCTGCTTGGAACTCTAGCGCCTTTATTCTGAAAAGTTCCCCATAAAAAAAAAGTGTTAATTAGTCAGTAATCATTCAAATCAAAAAAACTAAACAATAATGACCATCAGACTTGAGATTAACTGTGTCTGGCAGCTTCATGAATTAACCTATCCTATAAAAATAGCTACGGTATCTCTTCAAGACTTTGAATTGAATTGCCTTAATTGAAACTGACAGGCATAACATATCCCCACCTATATATGCTATACATAGTAACAATTTGGAGTGTGATGGTTTGAGACACTTGGATAAAATATCAGTGCGTTTGAAGAAGATGTTCACATTTCACAACCTGTATCAAGCACGTACTGTAGTGTTAATTAAACAGTGTCAATTACTCTTTTCTTTACTGTCTGGTATGCAAGATTTCAAGGATGAGGTTCACGTGAAGCTCTAAACTATTTGTCAAACTCGTGTGTGTCTGCCCAATACCTAAAACAGCCACATGGGCTTCACAAGGAAGAGCATTGTTATCTGGGGAGATATTGAATAATTCACACCTCTCATCCAACAAACAGACGTGTTGTACATGTCCACTTTCTATCCCTGCAGGATTCTTAACGGCACATTCTTTACAATCAATATTTAGTTCACAAGAAGTGCTCTAAAACCATGCCGTACCTTGCATTTTCCACTCAAGCCTCTTTGCACCTTCTGTTATACAACTAGATTTCACTTTCCACACGGTCAACAGTGAAGAGGTTGGGGAGAGAGAGGCCTAAAAAGGCGATGGGGGAAATGACAGGATGGAGGCGGTGGAACCTGTTGCGCGTCCTTTTTTTTTACACTTCCAGAGCACGGCCGTAGCTGAGTGGGTAGAGAGGCCACCTGGGAATCAGGAGGCCACTGATTCACCACTCGACCTGCTCGGTCAACGCATTGGAAGTGTCCCCGAGCAAGACACCCCTAACAGCTCAATCCGTGAGCTCTTCAAAGCTATCGGAGAAGCCATCAGCTGGGTGAAGGTGTAAATGCAATTTCCAGAAAATACTCAGTCCCTTACTGCCTTAAATTAGCACTCAGGATTTTGCTGAGACAACGCACATCAAAAATGTCATTAGCTTGCCTAAATGGCCGACTGATTGGGAAAGCTCCATATGCCTCAGAATATGTATGCATTGTGTATGCAAATATGTCCCACACTGTAGTAGTTCAGTTAGGTTAATCTGCCTTATTTCAGATTGCACCAATGCAGCAAAATATGAAATTATGATAGATTGAGAAAGGAACGGGGTAGATATTGAATTATGCATATATGATAATGATGCATGGTCGCATGCACTTGCTGTCACGTAAAGCTTGATTTCTACCTCGTTGTATGACAGTGTCGTGTCGCATGCCAAGAATAGCTCACAAGCGAAGGTGCAAGCGTGTTGATCTGCCATTTCTTGCCATGTGACACCACCGTACTGAGTATACTGTACATTAAGCAGAGCAATGAAACCAAATGGAAGCGCACAGGTCCATGTGGTTCCATTCGTACACTCTCAGAGTTAAATTGAAATTGAGAATTCTACAGTGTAGATTGGGGTCCCAAATAATAATAAATTGTTGCATTTGTACAGACCCGCAAGGGTTAATTTGAATCCTTGGTGGGCCCCACGGGAGAGAACTTGACAAACAGTGGTCTAATCTGCGCTTGAGGGGCAGCTGTGGATGGAGGCGTTTGTTCAGGGGATCATTTGTTTGTTTGGGTGCTGGAACCCAGATGAGCAGTAATCAGAGGAGTTAGCAAACAGGATTGTGTTACCATGACGCCGGAAATCCCCTCCCCAAAGGGCCTGGACTCAAACAGCTAATGTTTTTTTTCCCAGCCTGGCCCAGATTCTGGTGCTGAACCATTTAATGGTTCCCCCAACACACACACATGCGCACGCATCCATGCACGCACGCACACACGCAGTCACGCACGCAGTCACATGCATGCAGTCACACCTTACTGTATTGTATAGAATGTGATTGGGTTGTGTGCTGCGTAGACTTACTGTATTGAACTGTTTTAAATCAATGTGACAAATTAAGGAACACTTTTATCGTTCATCTGAACGCAGCTGATCTATCGGTCTGGACTTAGCATCGTCTAATTCTCAGAGGCAACGGTGACATGTTGAGATTATGGGAAGTTGTCACACGTGTGTGTGTGCGTGTGAGTGCGCGCGCGTGCGTGCCTATTGGTCTGCTCGTTCAGTCTCTCTCATTCTAACCCTTTCCCCAGGGCTGACTCACAGAGAGGACACCATCCATTCCACTTTATTACCCGATCAATTGCCTCAGATGGGCCTGTTTTAGCTCCACACCATCCCGTGGTGTGTGTGTGTGTGTGTGTGTGTGTGTGTGTGTGTGTGTGTGTGTGTGTGTGTGTGTGTGTGTGTGTGTGTGTGTCTCATGTTGATGCTTCTGTGCACTGATCCAATCTCTATCTGCGTCTCCCTCTCTCTCTCTCTCTCTCCCCCGCTCCCTCTCTCTGTCTCTGTCTCTCTATCTGTCTCTCTCTCTCTTTCTCTGTCTCTCCTCTCCGTAGGTCTGGTAGTGAGGGAGGCCAGCATAGAGATCACGCGGCAGCAGGTGGAGGAGCTGTTTGGTCCAGAGGACTTCTGGTGTCAGTGTGTGGCCTGGAGCTCTGCTGGGACCACCAAGAGCCGCAAGGCCCATGTCCGCATCGCCTGTGAGTGTTCTTCTCTCTCTCTCGCCTCCATCTTTATGATCCTTGTCCTGTCTCAGTCAAAGCCTGATTTATCCTTCAGTGTCGTGGGCCGAAGATAGCGGATCTACAGTACAAGCTCACGAGTTGACGCATCATACTGTATCACGACTCGTTGTGAGCATTTTTAGTGAGATAATATATAATAATATAATATAATATACCTTTTCTTTGTCTCTGGCTGTATGCAAAGGTGCTCTATAAAAAAAAGTTTGATTTGATTAGTCTATCAACCTACTCCCTCCCCATCTCGTACGGAGACCTGAGTTGGCATCAACCTGCCCGCCCATCTCGTACTTCCGAGTGGGAAGGAGCAGCATGCCTAGCTCACAAATGAAAACCAGGCCGCCCACTCAGAAAAACCGATCTTGCAAATGTCACCCTTCCAAAAACAATTTGTGCGTGCGCCTCGATCATGCTGCCACCGGCAAGATGTCGCCCTGGGCGGCCGCCCACGCCAGCACTGATGACATCTGATTTATACTGCAAAGAGTGGTAGTCAAACATTTTTACTAATATGGGACTGGAGTGTGTTTGATTTTGAGTGGGTAAAAGCCTGCAGTTGTGTATAAACTTGAAGAAACGGTGCGGAGGACAGGAACAGCGTATGTAGTATACACTCCACAGAGGACAAGGGACATGTTTATTCCAGTGTTCCCTCTTCTTTATGTTGATGGTCCTCGGATGCTGTTTATAGTTCCTGCTGGGAAACATGCATGCTTGTTTTCAAGTTTCAACTAATAATGGGGAACGTTCTGGCACTTCTATACGGTGCCAAATTGCTCAGTAAGTCTGAGAGTTACAGTACGTTTTAACAGCGGGTGACAGCCAGGCGAATTTTCCGTGCATTATTTGTCAATGGGACCCGACAACTACTGGTGATAACTGGCGATATAGCAGGCGAACAGGCGATGGTCAAAAAGTGGGCAGAGGAACATCGGCCGAAAAGATGAAAATAATTCATCTTTTAGGGCGACGTCGTCTGGCGATTGGGTGATAGCCAATGAAATTCAAGCGTCGCTCGCCGTTGTTCTCCCGCTGTTAAAACTCACTGTGAATTTCAGATTAGGGTCCCAGAGATAACAGGACAAAAAGGAGAAAAAGATATGCATCAAACTGATGGTCTTTCAAAAGGTTGAGAATCAACGGTTTAGACTCAGAGGATATACCTGTCAAAATGAGAAGGGTTATTTTTTCATTATTTGTCCGCTGGACACACTGCCAGTAAGCCAATGAAGTACCTCCAATCGTTTTCTTTCACATGTTCTGTGTATTTCTTCTTGAACTATTTAGCTGTAAATGTATAATAGAAGTAATCTCTGTCATACAGTAGCTGTGTCATGGAGATGACTCACGGCATAGACAGACCACACTTCCAGATTAGCTATTATTATTATAGACTTCACCAAATAAATGTATACTTGTGAAAGAAAACCATGAAGCTGCCTTGAAAACCCAGCAGAAAGTGGAGTCGTGGGAGAGTTTCGTCGTGACATTAGAGCTGTGTAATGCAACACAGATGTTTATCCATTGTTGTCTTTGTTCCCCCTGAAGGGACCCCTTTCATAACACCAGGCGGGCGTACATGTAGATGAGTGGGTAGAGAGGCCTTCTGGGAATCTGAAAGTAGCTGGTTTGAGTCCTGGCTCTCCCAGTAAACCGTTCGAAGTGTCCATGAGAAAGAAACGTAATCCCTAACAGCTCCTCTTGTATGCTCATCAAAGCAATATGAATAGCTATCAGCTGGGTGAAGCTGTGAAAGCAATTCCCCTTATTCTGGTGACCAAAAAAATACTCCCTTTCCCGTATTGACAACTTAGTTCATTCCGTGGTTGAGTCCTGTCTGTCGATGTCTTGTAACTGAGGCACTTTGATTGACACCGTGTGACGCCCACCTGCACTTGGTCGAGTAACCGCAGGTATTCAGGGTGGGAGAAGCTTTTTTCATAATGAACTTCGATCACATTGTTCTTCAATCCAGTGTGATTGGTGTTGTTGAGCGATGTCACTTGGCATTCAGTGTTTAGTGGTTGATATTTCAAGGCCATCTTCAGTGATGTCAACAGTCGAAAATCTCACCTGACACACTCTGAGGGCTGTAACTAGTCTGAATATACCTATCCTTGTACTATCTCACTGAAAAAAACAAGTGAAACTGGAAGTGATGACACAAAAAAATTAGCAGATAAAATTGGAACTTACCTACGGTATAAAAATGAAGCTGATAAATGGGTGCTGTCTCCTGATTGGTTGAGAATTTTCAACCCACCTGAAAATGTATTTTCTGTCACACTCAGAAGGTCCAGAAGGTAGATCGCAATCTACCAGTAGATCACAAAGGCTGTGCAGTTAGAACACATTACATGTCCCTAAATATATATATACTGTATATTTTAAAAAAAAAAATGGCATCTGCCACTTGAATTAAGCTGACTTGATTGATTAACATAAAATGGGCCTGGTTTGAGCTAACCCACAATGCAATGCTTTATTTTCAAGAGTCTTGCGCACAAACATCAGTAGCATTACAGTTATCTACAAAAACATTTTGAAAGTAGCTCTCAAGTAAAAAAAGTGTGGGCGCCCCTGCTCTATAGCAATAACCGTTTAACAAAAAAAATGTGTCTGGGTTGACTGAGTTGTTTGACCCATTTTTTCTCTCTAAAGGCTGCTGCTGGTCACCACCATATAAATTGCCTGTTCAGCAAGCATGCCTGGGAAATGCTGGAAATGAATGGGGTTCAATGTTCAACTACACAGTAGTGTTTGGAACTATTGGTCACAAAACAAGAGAGGCTCGCGAGGCTATGGCAAGTGTTTATGTACAAGTCTATATAGGAAACAACACTGTCAAACAATGTCAGATCGATTTTTAGTGGTCTCCTACTGAGGACCAGCTATATTGAGGGTACTGTGTGCAGTGTAAAACGAATTATGGTACAGTACGTACAACGTACGTGGTATCAAAAGCAAGTGGATTCAAGTCGAGTCAAGTTGAGCCCATACCATGCAGCCCTTGTAGTTGACATCTCAATTCTCTCCTCTCCTGTTTCTCACTGATCTGTACCACTCTCTAATTTTCATTCCTTGCTCTCCGTGTTCACCTCCCTTTGAGCACACCGGTAGCTTTTTCCCCAATCCCCATTTCTGCTTACACCAGTCCAGCCCCAGTAAGTCAGAAGCATCTCTGGGTCTCCCACTGAGCCCACTTCTGGTGCTCCACCCCCTATAATCACCCACCATGAGCATCCTGCCAGCACTAACCTATCCCTCAAATCACAATGGAGCCCTCTCCCCCTCCCATTAGCTTCTGCTGAACGGATTAGCTTCTCCACTGGGCTAGCTCTCTCTCCAGGCAGGCTGCTTGTCAGAGACAGGCTTTATCCACCACGCAGACTAATGGAAACTCTGGGCTTGTTTTCCTCTCCTCTACCGTCATCTAAAGATCCACTTTAATCAGCGGCAGACACAGTGTGACACTGTTGCTCGAGTTGAGTGGAAAAGCTGCATGCTATGGGAAAATGGCATTCCCATGCACGCGGTGTGCGCGTGTGAGTGTGAGTGTGTGAGCATGTGCGCGGGTGAGAGAGAGAGAGAGAGAGAGGGAGGTGAAGTGTGCGTGTACACATGCGTTCAAGCGTATACATTTGTCAATTGTCTCTGATATCAACATGTTCTTGTGATGTTGATATGAGATTGGAATACCTTGCCTCTTCACATCAGAGCTGCCCAGTCCATAATTACCTTAAAACTTATCTATTCTCCCTAGCCCTGTCACTTGAGGTAGCCTTGCTCCCCTCATTTGTGCAAATGTCTGCTTTGTTTGTGCTTTTTGGACTGCAAAAATGTGTCTACATTGCATTGGTTATTTTTTTGCTTCTATTTCAAATTCCTGCTTAAGTTTGTATGTTTTGATGGTTTGTTTATATTGCATTGTTTGCTCTCTTGTTTTTTTTAACCTGTACAGCACTTTGGTTGACCTGGTCATGATACGTGTGCTATATAAATAAAGTTGAGTTGAGTTGAGATTACCTATATTACTATAAAAATACATGGATTCATTCAAGAACTTTATTGTGACCAAGTTGTTTTTTAGTGTTTAAGTGAATGGACAGGGATACAGAATTAATGAATCAGGAACAAATGAGCAAAGGAATGCATACTTTTATAACAATGGTAACTGGTTTTTCCACCACTTCAATTTAAAAAGTTAAATTAATAATTGGTTCTCACTTTGGTGAGTCTCTGTACTTTGTTATTCCATGTTTAACATCTGCGGTAGGTGAAGTAGTGAATGGTTTATTAACCACTTATATAAGCCTTAACCCATTTTATATTTTAAACGTTTTTGAAAACTTTCACATACTGTCTATAGTCTAATGACATGCCCAAAATAGGGACTCCACGTGGAAAGTGGTTGAGAGAATTGAATTGAAATTGAATTTGAGAGACAGAGCGACGCACGCACGCGCGCACACACACACACACACACACACACACACACACACACACACACACACACACACACACACACACACACACACACACACAGAGAGAATGTGTTAATATACTGAGCCTGGTGTAATTTGGCATGACGAGCAGCCAAACACATCTACTTAAGGTAATGCTTTACAGATGTATATATGTATCTAGGTCCCGCGGTGGTTGGAGGTATTTGTGTGGTGAGCAGGGAATGGTGTCACTCCCACAGGAATGTCTCCTCAGCCTTTTCCCCTCTCTTATTCTGTGCTGTTCCAGGGGTTCACTGGCCCTTTAGGGGACCGGGGACCTCCAGGGTTCCTTGAGGTTGTTCCAGGGGTTCACTGGCCCTTTAGGGGACCGGGGACCTCCAGGGGTCCTTGAGGTTGTTCCAGGGGTTCACTGGCCCTTTAGGGGGCCGGGGACCTCCAGGGTTCCTTGAGGTTGTTCCAGGGGTTCACTGGCCCTTTAGGGGACCGGGGACCTCCAGGGGTCCTTGAGGTTGTTCCAGGGGTTCACTGGCCCTTTAGGGGACCGGGGACCTCCAGGGTTCCTTGAGGTTGTTCCAGGGGTTCACTGGCCCTTTAGGGGACCGGGGACCTCCAGGGTTCCTTGAGGTTGTTCCAGGGGTTCCCCGACTAAAATGTTTGATTGTTAGGAACCAAATCGTCCCCTAAGGCCTGCATTAAAAGGGATTTTGCACTTTCAAACATGTTTGGGGTCATTGTAATGTCTAGTTGGACGTCTACTACGTGTTTACAGTGCAAGTGTATTCAGTATTTAGATATTTTACATTCATTTTTTCAGACACGACCCTTTTTTAAGGGGCGCTAGCCCCTTCTATAAACAGATTTTGTCCCCACACGTCTCAAGATTTGCCATTGACAATGAACGGAGAAATGACGTCAGAATTCCGTTAAATATGATGTAAATTCAAAACATTAAACGCCATTGACATTGAAGGGAAAACTTACGGCATATGCAAACGAGCAAATCAGCTAAACAATCAAATGTTGGTGGGTGCGCTTGGCCAATAAGGGACCACCTGACAAGAGCGACCCTCATTTATTTCATAAATAACCGGATAGAAATGACGTTGTAGTGAATGTTTCTTTCAGAATGTGTGGGCCATTTTTTTTTTGATGCTGATGATACTGTATGCTTACGATTTAGGCATTTATTATATAAAATATTTAAAAGGGAAAAAAGTAACAATTTGAAGATTGTTGGCATGCCATTGGAACGTTATTTTCCTTATTTTCTTTTGCCCTATTCAACAGTGTTTGTCTCAGTTGGTGAAGAAAAAATGAATTATTCATTCCAGCTATTTGACTGAGATATTAAATCTAGCTGGACCGAAAGAGGGCGACAATAGATGAATTCTGTGTTTGTTTACCAGTGCGTGTGTGAGTCTACCATGCAGTAGACAGGGCGTATTTAGATCGTTGAAGCAGTGCGGTGAATGTGTGATGCTTTCACGTGATGTAAGAATATTATGTTGTTTTCTTCTTCAGTTTTAATTTGGAAATTATATTCAAACAATAACTGCTTGGGTCCAAAAATTCAGAGAAATCTGGTGGTCTTTGTGCGATATTATAGTAATTTATTTGTCTCCATCTCTTTCTCTCACCCACCCCTTTATCTCTCTCTCTCTCTCTCTCTCTCTCTCTCTGTGTGTGCGTGCAGTATATGCCCAAATGCATGTCCTCTTCTCATAGTCCCTGAAGCTATGACCCTGAGTGGTTCTCCCTTATCACAGAGTACGCTATTCAATCTTTTAATTTCATAGTAGACCTTTTATGGACATTGCTTTCAATACAACGATCATTATTTCAGTTTTTATGGCACATTGAGATTCTGTCGAGGTATTACAGCACATTCCCCTGAAGACACACAAACTCTTAGGATGAACCTGGGAAGGGATTGTCATGGACATTTTTATTTCACGGTTCATTTTTGTGAAGTAAAAGTGAACCTTAAAATGGCTATGGGTGGGGCACACCAGTGTCCAGTAGCTGACCGTTTAGTGCGTCGACCACATAATAACAATGTCCATGGTTTTGATTGTGGCTTTGCATGCCCACCTCTCTCTGATTATGGACTTGGATAAATAATGCAAAAATGTCTTACTAAAGAGTGTGTGTGTGTGTGTGTGTGTGTGTGTGTGTGTGTGTGTGTGTGTGTGTGTGTGTGTGTGTGTGTGTGTGTGTGTGACGTGTGTGTGTGTGTGTGTGTGTGTGTGTGTGTGTGTGTGTGTGTGTGTGTGTGTGCGTGTGCGTGTGCGTGGAATAGTTTCCAATGAAATGCAGGTCCTCTAAATTGGACGGGTGATGAAATCAGCTGAAGTTTGTCCTCAATCCTAGAAGGTCAGAGTTCAGGCTGTCAGTCTCGTTACTACACATGGTGAAGCCTACTTAGGGAAATGAAAAATACACGAAGGGTTGGAGAGGATATTAAACCTGCTCAGAAATGCTCACCATGTTGACTCAACCACCCAGTGTTTTCGTGATGGATCTGCTGTCGCTTCTGGTTATGGTTTGAATCTGGATTTATATGGATTAAGGTTTAGTTTTAAAGCTGCTACTATCTGGAGCTTTTATGTCCTACGAGGGATTTGAACCCTGGTCAAATCTCTATTAGCATACTCTATCATACAGATTGATCAAATATCATTTTATTCATTAAAATAAATTCCAGATTTCATTTTAATTAATACGTTGTAGATAAGGTTAGGCAAAGTTACTTTGGTTTGGATAAGTTTGGTTTGGATTAGTCTCAACAGGTTTAGCGTACTACAATCCCATAACACGTAGATGTGCACCCTCGCCAAAGGCGTATCTTTTTTACGTCCGAGCATAGACGTGGTAACGCCCCGCCTGCCTCTGATTGGCCTACCGACACTGCCAGCCTTACCAGAGTTTCCTCCGAGGTGGAAGATACATGCTGGATAGTACAATCTCATATACCGTAATACAAGAGAACGACAGCTTGGCACGCGCGACAGTAACTTTTATTTTTGTAGAAGAGGCAAACTAATATTGTTTATGCTGTTGGCCTGTTTATTTGTATGCATGTGATGTGTTGCCATTATCTTGTACTTACGTATTATTTCCCACCACGGAGTACCCTTGCATCTCGGAGGACAGGCAAGACGGGCAGTGTCGGTAGGCCAATGGAGCAGGCGGGGCGTTACCATGTCTATGCTCGG
Source organism: Protomyctophum bolini (assembly GCF_963924005.1). Lineage (NCBI taxonomy): Eukaryota > Metazoa > Chordata > Actinopteri > Myctophiformes > Myctophidae > Protomyctophum > Protomyctophum bolini. The sequence continues at coordinate 18,109,680 of NC_137883.1, read as the reverse complement.
ACGTAGAATAGATATACGCTGGCCAAAGGCATGTTTGGCCACACTGTTTCTGTAATGAGCAGTAGAGACTAGTAAAGGCCCTTTCAGGATCAGGACAGACAAGTTTCGACGAACATTTTGTGTTTCTGCAATAGAACCCAACTACACATCTGTTGTTGCTTTGCCTTTTTTTTATTCGCATATCAGACGATCCCCATTTCAACAGAATTCACAAACAACCTGCTAAAGTCATCTAAAATCATAAATCTCTATTTTATGATAGCACATAATGTCTATAGCAGGACAGTACTATAATTTATAGCATGACGTATTTATTTATTAATTTAAGAACAATCTCCTTTGCATAAAGTGAATCCTTGAACTGAGCTCTTTAGTTTTGGGCTGTCCATGGACAGGATTTGTCAGGATAAAGGTTGATGTTTAAAGGGGTAAGGTGTAAGTGTTAAATAGCCCTATATTCTGATAGCAATAATTGCCATAGTGTTTGTTCAAAAACAGGGGTCTTCCCGTCTCTTTAATCCATTTTGGGCGGCAACCCCTTTTGGTGTTTTAAACATTATGTTATAATTTAGCTCCATGGCACAGTTGGAGGTGCGACAAAGAAAGCAGGAAGACCATCCTTCTGTACTAAATAATCAGAGCATTTTTAACATTTTTAACTAACATATTTGCTTCTGGGGGGTCCCTGGAACTACATATTTTGAGATGGGGGTCCGTGGCCCAATAGAGATAATTCTGGGGGTCCTTGACATGAAAAAGGTTGAGCACAACTGACATAGAAACATGGGTTTTTCAGAAAAATTTTAGGATTTAGAAGCCTTTTTTTTAATCGACGTCAGGCCTAAATGGGTTAAATACAATTGGTGATGATTGTAGGGTTGGATACAGTTGGTATCCTGACCTGAATACTTTCTGTATCCTCTATATACCGCTAGGGACTAGAGGATACCCCTGTTACTGAACAAACACTATACATTTATAGCAATGACTCTAGACAGAGACTAGAGGATACCCCTGTTACTGAACAAACACTATACATTTATAGCAATGACTCTAGAGACTAGAGGATACCCCTGTTACTGAACAAACACTAATACGTTCTGTATCCTCTACTGTATATACCGCTAGGGACTAGAGGATACCCCTGTTACTGAACAAACACTCTGTACTTTTATAGCAATGATTACATCGGAATTCTGAATAATATACTACACTAAAGCTTTAACTTTCTAACAAAAACATATCACACCACAATTAGGTTAGAAGGATTACTGTATGAATCACCATCAAGCAGACAACAGTAAACTCTATAGTGTTCATTTAATTTCTAAGGGTGTACAAATGGACCTGTCCATTTGGTTCCATTTGTGCACTCTTATGAGTTAACTAACACAATGGTTTCCCCCCTTGTATTCAACATTGGCTATTTTTCATTTACTCCCTACTCATACATGCTTAATTCTTTCTCATAGTTATGCTCCAAGGGCTTGAAACTTCACTTGAAGATTCACAAGGAAACATATCTTGGCTCAGTGTATTTACAGAGATGATGTGATTTTCAGCTTGATTTCATTCTCCCTCCAGGTTTATTGCATTTAATTTGTAAGCAGGGCTGGTCCATACTTAGTTTAGCAGTGATGGGCAGAGCTATATGATCCTGTCAAACCCTTCCTCACATTCTTTCACATTACACACTGTGACAAGGAGTTAAGAGGCGCGTGCGTGCGTGTGAGCGTGCGGTGCATGCGTACGTGCGTGCGTCTCTCTCTCTATACCATACACATCTCTGATTCAACCTCAAGGCTCCTATACATTTAATTGAAAACATTTGCCATGAATGTTTAAGAAATCTAAATCAAATCCAAATGCAAAGTGCATACTCTTAGTTAACTTTAGAGTATGCTGTGGTGAACTTGGTTACTGTCAGCTATTTTTGGAGAAGAGATGTGGTGTAGTTTGAAAAAGCGGTCGAAGTGCAGTTGTAACTCAGGTCCGTTTTACTAAGAATAGTATAGAGGGTTTATGTGATTAAGTGTGTATTCTGTCAGGCGGTTAATGAGGCTAAAGAACATGCCACTGATATCGCAGGCTGTGGAAAGAGCTAGCTGTCACAGGATTCTGTGGGTGGGAGTGTACATTTCACACTTCAGTGACCCCAGTGTTTCTTAGCAAAAATATACTGATTCTGGAAGCACTAACTTCTTGTCCCCTCTACTTTATACTGCCTCTCACTGTTGTACATTCATTAAAACCACTCGAACCCTATACTTAGTTGACCAGAGTCCCCCAGGGATCTATACTAGGCCACCTCCTGTTTTCAGTTTCACTCTACAATACATACTGTACTCTTTGTCAAAAATAGATTTAAGCTCTGCAGATCTGCTATTTTCACTGACTGATCACCCATGAATTGGGATGCTAGGATTCTTGTCGTAAATCCTTCCCAGACTGAACCCTCTCCTCTCCTCTCCTCTGCTCTGCTCTGCTCTGCTCTGCTCTCTTAACTCTTTATTTGTACATGATGGCGACTCTGCCAGTCACCGCAGTACAGTAGGTGATGATATGTCTAATGAGCTTGGGGATCCAGTGCAGAGCCTGTCAGCCCCACTGCCCTGCTCCATCAGATTTTCACATCATAGAAATATTGGATTTTTATTAGGAGAGAGGGAGAGGGAGGGAGAGGGCGAGAGGGGGAGGGAGGGAGGGAGAGGGCGAGAGGGGGAGAGAGAGAGAGAGAGAGAGAGAGAGAGGAGAGAGAGAGAGGAGAGAGAGAGAGAGATCCCATTAGTTTATCACTCCGGAGGTAAGTGACGATGACAGGGGAGAAGTCTCAGTGACTTATAGCTTTTGTATTACACAGATTTATTCACAGTAAAAACTTGAGTGTTTATTTAAATTAATACTGCTTCTTATTTGTGGGTACAGTACAGAACGCTTTTTTGTATCGCAGACGCAGTTGCCGTTTTCCTCTGTATTGTTTTTGTTATTTAATATTTTTGACTCGACTCAGCACTAGCCTCACGGAGCGGTATAAATATCACTGTGTGGATATTAGTCTCGTCCTTCTCAGTATTAGATTTTTTGCAATGTCCTGCCACATATTTGCATACTGGGCCCTGGTAGCGTGGTTCCAGACGAATCGTGTTGGGTCGTCACGACTTCGGCCGTGAATTCCTCCCACAATTGAGAGGGCCAGACTTAATCTGCCTGGGGCAATATGCATAGCAAAGGCAGATGAAGGCTGGCTATGCGAGACTACCTCCGCACAGTCCATTGTCATATAATGGATATCTATACAGTAAATATTGATATGTGGTGTTTTTCCTTTCTTGTGTTCTGTGCAGACTTGAGGAAGACATTCGACCAGGAGCCTCTTGGGAAGGAAGTGACTCTTGAACAAGAAGTGCTGCTCCAGTGCCGTCCGCCTGAAGGCATCCCAAACGCAGAGGTAATGCTTCAAAAGGCTTTTCAGCTGACCAAGACAACAGTGTTATTTGAATCCTGTCATTACTGTAAGAACGGATTGTTTATTTTAACCACTGCTGTGCACTATCCAATTCAATGAGACGAGATCACGAATAACCCAGTTGTTTGAGATTCAAGTATTATAGTGTTATCGATCAGACCCCATTAAAGCAATCATTTTATAGGATGATAGGCACTATGTTGATGGAGGGGAGAGAACCCCCTGGAGTCCCGCTTGTGGTGGTGGTGAATACACGATGCAGAAAGATGATGAAACCTCATCCTTGCTGAATCACTAGGACGATGGAGACTGTAAGAAAGCATGAGACATTCACAGGCACTGATGTTCGGAGAACGCAGACCATTGCCTGATTGGCTAACGGCCAGGGTTGTTCCGTTCCGATCACCTGATCGGAAATCTGGGCCGATCATGATCGGAATCGAATCGAATCGGGAGCAAAAAATAAAAGGTGATCAGGACATCCCTACTAACAGCAAGGATTCTGATTGGCTATTATGCTCAGCATAGAATTAGTGAATGAAAAGCTGTGAAACCGTGGGAAAGTGGAAGTTATAAATACCCAGAATAAGAATGACAAACAAATTAAATATACCGTGAGGAACAAGGTCTTCCTCATTGAACTTTCGCAAAAGGAAGGAGTATGTACAAATTATTTGACCGTGTATTCATTTAACATGGCATCCAATGGAAATGTCGGGCCTTTGCTGCTGGTTTTTAGCACGTACAATAGCCTATAGCACTGGCCTCATAATGTCATGGATGGATGGGGTGGGACGTCATGTCTTTAGCCACGCATGGCTCTTCCTGAACAGATGCTAGCCGTCCCCCCGCCTGCTCCTGGGCTCCTTCCTCCACCCAAACGACAGAGCAATGAGACCCAAGCAATGTTCCAGGCTCAGTGTGTTCCATTTGATCTCTCACTACGTTCCCTTCACTGGCTTCCGTTCGATGCCTGCAGCCGGTCCAAAACACCGGTGATGGCTATGGTACCTCCTTACTTTCATAACACAAACGGTCGGGCCAGGTCGGGTTCGGGCAGAGTTTGGAGAACTTTAGTTTTTAGTTGTAACACCAGCACAGAGCACAGTGCAGTACAGACTACGTTGTAGCAGTGTAGAGGAAGTGCAGTACAGTACAGACTACACAGTCTGACAAACAATAGTCTAACAAACAATAGTCTGACAGTCAATAGTCCGACAATCAATAGTCCTACAGCCAATAGTCTGACAACCAATAGTCTGACGGGTGCAGTACTTAGTTTAGACAGTTTTTGGTTTAGATTAGTCATTGGTTAGACCAGTCATTAGTCCTACAACTCCAACCCAACCCCGGACAATTGGCTGTCAGACTGGGGTGCATAGTGCATACTTAGTTTAGACTAGTCATTGGTTAGACATGGGTTAAGGTTAGGTTTAGGTGTGCTGCCCCGTGGGAGGTTAAGTTTAGGGTGAGTGTTTGAGATAGGTTGTAGTTGTAGGACTAATGACTGGTCTAACCAATGACTAGTCTAAACCAAAAACTGTCTAAACTAAGTACCCCAATAGTCAGATAACCAATACTCAGACCCCAACAGCACCACTCAGTTCAAACGGGTCTGATTTTTGATAGAAGCTGGTTATAACATACAGATATTGGTTACTTGTTCACATAATGTTTTGTTATTTAGATAGTTCTTTTGCTTGACCGTGTATGGTAAGAATGTTATTTAGATTGCATGTTGTTTAGACAAATGTTAGGTTTGATGTTTATCTGGTAGCCTAGGTTCTTTGAAGCACAGCAGTGGACTGTTTGCACTCTACTGTACTTACCTGACCAAGTGACCATTAGCCTATCATTTGTTGTTGTTGCTACTCTGATCTTGCACTTTGCTACAAAGTACATTGCTCTGGATAAGAGTGTCTGCTAAATGCCTAAATTGAAATGTGTAGAAATCAGTGTAAATGAACCGGGGTGGGACGATTCACTTATACCTCCCATTTCGATATTGATACCTATGCCGATTCGATTTATTAAATATATTGCGATTCGATATTGCGATTTATTGATATTTTTTCTCACAAATTACTTTGCTTTTTTTTATACTAGAACATTTTAAAACAATTCTAAACAATATAGACCATGAAAAGTTCAATCATACTAGAACATTTTAAAACAATTCTAAACAATATAGACCATGAAAAGTTCAATCATACTAGAACATTTTAAAACAATTCTAAACAATATAGACCATGAAAAGTTCAATCATACTAGAACATTTTAAAGCAAAGCCCTGGGGGACTGCAGTCACTACAGGAGGGTTAATGCATAAAGTGGTTAATTAAGTCTGCTTTGAAAAGTATACTGTAGCTGGAGAGCAGTGGGGATAGTTTCAGTTGAGTTTATTCTTGCATTATTTCTTATCATAATTTTCCTGGGATGACACTAGCAACTTTGCAGCAAATACATTCACAAACCTCTATGCTGGTTTCGGTACACAGTATGAATGTAGTAAATTATTAAAAGGATATGTATGTGTCTATGGGAGAACTTTTTCAGGCTACGACTGAAATCATTTAGAAAATACTTAGTAGTGAGGACAATTCATTTCACAATAAATCCTCTGTGTTTATTTAACTGTGAGTGTAAGAAATGTTTTCATTCTCAGAGTTAAATTAACTCTTACATTTATTTGTTTATTCTTTCACTGTGTATACTGTAGTAGTAGGGTTAGGGTTAGTTTGAAGAGTGAACTTGCATGTTCTGTTAATTCTATAGCCTACTTTATAGCGTCCTGTTTGTCCCAATAATGTCAGTGTTTGAAAAGTCCACTGTACTGTAGATGAGTGCAACTTTCTTTTTCTTGCAAAGTCATGCCTTTAATTCAGTTTGTACATTTCCTATTTGGACAGCCACCGGTATGTGGTCAGGGCGAGATAAATGTGTAGTTATCTGTACAGGGAGAGAAGAATGAAACTAGCCGTCCCAAAAAGAGCTGCTCTGTATTATCCTGACTCGGTCCGGACTCACACATCTACACTACATTGTTATGCCGGCATTTGAAAAGGTTCAGCTGAGACTTCAGCGATGCAAAGAGACAGAGGGGGGGATGAAAGACTAACAGCAGGAGGGGTTTTTGTTTTCGGGGGGCGTGGGGGGGAAGTGAACCCTGTAAGGTCTGTGAGTGACCTGGAAAAGCCGAGTTAAGTGAGTGGAACTGCACTGCAGTTATCCTCACTGAAAGTGCTGACAACCTAAATGGAGGAAAAGTTTGAGACCAAGCACTCCTCCTGAAAGCTTCCCTTTCTCCTACAAGCCAGACATCAGTTTGTACTGTCGCTGCTACTAATGGGGATTCTGCTGTTTGCTGGAAGCCTGTCCATCAAGACCCTGATTGGTAGTTATTAACGTCTCAGCTGGAGCCCAATCACTGTACACCTGTGCTCCCTGGGATCTAGGGTTGCTGTGGCAACGTAGCTGTGCTCTGATGAGGGACTAAATAGGAGAGCTGTCACCATTAACCACATGAGACCTAGCGTCCCTGTTCTCAGCATGTCATTGGCGAATATTTGCTCAAAATAGTTGATCTACAAGCTCACAACGCGTCACGGCGTAATTAAAGTAATGAAATCGCTGCAGTTTTCGCTCATAGCCCAGCAGGTGCCGCTAATTCCCCTCCTGCGGCTGCAGAAAACGTTTATTACATCAGAGACAATGGGAACTTGAACTGACTGAAACTTTTCATAAGGACTTTATGTTTTCAATCTCTATGATATGCGTTTTTGTAAATTATGGTCCCATTATTTCTAAAATGTATGATTAACCAAGGTATGCTATCGGGGCTTGGGGTTGGGTTCTACTCGCACCCGTTCACACCAATACAGCACCGTTTCCTGTTTGCTTGCACTGGCAGCCATAATCTTTTCACTGAATTAGTGGCTTCAAAACACTAGCAATAGTAGTCTGTAGAAACCAATCCATATTTTTGTCACTGTCTATGGTTCTGAGCTTTCAGATCGTCAATTTTTCGTCTATTTTCGGCAGTGGGGACCAAGTATACTGTAGACCCCCGGGAGACCCCGCTCAATGAAGTATAAAGGGTTTAAGTGGCTAAAAGCTTAAAGCAGACGTACTGGCTCATGTTAATATTCAGGGAGAGTGATGGCATGAATTGGAAGTTAGTTTAGTGGAAACCACAATTTGTTTTTTTTTCTCTGGTTGGCTTCTTGAAGTTGCTATGCTGATTTCAAAGAGTCCAATAAGAGTGGACAGTTGTATGACAACCAGTCAGGTTCAGGTACAACACATGCACCTTTTTCACCACTTCAAAGGGAAAAAAAACATTCACCAGATTGATCGGCGACATTCCTCTTTATTTCACACGTCTAATTTTGACAAGGTGTGGCGATGTTCTTGTTTTTCCTAGGTCGGTATACTCTGTAATGTGGACCGAGGCACACGTCCAAATCCATTAATTACTCACACTTACTTCATTGCTAGAATAAAGACAAGAGTTCCATTCCGTGCTCTCCTTTTTTGTATTTTCTGACCTTAAACACAGCTGTCCCAGAGGGGCTGAAAAAAAAGAGAAAGAAAAAGAAAACCAGGGACAAACTCAACGCTGAGGGACTTTTTTCCTCTGTGTTTGTCAGGCGGTTTGCTCACACAGGCCCTTTAGAGAGAAAGAGCAGGGGAAAAGCAGATGGGCCTAGTCATTTGTGGTTACATATGCATCTACAGAAATATGTAGCAGCGCTCCCTGTGAAGGAAAGATCTGTCATATTTTACCCACTCTGAGAAAAAATAATTGGGAGATGGAGAGATGGAGGGACAGAGTGAGGGAGGGAGAGAGAGAGAGAGGGAGAGAGAGAGAGGGAGGGAGAGAGAGAGAGAGAGAGAGAGAGGGGGGGAAGGAGGCAGAGGAAGACATTTTTTTGTAGGTTTGTTGGGTTTGGATCCAGTTTGCTGTCAGTGCTCCAGTGGGTTGTCAGGTCTCTGTGTGGCTGCTCTGTGCCCAGAGAGAGAGAGAGAGAGGCTGTCAGCCCAGCAGCGCTCTGGCTCTTCCACAATGCCCATACTCTTACTGTGCTTTAGTAAATCATTTGGATGAGAGTCTGGTGGATAAAGTGGTGGTTGGTGGTATTAGCATGGTTCAAATACGTGTTTGTTTGTGAGGAAAAAAATAAAAATGACTCAAATAGTACACATTCTATAACTGGTACTGTGCGTACCGTACTGCATATATAACTGAGCTGTGGCTGAGCAGTTGGTTGCACAACCACACTGTCTGTTGTTCACACATAAATACATGCACATACTGTACAGTACATAAACAATGCCTCATAAACACATACACACACACATAAATACACACAAACACACACTTTCAATTTTGGCTAATTCTGGCCACATTTTGCGCAATCAAGGCAGCCAGTTATAGCAATGATAATGTGGGATTACAGTTGATGCTGTTTTGATGAAGGATCTGCATTGTGTATTATTGTGTAACAAGTAATCATAAAAAGGTCATCATTATAATTTAGTTCCATAGTCAGTTTTTTTTTTACTTTAAAAACTGTGCCTGAATAATAGATTTTTTCCATAATATGCCTCATAATGCTTCTCTTAAAAGAACGCTGAGGATCCATCATCTATTCATCTTCAACCGCTTATCTGTAGTCAGGTAGCGGGGCAACTGCTCCAGCAGTGACTTCCGTCTCCAGAGCAACATTACTAACTTCATTCTGGGGGATCCCGAGGCAATCCAAGGCCGGTTTGGAGATAATCCCTCCATCTGATCCTTGGTCTGTGCGGGGGTCTCCTTCCAGTAGGATACTGAGCATACACAATATGAATCCTCTGTGGTCATTTAACCATTTACTGTATAGCTCTCGAGAATTCTCTCAGAGTTAAATGAACACTGAGGATTTGACTGTGTAGAGGCTCCCCTATCAGGCATATTGGGTGGTAGTGCAGTTGTTTTGAACAGAGACTGTGTTATCTCTATACCCTTATGGAAGATAGATCTTTCACAACAGACACAACACATTCATTCTCTGAAGTACAGATAGTCCCTTTGAAGCTGCACGCACGCACGCGCGCACACACACACACACACACACACACACACGCACACGCACACGCACACGCACACACACACACAGAGAGTAAAGCAAACAAGCGGCAGACATTTATGTTGGCTCTGTTCACCACCATTACCAGTGGAACTTTGGCCTGGAAGGGCTGAAATGGTGCGAGTGAGGTTTCCGAAATAGCACACGGATTCGGTCATCAGAATGAGTTGTATGTTGTGAATACATTAGACACTGCCCAGTCCTGTCCCAAAAGTCATTGTTACATTATGTTTCCATTGCCATGCATAATTGATATGTACTCCTTCTTTCTGGGCAGAATAGGAGAGGTGATTTGGTGGAAAGGGCCTTCTGAACTTTTTCTCCTATGTGACACAGGACTACAAAACTATGGAGAGACGACAATAAAGACATACTATAGACTAGATGGGGTGGGAGAACTTTCTAACAGCCCCACAAGGGACCTTTCCATTCATTACCTCCATGAAGCTCTTTCATTAAACCCCAACGCGCCCGCACGCAAGTGACAGACAGTCGCCCTTTTTTCACGCCCAAGAATATGCAGCGAGCTCATAAAACAGACTTAAATCTGCTTTGTGAGAGAATGCAGCAGCTTTATCACGCCTCTCTCGCTCTCTTTTCTTCTGCCATGGCCTCCATCTCTGTCTCCACTTCACAGCACTTGTGACAACCCTGAGAGAAAGGCAGGGTTCAGAGGTGATGGCGGAGCCCAGAGCTGCTGAGCCTGTTTCCATGGGAGCGGGATTTTAATTCAGGCATCTCCTCAGTCGTCCAGGGTCCTGCCGCGTTATCGTGGGTAACGAGTCATTGGTGCTCTGCAGGGAAGAGACCCCGCTGTCACGCTTAAGTCCAATGGTTCCACTGTGAGGTAGTCCACTAAACACAAAGGATGTTTGGCTTGGTCCTCTCTCTCTCACTCGTAGAAGTAGACGCAACACTTTCATGAGTGAGTTAGAGCTCATGAGTTAGAGCACGTCTTAAGTGCAAAACTGTGCAGCAGATCCAGTTTCCCTGTTTTCTCTCATACCGTGTAAATGCCAATGGCTTCACTTGATTCTTTAGCCCCGGTTCCACTTAACAGGGGAGGTTAAGGCTTAAAGTACACCAGCGGCTCGTCGGGTCACCTTGTCAGGGGAATGGCAGAGTTTCCTCCCAGTCGACATGGTGAGAGCCAGGGAGGCGGAACATGGAAGGCGGTGAAGGTGTCAACAGTAAAAGCACTTCAGAGTGCCCGGTGGAACAGGAAGTGTGTGTTCATTAAGGCTCCCCTTGGGAGAGAGGGTGTCAGGAGGCCAGATCTGATCCCTTTTGGCAACGGAGCAAAGATTGCCCTTCAGGTGTTTCAGCCGTCAATCACGCCATGGTTTCCAGTGCACAAGGCCATGATTCAATCTAATAGCGCTCGCTCGTTTTCACCCTGCTCTGTCCTCTGCCCTCCTCCCACTCTCACAGCGGCCGAGTCAGACCTAAGAAAACATACATTTCCGTTCCAAATGGCAACAGGGCTTTCCTCGCCTGTGTCTTTTTTTCTTCAGACCACCTATGAGAACATCATTCAAACCTCATAATGTTACTCAAGTGTTATTTCCCCATGTTAGATTGAGTTTTCATCCGTTTTTACTTGTATCACGTTGGTGAATGGGCTCTTTGCACGGTCTTCATTACCCTCTGCCCCTGCACAAAAAACAACCCCACTGGTGGCTTGCCTTGGGTATTTAAAATTATCGGGTGGCTTGGGAATCTAAAATTACCTTAAAGCTACGGAAACCCTGATACTGTATATCTAGGCATTGCATACAGTAGTATCTGTATCTGAGAAAAGGTTCTAGCAAAGGTTTTGTGGTTACATTACTCACATGGCCCGAGTCCTATTCTTAGAAGTTTGGAGCATTTGAACGGTACAGAGATGATAGAGATGGCTGCATCATGGAAGATGAAGAATAATTGAAGATGGCTCTCATTGCTATTTCTCTCCTGTAGGCTAATAGTGCTACGGGCAAGACCAGTGTTGGGTGTAACGGCGCTATTAATAACGGCGTTATGTAAGGGACTACTTTTATTGGTAACGGAATAAAGTAACTTGTTAGTTTTGCAATTTAGTAGTTAGTTCCTTAGTTACATTTCCAACAAAGTAATCCCGTTACTATAACGTGTCCCTGTTCATTCTGTTGGCAAGATTTAAAAATAATAAAGCCCCGATCTGTCTGCGGAGTTTATTTCTCCTGCCTTCTGTCCTGTGTGATTTATCCTTACAAGCCTATACCACTATACCATGTACTATACATCCTGCGTCTACTACATCCTGTAGTTCACTTAAGAAATAAAAGTATTGTTACAAGCAGCTTTTATTTTGAAGAGGAAGAGGAAGTTGTTTCGGTTGTAGCCAGTTACCATGACAGTGGTGCCGGGTGGTAGTGGAATAATAAAAACAACACGCTTTTAGCCAAAGTTCATAAAAACCGCATGCGTCTATGACTTAAACAATGTAGGCTAAACACTTCGGAATTACGTTAAACATGGTATATCCACCGTGGCGGCGTCATTAGGTGAGTACTAGTAAATGAATTGTTAAGTTTCATACTATCATTCATCATTCATCAACAGGCTGTTGTTGATGATGCCCCCCAAAATGAACAGGTTACACAGCCTACAGGATTCTCATTATGTTACTGTCACTGCCTGCAAGGATGGCCGCCGTGCCATTTCTTATAAACTATCTAATTCATACGTGGGTCGTCGTGGGTCCACGTGGAGTTGTTATTGTTGTTCATGGGCCACGGTGCGCGGCGTGGAGAGGGCATCAGAGCGCAGCGCAACAGCCTAGTCTGGTATTGTCTGTACTCTCTGCACTATAGCTCTTTCTGTCCAGTCCTACGTGTATAGGCTGGCGATTGTGGCGAATATATTCGTTAATAAAGAGAGTTGTAAAGGGGATATTGTCTATGGTCAGTTCATGCATGTGTATCATTCTCGTTTTTAACCGGGCCGTGCGGCGCATTGACGGTAGGCAGTAGGGCTAATACAATGTAACCAACTTGCGCAAGCATAAAAAAATGGGTTTTAATTGTCTGGTAACGGAAAATAACGGAAAATAATCTAACTTGTTACTTTTCTCAGAAGGTAATCTGTAACGGTAAGGGATTATTTTTATGGGCAGTAATCCAGTAACCTAACGACGTTACTTTAGAAAGTAACGATGCCCAACACTGGGCAAGACTGATGCTTTTTACTCTTGGTCGGAGTCACAATGTTATCTGTCCTTATATGGACACCAGGAAATGAGGGAACCATTGCAATACCTGTCCCACACACTCCTAACCTCCAATACTGTCATAAGGTTTTTTGGGTACAGTCTATTTGGTTCCATTTGTACATTTTCACAGTTATAGACCTGTCCATTTGGTTCTTAGTTGGGGAACCCGCTGGAACTTAATTTTAAGGACCCTCCTGGACCCCACATTGAGAAGTAGTGCCCTAAACTCTCCCCGCAGCTAAGAGATGACAAATCAACCAAAACAAATTAGCAAGACATTATTAGTACAAGTACACGTTTTGTGTTTACTTTCATCATGAATGAATGCGGCTTTGATAAGAGTGAAATGATTATTCAAAGAAAGCAAAGTTATCTAAAACATTACACGGGCTTCGTCATGAATTTCTTATCACAATATTTTGCCATAATATTATTTTACATTGATATTAAAGTATAGAAGCATGTATACTGTATATCTCTTCTGTCAGGAAGAAACCACCTAACTCCAAAATGTTCATTTTTAAGGAAATTAAAAATAGTCATTTTTCAGGAAATTAAGAAGAACTTATATTTTTAAAATATAATCATCAAAGTTGGTGTTGTGACTTTATATATTGTCAATTACTTGCATGAGAGGGGGAGAGGTGGTGGAGTTAGTTGCTTTAGCAGACATTTTGAGGGTCCAATGGAGTTAAGAGGTTTTGTCTGATGTGCTTTTTATTCCTTTTCATTAGTTCAATATTTTTTAACCAATACTCAGACAAAACAGGGTGTTCAATAGCACTGACTTATGAAAAAAAATAAAAAAAATAATAATAATAAAAAATCTTAAAAATGGAGTTAGGTGGTTTCCTCCCGACAGCAACACTAATGAGTTATTTTACAGTAGGGCGCGCCAGTGGCAGTGCATTCTGGCACATTAATATTTATATACGGTAGCCAAGATTTCTACACTCATAATACTACTAGCAGATGCAGAAACACATGGCTTGTTGTCTCAGAGCAAATTATTGTATAATCATTCTGTAACCTTTCGTGGCTCCAGGTGTGTCATTCAGTGAAAACCGTATACGCATATGCAGTATGTGAAGGGGAAAATGAATACATTACACCAGAGATGTTGTTAGTTAGAGATATATGCAGTGTGAAGAAGCAGTAGACCTAATAATTCATTTTCTGTAGAGGTCACATTTTTCATATTTAATGTATGCATTCTACATTAAATATCTCCCTGTTCCTTCTCCCCTCACCCCTCCGTCCACCGCTGCAGTCAATATATGATTCAATTTTGATACAGTATTACTATACTTACTATGTTGTTGCTCAGCACTGACGCTTAAAAGTGAGTGCATGGTATAGTGTGTATACGGATGTCCAATAAACAAAAGAATATGAACAAAAAAATGAGAAATAAAATAAACTGCTTTGTAACTAATTAATAGATTGCCCATTTGTTAATGGGCAATGGGCATGTATATACAAACGTGTATTTATTATATATTTCAGTGTACTTGGATATACCCACTGATGCTAAAATGATTCCTCAATGGGACTTTTTTCTTCCCGTTTATTTTTTGTATTTTTATTTAAAACAATCATCCATCATTACAAACATGTAATCTATCCATTACCCCATCCCTTTCTCACAAATTCAACATCCTCTCTCTTTGTTACTCATACATACAGTACCATCATTACCTCAGTTGAACTCCAAATATACAGTACATACATATATTGTATTAACTCACATATTTCAGTATACCATCCCTTCACAAAAATAAAAACGTTCAGCATCCTCATGCTGACAAAATAAATAGTGACGAGACCACATACTAAGTGTATTTTACTGTTGGGATAGCTGCCACACATTTTTTATATCTTGATCATTCCTTATGAGTATTCCTTAAATTACATTATTTGTACTTGTTGTCTTCTGGTGTGTGCATTACAGCTCACATCAACACAGCAAGCTGACTGGCAGGTCCTTCCACCCAACAGTTGAGAATAGCAGCAAACATCAACCACTAATAACACCTTCATTTAGTTTTGTCAACTGAATAAAAAAGTCTAAAAAGTCCCTTTTCAACACTTTATTCAGTTGAAAATGATGTTCTTTCCCCCCATTCGGAGGGGGACATTCAACGAAAGCTGATCTACAAGCTCGTTTCAGTGAAGAGATAGGGAGAAAAGAGTGGACCAAGTATATTTCACAGCACATCTCTTGTATTCTCTTTACATCATGACGTCGATGCTGGTAGTATATTGGGTTAACCTAACAACTAACTAACCAATCACCTCAATTGTACCTCCTGGCTATGGGCTGTAGTGGGTGAAGTATATGTGGACCACCATTCGAGCACAGAGCACCTCCATATTTTACATTGAGACATTAAGACACAGAACATGAAGTGTGCTTGTTAAGGGCAATAAAAAAAAGAAAAAAGTTGAACCATATTGGTTCCTAAAACCAACCAGCAGTAGGGATCATCAGTGGAATTTGCATAAAGGAGAAAAGTGGAAAAACAAAAAATAAATAAAAACTAAAACAAAAAACGTACCTTGTACTTCAGTCACTATCAGTCAATATCTATCTACCATCCATCCACTATCAACATGGTCCGACCATATACTGGGATTTGATACATGCTCATTACTTGTAGGGCCAAGGCCCCACAAGTCACACTATTGTCATGACATTTTGGAGGTCAAACTTTGAACTTTATTCCTTCTCTGCATATTGAGAGTACACTATTGTATCCATGAACAACTTAATTATCCTGGTTTGTCTGCATGTTTGTGTCTTTTTTCAGCGTCTGTCTGTCTGTCTGTCTGTCTGTCTGTCTTTCTCATCGTGTCTGTCTGCATTTCCACGGCCACTGCTTGCCTGTCTGTTTTATATGCTTCTGTCTGTGACAAGTGTGGCTGGATCTGCATTATGTTTTCACTGTGTCTGTCCACGACAGACATTTGACACAAATGTCCACTTGGACTAGATGATGAATTGATTAAAGATAGGTGGTCAAAGGTGAAGGTTCACTGTGACCTCACAAAGCATGTATGTTATTAAAGTCTTTCTAAGTCTTTAAATCACTACATCTGCTATGAATCTGGAAAGACATGATCTAAACTGAAACTGGGGGTATTTCTAGTTGTCTCTGTCACAAGTGTCACATTGTCCATCTTCTTATTCTGTCTGTCGTCCTCCCTCTTTCATGTGCCTCTCTGTCATTCATTTGTCTCCTTGTTTGACAGAACTTTATGACAGTTGACATGTGGCAATTTCCCTGTTAATGACAAGAATGTGCCAATTACCCTCCCTGAATGTTCCACTGCCAAACAGACACTAATGAGCAGTGTTTGTTGAGTTGTGCGGGTGTGGGTATGTGTGAGGGGTCTGGGTCTTTGTGTGTACAGTATGTGTATGTGAGTGTGCATGTAAGTGGATACAATATCTGCTGTTGAGGCATAAAGTCTAATCGCACAAGCCTCTTGACTTCAAAAACAGAAAAAACAATATGTATTCTCAAATGAACAAGGGGGGGTCTAATAACGGCATGGCTTCACTGAGGATCTATGACTTCATTTGGAAAAGTTTCAGCCCAATCCGAGCTCCATTAACTTTGACCATAAAATTCATGTTCTAAAAAGTACAAATTATGTGAAAAATATTCAGGAAGTTACTTCCTTGGCCTGCTGGCAATGGGGAATTTGGCCATAATTGGTCCAGCAATTTGCTAAATTAGAGACATACAGTACGGGACAGACATACAGTACAGACAGACAGACAGACAGACAGACCCTCTTCTATAAAGCTTGGCTTCTCCACTACGTTAAGACTCTTGTGCAAGTAAAGACATCACATAGCAGCAGATATTTTCCCTCCCATTTCCATTCCCTTGATTGGCTTCCGGTTGCTGCCCACACCGTACAAAACACTGTTGCCTACAAGGCAACCAAAAGCATGGCACACCATCCAACCCTTCAACCCTTCCCACTCACTTAGCTAACACAGGAATGCTGGTCGTCACTTCTCTAAAACACACATCCTAGACTCATCTCCCTCATGGCTCCCAACCATTGCAGTCAGAACTGCAGACTTTGTTTTCCTTCTTCTCACCTTTTGTCTATAGATGGTAGTTTACTATGCAGATATATCTTGGTCAATATTGTTCTCAGGTTTTAGTTACTTAGGTTTGTGTTTTTGACCACAGAGGTTATTTAGATACTGTAGTATTGTTTAGAAGGATTGTAGGTTCTTTCTGCACTTTACTTTTAATTTGACTATTTACCTTATTTGTTGACTAGAGTTCATTCTTACTCTCACACTTTTAAGTAGCTCTGGCTAAGAGCATGATGTGCTAAATTCCTGAACTGTAATAATTTATTATAGTTCAGTCATACGAGTGCCTGTGTAATGGGAGCTTATATGACTGACATGGCGACAGCATGGTCTTCATCGTGAGGGATGTTCCCGACATACACTGGGCTGGTGTTTTCTGTCATTTCAAAGACATCAGACTCCATCTCCTCCTGAGTCTCCACCGTCGATTCAAGGCTGGCAGTCATTGCAGCCTTGTCTGAGCGTGCTGATCGCTGCGCCTTTGTCTCGTCCACTTTGAAAGGCCACTCACCACAAAGCTTTATGGGCCCGGTGCTGAGGATGTTCTGTACGGGTGAAGTGGAGGGAGTGGGGTCAACGGAGGACAGACCCATCAACGTTGGGTCTGTGATGGGGGTGAGGACAGGAGTGTGCCTCACCTCTGTGGGCTCCTCAGATGGCTGGCTCTCCAGAAGGATGTCTGCGGGCTCCAAAACCTTCTGAGCTTCCACCTCTGGTTCAAAACTGGCAGTCATTGTGGTCTTGTCCAAGCCTGGCAAGTGTATCTTCATCTCCTCCACGTTGAGGTGCACGTCATCCCGTAAATTTATGGGCCTGTTGCCGAGGATGCTCTGTACAGGGCCTGAGTCATTAAACGCCACAAAGCCAAAGTTAGGGAGCTTCCCACCCCTCTTGATACTGAGCTTCAGGACTATCCCGTACTGCTCAAAGTACTCCTTGAGCTCGGCCTCGTCCACATCGTGAGGGATCTTTCCAACAAACAGTTGGTGGGCATCGGGATACCGGACTCCCCGCACCTGTGTCTCCCTCGTCTTCATCTCCTCCACATTGAGGTGCGCCTCTTCACGTAACATTATGGGCTTCTCGCTGAGGATTCTCTGTACAGGTGCAGAGTCATTAAACGCCACAAAGCCAAAGTTGGGGAGCTTCCCACCCCTCTTGATACTGAGCTTCAGGACTGTCCCGTACTGCTCAAAGAACTCCTTGAGCTCGGCCTCGTCCACATCGTGAGGGAGCTTTCCGACAAACAGTTGGTGGGCGTCAGGGTACTTGACTCCCCACACCTGTGCCTCCCCCTTCTTGCCTTCCCGCACTGGCCTGGGGCCCTTATGTACAGCTGGCGGGCCTCCTGGCGGTCTCTGTGCTGTTGCCTTCACTGCCGCACTGACAATCGTTGCGGCCTTGTATGGGCGCGTGAAGCGCGTCTTCATCTCTTCAACGTTGAGACGCCAGTAACCGTGAAGCTTTATGGGCCGGTTGCTGAGGATGCTCTGTACAGGTCCCGAGTCGTTGAATGCCACGAAGCCAAAGTTACGGGCCTTCCCACCACTCTTGATACTGAGCTTCAGGACTGTCCCGTACTGCTCAAAGACCTCCTTCAGCTGTGTCTTCTGCACATCGTGAGGGATGTTTCCCACAAACAGTTGGTGGGCGTCTGGGTACCTGACTCCCTGCACCTGTGTCTCCCCCTTCTTGCCTTGCAGAGGGAGATGCTTTCTGGTGACTGTCTCAAATGACACAGGGCTGTTTTCCTCCGGAGTAGAAGCTCTTGTCTTCTCCATCATCATCATCATCACTATAAAAAATCCAAAAACTATTATAGTATTTGAAGGGATTTTTCTAAATCAGGACAAGAGGTCTGTTCTATTATCATCTATTATATTCTCTTCTCTTCTATAGTGGCTGTGACCTGCCTTTTAAATGCTAAATTCAACAACATCATAACATCATTTATACGTCATAAAGGGCAAGTTGTGACTTGCACAACCTATCTACATCCAACAATCTCAACCAACAAACACCAATATACTGTACAGCTGGTCCAAGTGCTGTTATGTTGTCCATAGCGAGGGTAAACGATAGGGGCCAGTTTCGAATTGCAGAACGTCTGAAAGCAATGCGATTTATCTAAATTGAGCACTACAAATCCATATTTTTAACAAGACAAGGTCTAATAAAAGTTTGGCTTCCATGTGGATCTCAGACTTCATGGCAATCTGTGTGATGTATGACTCCATATTTGGGTGAGGTTTCAGGTCGATCCGACAAGTTAAATATTGTGTGTGTGTGTGTGTGTGTGTGTGTATGTATGTGTGTGTGTGTGTGTGTGTGTGTGTGGTAGTAGTGAAATTTGGTGCTGATCGATGCAGCGGTATGTGAGATTAGCCCCAGACACACTAACTGAAAGACCCTTTACTAGATTGCTCGCCTCATACAGGGCCCTGCCCTGTACTTTTAATGTTAATGTCAATAGCTTTAACAGTGATCGATTTGGTTTGGTTTTCATTTTTAGTGTTTATATTATAAGAAGAATTTTAATATATTCTTTTTACGTACACAGTGGAGTACTGTAGATGACTTCTTAGCTTTTACAGTATCGGTGATTTTATGAGTTTGTGTATGTCTACAGAATAAACAGCCCAGTGGTATTGACCTGTTCAGTCTGCCACATGCAAAGCCACGCATGCACGCACACATGCATGCACGCACCACACACACACACACCACACACCACACAAATAAACACACACACACACACACACACACACACACACACACACACACACACACACACACACACACACACATACTTTCCCTCTTTCTTCATCTGACATGAGGTTCCATCACTCATCTTTCCCTTCGTTCCTCTCTCACTCACCCTTCCAACTGGGCTAAAAAGCTCTTTTGTTCCATTTCTAATGAGCTCTTGAATTGAGAGGCAGCCTTTCTGGTGCAAAATTGATATAACGGCCTCTTTGTGTCACCTGTCAATCCCCATTACCAGGACAGAGTTCACTTCCTGTAGCCCTGTGGTTCGCTGAGGTGTGACTCTGGAGACAAAACACCCACTTTGTCCATAAATTCCATACTTTCTTTCACGTTCTTCTTGGCAGATGGTAATGGCAATCTTCTAGACATTGTCAAGTCTTTGTTTCAGACAAATTATAAGGGAGCTTTCCAGACTTCCTTGTCTTTACTGACACACAAAATCCTGAGTTTGCATTTAAATTTCAAATTTAGTCTATACGGTATGTGTCCTGTGATGTCTGTCTGTCTGTGATGTCTGTCTGTCTGTCAGAAACCAGCTAATATAACTCAGAAATGTTCGTTTTTCAGGAAATGAAAATATTTCAGAAAACCATATATTTTTTTAGGGGTGCAATGGAGTTAGCTGGTTCTGTCAGAAGCACCTTTTAATACTTTTCATTGGTTCAATATTTCTTTTGAGCGGTGCCTCTGCTCCATTACGCAGCTATGTGTGCATGTATGTCTGAGCACGGACAGCTGCAACACCTCGCCAATACCGCTGGATGCATGGCACTGTTGAGCAGCGACTCACACACACACACACACACACACACACACACACACACACACACACACACACACACACACGCACGCAGAGGCCAGGGAGGGGGGCAATACAGTACATATAGCACCACTCACTTCACACAGGTGTGATTTTTTTAACCAACACACAGACGTAAAGGGTGTTCAATAGCTTTTTTATATATATATATATATATATATATATATATATATATATATATATATATATAAAGGGTGTTCATTGAGATATATATTATAAATCTAGTCTACAAAACCTAAAAAATGATGTTAGCTGGTTTCTGCTGGACAGCAACGATACTACATACTATTTAAAACGATAAAAGCAAAACTGAAACTTGAAAATCCACTCTGGAAGCTAACTGAATCTAAACAGAATTGAACGGAAAATTTCAAAAATTACTCATGCATGCATGCACACACACGTGCACGCACACACAATTGGCCTTTTCCATTAAATTAATTGATGGAGATACGTTTTAGTGTGTGTTGGAAGATGTAATCAATTTAGCCTCTCGCCCTGTGGATCTGTGGCTTCATAGGTAATCCTTATTGATTTATGCTGGTAGAATTTGATAATTACCAAGGGCATCATTGCAGTCATTATGCTGATTACATTTGTGGGATGAATTTAATGTGCATCAGATTGATGCATGGGTGGTAGCCCTTCACCCCTATTGGTATTCATATGGAATAACAGCAGGAACTAGCTGGGTGACATGGGTTCATCACTTGTATAACCTCTGGATGAAAGCATAGGCTATCTGTAGCTAAAGGGGCTACAGGTCCTATGCTTGTCATCTTTCATGATTGTTACATTCATGTCTCGTACTGTATCTTTTTCAACAGATTCCAAAAATATGAAGTTATCATAAGAATTATTGGTACACACATAAAATTCCCTTATACATAAAATATATTGTACCTGGACCAGCTATGCAATGTGTTCCTATGATTAACCAAGTCACTATCAACAATTCTGTACAGATCTATACTCTTAACCAGATACGGGCAGTATTTGTAAATAGTCTTATGGCTGTGTTTGCCGTATTTATTTAACACAGCAATAACAATGTCGAAGAAAGTCAATTGTGTTAGTATTTAAAATAAAAATTATGTTGACGTGAAGGCCACCCATTTCATATTCTGAGATTTATTCGTAGATATATTCTATCCAGCTCTATTTTTTAATACCGCTAAGATTTCGTTTCCTGTTGGGGTCCATAATGCAGTTGTCACTGACTCATTATTCAAAAGCTTTCTTCATTAATCAAGTCACTAATGAAATGTAATCTTCATGACTGTGAAAACACGCGTTTTTCTTTTGAGCAGATGATTAGGGGAATTGTTTGCTGTGTAGCAGTATCATGCTGAGAAATGAGGATGATATCTAAAAGGAATCTGTGAGTGATAGAGAGAGACGGAATGCGTGTGTGTGTGTGTGTGTGTGTGTGTGTGTGTGTGTGTGTGTGTGTGTGTGTGTGTGTGTGTGTGTGTGTGTGTGTGTGTGTGTGTGTGTGTGTGTGTGTGTGTGTGTGTGTGTGTGTGTGTGTGTGTGTGTGTGTGTGTGTGTGTGTGTGTGTGTGTGTGTGTGTGTGTGTGTGTGTGTGCGCGCGCGCGCGCGCTCATCTCCTATGCATTAAGACTCGCATCAAGCAGGTCTTTATTGCAATATGTACGATGGAAAGGCTTCATTTCAGAAAGAGAAGTGCTAAGGAGGGGGAGGGGGTCCTACAGTATACTCCCTGGACATGTGCGATTGATTTAGCTGATAAATGTTTATGGAGGAAAACACTCATAAGCTGCAGGTTGGTATAAGGAGCATAATCAAGTAGGCCTACAGTCTATCCATTACGGCTTACTGATATTGTCATTGTTTTGAGCCTCTCTTAAGATGAAATTATCGCAAGAACTGGGTGTCATCATATTGAGTTGTTGGGGAATGTTTAAGGATGAGATAATTGTACATGGAAATATTTATACCTTTGATATCTGTTTATGTATCTAACTGCATTTATCTATATAAAAACATATTTTTAAATACAGGATTTTTCTATGTACACACTACAGATACTGATTCTAATGAGGTCTGCAACTCAAGACGTGTGGCAAATCGCAATCTATCAGAAGATCCAACCTGACGCTAGTTTTATAACAATGGCCAACACAGGGCTCGTTTCTGTACCTCAGTACCTGTATGTTGTACCTGAAATTTGAATTCAGTTGTGGGTTCTGCCGTGTAAATATTTTGTCTTGGCGCAGGGCTGTTGCTTCACTTCTTTAAGGTGAAGATGGTCTCTCATGATGAGAGAGATCCTTTACAATGACCAGCAAAACATCCTGCTTATCTTCCCCAGCTCTGCTCCCCGATGCTTATCTGACATCAGGCCCAGCTCCTCAAGAGATAGCACAATGCACAGGAAGTTCAACTGTTTAGCTTTAGCTCTGTGTTGCTCTGACTGTGTTGTGTTTCTTCACTGCTGAGTGTGTTTCTCAAGGGGAAACCAGAGATGAAAACACCTTGATGCAAAGTATCTGAAGGGTTTTAAAAGAGTTTGAAGCATGTGGAACTCTATTTGTTTGAGACGCCCAACCTTTACATTGAAAAAAAGGTTCTTGGTGATTTACAGCTAAATACAGGCTCTTAACAGCCCCCTTACTGCCAGGAGTTTAATATCAGAATCATTTAGAGAAATACAACTCAACAAGAAAATGCTTTGCAAACCTGAGAATTTCCTTTCTCCACTTTCTGACAAGGCTGCTATTAAAGTGTTACTTTGTTCTAGGAGGGACATAAAAAGAACATGATAGCTATTGACTTTTTATAGCGGGAGACATAAACAGTTGTGTTGTAGTCCTGGCGCAGATTGATATTGGGGTGTTAGGTGAGTAAAAATAAATATATGATTTAAACACTTTCAAGTTTCAACCTACAGTAGCATGCCTATTTTAGGTGAATTGTTTTAAAGACGATCAAAGATTTTCCAAAGTCTTTGATCAAATGTATCTGCCAAATAATTTTTCTGCCAAATTTCTCAAAAATAGCGGATCTGCAATGTCACAATTTTGATTGATGTAATACTTTATTAACAGTTAAAAAAGCACGGGAAAGCACAGTTAAATACAATGCCCCCATGATGCGTGTTGTGAGCTTGTAGTCTACTAGAATTTCGCCCGGCTTCGCCGGGCTCATCCCAGTGTCGTTGCAGCGCAATATGGGAAGAAGGAATTTTCAGGTGTTGACAGAGTCCACTTCATGTTTCAGCTGTGTTTTTAAACTCAGTAGTGTGCCCTGCACATGTAGTAACGGATGGGTTATAAATTATTATAATAACAGAAAGTGTTTTTTATTTCTCATAAAAACGCAAACATGGTGAAACAGCCTATTTAATTTATACAAAAGGAGAAGAGAGAGAGCAATGTGTTTGTGGCTCAAACTTTGTCTAATATTGTTTTAGAGCAGTGGTTCTCAAACATTTCCATGCCAAGAGCAAAGGACCCCCAATATTTTTTCAATCTACAAAAATAATCCCCAAATCGCTTATAAATTAAATTAAATTACTTACTAATCGCTTATTTGGCAACACTGGCCAGAAATTACCAGTGTTGCTTCTTTTTGTCTTATTTTGTATAGACCTAGGTGGCTTGTTTCTGCCATAGAGTTATACTGGCAACACCTGGCTTCAGCTAGCTGGTGCTGCTGCTCTCTCGTCTCTGTGTGTACTGTCAGTCCCAGCTCCGTGACTGGGAGATGGGACTGTCGATAGTCTGGATAGAACTTTCTGTTACAGTTAAATCAATATAAAAGTACCACACAACTGAAAAGTATTGCGACTGTGACGGCGATCATGTTTGGACATCTATGGACAGCTATTTTTCGTGGCACATTATGTTTAATCACAACAACGTCACGTTTACTTTAGCTCCTCAATGTTTGGGTCGGGACATGTATGTGTCTACGTGCGCTCCAGTCTTAAGCATTAACATTTCAATGGCCGAGGATCGTTAAGAGTCTATTGTTCCGTGTTGTTGTTATTAGACGTGTGACAACGCAACAATAGGAAGCGATTACCACGGTCCATTCTGTTGCTGGCGCTCCGAGTAAAATGATCTGATTATAATCAGCTGTTTTATGTGCGTGCGTGCAGGCCAGGGTGTCACCCAGGAACCGATAGAGAGAACCGAAATGTAATTATTGTAATGGGTACCCGGTACTCGAGCATGTTCGGTTCGGTACCGGATTGGTCCCGAGGTTCGGGACCCACCCCTACCCCCCCCCCTCTCTCTCTCTCTCTGACGTTCTCTCTCTCTCGCTCGCGCGCGTTACTCTAACACGTCTTTCTGTCTTTCTCTCTCTCTCTCTCTGTCAGAAAGCGTTGTCAGTTTACTCACAGCACCGTCACTCCTGTCAGTTATTTCGTCGTGTATTGGTAGCCTATATGAGCCCAATATTGGCGTTACGCATTTCACTTGAATAATGTTGTGTGCGCACGTGCGCACGCTGAGAAAGACAGTTATGTAATGAAACTGAAAATTATAAGTGCTGCACTGCTGTCTCGCTGGCGTATAGCCATTCCTGTGTGTGTGTGTGTGTGTGTGTGTGTGTGTGCAGGCGTGTGTAGTCGGCATTGGCTGGCAGGCGAAAATAGCAAAAGCTATACGT
This sequence comes from Protomyctophum bolini, assembly GCF_963924005.1. Taxonomy (NCBI): domain Eukaryota; kingdom Metazoa; phylum Chordata; class Actinopteri; order Myctophiformes; family Myctophidae; genus Protomyctophum; species Protomyctophum bolini. Next base: position 18,084,501 of record NC_137883.1, on the reverse strand, counting down.
GTAACGTAAATATTTCGGCACAATCCAAGTAGTGACAATGAACAATGTTGATTTAACTAAGGGATTCGCTGAGTGTTTTATTTTGTAAATACAGGGATTTAGAAGTGATAAGCAAAATAGTGAGCCAATAATTTCTCCCCTTCCTTCTGTCTGTTATCCTGCGAGAGCCCTAAAAAGCAAGATGGCTGCCGATTGCGAGCTGAGAGACGGAGAAAATAGTGACGTGTGAGCCGGGGGCGGGCCTCTGACAACAGCATGAACACAGGGCAGTGTTGCCAGGTTTGCGAATTGTAAGCGAGTTGTAGTGTGTGTAAATAGCGTGGTTGTGGCCTTGTTTCTGCCCCTGTTCGGGCAACAGAACATGTCGACCAGTTTCTGTCAACCGCTTTTGGTCAGGTGACCAACTCCACAAATGTTAAATTAGATTTACACTATTCATGGTATGACAAAGTAGCATATGGTGAATATATAAGTGACTATGCTGTGATTTACATATATACAGGAAAACTGACATAACATGGCTGTTTGTTTGATTGATTGACGATTGTTGTGGCAGTTCACCCTGCCACTGAGACTGAAGATAACCAACAGAGTTTGAATTTGCAGAAAATGAGTTTAGTTTGACATTATTTATTGTGCATTTGTTGATTGATAATTGATTGTTGACTTCATTGAAGGGAGCAACTACTGTGGGGTATGGGGAACATGCCAACAGTGGGAGGGTTTGTTTAGAGAACTCTTTAATCATATTATGTAGATCATTTATAATATTATGTGACACTAAAATATGTTATGAATTGTGATGTCTCTGGACATTGGGAATGCACTGGTATACTGGTATGATTGTGGAATCAATTGCACTGGTATGATTGTGGAATCAATCCAGGGTTGGTTTGGTCCATGGGAGGGGCCTAGCCTTTATAAGGAGCACCTGCCACTGCCCGGGCAATCAATGTAGGATTGCACAGGGTGCAGAGCAGACCTAGATAGAGCCAACCTGGCCAGTGGGCTGTATATACTTATTTTTTTTGTATGCCGTTTGTTGGAACGACTCTTTCATGTGAACTCTGCAAGGTGAATAAAAACATATTGATTGTTCATCAAAAGACTTGTTTTCAGTACCTTTCACTATTTTTGAGCTGGTTCAGTGCCATTTTTGGGCCCACACTACCTTCACACTAGGACAAAGTGTGACAATTGTATTGACAAAAATGCATATACATGGCTGTGGCTGTCACAGTATGTTGTCTGCGGTCTGTCTTTGGGGATCTGGTTAATTCTTTCACTGACTCGCTGGTCTTTTCTCTCTCTCTCTCTCTCTCTCTCTCTCTCTCTCTCTCTCTCTCTCTCTACAACCGTAGGTGGAGTGGCTGAAGAATGAAGAGATCATTGATCCAGCAGAGGACAGAAACTTCTACATCACCATTGACCACAACCTTATCATCAAACAGGCTCGTCTCTCGGACACCGCCAACTACACCTGTGTGGCCAAGAATATTGTTGCCAAGAGACGCAGCACCACAGCCACTGTTATCGTTTACGGTAAAACACTCTTATGTGTTCAGAAAACACCTAATCCCTCGAGACACATGTATTGGCTCTAACAATATTCAAACACTTCTGAATACTTCATTCTGATAACCCGCCTCCGACCAAACTTCCATTCGGCCTGTGCAGTTACATAAATATAAGTCCTAGGCTACTGGAAAACCCACATCGAAGTCTAGCTATACTGTAGCTAGCTGCTTAGCAGAAAAATCTTTAAAAATATATTTTAAAGATTTTAAAATAATATTTTCATGCACACCATGTCCTGATGGGTTCAGGGTCTGAACAGCAGATGACAGCTTCCTGTTTTCAACTTTTACAGGGCAGACTTTCTATAGCATAGTGTGGAAAGTCTCTGTCTCTGTCTAGAAAACACCCCATTCGCTGTCAGTGAAATCCAGTGTTCAAATCCCTCACACTCCAGAGCTCCGATTTAACGCGTCCCCTACAGTAACATATGGATCTTGTACATTTATTTTTATTTGCTTTGGTGTGAAGCCCAGTCACAGGAGGGAACAGTCAAGTCAATTCCAGTTGAGAGGAGTGATGTTGGAATCCGTTGAGGTATCAGCTCGACTCAAAACAAACAAGACTGCATAGAAAATCCCCACATCTCTCCCACTGTGTGTAACATGTTCCCATTTTGTTCCTGCCTGAAGGTGTGCAAACTATATTCATTTTCTTTTTCTGCTAAAGAGCAAGTAAGGTGCTGATGAGGCTCAGCTTCAAGCGGTATACTTAAAGAGAACCCTGCTGTGATTTCACGCAGGCTCACCAACCTTCAGCGCTCATTGTTATTGCACAGCACCGGTGTGAAGGTAAACTTCAACACGTACTGGAGGCTAGTGGGAAGACATGAAAGAGGAAACAAGAGGAGGCTACCTTCTTTTTATTATATGTGACAACGTTTTCATACTACATTAGGTGGGATTGGATTTGTAACTTAAAGTTGGTCCTATACTCAAATACTTTCCCGTCGGGAATGTATGTCGTCCATCCTGCAACTATGCAATTGTTCGTGCAAACACACACTTCTGCATGTACACACACACACACACATGTATGCACACACAAACCCACAAACACACTCACATTTTTGACGTCCGATCACCTACAGCGTGTCGCGGGTTCGACTCCCAATCCCGACGACCTTTGCTGCGTGTCACTCCTCTCTCTCGCATTTCCTGTCAGTCTACTGTACACTATCAAATAAAGGCAGAAAAGGCTTCCCCAAAAAAGAAAACAGTACATTGGATAAAATGACTGAATATCCTTAGCACACATGCACAAATGCAGCCAACGTAGGTGGAGGCTTGCATGAATCAATACTGTCAGAGGTCTCAAATCCATCTTCTCCATTACGTCCCTGTCTCTTTCGAAGCAGCTTCCCTAAATCGCTCTCCCTCCCTCCAGTTCCGCAATTGTGGATTAGAAGGATTAGGAAGGGGGCATGGTATTGTTAGAGCCCCTTTTGTTTATTTAGTATCTATTTTAGTTGGTGTAGAATAGATTGAAATGTGAGGACAGCATGTGTGGTTGGATGGGGGTTTAGTATGCGGATGGGGGGGGGGGGGGGGGGGGGGCGGGTAGTACCACAGACTGTATCAGACAGAGAAGGACTCTAGGGGTTTTAGGGACTGAGGTCTCTGTCCCTGCTAGGCTTTTCCTCTCACTAATGCAGTCTACGAGGACTGAGTATCGGAAAACAGCTTTGATGTCAGCTCATCCTTGAGAGAATGAACCACTAGCCACTTTCTCTGCCTAGGCTGTGTCACGCCTCCCTCCCGTAATCTGTGATATTGCGGTAGACTGTAAAATGGTGATGCGCACGCATACACGCGTGTTTACACACACACATGCGCACGTGCACGCCTGAGATGCCCTGAAGGATAATGCTGTGACACATAGTGAGGAAGAGAGAGGCTGCCTTCAGCACACTGCTTCCCAACCAAACTCACAACAAGAAGAATGCAAACAGAACAGGCGTGCAGACCGGGGCAGACAGAACAAAAAGAGATGGAGAGGAAGAGCTATGATCTCTGGAGGATAGAAAGTAGACAGTCTTTTTTTTCCTTTTTTTTTTTCTTCTTGGAGTCCCGTGCTTTGGACTTCTTCCGCAAGCATGTCAGATTTGAAATTCAGAGCCTCCAAGGGCCTCCAGTTCTACCATCTCGAAATGCCACAGACTTGTTCTCAGCCACAAACCCTGGTGTCCCTCTGCCTTGGGCTTAGACGCTGACGGAGATGGAGGAGGGGAGGAAGAATGGGAAGAAAGGCATTATGATGGACTCACTGAATGGACAATTCAGCAGTGTGAACAACATCTACTGTCACGGCGGCATCGCTAACCGCTGGCTAGAACTTCCAGGGGTCAAATGCACAAACACTCATATGTTTCCAGTTAGCACTACATACAGTACAGACTACTGTGAATGATTATTGGGTGTGAACTGTGTTCGGAGCATGAATTCTGGGCTAGAATAATCTGGGCGGCGGGCCTCATTCTAATTCTTACTGTACATCTGTTCCAGTGAATGGTGGCTGGTCGACATGGACAGAGTGGTCTGTGTGCAACAGCCGCTGCGGCCGCGGTTATCAAAAACGCACACGCAGCTGCACCAACCCAGCACCCCTCAACGGAGGGGCCATCTGCGATGGCCAAGGCATCCAGAAGCTGGCGTGCAACCCTCTCTGTCCAGGTACTGCAGAATTGTGCAACACACACACACACACACACACACACACACACACAGTCACACACACAAACTTATTAGTGGATTAGCAAGGGTTTAGGGTGCGGTGCAGGGAAACAAAATACACAAACATATTATCATGGCTACGACTCTGTGTCTGCAAATTCAGCATTTTGTTTTCACCCTTATATCCCCACCCTTATCTGTCTCTCCATTACCCCTCTCTCTGGTGTTCATACATCCATACCCACCCTTATCTGTCTCTCCATTACCCCTCTCTCTGGTGTTCATACATCCATACACCGGCTCGTGTACACCCGCACCTCCCCATCTGCCCTCACCCCACCCTCACCCATCCCGTCCGTGTGCGGTAGTTGATGGCCTATGGACAGAGTGGAGTAAGTGGTCTACATGTGGGACAGAGTGCACCCATTGGAGGAGGCGAGAATGCGGCGCCCCAACACCCAAAAACGGGGGGAAGGACTGTGAGGGCATGGTTCTCCAGTCCAAGAACTGCACCGATGGGCTGTGCATGCAGAGTGAGTATCCAGCTACAACCCTCTGCTACTTCCCCCCCCCCCTGAGATATTTGACCATTTGAACCCTAGAGTCTCTATTCTGGCACATTTCATGATAGGAGAACATTCAGCGCAAATAGCAGATCTATAAACTCACAACGTGACACATTGCAACTCGCTGGGAGCTTGTAAATTAGCTGTTTTCAGCAAAGACATTTTGTTTAAAGGGGAAAACATACAGTAGGGGACCAGTATAGAACCCTGGGGGACACTGGTGGTCAGTGACGTATATAGGGTTTAACCTGGCCATGAGTGTCGGTCTTTACCACCATCTTGTTTTTGGGGTTTTTCCATAATAGGTCTACTCCCGTCTCACTCATTCTGTTTCACCACATTCATACATAAACAATAAGACATGCTCAAACCTCTCTCTCTCTCTCTCTCTCTCTCTCTCTCTCTCTCTCTCTGTCTTTCTCTCAGTTTTCCATGCTGGGTTTCTGACTTTATTTTCCTCACATGCATAATTAATATCATAATATACGAACGCTGCCGGACCCAAGAGTGACGCAAACGCAGGAGCTGATCGATGTGCATGTGGCAGCCATAGTGTAAATATAGTAAGCTTTAAAAAAGGGACAGGACCTTGGCCACATATATAAGTAATTATCCTTGTGACAGGCGAGGCATTCAGGAGCTATATTTAAAATAATGATAAGTGATTATAATGTACTTACATAGGGGCTCATAATTACCAAGAGTGATTGCTACCCTGATTTGAACAGCATAGAATTCCATAGGTCCGATGGCAGGGAAAAATGAGCCCGCAAAGTGGCACCACCACCATGCTGTGTTTCAGCCTTCCTTTGCTTGTTAAAAAAGATCTCTAAACTATTAGAAAGTGGTGCGAAGGCTTCCACAGTTCCTTGTAGTACATTCATTGCAAGTACTCTGTTGATTTTATTGTTGTGCTGGCTGCTGCTAACTACCCCCCACCTACCCACCAAAAAAGTCCAGTGTGTGGTGTGGCTGGATATTTCCCGCAGGAGGACAATTGTTTGCTGTCTCCTGTTCTTCCACCAAAGTGAAAAAACACACACAGCTCTGGCTGAGCCAACACTCCCACAGCCTCTTCCTATATTCACAGAGATTGGAACATGCTGCAGTTACACTGATGACTGGGCTATGTGTGCATATGTGTGTTTGCCGGTGCGTGGGCAGTGTGTGCGTGCCAGCGTGTGTGTGTGCACGTGCGTGCGTGCGTGTGTACGTGTGCGTGCTTGCATGGGTGTGTGTGTTCAAAACAACAAGGAGAATGTGAACAGAAGAGAGAGAGAGAGTTTATCTATTTGTGCTCACTGCTTATTGCAATAGCTGGCTTCTGTTGAAACATTGTTTGACCCCATTCTCTGCCAACAAACAGGAGAAAGTAGGGGAGAGAGAGAGGAGCTGAGAGACGGAGAGGGAGGGAGGGAGAGGGAGAGAGGGAGAGAGGGAGAGGGAGAGAGGGAGAGAGGGAGAGAGAGAGAGAGAGAGAGAGAGAGAGATGTGATGAGTTATTTAATGAATTTTCTCTCTAATATAGCCTTGAAGGGTGTGAAGTTGTGAACTGTGAAGGCCCACACACCGTCACAGACGCCTCCATCATCTCTGTAACCTGCTGCAGATGGTGTCTGTGACACTAATATCACACAGACCCACTCGCTAGATGACATGACTCTGATGCAGATGGCCGTTAATGTGTGCAACTGATCTGCACCGAGGGCCTCTAAACATAGCTACCTGCAGTTTGGTATTGATGCGAGATGCCATTGGCTTCTGTTGACATGGAAATGGTTGTTTACAGTACAAGACCTTGGGAAAGTATATGTCCTTAGCATAAACATATTAATTAAGCTGCAGATTCCTAGTTTGATGTGCAGTATGTATTTGCTGATTTTATATGTATGTGGTTTATAGGGGTTTGCAACAGTTAATCAAAAATAATTGATCTAATCTATTATAATCATAATCAAAAATAATAATGGTTGCAGTCCTAATGATGTAGCAAGATAAATAGACAAAGTGCTGTTTCTAATATTCAATATAGAAACATCAGGGAGCAATCTAAAGGATATAGACGTATTCATCTGTTTTATTTCCCTATACACGACACAATGGTCATTAACCCCTCCCACCAACCACTGCCCCTCCCCCTCTCCGATTCATCCCTGCAGCATTAGTTCACGTTTAGATTGATGGACAGTTTGCAAAGAAAATAAAGCCATAATGATATAGATTTAGGATCATTTCAGGGATTGATTTCTTTGGAAGCTAAAAGGGTGAAGCCACTTATGTCAATGCTAATGACCATTTCCACTGGCATTTAGGAGAACTGCCCATTATCTAAAAGCTCACATTATGGCAAATATGATTGGGAATGGAAGATGTGTGCAATCTGAACTCACCTCAGACCAGCGATCTGCTTCCCACAGTGCAGGGCTGCGATCTTGAACAAACACATGCCAGCGGAGTCCGTTCCAGGCTGATCTTATTTTCTTTTGTTTGAATTTATTTAAAACATTATGGTTGTAATCCATCGCAGAAATTTGCCAATGAAATTTGATCTGATCAGAGTCAAGAGGCAGAGACAGCATTTTCCATCTCTGCGTGCTGTTAAAAATAAATAAATAACTGACCACGGTCAAAAAGGAGCAAATTCTGCTGTAATATGCTTTGTAGCTTGTTTATCACATTTAGACTGTCAGAAGAGCATTCTGGAGTTGGGTTTAACTAAGTTAAGCATCTACAGATTGATGTAGAGAGGTTGCACTCTGCCTGTTGAGTTGCAAATGCCCCCTTAAGTTCCAACACTTGTGATTAGAGTTTCCACGGTTCGCCGGAGGATGACCTGACTTGGCGTGTGTTTTTGTGCTCCTCTCTGACCTGATTCTAATGTTGTTTTCCGAGGCTTTGGTAACTCGCCTCTCAAAGATGACACTTTCCTGACATATCGATCGGCCAAGGGCAGGGCTTACTGCAGCAAGGGCAAAAAGACAGCCTGTATTTCTATCAAACACACAGGGTTGTGGAAAACCAGGAGTGCGTGTCAGGTTTACTTAGCCACACGAACCCTAGCGCAGTGGTTCTCAAAGTGGGGTCCGGGGACCCTCATCGATGCTTGATGGGGTTCCAGGGGGTCCCCAGCCAAACTAGTTAGTATAGCATCACAGTCCGTTTAACTTTAACTGTCCATATGTGACCAGATTTTTTCCCAAAATGAGTTAATAGCACAGGCAGACTCTTCACATACTAGAGCATGTCTGAAATAAGTGTCAGAGCTGAATATGTAAATATGAAATAAATGCTTAAACATGTAGCTAGGTGTAATGTTAGAGACCACAGAAGTGATCCTTTCAAGCCTCTTTTCTCGCTGTTTTCTGCAAGACATTACTCTATAAGCCATATCTCCAAAACTGGTGGGTCAAACTGAACAACCAATATATCAATTTGAAGCTATGATTACCTGGTTTCATATGACATGAATTTAAAAAAAAATACAATGGCAGTCTCTCAGTCAAATTTGGTCACATATTGTATACTCGAAAAAACGGACTCTGATCACCTCAATTCGAATTTGCCCCACCTTCGTCTTCAATGTTTGTGTTTACGCAATGCTTGTGTTTACACAAACACTCAAAGCTGGCCATTCATTGTCAATGGCATTTAATATTTGTGTTGGGACAATGGCCTTTAATGTTTGTATTTACTACACACACCCTCAAAGCTGGACATAGAAGGCGATCTATAAGCTCACAGTCATTAGCTTGTAGATCATTACTGTATAGTTATTCTGGTCAGTGTCAAAGAAGAATTTAACGATATGTAAACAAGCAGGTCTTGGCATAAACTCACAGATTTCAGCCAAACATGCTTACTGTACTGCCAATTAGAAATGACTCATTCAGGTACTGTGTATTCCCGGAAGAAATCAATCTAAACAGACTGCAACATCTTGCCACATGGTTGGATGGGGATCTTTACACAAAACAGACAGGGAAAGACCTGTTTGTTGATAAACAACTAAACACACAGGCAAGGTCTTCCTGTATTCGGACCCCCACACCCCCCTTCCTTCCTCCCCAGCTCTGTGATGTCATGTGTAAGGAATTGGTCTGTAGCAATGGTTCTCAACATGTTATTTGGGGACCCCCAGAGTCCCCAGTAGTAAATTATTTGATAGTCAGGAACCAAATGGACCCTTACAAATTTGGTTAAAAAACACTTTTTAAAATTAAAATGACACTGTTAAATGAACAAGGTTTCAGTACAGTATAGATTGGTGTAAGGCTGCACAATATATCGTTATTGTATCGTTATCGAGGTACTGTATGAACATGCGCAATATCAGTATCGCAAAATAAATTGATGTATCGTCAATATATGGACATATCGTACATTTATCGTCCACTTCTAAAGCCAGCAACATCCCTCTGTTTTAGCCAGTGCCCCTCGGAAAATAAACCACCACTCTATTTCTCCCTCTTTCATGTGACTTGTTGTGTGACTTGTTTTGTGTGTGACTTGTTATTATCCATTTTTTTTTTTTATTAATAAGGTTTTGTTTTCAATGTTGCAACACTTCAACTATAGAATATGACATTTTAACCGTAATATCGTATATCGTATTGATATTGCAATATTTGGCATAAATACCGATATATGAAATTTTGTCCGTGCAGCCCTAGATTGAGTCACAGAGAGACAAATTGTATCAAATGGGGGTCCATGGCGTGGACTAATGCATATCAAACTGGGTGTCCTTGAGATTAAAAAGGTTGAACGCCACAGGTCTATTACATTGGTTTTCTTTAGGCCCCGCTCACTAAAGCATGCTTCTATACTAGCTATAACCTCACTCAGCATGAATATAAACTCCACAGGATGGGCCCAAACAGGCCATCAGTTAGCCTGACCCTGACATACACCTCCCCTTGCCTGATTACATGTATACACCAGCCCCATCTATCAAGCCATTGATTTCCCTGTCAGCCCACTTGTCTCCCCCTGGTTCTTAGCCTCTCCATCAGGACTTCATTGTTTGTCTATTTTGTGTTGGATGTCCCACCGTGATTGGCGCTATTGCATGTCATGTATTCTCCCCGGACGGCCTCATAATCACTGAGCTTGTGTAGTGTATGCTTTTGTCTTTTGTGTGAATCCGAATCAGGGAATCAAGAGGGTTTATTATGCCACTCACTCATACTGTATACATAAAGGTTCAAGCAGCAAAATGTCTGTGTTGCATCTCCGCACATCAGCAATATTTACTGGAATCTTGCTTGTATTATATCTTCTGTCCATCTACCAATCTCCACCTCCATCACTATATCCCATACTGTAACTAGCCTAATCCTTCCTCCACCCCTTGCACCACCACACTACATCTCTGCTATTGACTCACACTGTACTTTATCAGCCCGTCCATCCATTCCCCTGGCCTGCCAGCAGTGGTGGAAAGTAATTAAGTACAGTCACTCATGTACTGTACGTATGTACAAATTTGAGGTGTTTTTTACTTTGCTTGAACATTTACATATATATTTCTAATTATTACCCCTTTTGGGGTTTTTACCCTTAAAGACGTGAACCAATTTTTGGGTTCTTGTTGGGTTGCTATGTACACTTGTACAGTACAGCATATACTGTAGCAACATACCACTTTTGTAATTTTTTAATTTGAAGGTCAGGATTTACGAAGGTTTTTTTAGAAACAAACTTTTGTAATTCTATTCAAGTAAAATGTACAGAATATTCCTACATTGTGGTAGACATACAGTTCTTCCACCAGCATCATTACTACAGCAGTGGCTGCCGGACCACTAAGCCTGGCTGATGGATCACAGACCCTGCCTCCTTGTAGACCCTCCATGTCTCTAGCAGCTCTCATTCATCTCCATACGACCGCACAATCAAGAGAGATCGCTTCCTTGTCTCATCACTCCTACTCATGACTTTGTTGCTGTCTCATTTGTTGAGTTTTGTTTTTCTGTTGGCTTTTAAATTTGATTTTTTTTATCATCACTCTCCCCTGTCTCTTGCCTCCCCATCTCTCTCCTATCCTCCCCTCTCCTCCCACCCATCATCTCTCCTTCCCAAAGGTTCCTTATATCAGAAGTCCTCTGAGCCCAAAGACAAGAGTGATTTTGGAAATTCATGTGAGTTATTGTTTTGTTTTATGTTATTTCTGCTTTCGTTCACATTTTCTGTCTACAGTCTTGCTTCATTTTATTTCATTTTATTTTATTTATTTTTTACCTTACCTTTATACCTACTGCATTTGGCACAGCAGAGGACTCCACATCATGTGTAAATGCTGTTACATCTCACAGCACTGACCCCGTCCCACCCCAGATATCGAGCAAGATGATACTTGCAAAGTTAGTTCAGTCAGGTATACTCGAGCAGGTTCATGCTACACTCAAGGGACATTAATGTATTCGAGGGGTTGATATGCTGCATTACTATGTGGGTGTATACAGTGTTTGCAAGACCCACACGTCATGCGCTGATGTGGCAGTCAGCTGACCAATTGGGCGGGGTATTTAAGCTCACCTAGTTAGCGAGACTGCATGCATTCTTCCTGCCTTCCTCTGCGTATGGTTCCTGGTTGTTGTTATGCACTGTTTTCTCCCACCGCCACCCCAGCACCACCGGTGTGCTCTGTTATTTCTGTATCATGGGGGATTGTTATTGTATCTCCCTGCTCTTTATGTTTAATGATGGTGTTTAATTGTGCCGGGCAGGGAGAATATTGCAGCAGAGCCAAACGCCAAGATAATATATAGGAAGTGAATTCTAAAGAACATTTATTAGTTCTTTTCATGGTTGAAGCCAGCATGGCTTGGCTTCGACCAGAAAGCTTGCACGCAAGCACGCACGCATTCCCATAAGCAGAGTTGGCACTGCCATTTACCCTGTTGCTCCTCGCTAACTTCAGCCTGAGTGTCCAATCTGAGTGCAACAATGGACCCATGATAAGTGTCCATTTCAACCCTCTTTATATCATATTTTGCTGTGAAAAGGGATCTAGGGCCCAGAGAATGAGTCCAATAGAGGAGTTACCTCTCCTCTGTTCTCTCTTCATTTTAACCAACATTTGTTTTCTGTCTCTGCATTTCTCTCCCCCTTGCTGCTATTCTTCCTATAAATCTCTGCCTCCAACCCAGAGAATAGAGTGTTCAATAATCCCTTTCATTTCCATTTATTGTACTATGCCCCTTTCCGACGATCGCTCATGTTCAAAGGCATGTATTAATCTAAGCGATACATTTTAATGTGCACATTTAGCAGGTTGCTGCCTTTTATCATCAAAGGCGTGGACGGGAGATTGTTCCACTGAAGGGATCTATATGTTAAATAACTGCAGGGGAGGCTGGCAGAGGAGGCAGAGTTAAATTACATTTCCAGACGTCCAACGCCGGCTCCCTGCTTTGTTCTCTACCCATGTCGGCACTACAGCGGGGATTAGAGGCCTAACGTACAATATTATATTATTTTAATATGATGTCTATGTTAAGACCTCATGGACAGGGTCACTTGTCCTTGGGAGGGGTTGAGTGGGAATGACAGAAGTGAGGTCTTAATATGAATAATTTATAATCCATCGTATGACAAAAATTGCAAAAATCTACAAGCTCACAACCCGTCGCACCTCAGCGTGTTATGAGCTTGTAGAGCTACTTTTGGCATCGGATACTGTACGACTAAATATAAATCAGACCTTAATAATGCCCACACTCACTTTATCTTCCATCCCCATTAGATGTTTTAAGTCCCATGTACTGTATCTATTGTGATTATTTAAACCCCATGTAAGTATGTTATTGTTTAATGGAACACAAATAAGTACTCTAGCCAATCAGCATTAACAGAGCACAGAGTGCTTTTTAAGAGAATTTCAAGTTGTTCCTTTGTAAAACTCAGATTAATTGGTTAAATTTAGTCTGTTTTCAAAGCATGCCTTAATGGCAGTCACACTTTGCAACAATAGAATAAACAGGTTTAAAAACAACTAAATGTCTAATGTTGTGAGTCATTAGATTAATTCATCAGATTTAGAGAATCAGTTTATATCCAAAAAGAGTTAACAGCCCGTCAGCGCGGTTGAAATACGGGTAGACCAACAATAACGTGTTCAGAAATGACACACCTTGATTTATGTCTTTAATTTGGTATACAAGCACTCTCGCCTGCTTCCCTTTATTCTCACTCGTGCATGGGAACACAGCAGACAGATTGAGTGCCATCTGCATCACTGAGAGACATGAGGCTAATTTGCGTAAAAGGCTGACCACCATGCAAACACGGTGTCACTGGGGTCTGTGGTGAATGCTGCCATCTGCTGGTGCAGTATCTGTACCCTTGTCCATGTTCTCTCACTGTGAATTGTTAAAGCAGAGGGGGCGGCTTCCTTATCAAGAAGCTCTAGTCTCTCTGCACAACATGTATTTATGTACTTAATTCTTAGTGTTATTATTACTATATAGCCCCTCTACTAGTTATCATGAACTGTTTATTCACATTTGCACATTGAACTCCCATGCAACAGCTCACCTCTGCCTAAATGTATATGCCGTCATATGATAGTATCCAGCGCCCCAAAATAGCTGACCTACAAGCTCACAAGGCGTCGCAGTGCGACACCTTGTGAGCTTGTAGATTTGATAGTGTCAGCTTTACTGTACATGCATGGCTGCATGCAATTGGTTCTCACAGTACATGCATTGGTTCTAACAGTACATGCATGCCTACAGTACACAATACACTTCTCGCACTCATGCACACCCACATGGAAACTTGCAAGCGTGCGCACACGTGCAGCAATGCATACAGGCATACTTACTCAGTGGTGCGATGCAATGCACAATGACACTTCTCTGCCTCTGGCATTTAGACACCTATAAAGAAGGCTTCATTTTTAATTTGTCAGACTTGGTGACAGTGAAGGACGTTCTTTACCAAACAGCACAAAGAGCTCTGACTGTTGCAGTTAGACATCCATTAAAATGTCTGGGGCTGTAATGACGGCCTGTCTCAGCCTGCGTTTTCCTCATAGCCGTCATTCGCACGCCACGCTATAGGCCGACCAATCAGGGTGGCTTCTGCAGCTGGAAGCTGGACAGAAAGACCCCAGGAGGGGGAAAGTCATGAAAGAAATGATGTGAAGCTTTTCTAGATCTTATCAGTGGGGCTTAAGAACAAAGGGCACATACTGTATGTGGGAAAGGCTCTGAACGGCATCACAGAGCAATTTGAAAGACATTTGATCAGACTGGCAGCCGTGTGGAATTACTGTCGGTATTCCATTTAGTTGGTAGTTTCTTTGAAGGCATCTTGTTGCTAAATACTATTGTCGGGTTCAATGTCAATACCAATATTGATATACAAGACACACATACGGTATTGTATATGTATTGTATATCATATGTGTATATACAGTATGTGTATTGTTGTGAAAGAAAAAACATTTTGTTTGTCTAATAAGGAATGGGTCTCATTGACACGAAAATGTAAACATCCATCCATCCATCCATCCATTCATTCATTCATTCATTCATTCATTCATTCATTCATTAATACCCACATGCACGCATGCAACAGCCACATGGAAGACATTAAAGCCCTCTGTATTTAAACTCTGAGATATTAGATCTTTGCGTAACATCATCAGTATACTGTACATGGGCCTCACAGATACTGATCTAAGTAACTACAGCTACAGGCTTTAATGTGTAATGACTGTTGACATAATTATGTTTTTTGTGTTGCATTCCATAACAACCGTGACGCATTTTTATCAACACCCACTCTATTTCCCAGAGTCAGCAAATGAAAGCATTACAATGAAAGGACCTCTTAGGAGGAGATAATAATGACCCAGTAGTACCCTATGTCTCTGTGGTGATTAATATCCACCTGCATCTTGATGCAGGATATTAATCTGCTGATATTGGCTATCACGGGGCTCATCAATGAGCTGCCTATCAACAAAGTGACTCATGTGCCCATTAAGACCTGAGACTAGATGCCACAAATGTCTTCTAAATCATGACATGGCTTTCTGAAGTCAGTGCAGGTTCTCAAACTATTTGACACAGATGCGTCCTGAGGTCCAAATGGCTTAATATAATGATACAAAATCCAATGAGTCTCCATTTTGTTCTCTTCCAGTGGCGCCCACCACGGATGACGTGGCGCTGTACGTGGGTGTGGTGATTGCAGTGATCATGTGCTTGGTGATCTCTGTCGTCGTGGCGCTCTTCATCTACCGGAAGAATCACCGCGACTTCGACTCGGACATCCTGGACTCCTCTGCGCTCAATGGCGGCTTCCAGCCAGTCAGCATCAAGACTGCTCGAACAGGTTTGACAACAAAGACATGGAGAATGTGTATGATGGTTAATTATTGTATAATGATTCATGTAGCTGAAAGCAGCAGTACTGGGGGCCAAGCAGCGAGTGCAACACACCATAGCAACAGTGTGTGCTCAGTCGGATTCATATTCCTCCATTTGTCATGAGTCGTGTCCTTCTACCACTGTAAGAAGGATCATGGCTGTCAAGCATACAAAGTTGTGTGGTGTTACAGTGTTAGAAATGCACTCTGTCGAGGTGACAACCTGCACACAAGTAGGCCATACATGACCTACTTGTGGGCATAGCCGGTTATGGCTGAGTCATGGTGACATGAGCGTGAGGATGTGGTCTGTCCGCCTGTCCTCCCTTAAGCCAATTTTAAAAGCATTTTGAAAAAAAGCCAAGCCCTCTAGTCTACATTGTTGAATGAATATTGTACAGTCTACAATATTCATTGTCTCATCGATATTCATTTTCTGACATACCAACTTTTCTTGAACTGGAATTTTAGATACTAGACCGGTGCCTGACTGTAGAGCACCGAGTCGGTAATAATGGAAGTTGGAGATCCATGCCCCACCCGTTGTACCCGTGTCACCCATCTGTGTCCCTTTTATGCACATATATGGATATTTCTGTATCTGTCTCTCTGTGTCCCTTTATTCTTATATATGGAATTCTGTGTCAGGCATTTACAATTTAGGCATTTAGCAGACGCTCTTAATCCAAAGTGATTTACAGTATACACTATAGTATAGAGTGTTATGTCTACATAAAGTGCTATTTAAGTTAGTTGAGCCTATCCATACGCCTGCAGGAGGTCGAGGCTAGGGCAAGTGCTATGGGCTAAGATGGAGTCTGAAGAGGTGGGTTTTCAGACTGCAACGGAAGATTGGGAGTGAGTCTGCAGTTCTGATTGCAATGGGAAGTGCATTCCATAGTTTCGGAGCCAGAAGGAAGAAGAGGGGCGTTTTTAGCGAAGTATACTTCCAGCTTCCCTGCGTCGGCCGATCTGAGTGCACGAGAGGGTTTGTGCGATCAGACTTTCAAGATATGGCGGTGCCATACCTTTGGTTGCTTTGAATGCCACCATCAGAGTTTTGGAGCCAATGGAGAAGGGGAGTGACATGTGCAAGTTTTGGCTGGTTGAAAACCAGGCGAGCTGCGGCATTTTGGATCAATTGGAGAGGCTTAATTGCGCATGCCGGTAGGCCACTAGGCCAGTAAGGGAGTTACAATAATCAAGTTTTGACATGACTGATGTCTGGATAAGGAGCTGGGCTGACTCCTGGGTGAGGAAGGGTCTGATTCGTCGAATGTTATATAGTGTAAACCTACAGGATCGAGGCATGCCCAAATATGGAGTGTTGTTATGTCAGAACAGGCCAGCTCCATATATGGAGCCCAGGCAGTGGCCTTTTGTGGCGGTTCTAGACAACCGTGGGTCCCACCGACCGGGCACTGCACTCCCTGTGGGGGTGTGGAGCGTGTGTGTCGAATTTGAAGTCGGTGGTGCGAACGGTTCTCGAGTTACGTGGATTACAGACGTACAGTGCATACGTACAGAGACATTCTATACTGATTCATAGATAGATTGGTCAATAGTTTGAGAAGTATACAGAGCTTATGGGTCCTTGAGGCAAATGTGTTCCTCGTGAAGAGAGGCATGCGGAACAAATGACCTGACTGTAGATCAAATAGGGCACGAGTTATGTCTGTTCAAAGTTCAGATCTTTTCAAACATATTCTATTCAACCCTTTGCCAATCTGAGTATTTGAGGATTATTTGAGGGTTCGTTTCTTGCTGTTTGGCATGACCCTCTACTATTGTACAAAGTTATCCCTGAACTAAAAACACTTCAAGAATGATAAAACTAACAAATACAGTAGGGTGATTCACTGTGTGAATTCACTGTGTGAATCACCACTGGCTGGTATAACAGCCAGTGTAGCTCTGCTACAATATGCAGGGTTTGTGTCGTGAGCCATGGCATACATACTCTATCAACCTGAAGCATTGAGCCACATGTGACCCCCTCTGCCCTAGTGGTGGTTGTTTTGTCAGTGACGATAAAAATATAAATGGGATCCTTTGATTCCAGTTGAGCAGGGAGCTAGGAAAGACGGTATGGAAAAGATACAGCTTCTAGGGTGTTTGTGTTGGTGAGGCAATGAGACCATTACAGTCCTTGTCATTGTGATGGTGGGCCAATCTGTGCACCATCATTACAGCATAATAAGGCCTGTGGCTATGCGGCATATTCAGCTGTAATTAGATTTAGACTGAACAGGCCAGGCTGAAAAGTAATGGTGGGAGGATAAAGATGGATGGCTGTAAGCTGGAGTGAGAGCTGTTCTGAAATATCCTGAGTGTTAATTTAACTTTTAACTTTAACCAAATGGACCCCCGGCTCCATTTGTACATTCTCTGCGTTATAGAGCCTGTACGGGTCCATTTGGTTTGTAACTAAATTAAGACTCAGGATTTTACTGTGTTCTGTTCTGTGTTCTAGGTGAATAGAAGGGTATTGTCAGACAAGAGGTGCAAATGAGGATGTGTGTGTGTGTGTGTGTGTGTGTGTGTGTGTGTGTGTGTGTGTGTGTGTGTGTGTGTGTGTGTGTGTGTGTGTGTGTGTGTGTGTGTAGAGAGGGTACTGTAATAACAGAGAAACAGAATAGTAAATGAGAAAAGTGGTACAGTAGTTGCCACAAATATACATTAGTTTAAATTTAATGAGATAAATATGTTTTGTGTCAATCTACAGTTCTATTCATTATTTCACAAGATATTAATTCATAAGTGCTTTGATATGTTCGTTCTCATGTTGACCTTTTGGGAGTAATTAACAAAACATGTCAGAAGAGAGGCCAGGGACACATTCAGCTTTCCACATTGTTATTACTGTATGTGGTTA
Source organism: Protomyctophum bolini (assembly GCF_963924005.1). Taxonomy (NCBI): domain Eukaryota; kingdom Metazoa; phylum Chordata; class Actinopteri; order Myctophiformes; family Myctophidae; genus Protomyctophum; species Protomyctophum bolini. The sequence goes on along the minus strand of NC_137883.1, from coordinate 18,066,432 downwards.
GGTGATTTTTCTTTGCGTGAAGAAATATATATTTTTTCCTCTTCTCACTGATGCCATGTTTTGAGTGTAAGTCAAGCCTGAGTGAGTGCCAAAATAAAGCTGACCATTTGCATGACAAGTATTGTTAAATTAAGCACAGACGGTAATAATTTAGTTTGTGAGAAGAGTGTGCACTCCTGTTCAGCAATTCGATTAGTAAGATTACATTTAACAAAATCAAGTCTGCTCTGGTATAGCCTTATTGTCCATTTGCTTCAGTCACGCTTTGACTGTCAGACAACTTGCTTGCATTTCACAAGGAACTATTGTTTGATACAACCTCTGCATACAGTAGGTTTCACTGTGGCAAGTTGCAGTGACATGTGTAGAACAGGTAGACTGGGTAAGACAGGGTTTGATGAAATCTATTGGAACCACCAAACTGAAACAAATCACCATGGGAGAGCACTGGGAGAAGTTGTTTTAACTGGTTGGAGCTGTGCTACAATTTTAAAATCGAGGAGAGTTATTCTGAGTTATCGTGGATTCTCTGTGAACAGGATGTACAGTACCTGGCACCCGCTTGGCATACTATTACTAGGAAGATGGGAGCCTGAGACATAGTCATGTGAAATGGCCGATCAACAAGCCCACAACGTGTGGCAAGGCAACGTGATGTGAACTTGTAGATCAGGTATTTTGGTTACACTGGTGCAAAACTAATAACACATCAGGCTTAATCACTTTGAAAGATGTTCGGAGGGATCTTGCACTCTGCATCTGCAATTGGAAACTGTAGAACTGGTGTGAAGTATTCTAAAAACTGGTCGGGGAGTCTGGATGTAGTTCAAGGGAGGTTACCTGGGGTCTGTGGAAATAGAGTGGAGGTGTGACCTGGTATTTTGGGGGATTATATGAAGGAATGTTGGAACTGATTGAGGTGAGGAGGAGTGAGGGACCAGACTTCTTTGAAGAAAAGGATGAGGGCAACCCCGACATCTTTGGGAGGAATGTGGAGGGACATTCAAGTATTTCTTTGTGATCTTTCTGTGAGAAATATGGAAATTGCCTCTGACTTCTCTTGGAAAGGTCTGTCGGGAGGTTCTGTCTGGAAAAACCTTGCATCTCTAAAGGAGGAGGATCAATTAATGGACTAACCTTTGCCACTCTGTGATCTTCTTAATCTTCACATTTTATATAGTTTCACGATTTTAACTTTTAAGCTCTGGGTCCCTCACTGCCATGGAAAAGAGATTAGTGTTCTGTTCATATAGTTAAGCATGAGCATACAGAGATATCCTGGAATATCCACTCAGAAATATTGTTTTCACACAATTGTGTTTTTTTTTTATTCAGTACATGCTTTTGCATGTCTTGCTTTGCAGTGTATGATATGATTGCCAAAGTCGCCATTTTTGTAGGCTTATCATTCTAATACCTACAATTTGTTGTAGTCATTTCAGAGCACACTGGTGGCATGTTGGAAATCAAACTTTCCAAACACGATAATAAACAGTAATCTATAATAGGCCTAGATCAAAAAGTTGATTGTTTTGTAGTTGATTGAGTTTTGCTGATTAGTGATTACTGGTCTCTGATTAGTGATTAATGTTCCATGAAGATGGCGGTGGCCAAAGTGAGACAAACCTACCATTTTAACGTCAGTTTATCATTTTACTGTGGTGGGAAGAGGGGGGGCACAGCTCAGAGAGGGGAGCATAGAGAGTGGCCAGAGTTTGACAACATGCTTAGAAAGGAGGGCGAAAACAGCAAGGTCTGCTGCCCTCTACAGCATAATGTCTCTATTAAACCTTTATGCAGTACATATTATTTTCAGGCCTTTTGACTATTACATATTGCACAACGCATCTTCCTTGCAATATAATAATTTGATATGGATATAATTCTGCTCATTTCAATGGCACATGATGGTAGCACAGTTATTTTCTCCTAACAATATTCCGTATTTCTAATTTTCTATTAATACTTTATTCATAAAAGATTATTTGAAATAATTGCACTAAAACAGTTTATGGCTTGCTTAACTTATTTAAGTAAAAATCACTGAATATGAGCATGCTAAATGAAGACAAAAAGCAGGCTATTTTAATACTGAGTATGCTGCTCCTGTATTTTTCCGCATGCGTGGATTGATGATGTCAGCTAAGTTTAATTATTCATCAAAAATCCACGTGCATGAAACACATTGATAACCCTATTGTCTGCAAAACCTTCAATTACAAAATATAGCTGGCGTTACAAAAAAAAGATCTTGTTGGAATTTGTTGGAAGCCCAAAGTAAGAGCTTGCAGCTAAAGTCAGCCAAATGTGAACTGAAACATAAACCAATATTATTTAAATGGTTTGGCACTCGATGCAGTCTTGGTGGAGAGGAGAGCAGTGTGAGGTCAGAGAGCCCCTGAACCCATTCAACACAGACGTTCAACATTGATCCTTGTACCTGTTTGGTAACCTGAGTGTTACTGATGCCATCTGTTGCTTATCGCTCACTGTCCACAGGAAACCTTGTATGTCCAACACCGTGCTCTTCATCATTGGCGGTCAAAAGTACTCACATTTTGTATCAATTCTGCAATGTAGAAACACTCTGTTAAAGTAAACATCCGGTATCCGGTATTCAAAAGTATTGGCATCAAAATATACTTAAAGTACCAAATAGCATATCTACAGATCTATTTTCTATTAAAATAACTAATCTCATGGCGTTACATGATGTGAAGCCTGCAGAGATAGTTCGGGCAGACATGACCAACTCCTAATCAGGTGAATAGTCACATGCACATTTCTATTTAAACCTCCATGCTTACTGCTCATTCTGCTTGTTGCTGCTGTATAGACAGACAGACGGACACCTTTATTATTCCGCAGGCAAGAGTTGTCGGACTGAAATGCATATATGAAAAAACATAACATATTAGAGATACAAGGTTTCTGTCTGACAGCGACATTATGAATCACACAGAGTTGGTCTAAGCTTTCTCACCGAGTAAGATTTCATTATGTTGTGGTGAACGACTCTCAGCAGTAAAACACACGGTACAGTGAAACACCACTACACCATGCAGAATAAATTAGCAGAATGTGGCAGTAGTCTCGATGATGGCTGCCAACGCTCCTTATTTAACCACAGTTCTTCACGGTCTCTTGGTTTCCAGTTGGTTCCTTTACCATTTCCCCCGGTTTCACAGCTGGAGCGTCCACTGTTCAGATGTATGTTTGAGATTGTGATCATACTACCATTCAATCGCTTGAACCCCTAGCACAGTGGTTCTCAAACTGTGGTCCGAGGAGTTACGGGACTCTACTCTGTCCATTTGGTTCATTTGTACACTCTAAAAATATTTTATCATATAGATTATCCCAGAGATAGAAAATTGTATCAAATGGGGGTCCTTGAAATGTAAAGGTTTGAAAACCACTGGCCGAGCGTCTCTATATTCTAGGGGGAACTGGAACATTTGCTGAAAATAGCAGATCTACATTCAATCTACAAGCTGAGCTTGTAGATCAGCTATTTTTGGCGAAGAGATTCGGTGTAGCTGGGAAGAACACAATAGGGAGGCCAGTTGGAAAGTGGCTCACACATTTCCTTCCTTGACTGATGTAATTTCTTTCCAGCTGACCTCCTCACTGCACCCCCTGACCTGACGTCAGCGACAGCCATGTATCGCGGCCCTGTCTACGCGCTCCACGATGCCGACAAGATCCCCATGACCAATTCCCCACTGCTGGACCCCTTGCCCAACCTGAAAATTAAGGTCTACAACTCGTCAGGATTGGTCACCCCTCAGGACGACCTGGGAGGGGACTTCTCCTCCAGGCTGTCCCCTAAACTGCCTCACTGCCTCCTGGACAACGGCGACAGCACCATGGGCCGACGGACCCAGACTCAGACTCTGCTCCGCACCAGGGACCCGTCTTGTACCGCCCTGGGCTCCTTCAACTCCCTGGGGGGACACCTCATTGTCCCTAACTCAGGTACTAAATTATAAATATGTATTTCATTTTTTTGTAAGGTGCATTTCAGTCAGTGCCATATTCGCACAAGTTGTTTTTTTCTTCTTACTTTATGTCATAATTGTCAACCTTCACACCACCGAGTATGACAAAATGGCCGCAGTGGGGGTAACTCAAAACTGAAAAGTTGTAGTTGTAGGTTGTCAACTTGTCAGTGGCTCTTCTGAAGCCTGATTTATATACGGTTGCACAACGGACACGCTGCAAGCTTGTAGATGTGCTATTTTCCGTACACACCACTGGTGTGCAACTACTCATAAATTAAGCATAAGGGGCAACCGGAACACTTGCAGCTTGTCCAGCCACGAGGGTTTTGATTTGTTTCTGTGCGGGCGTTCTTGCATGTGTGCATTTTCACATAAATATCAGTGTGTGTGATAAAAGGATTAACACCCCTCCGTGGAGTATTGCCTGAAATGGAGAGATCATCATCAACCTTTCGTTCAACATCCCACAGAGACTGCTCCTGACTCACTCATAATGGGCAAGAGATGATGCTCTCAACCAACAAATGCTAGAGTGAAAACCCACCCAAACAACATTTACATAACAATCTTTTGATCTGGAAAAATGTACGGTGGAATTTCATACATGAATGAATCTCTCCCAATGTTAGACCTCAGACCCGAATATGTGATTTTTATCAATAAACACATTCTGGGCCCAGTTATGACGTGCTGCAGGCTATTGTGGGTGGAAGGAGGAAGTTAGCATCTTTCCGGGTTCCCTCAACAAAACGTCCATGCGATTTTTCCATTGGATTATTGCCGAACATGTTTGAAGCATAAATGTAATCGCTGGAATTAAAATGCTAATGTTAGGCAATAAACAAACCACGCCAGGGTTCCCCGGCCGGACGTAGCACGTGGAAGGGACACGTTATTCCGACCAGTTCCTTTCCCCTCCATCAGGCTGGCCAGGGGGAGGTAGTTTTAGAGACCAGGATTACGGCATGTTTTTTTGAGGGTATCTACCCTAGGGGACACGGGGAGAACATGCAAACTCCACACAGAAAGGCCCTATCGCCAACCCCAGCCTCGGGTATGGGCACTGATGACGCGGAGGAGGGAACACGCCGCCGGTGCCCACAGCGTCCCCAGCGGGAATCGAACCCAGGACCTTCTAGCTGTGAGGCGACAGCACTACCAACTGTGCCACCGTGCCCCCGTCTTAAGCCAGTGTTAACCACAGAACATATAGTCTTCAAACCCAAAAGCTATTAAAAACAAAAACATAGACTTCTGACTGCTAGCTTGTTTCTGGGTTTTAGATCTACAAAGTGCAAACTTCAGCGCTCTAGTGGCAATGAATAATAAACCAAGTTTGAACACTGTGGTTTAGAGACCCATGTTGAATTTCCGCAAATGGGTGCACACATGGTCACAAACCTGGCAACACAAAACAGTTTAAGGACATGACCTATAACTATGAGATTGAAAACAAACCTTTGAATTGGCAGCCTTTGTAGCGCTGTTCTGTTAAGGGATAGTTCACTCAGAAAATGACTTATTTTCTATCAATTCACCCCATGAAGCCTCCAGGAGATGTTTTTTTTTGTCACATTACTGATCCAATACTCCGACATTAATTGAAGTAAATAGGAATCACTGGAAGACCGACTACTGTCCAGTTTGAGCCTCCTATTCGCTACCCCATTCACAGTCTTTCTCCAGTTTGTGTCAGGGTTTTTTTGCACCACCCAAATGCAGGAAGGAACTGGGGAATTTTCAGGGGATAAAGCGAGTTTATTTCTCCAGCCAGATACTATGCAGGAACACACAAGCAGTGATATACTAGATATACTAGCAGGAAACACAGGATTAACGGACACGGTACAGGCAGGACACAATAGTATAACCCAGTGGTTCAAATGGACCCTTACACGTCTGTAACTCTGAAGAGTGTACACATCCTTGGTCCTTGTTTGAAATGAAAACGTTTGAGAACCAGTCCTTAACAGCAGGGTTACTCACAGAGCGAGAACTGTCTGACATCAAACGGATGATCTGACACATGACTGATAGAGGACAAGGTTTTTATCCACACAAGAGCTAACGATACACAGGTAAACAGGATTGGCCTGTTGGAGTGGCCAGATTTGAGAGAGATAAATATGATGCCCGGGACCTGTCCACACGTCTTCATAATTACACCCGTAGGAGGCCCAGGATGTGTGGACACATCTTTAGGTCCTTTTTAATTATATAAAATGCCATCGCTAAAATCCATTTTTTGACAGCGGCTGTTGCTATAGGCATCTCCTTGCTCGTCTGTCCCGGAGCTGTTTTGCTGCGCATGCAGCTATTCACTTCCTGGTTTACGGCCAACAATCTTCCTTATTTTCTGCATTTTCATGCATCTCATTTAGAATAAAGAGAATAAAGAGAGATCAGACTTATTAGCGCGAGGTAGTAATGGAAGATTTCACCTCCCGGTTTTGGGGGGAAATGGAAGTCTGCCTCATCTGCTTGGCACTTTATTCTGAAAAAGAGAGAGAGACACTGAGACAGATTGTGACAATTTGTGATGAGAGTCATATGTCTTCCAAATATGATTCTGATTCTCACTAGCTGAAAAAACAGTAAACAGGTTATTAGAAAGTTTGCCCAAAAATAGAGACGCCATGGTCAATGTGGTTGAGCTTTATATGCAACTGTTAATAATTAATATAAGCTGTTTTTCCATGGACCGAAATGTCACCCGTGTCTCAAACTGTCCCAACACTAATCGCTCAACACTGTCACCAGTAAGGCTTGTCTTCATACCCCCACAGATTGACTTTGAAACAATGTGTTAAAACCATATGTAGTCAATCATTAACAGGGCTTACACATAATGCATGACAGAGAGTGATGGATAGCTGGTTTTCGTGTTTTGTGTGAGTGTGTGTGTGTATGTGTGTGTGTGTGTGTGTGTGTGTGTGTGTGTGTGTGTGGTGCTAAAGCTATAGGGTGTACTGTTTCATGCTGCTTACATTAGCTTTGCTGCCCTCGCTTCAGACACATGTGGGCTGTTTATAACGTGCCACAGATGCATGTTGACAGGCGTAGAAAAACAGACTGGGACATTAAAGGATACACCAACTCCTCGAGTTTCCCCAGTTTCTGTCTTTCTTTTTTTTTTATTCCAGGAAAAACATCTTCAGCCGGTGGTAGCGCTAAGCCACCTCATCGTGTTACATAGGCAGGGAGAGAGAGAGGAAAGAGCACATTTGTCATGTGATCTGTTTTGTGTGTCTGGGTAATGGAATATTTTGTGGCACTGACAAGTCTGACTGTTTGGTATTTTATTTTGCATCCTAAAATGCATTTCCCTTCTCTTTGAAGCTTTGGTATGAGGGACGGCTGTGTGTGTGTGTGTGTGTGTGTGCGTGTGTGCGTGTGTGTGTGCGTGCGTGCGTGTGTGCGTGCGTGCGTGCGTGCGTGTGTGTGTGTGTGTGTGTGTGTGTGTGTGTGTGTGTGTGTGCGCGCACACGTGTGTGTGCGCGCACACGTGTGTGTGCGCTCACACGTATGGATGTGGAGTCCCTGTGGTGGAGTTGTGTGATTGCCTTGCTAGCCTGGCGAAGAGAAGCTGTCTGTCACCCTAAGAAAAAGTTCAGTGAAAGGACATGGGAAATCAATGAAGTATCTGAGGAATCCCGGAGAGAGAGAGAGAGAGGAAGATAGATAGAGGAAGATACTTAGAGAGAGAGAGAGAGGGAATGTGTAAGAAGGAGATGAAGAGAAAGCCAGAGCGAAGTGCAGCAGGGGTGGAGGATCTAAATAAATTCTGATTGGACAGGGCATCATATCAAATCAGTGTGAGATGGAAAAATGTAAATCACACTGGCAGCAGCTCTGGCGTGGCAATATCAAAATGTTATGAAGGGTAGAGAGCTCATTGATTTTGGAAATGAAATGTCAAATTATTTCCCAATGCCATGTGATAAGAGAGTAATATGCCATAGTATTCACGTTCAGAGCATTGGGGAATCAGTATGATTGTAATTCCTTAAGAAAAATAGTTGCAGTCTTCATTTGGGCTTTAATTCTGTGCTACAGAGACAGTAGACTATATATTGTACAAAGATAAACCCTTAATCATGAATAACCCAATTTCACTTGTTAAGTCTTTGTTTCTACAAAGGGGGTTGGAAAATACTAGTATACGGTACTTCATCATTTGGGATCTTCTCGACGGCGCTTTCATTGAGTTTGATGTGCTGAGATTAAAAGAGCTGCCATCAGTGCATAATGGCGCACATTGTTCATCCGGGTGTTTTTGTAACGTGGGCCTCATGTGCCTCTCGTGCAGTGACACCGTGTAAAAGAAACCAAGTATGACAATATGACAGCCATGAGAATAATGACAAAATGTCAGGTTTTGAGAATAATGGCAATGAGCGTTTTGAGAGCAACGCTTGGCCCTGCTCAGCATGTAAGCCATCTCACAACATTGAATGTTTGTTTCTGTCCCTGTGTGTGTGTGTGTGTTCTAGGGGTGAGTCTACTCATTCCAGCAGGAGCCATCCCTCAGGGCAGAGTGTATGAGATGTATGTGACCGTTCAGAGGAAAGACAGCATGAGGTAAGCGTGTCACAGCATTGCCACAGTCCACTGTTTACCTCTGTCAAACCCACAGCGTCTCCCCTATACACTCTACTCTATTGCTAATCTGTGTGTGTGTGGTCCCCCAGGCCCTTGGTGGACGATGGTCAGACGGTTCTCAGCCCAGTAGTGAGCTGTGGGCCCCCCGGGGCCCTGCTGACCAGACCGGTCATCCTCACCATGCACCACTGTGCTATATCCGACAGCCAGCAGGATTGGTTGATCCAGCTCAAAAGCCAATCACAGCAGGGCCAGTGGGAGGTGAGGCACCCCATTGGACACACTGAACGGCCTTGTGAAGTGGTCACTTCACTTCTACTGTCCAATGAGTTAGTTTGTTTTTGTGAGGTTTTGACAGTTAAAGACAAATCAAGGTATTATTATTGATTTAGTGTAGACAATTTATTGGACAATTGGTTTCTTGCTGCAAAGGTGGCATTGATTCCGCTTGGTTTGGCTCAGTGTGCAGAGAAACGCTGCTACTGACGGTCACTAAAACGGTACCATCTCTTTGGTTGATATTAAGCCGACATAATATAGCAATAGCATGTGCAGGTATGCTTTTATAAATGTCTGTTTACTTGTTTTTGTGTGTGTGTGTGTGTGTGTGTGTGTGTGTGTGTGAGTGTGTGTGTGTGTGTGTGTGTGTGTGTGTGTGTGCGTGCGTGCTGCACATTGTATTTGTGCTGTTGTGGCCTCTGTGCCTTGGGGGCGTGTCATTAGCATACTGTAGTGTAGTTGATGGTGATACGTTCTTCTGCCCGTCTCCACCACGATAAGCCTTCCTCCTGACACCCTCTCTGTGCACTCACACACAACGAACGCACGCCCATACACTTAACATCACGTTAACAGCACAACAATACTATATTATTTACATACAGCATGCACAAGCAAGCATTCATTCAGTACAGTCAACGCATGAGTTCCATTATTAACACGCAGGATTTCACTGTGAACAAATACAGCAATCCGACCAACATGGAGGGACTCCGAGGGAGGGAGCTAGGGAGGGAGAGACTACACAACATCCCTCTCCCCCCGACGTAGTTGGAAACTTACTGCAGTCGATTAACATTTTCCCCATATCCCTGATTACCTGTCAAGGGAAGTTGTATATTTGATGCGTGCAATGATTTCTGATCGATGAAATCATTACATGGCAGTTGTTAGCTGTCACAGGCCTGTCAAGTAGCCATTTCCCTATTACAACCCAGCTACATTAATTTGAGTTCAGCGTCTTCGTCTTGGGCCGTATATGCTGTGCTGTGTGTACAACAGTGGCTCTCAACGTGAGGTCCATGATGAGTTCCAGACTAAATGTATAGCCTACGGTAGTTGTGAACAGATGGACCCTGTAAATCCAAGAGTGTACAAATGGAACCAAATGGACCCCTACAGGGTCCATTTGGTTCCATTTGTACACTCTCAGAGGTATTTTAACACTGAGGAGCATGCAGTGTAGTTTGTGATCCCCAGAGGTTGAAATCTTATCAAATTTGGGTCGGTGGCACAAATGCATATCAAACTGGGGGTCCTTGAAATAACAGTACATCAGTGATGTGCAGCATGTGTCCTTTTGTCGGCCCCATCATTCTATTGTGGCCAGAAAAACAATCCTCTCTGGGAACTTTCTTTAGTTTATTTGTACAGTCCCCCGGCACTGTTATAAAGCTGTGGCATCCAGACCAGAGGAAAGTTATTACAGTGCAAATTCCTCCGGCAGCCAAAGATGGAAGCGTCCTCCAGTACGTACAGTATGTCTCTGACAGAATGGACCTAGGCTGCAGCTGGAGAGCAAGAGAGTGGTGGGTTTGATGTGATAATGAGAGGCCAGGCTTCTTCAGGACTGAAGTATTTCCACTCTATTTGCTCTGCTGCGGGGAGAAAAAAAGAGAAAAGAAAGAAAGAACTTGTCAGCACTGTTCAAGGTGATCCGCCTGTCAGGGTGATCTGCAGCTGGTTTGGTCCACCTCTGCACACAGTACATCCAACCACTTTCGCCCTGGCGTCCCTGGCGTCCCTGCATTGACCATGTCATTACTGCAGGCCAACGTGTTTTATAAGAATTGTGACAATCACACCCAAACCCCAAATTCCATGCATCTTATCGGGTTCACTTATTTTTGCCCGAACTCCTTGCGGAAATTTATTCACGTCTGCGTCTATATATCTTTTGTTCACAAAAAGGAAAATAAATACCAGTGGGTTTGTGTCGTGGAAGGGCATTAGATGAGGAATTTGGTTGTTCCCTTGACTGCATACAGTATATCGTTTTGATGAATTGCGTGGAAGCAGCCAATAAAACTCCAGCGCAAACTGTGAGGCAGAACTATTGATTATATCTCTGAGCTGTCAGATAATATCTGAAGGTGACGGCTACTTTCTTTATATCGCTGCTGTCCGGTGGAAACCTTGTACGTCCAAAACTGTAAAATGAACAAGAAAAGACATGGCGGCATGCTGTGAGCTTGTACTTCCTCTATTTTCACTACTTTTGTGTGACATTCTTGTACGACGAAGTAGGGCATTAATTTACGGGCGGGAAAAAAACTGCATAAAAAGCTGAAATATGGAGTTACGAACCATATGAGGTTTTCTTCTCGATAGGTGGCCAACCGCCAGCCCACGCGTGCGTGCGTGGGCTGGCGAGGATTACTGAGCTTTATATGACTGTCAGATAATGTATTCATTCTCATATTGATATTATATTAATATATTATATTAAAAAGAGCAAAGGTGAGTTGGAAGATTGTTTGGTTGAGGGTTCATCGTGCAGATATTTTCAATATTGCCAATGCCATCACCAGAGCGGAAACCGCTTGCTATATTGAAAAATATTTGGAAATAGTGATGAGTATTGTCAAACATTCTCTATCAGTGAGCAGGATGACTGCCATATTTAATTGAAGTGTGTGTGTGTGTGTGTGTGTGTGTGTGTGTGTGTGTGTGTGTGTGTGTGTGTGTGTGTGTGTGTGTGTGTGTGTGTGTGTGTGTGTGTGTGTGTGTGTGTGTGTGTGTGTGTGTGTGTGTGTGTGTGTGTGTGTGTGTGTGTGTGTGTGTGTGTGTGTGTGCCTAAAATAGCCTATTTTTCCGCTATACAGTACGAGTACAGTGTAATCACCCCCCCACCCTCCACCCTAAGGGGCCCTCCCTCAGGAACTGTTAAAGAGCCTAATGACTGGCCATAATACTACTGTTAAATGGCCTAGCTCACAATAAAATACTGTAATTCCTCTTCTGTCTCGTAATGGGCTCAATTAATGCCAGTGTGCTGCTCAGAGTAGCATTGGGATTAGAGAAAAATGAAAGGAGAGAGAGAGAGAGACAGAAAGAGACAGAGAGATGATACGGTATGAGAATGAAGCAACTTGTTGATTTCGTCGATGACGATTTTTTTTGTTGACTGCCCTTTTCCATGGACGAACACTAAATGAAAACTAAACAAAAACTAAGCTATGATGACAACTTAAGTTTGACAACAAATAAACTAAACGGAAATGTTAGGGAGGGACTGGTGGAGAAGAGATCCAGTAGAACTAAATGTTAGGGAGGGACTGGTGGAGAAGAGATCCAGTAGAACTAAATGTTAGGGAGGGACTGGTGGAGAAGAGATCCAGTAGAACTAAATGTTAGGGAGGGACTGGTGGAGAAGAGATCCAGTAGAACTAAATGTTAGGGAGGGACTGGTGGAGAAGAGATCCAGTAGAACTAAATGTTACGGAGTGACTGGTGGAGAAGAGATCCAGTAGTACTAAAAGACAAGTCATTTTGTTTGGTTGTGCTCGGGTGTTGTGCTCTGAACATGGCAGATCTACAAGCTTGTTGTGTGCTTGTAGATCTGCTATTTGCAACCAACGACGCCATCAGGACTGCCAGAAAACATTTTTGTCGACAAAATCAACTGTAGATTTAGTCGACTAAAACTGCTGTAAGACTAAAAGTAAAACATTTCGGATGACTGAACTAAGACTAAAACTAAATCACCCATTTAGGACTGAGGCCGATTCTAAAAACTCTCAAAAGGAATTGAAATTTGGAATACTGTACTGTACAGAAGCCCCAAACAGGTTCCCGTCCTGAATGGGAGAAACTGGAATGAAGAGAGGGTGATAGAGAAGGAAGAACAGCCTGGATTCCTTGGGTCAGGACAGGGTTGGTGATCACAGAGAAATAATGTCCTGCCATGAACGCGAGTTATACAAGGGTCAGCTACTGTAAGACAGGTCTATAGTAGATCAGTGATACTTATCCCTTTTCACTTCAAGGCCGCCACAGTTTGATTAGACCACAGACCCCCATTTGATACGATTTGTAGTACGATTTGTAGTCTCTGGGACCCCAATCTAACACTATACTGTAACAGTGTAACTCTGTGTTCGTGTAGGTCTTGAGTTATGGACCCGTAAGTGTCCATTTTGTTCATAACTAGCCACATTCATGCCCAGTGCTACTACAGTAAATTAGCTTTTGCTATTACCTAGGAGGATTCTGACCAGAATAGGAGGATTCTGGTCTATTGTGAGGTCCTACAACATTATTAAAAATCACACCCATGTGAAGTGAGTGGTGCAACTCTGTGTGGGGGTTATCGGGGGGGGGGGGGGGGGGGTGGGGGGAGTTCCAGACCCACAGGAACGGACCCACCGGCCCGGTTCCAGCGAGCCGCCCGCGTCCGAAACAGTAGAGAAATGACAGTTACCGTGTGGGGGTCCCTCTTCTGTACTGTATTGTCACTGTACTGTACTGGCACACCCGAAAGCATCATATATACAGTTAATACGAGCGTGTGTGTGTGTTTGTTAGGTTGCGCACAGGTGGTGAAACAACAACCATGCTGTTTTCGTGCTCATACCCACCCAGACACCCAGCCAGGCACCCACCCACACACATAGTGGTTGGGTTGCACCACTCAAAAAGACACAGAAGGAGCAGCTAATAATTGCATGCGGATACCCTAGCCTTTTGATCCAGTATTGGTTTGTGTTCGGTCGGTGTAAGGCATAATAACTTCCCTCATCTAATCAATCATCTCAAATCACCTCATCTAAGCAATTTAATTTGCACCTACATTGCGTGTGTCAACGTAACCTATCGTCTGATCGATCTCTATTGCCTGCTGCAGCCAGTCGTGTTTCTCACAGAACGAGTCTGGACAGGGGTTAAGAACAATGCATAATTAATGTTACTCTCTGGTCTATGGATAGAAGACATAAGACAGGGAAAAACTGATTTCTGTCGTGATCACCAATGGCCTAGAATTAGAAATATTGTTGTGTGCATTGTTGGTTCCCTCTTCACAATGGATTTGTTTTTCCCCATAAGTTTTTTTGCATTTAAACAGGAAACCAGTTGTGTGGTTAAAGGGGCATTTCACTTTAAAACATGTCTAGCTTCAAGCTCACAAAACAGAAAAGTCGCTAGCATAAAGCCCTGAGGGGCTCCACTTTACCTCGTATGGGGTTAAAACACTTCTGGCAACTGATCCTGTCCTTTTTTATATAAAAATCAAATTAATGCGAGAATTAAGTTTTATATATATATACTGTATATATATAATATATATATATATATATATTTTTTTTTTTTATAGCCAGCCTATAGACTCGCTCATTCTCCCATCCTCCCTCTAACTCTGTTCTCACTTGCTTGCCTTACTTCCTTCCTTCCGCTCTCTCTCTGTCTCTCTGTCTCTCTCTGTCTTTCTCTCTCTCTCTCTCTCTCTGTCTCTCTCTCTCTCTCTCTCTCTCTCTCTCTCTCTCTCTCTCTCTCCTCCCCCCCCCCCCCCCCCCCCCCCCTCACCCCTGACCAGGACGTGGTGGTGGTCGGGGAGGAGAACTTCACCACGCCGTGCTACATCCAGATGGACGAGGAGGCCTGTCACCTCCTGACGGAGACCCTGGGCACCTACTGCCTCGTGGGGCAGCCTCTCAGTGCCGCCACCGCAAAGCGCCTCAAGCTGGCCATCTTTGGCCCCGTCACCTGCCCCGCCATGGAGTACCACATCAGGGTCTACTGCCTGGACGACACGCAGGACTCTCTCAAAGTAAGCTCACTGGAGCATATATGCACAGTATCGCTGGCGGGAAAAGCACTACGATGTTTTACTTAAGTAAAAGTACCAATGCTGCAGTGTAAAAGTGTAGAAAGTTTGATGTCCAGAATTCAAAATGTACTTAGTAAAAGTACATAATTATTGGCATAAAAATGTACTTAGTAAAAGTACATAATTATTGGCATAAAAATGTACTTAAAGTACCACCAGTAAGACGCGCAAACGCGGGAAGCGAACGCAGCTGAGACCCTGCAGATCATGCCTGTCTGTCTGTCTGTCTGTCTGTCTGTCCCGCTGTTACTGTATATGTGAACCTGGCCCCTTTTGTGCCCATATATGGAGCTGAGTGGACCTGGCCCCTTTTGTGCCCATATATGGAGCTGAGTGATTGCTGATGCAACACACTCCATATTTGGATAGCGGGACAGACACACGGACAGACAGACAGACAGACAGACAGACAGACAGACATGATCTGCTAGGTCTCATAGTAACAGTAAGTGCTCACTGCGTTCGCAAAAAGTTAAAGTAGTCATTATGCAGAATGTCCCGTTTCTTATATAAAACAATAATAATACAATAAAGTAAATGTACCGGTATACAGGGCTGAAGTGGTTATTGTATGTTTCGTAATAATAATAATACAAATCTACAAAGGAAATTTTCAAATTAATGTAGTGAAGTAAAAGGGCATGTCATGTAATTGTAGGCTGCATTAAAATAATAATAATAATTTAATGTAAATCGGAAAATAGCAGTCTGATCTACAATCGCATCGTGACATGCTGTGAGCTTGTAGATCAGCTATTTTCACTCCTTTTGCATGGCAAAGTATATAATAGGGCTTAAGTGGTTAAAACTATTGTTATAAAGAAAATGTTTGGTGGCACAGTAATAATGTTTTCTAGTAAAGTTGCTTTTCTTTCTCTTTTCATCATGTACAGTACGCTTGTGTGAAATGTGTATGCGTGTAGGTGTTACCAAGCAGATGACGTGTGGGAGGCAGGCGGGGGTGCTTGCGTGTTTCTCTGCCACAATAATGGGAGATGGACGCATGCATTTGAATATAATCTCCATCGGCAAGCTGCTGTGCCCTCACAAATATGAACCATATTTATCCGCTCGCACGCGCATCGTCCCCTGACCTCAGCTCTATTTAATGCCTCCGTCATCCACCTACACGGAGAAGAGATAAGGCGATCTTATTATGTCGGGCTAGGAGTATTGGACACAGTTATTAAGTTTGGGAATGGGTAATGAGAAGTGATAGTAATCTGGCTGGACGGTCATTCGAGTCAGAAGGCTGGGTTTAGGCTCACTTCATAAAGCTTGCACTGAATCACTGATTTACTGTACTGTTCAACACCACTACGTTTGGAAGTGTCTATCAAAGTGCTATTACCAAATTGTTCAACAGCATGGCTGTGACAGAGCATTTTAGGACCCAATGTTAGTGCAATCTTTTGACTGAAACCAGCATTTGCGCGTGTGTGAGAAAATAATCTGGTATATCGGTTTCAATTTGCTGTATTTGGTGTTAATTAATGTTAATGTCACATCGATACACGTAGGAGGTCTTGCAGATGGAGAAACAGATGGGTGGGAAGTTACTGGATGAACCAAAGACCCTCAACTTTAAAGACAGCACCCACAACCTGAGACTTTCCATCCATGACGTCCCTCACACACTCTGGAAGAGCAAGCTACTAGTCAAATACCAGGTACATTAATAGGATATTATATAAGGTATTGTTCAACCAAGGCAGACCACCATTTGTGCATACAGCAGGTGTGAGGTGGTTTGCATTTCTGACGGTCTTCTACCCACCATGTCATGTCATCTGGAGCCTTCATTTATATGGTAGCCAACACATTCATTAACTGACAATTTGACAGCGGAGTGTACCACATTAATTGTCTTGTTCCCCGCAGCTGCTGGCATGCCTCACCTTTCAAGCTATTGCTATGCCTATACATATCTGCATTGTGTCTGTCTTGGTTCACAATGCAAGTTACCAAGATAACTGGGGTGTGTTTATTGGTGTAACCAGAAAACCAGTATATTGCATAAGAATATGATAATATACACAGGACAAACTGTGAAATGTGGAATAAAACAAACATAATCATCATGTCAGTATCATGGTCAGTAGGCTATGTCAGTATAATGATCACTGTGTCATTATGTCGGTATCTACAGTAGTATCTAGCATAAATGATAATTCATGTTCTCTCTCTTCTCTGTTGTATACCTTCATTATTATTTGAAATGCCTTCTGTCTGTCTGTCTGTCTGTCTGTCTGTCTGTCTGTCTGTCTGTCTGTCTGTCTGTCTGTCTGTCTGTCTGTCTGTCTCTGTCTCTGTCTCTGTCTCTGTCTCTGTCTCTGTCTCTGTCTCTGTCTCTGTCTCTGTCTCTGTCTCTGTCTCTGTCTCTGTCTCTCTCTCTCTCTCTCTCTCTCTCTCTCTCTCTCTCTCTCTCTCTCTCTCTCTCTCTCCCACACAGTTTAACCTCCTCCACTGTCTTTCTCACTTCATAGGAGCTGTCGTTCCAGCAGGTGTGGAGTGGTTCTCAGAGGAATCTCCACTGTAGCTTTACCCTGGAACGCTTCTCTCCCAGCACTGTACACCTGGCCTGTAAACTGTGTGTGCGCCAGGTGGAGGGAGAGGGTCAGATCTTCCAGCTGGACACCACCCTCTCAGAGGTGCAGTATATACAGTCTTGCATATATTTGAGGTTAGCTTTAACTAACAAAAGGTGAATTTAAGGCCCAAACCCCACAAATGATTCTTCACACAACTCCTTGCAATGAAACAGGTTGCGAGTAGTTGCATGAAACCATTATCCCCGATGGCAGTTGCAAGGAGTTGCATTGGTGTGACCTTAAAAGGAGTTGCGACTAGGTGCATTGGTGTGGTTTGGGCCTAAGACAGCATACTGTAGGACGTTAAAAACAAACACATCTGAGGGTACAGGCCCTTGTTACACGTCTGATGCAATATTAGGCTGTCAGTTTTGAATGCATCTGAAAAAAAAAAAAACCTGTTGACCCGGCAGCCTTTGTCTAGTGTAATCTATTGAGAAACCGGTACAAATGTGAGTGGAGTGGATGGGGAATAATAGCCCTCGGATCCTGCTGCAGATCCTTCACAAAGGAAGGAATAATGAGGTAAATAGGAGCAGGGGTTCCCAAATCGTCCCTTGCCAAGGACCGCCAAACAGCCATAGCCTTTGGATGTAGCCTGTTTTCAATGGACGTTTTTTAGGCAGATACAGGCTTTGAGAAAAACAAAATCAAAGAGCGTACTACTGATCTGCAGCTACTGAGTCAGGGGTAAATAGAAACTGAAAGATGGATAATTAAAAGTCCTTGAGCTTTGTGGGATTACAGTCACATACTGAGTAGGTGTTTGTTCACAATGCCTTCAGACTCTTCTTGAAGGCATGAACACTGCTAGATGTAATGTCTCCAACAACCGCACGGGGAAGGCTGTTTCATATACATATACAGTATGTAGCATCCGGTGGATCATGTCATGCCATGTTATTGGATCTGGGGACCACCAGAGGTCCAGATGGACCCTAACGAGTCTGTAACTGAGAGTGCACAAATGGAATGGTTCCATTTAGTTAAATTAACACTGATTATTAGGTTTTAATAGGGTGTTTGTTCGTTCATGCCTAATGCATTTCAAACTGGGGGTCCTTGAAATTAAAAAGGTTGAGAATCCTATGTATTCAATTCATCAACAAAACTGAAAATAAAAGGATCAGTCCAGACAAAAACCTGCTGTCCTGTGCAGCAACCCTGTCTCCCAAGCTAAACGTTATTTATGTTATGTATGTAATGTATCTATGTTCTATGGGGACTAAGAAGTACCATTACAGCACCCACCCTTCTAGTGATTAGGCCTATGGCATAGATGTGTTAGGTTTCTGGTCTAGAGGGGCCGGTCGTGGCAGAGATTTGCGCACGCCCTGATTGGATCTCACCGATCTGTCAGTCACCCCTGGCCCCTCCTCTCCCCCCAGTGCAGCGTTACGTTAAATAATTTGGAGCGACGCCCACCCGGAAGGGTTGACTCCCACTTCTAGCCCAGAGCGGCCAATGCGTT
Organism: Protomyctophum bolini; assembly: GCF_963924005.1. Classification (NCBI taxonomy): domain Eukaryota; kingdom Metazoa; phylum Chordata; class Actinopteri; order Myctophiformes; family Myctophidae; genus Protomyctophum; species Protomyctophum bolini. Next base: position 18,047,658 of record NC_137883.1, on the reverse strand, counting down.
CCTCCAGGCTTTCATTTTTTCAAACCTGGAACCTTCCGCTCTCCAGGTGGGCTCTCTACCCATATGGCAGCCTGTTTGAACGTCATAGTGGTTCTCAAACATGTGCACGTCAATAACAACCCCCAAATTGATACGTATTTGGCCACAGACCCTCATCTGAAAATAGTTTGTGTGGGGGGTATTCAGAATTTGTCCCAAAAAAAAGTAGAACTGACAAGTGTTCACAATTCAGATCCACTATTTGTATTTGTAGGATTTGAACTCAGGACCAGGACAAAAAAAGCCAGAGGATTATTTCCATTGTGCTCCATAAACTCTACGATAAAAAACAGCATATTTTTATGTGTATTTTGTTTGTATTGTTAAAGGAGAAAGGAAGCTGATATGAATCTGGTGATTCACTGTGTTATGACACTGTCTATATGATCTGAACGTTGTGAGTTCAAATCCTCCTGGTCCTTTACTGTGAACTGTGAACACTGACATCCAGAAACCACACTTAAAAGCACTAAATAAATGTGTGTAAATGTGCGGCGGTGCCGTAGGGCAGTAGATACAGTAGTTGGTGGACACCTCTGTGGTCTTTGGCATGGTGCCACATAGCAAATAGTATGATAGTATTCATTCCGTGTAAGCAAGCTCAGTGTCTTGTGTATGATGTCACATCCAGGTCAACGGTCAGTGATGATGAGTTTGCTGATAAAATATAATATAATGAGTCTCCTGCAAAATGCAGGATTGTTGGCAGCTATATGGTCTGCAGTCTAAGCAGATGTCTCTTAGGCCCAAACCACACCAATGCAACTCCTTGCAACTGCCATTGGGGATAATGGTTTAATGCAACTGCAACTACTTGGAACTGTTTGGTTTCAAGGAATCGCATGGCGAATCATTGTTGCGGTTTGGGCCTTAGTACCGTTGAAGTGTTCTTTTGTATGTTTGCCATCAGTTAGTGAAGTTAAAATACTCCAGCATTTAAAGCTGCATGTCACTCGACCCGTGCATCACAACTTGGCTGTGCTGTTGTCAAAACGATTCATACGCTTACTATTTACTATGTACCTCTAGTCTAGGTCATTGCTATTCATCACAGAATTTTCCCTGACTCACTCACTGCCATTATGTAAAGTTTTTTGTTTTTTTTACATGTCACCAAGCCACAGTGGAGTCAGTGAATTATCTTTAACATCTTTAACATCAAGGTGAAAGTGCTTGGGAGTCAGGATTGTGTGAAGGAAGACAGTCACTTGACATTTAAGGTTCATCATGTTGAAGTTCAACATGAACGTTCAAGTCTCATCTCAACATACACATTTTTTAGATGGATATAACATCGGTAAAAAATAACATGTGTGTCACTGTGTTAAGACATTCTCTAGTATAGCCCATGGTCCAAAATGTTGAGAAACGAGGATAACTTTTTTTTTCAAAATTTCAAAAAACATGGGCTATAACCCATCGTTTTTGTCATTTCGTCATTTTTTTTAAATCTTCAAAAATGATGAAAAACTGCGCGCTATAGTATGCCGTACGATATGGGCTATAGCCCACGGTCCAAAATGATGAGAAAAGAGGCTAACTTTTTTTTCAACATTTCAAAAAACATGGGCTATAACCCATCGTTTTTGTCATTTCGTCATTTTTTTTAAATCTTCAAAAATGATGAAAAACTGCGCGCTATAGTATGCCGTACGATATGGGCTATAGCCCACGGTCCAAAATGATGAGAAAAGAGGCTAACTTTTTTTTCAACATTTCAAAAAACATGGGCTATAACCCATCGTTTTTGTCATTTCGTCATTTTTTTCAAATCCTCAAAAATTATGAAAAACTGCGCGCTATAGTATGCCGTACGATATGGGCTATAGCCCACGGTCCAAAATGATGAGAAACGAGGCTAACTTTCTTTTTCAAAATTTCAAAAAACATGGGCTATAACCCATCGTTTTTGTCATTTTTTCATTTTTGTCAAATCATCAAAAATGATGAAAAACGGCGCGCTATAGTATGCCGTACGATATAGGCTATAGCCCATGGTCCAAAATGATGAGAAACGAGGATAACTTTTTTTTCCAAAATTTCAAAAAACATGGGCTATAACCCATCGTTTTTGTCATTTCGTCATTTTTTTCAAATCTTCAAAAATGATGAAAAACTGCGCGCTATAGTATGCCGTACGATATGGGCTATAGCCCACGGTCCAAAATGATGAGAAACGAGGCTAACTTTTTTTTTCAACATTTCAAAAAACATGGGCTATAACCCATCGTTTTTGTCATTTCGTCATTTTTTTCAAATCCTCAAAAATGATGAAAAACTGCGCGCTATAGTATGCCGTACGATATGGGCTATAGCCCACGGTCCAAAATGATGAAAACGAGGCTAACTTTTTTTTTCAAAATTTCAAAAAACATGGGCTATAACCCATCGTTTTTGTCATTTTTTTATTTTTGTCAAATCATCAAAAATGATGAAAAACGGCGCGCTATAGTATGCCGTACGATATAGGCTATAGCCCATGGTCCAAAATGATGAGAAACGAGGCTAACTTTTTTTTTCAAATTTTCAAAAAACATGGGCTATAACCCATCGTTTTTGTCATTTCGTCATTTTTTTCAAATCTTCTAAAATGATGAAAAACTGCGCGCTATAGTATGCCGTACGATATGGGCTATAGCCCACGGTCCAAAATGATGAGAAACGAGGCTAACTTTTTTTTTCAACATTTCAAAAAACATGGGCTATAACCCATCGTTTTTGTCATTTCGTCATTTTTTTCAAATCCTCAAAAATGATGAAAAACTGCGCGCTATAGTATGCCGTACGATTTGGGCTATAGCCCACGGTCCAAAATGGTGAGAAACGAGGCTAACTGTTTTTTTCAAAATTTCAAAAAACATGGGCTATAACCCATCGTTTTTGTCATTTTTTTATTTTTGTCAAATCATCAAAAATGATGAAAAACGGCGCGCTATAGTATGCCGTACGATATAGGCTATAGCCCATGGTCCAAAATGATGAGAAACGAGGCTAACTTTTTTTTTCAAATTTTCAAAAAACATGGGCTATAACCCATCGTTTTTGTCATTTCGTCATTTTTTTCAAATCTTCTAAAATGATGAAAAACTGCGCGCTATAGTATGCCGTACGATATGGGCTATAGCCCACGGTCCAAAATGATGAGAAACGAGGCTAACTTTTTTTTTCAACATTTCAAAAAACATGGGCTATAACCCATCGTTTTTGTCATTTCGTCATTTTTTTCAAATCCTCAAAAATGATGAAAAACTGCGCGCTATAGTATGCCGTACGATATGGGCTATAGCCCACGGTCCAAAATGATGAGAAACGAGGCTAACTTTTTTTTTCAAAATTTCAAAAAACATGGGCTATAAGCCTATAACCCATCGTTTTTGTCATTTTTTCATTTTTGTCAAATCATCAAAAATGATGAAAAACGGCGCGCTATAGTATGCCGTACGATATAGGCTATAGCCCATGGTCCAAAATGATGAGAATCGAGGATAACTTTTTTTTTCAAAATTTCAAAAAACATGGTCTATAACCCATCGTTTTTGTCATTTCGTCATTTTTGTCAAATCCTCAAAAATGATGAAAAACTGCGCGCTATAGTATGCCGTACGATATGGGCTATAGCCCACGGTCCAAAATGATGAGAAACGAGGATAACTTTTTTTTTCAACATTTCAAAAAACATGGGCTATAACCCATCGTTTTTGTCATTTCGTCATTTTTTTCAAATCCTCAAAAATGATGAAAAACTGCGCGCTATAGTATGCCGTACGATATAGGCTATAGCCCATGGTCCAAAATGATGAGAAACGAGGCTAACTTTTTTTTTCAAAATTTCAAAAAACATGGGCTATAACCCATCGTTTTTGTCATTTCGTCATTTTTTTCAAATCTTCTAAAATGATGAAAAACTGCGCGCTATAGTATGCCGTACGATATGGGCTATAGCCCACGGTCCAAAATGATGAGAAACGAGGCTAACTTTTTTTTTCAACATTTCAAAAAACATGGGCTATAACCCATCGTTTTTGTCATTTCGTCATTTTTTTCAAATCCTCAAAAATGATGAAAAACTGCGCGCTATAGTATGCCGTACGATATGGGCTATAGCCCACGGTCCAAAATGATGAGAAACGAGGCTAACTTTTTTTTTCAAAATTTCAAAAAACATGGGATATAAGCCTATAACCCATCGTTTTTGTCATTTTTTCATTTTTGTCAAATCATCAAAAATGATGAAAAACGGCGCGCTATAGTATGCCGTACGATATAGGCTATAGCCCATGGTCCAAAATGATGAGAATCGAGGATAACTTTTTTTTTCAAAATTTCAAAAAACATGGGCTATAACCCATCGTTTTTGTCATTTCGTCATTTTTTTTAAATCTTCAAAAATGATGAAAAACTGCGCGCTATAGTATGCCGTACGATATGGGCTATAGCCCACGGTCCAAAATGATGAGAAACGAGGCTAACTTTTTTTTTCAAAATTTCAAAAAACATGGGCTATAACCCATCGTTTTTGTCATTTCGTCATTTTTGTCAAATCCTCAAAAATGATGAAAAACTGCGCGCTATAGTATGCCGTACGATATGGGCTATAGCCCACGGTCCAAAATGATGAGAAACGAGGATAACTTTTTTTTTCAACATTTCAAAAAACATGGGCTATAACCCATCGTTTTTGTCATTTCGTCATTTTTTTCAAATCCTCAAAAATGATGAAAAACTGCGCGCTATAGTATGCCGTACGATATGGGCTATAGCCCACGGTCCAAAATGATGAGAAACGAGGCTAACTTTTTTTTTCAAAATTTCAAAAAACATGGGCTATAACCCATCGTTTTTGTCATTTTTTCATTTTTGTCAAATCATCAAAAATGATGAAAAACGGCGCGCTATAGTATGCCGTACGATATAGGCTATAGCCCAGGGGTGCCCAAAAGGTAGATCGTGATCTACCAGTAGATCACACAGGCTGTGCAGGTAGATCACATGATGCCACTAAAAATATATAATTTTAATTTAAAATAGGCATCTGCCACTTGAATTAAGGCGACTTGACTTTTGACATCAAAAAGTGCCTGTCAGCTCAAAGCCACAATGCAATATCTTCTATGTTGCGCACAAACCTCAGTAGCATTACAAAGTTATATACAGTATAGGCCTACTAAAAAAACAACCAATTCCATTTCCACCCTTCTATTATACTGTATGTGACCACTATTCTAGGCTACTTTAGAAAAAAAAACTATTTTCAGCAAGTTGGCAATTCTTTGGGTGGGTAGATCTCGTTTAGCTGGGCATTTTGAAGGTAGCTCTCAAGTCAAAAAAGTGTGGGCGCCCCTGCTCTAGAAAATAAGGTAGATCACGATCTACCAGTAGATCACAAAGGCTGTGCAGGTAGACCACTTGACATGGCCCTGAAAATATACTTGAATTAATACAATACTTGAATTAAGGTGACTTGATTGATATCAACAAGGGGCCTGTCAGCTCAAACCAGCAATGCAATACATTGTTTTCAGGAATTTGCGAACAAATTTCAGTAGCACTACAAAGTTACAGTACATACAAAATAAAAACATAAATTCCATATCCCCCTTTATTTGTGCGTTTGTCTCTAGTCTAGAACTATAGTATGTCATTGAAAGGCATGATTCTCATAAATGTTTTATTTGTATTATTTGTAACACTCCCCCACTATTCGGAGCACGCCGAATCGAAAGGTCTCCGATCTTTTAAGTGATTAAATCAAGTGTTGAAATATCCCGTTTTGCCTGGTAACCGAAACCTACATTTTTACCATTGAGGGACGGATAATCCATTGCTGATTATTCCCGAGAGGCCACACCCCGGCGAAAGGAAATGGCACTAGTCTTGAAGACATTGTCAATAATCGTCAAACCAGGACAAATGACATACTATAGTATGCTGTAGAATAGCATGATTTTCATATATATATATTTTTACCCTCCTGTTTGAAAGTTAACATCCAGATAGATGATAATGCAATGAGAGCTTTTAGTAGATTAAAAAATACTTGTCTTTTACAGTAAGCCAACATATCCTGCAAGTTTTATTTGGATGCATTCTCTTGGACTATACACATGTCATATTACAGCCATGAATAACTCCTCCCATCCTCTGTCACACTCCAGGACTCCCAGAGCATCGACACATCTCTACTGGATCCTGCCAGTAACATCACCACCCTCGTGGGACCCAATGCCTTCCGCATCCCTGTCTCCATCCGACAGAAGCTGTGTGGCAGCCTAGACGCACCGCAAACCAGAGGCAATGACTGGAGGATGCTGGCCCATAAACTCAACCTGGACAGGTGTGTACAGTACACATATGGTTTGTGTGTGCTCGTGTGCGCGCGCGTACGTGTCTGTATCTGTGAGTCCAACCCATTATTCAATCTCTTCATAATAGTCGGCAAGGTGCACAATGAGAGAGTACATCAATATGAGGGAAAAGAAAAATGTCCGACAGCCAACTGTATACATCATTGACAATGTGCTGTCACCCTGAGAGCACATTGAGAGAGAGAGAGAGAGAGAGAGAGAGAGAGAGAGAGTGACATAGAGGGAAAAGATGAGATGGAAATATAGATTAAAAAAGACAGAGAAAGGGAGCTATTTCCTCTTCTGAGACACCTACGGTGTGAGTCCCCCAGAGTGGTTATGTCCCAACATGTGTCCTAAACCGCCTGCTTTGCTTCCCTCTGCCCAGTAGTGCCTACCGACAGTATCATTTCTTAACCTTGCTCTCTCTCCTGCCATCCATCACTCCAGGTATCTGAACTACTTTGCTACCAAGTCCAGTCCTACAGGAGTAATCTTGGACTTGTGGGAGGCTCAGCACTTCCCCGACGGCAACCTCAGCCGTCTGGCCCAAGTCCTGGAGGAGATGGGACGACATGACAGCCTTTTTCTCTCAGCAACTGAGCACTGACATCTGTCTGTCTGGGAATATAACATTCCGGTGGATGGGGGAGTCGGGGGGGATGAGGAATAGAAGGACACCAAAAGGACAATTGAAGAGACCGTCAATCTATACTCAAGCTGGCACTGCAGTGATAAATGCCCTTGCTCACAGACACACACACACACACACACACACACACACACGCTTGTAATACTATACTTGCGAGGACGTTTTAGGTTGCTGATTGGATGAAAATAGCCGATCTACAAGCTCACAGCGTATCACGTTGCAACATGTTGTGAGTTTCTAGATCATCTGTTTCCAGTGAGCGACATGGGCGCACAACTATAACTCTAACCCCAACCCTAAATCTAACCACTTAATGTCTCATTTAAACCGTAAAACAACAATTTATCTTCTAAGGTTCAGGGATATAGTCCTCACAATGTCTATTTCTCAATTCCACTATACTTCTAGTCTTCTACATACATTTGGTCCACACAAGTAAGGTAAGGTAAGGTCAATTTTATTTATAAAGCGCCTTTCAAAACAAATGTCACAAGGTGCTGTACAATAAATAAAATTAAATAAAAAAAGTACACTGCATTAATACGAGTCCACACACACACACACACACACACACACGCACACGCACACATGCACACATGCACACATTCACACCAGATAGTATGAATTGGAAAGTACACAAAATAACAAGGTTTTCTCAGACATGACTCCCTTAAATTATTGCCACACGGAGTGTAAAAACTTGGAAAGTGGACAAGAATCTGTGCCAGTCGTCTCTTTGTCTCCCTGGTACCACTCACTCACAGTTGTAGTGGCTCTACTTTCCTTAGACACAGCTGACTGGGGACTGTCCAGATACTTGGCTGAGGTCCTGGCCTTGGACAGCAGACTCAGCAGTGTTAGGATCCCAGTGGTGGACTGCCAGGGCTCTCAGGATCGAGGAGCCGGTTTGGACTGGACCCTCTCTCCCCCTGACACCTCAAACCATTCTTTGTCGGGTAACTTGTTCAGTGATAACATAGTATTTAATAACATCTATTTATACATGAATATCCTTTTCCTTTTCTTTTTTGCTGCCTGGTATGGATTACTTTGTATTACTGCCATGTGTCCTCCCAGCCTTTTGTGTATTTTGTTCACTTTTAATTGTGTCACAGCACCCCCTGGTGGACTCTTGCCATAACAACTTATTTCAGCCACAAAACATTGCAACATTACATGTACATAAGAACGTGAAAGCTGTAATCATTTTACATCAATTACTGTTTGGTATGGCTGTCATAATTACAAATAATTGTTTTAATTCTTATTAATTTTATTTTAAAAGTATGTGTGCTTTCCTAGATAAGGCATTTTGAAATTATTTAGAGAATTTGTTTTGGTTATCATTTAGTGGATCTTTAATATTTTGGGCCACAAGTGAGATTTATCTTCCCCATCTCCAGCCAAAATAAAGCATCAAAGTTCCATAAAGACATAATCATTGAGAGTTCCATGACTAGAACAAGGGAAGATACTCTTGGGGGGAAAGATGTATGTGGTTTGTTAATATACGTATATTTTTTTAGGACCAATGCAACTGAATACAATTGCCTTTTACCAAATAATTGACATACATTGTATGAAGTAAATTTAATACAGATGTTGATAATCCTAATACAACGTGGTGTTGTTCTTTTTTTATGTCAGAATTGAATAGCATAAGTCATATTTGACTTTGGATGGAGGAGAAATTAAGATATTAAATCAGATTCATGTTTTTTATTTTATTGATTACAGTTAATGACAGAAAAAAACATCAATATGATGACGTTGACTGTGTATAGCAATTAATGATAATTGTAATTACAACATTCCCTTGATGCAGCAGGAACACTTCTGGAAGTGTTCTCGATTGTTCCGATTGATTTTTTTATTTTTATTTTTACATGACAGTTGTACCAGTTTCTTAAAGCCGTCTATGCAAATTTGCATTGTTTCTAAACAATCTGTACATTATCATTGCGCAAGCTGTTGCATTCACATTGATGAATACTTTGTTGCGCACCGGTGTCTCGTGCCAGAAATAACTGATCTTACAAGCACATTGCATCGTGTTTTGAGCTTGTAATGTAGATCATTGGTTCCAAACTTTTTAATGTCAAGGACCCCCCAAATTGACATTAATTAGCCCACGGACCCTCCATTTGAAATTATAGGCCAGGGACCCCATAACTTAAGAGAAGATTTTTATGGCTCTGACAGAGATTCTCAACCCGTTTAATTTCAAGGACCCCAAGTTTGACATGCATTAGGCTAAGTGCCCCCATTTAATGGAATTTCTATCTCTGGGACCCCCAATTTATATTGTACCAAATGGACCCGTTGGTTCCATGTGTACACTCAGAGTTAAGGACCCATACTATCATTTAGCTGGGGACCCCTGGAACTGCCTCAAGGACCCCACTTTGGGAACCACTGATGTAGATTACAACAGGCGACACAGGCACGTAACAAAGTATAAATTAAGCATTTCATTTCAAGACTTTTATTATGTATTGTGATAATGTGGCTTATCCGTTTCTGGCACTCTCATGATGTTAATGGTGACTGCTTGCATTCCATCTGTCAAGTTACTGTACAAAGTGTAAGAAAGAATTTTTAAGACTAATAATAAATTATATTTATATGCAACACTGAAAATTATGTCTTGGATTTTGATTTATTGATTTTTCTCAGATTCAATAAATAACAAGAATTAGACAATGTTGTATTTTAAATGGATCCACTCACACATGCCATAGTGGTCAAGTGGATTGGGACTTATTCTGTACACCAGTTATAATCAAAATTCCGCAATTTTTAGCAATTTCCGCAATTTCCGCAATTTGCAATTTCCGCAATTTCCAAATTAAGGATTATTGCGGAAAATTGCGGAAATTGCGGAATTTTCGGAATTTGCAAAATGCGGAAATTGCAAATTGCGGAAATTGCGGAATATTCCGGAGGTATTGCGGATTATTGCGGAAAAATTGCGGATTATTGCGAAAAAATTGCGGAAATTGCGGAATTTGCAAATTGCGGAAATTGCGGAATATTGCGGAAAAATTGCGGAAATTGCGGAATTTGCAAAATGCGGAATTTGCAAATTGCGGAAATTGCGGAATATTGCGGAGGAATTGCGGATTATTGCGGATTATTGCGGAAAATTGCGGGAAATTGCGGAATTTGCAATTTACGCAATTTCCACAATTTACGCAATTAAATTCATGGGACTGGAGTTTTTTTCTCCAAAAATTCAAAAAACGATGGGCTATAACCCATCGTTTTTTTTATTTTTTAATGTTGTATTTTAAAGAAAAACAGAGACAGGCCTCAGAGACAAACATATTTTATTGGGGGAATGTTATCCGGATCCACTCACACTCTCTCACAATCACATAATGTACTGATTAAATAAGGCACATGCCATAGTGGTAGAGTGGATGGGGACATATTCTGTACACAAGTTGCAGATAAAATAATCAAAAACACTTAATCGTTGCTGTCGGGCACAAACCATGGGCAAAAACCATGTTTTATGGTTAACTAATTCCCTACTTTGTCGCACATGAGCGTCTTGCAAAAGTAGCAAAAATAGATGAACATAGATTGGCTATTTTAGCTATATTTGAAAAATTACTAAATGTAATTAAGGGTGTCTGTGGGTTTTATAATTATTGAATGAACACCCTGATATATATTTTTCTTTTAAGTTCCTGAAAAATTAATGTTTTGGACATTTGTCTGCCCGACAACAACGGTAATTAACATTGGGCAAGACAATAATTATCAATAGATTTCAATATTTGTATGTATTTACAATTGAATTGCCAATAGAAAGGAGAGAGAATGACGGAGAGACTGAGAGTTAAACTCTGCAGGCCTGAGTATAATGCGTATCAAATCCACATTCCTGTAAAACCACAGTAATTAAATAAACAATACTGGATTACCCAGAGAGCTAATTTAAACATGGTAACATGTTCCAGGAAATGAAGATTTTCCATCTGTTATGTTGATTGTGTGTCCTTCTGTTTTTTCTCTTAATAATAATAATAATAATAATAATAGTAACAGTAACAGTAACAGCAACAATAATAAAAATGTGTTTCTGAACATTTAGCATTAACATTTCTTTGGTGGCTGAAGCACTAAATGCAGACTGAACAGTGAGCCTTATGAGTTTATGCAGACAGAACAACAACCAAATGCAATTGGCTGCGTGCGTCTCCAGTTTACACAGTCTGCGTTGACAGTGCACGTATACAGTGAATCTAAATACAGGCAGGTGTTACAGTACAAAAAAGGCCAAACATACTGTACATAAAATACTGTTATGGCTTTAGATTAGAAGGACAGAGCAGGACCTAGGACAGTACAGAGGCAATTAGTCTTCCTCTCCCACAGGGGTCACTGTCTGCCTGTGTTTCCAGATCCCTTCACAAAGCTGGACCGGATGATGAGCACTCAGCTTTCACAGAAAGCACAGCCTGAATACAGTCAAGGACTGTCTAAAGAGGACGAGATGCGAAGACCGTACGGGCGACGCCATGTTGCTCCATGGTGCTCCATGGAAGGAAAGAAACATGCGCAATGGGCTATATGCAGCCAACACTTCCCCGTTCAGCTTCCTGGGTCTCAACTGCTCATGTTTCTTTCCTTCCATGGAGCACCATGGAGCAACATGGCGTCGCCCGTACGGTCCTCGCGTCTCATCCTTTTAGTCCTTGAATACAGTACATCCACAGGCCACTGGGCAAGGGGAAGGTAAACTTGGTGCTGACATCACAGATCTCCTGTTCCCCTTTGTGATGGCTCTCCATCCCCTCTTCATTAATATCCATCCTCCCTGTCAGCTTCTATTGCGCTCTCTTTCACAGTCTTTCAGTTGTATTTTTTTTTAAAATTCCCTTTCTGCAGTGGGCCAGTGTTGAGTGGCGCTGGGGCCAGTGGCAGTGACATGTCTAAATGATGAATGAGTCTGCCTGTCACAGTTTGATGTCCTGGGACTCCAGCATTTTCGCCATGGTCTTCTTAACCCTCAGGGCAGTGAGCCGACAGGCTGGATTGTGGTTCCAGCACTCTGACATCAGTTTCCCCATCTGCCGTAGACACTGGAGACAGACATGCATGCACATTCCAATTAAACACAACTATTATACCATTATGTGGGTCGGTGACAAAATGGTGTTGGAAAAATTGGAAAAAGAAGAACGACTGACATAGAAACATAGCTTTTTCAGAAAACTGTCAGGATGTAGAAGACATTTTTAGAATCTGATCTCAGGTCAGAATGGGTTAAGCATAACTTTTACATTGAGCAGGTCATAATGCTGAGAAAACTATGTATTTTTAAATGCATGACATAACGATATCACCCGCTCTCGACCGGATCACACGGCAATTTAGTAACACAGACCAGGCTTTCCTCTGAAGTGGAAAGCCTGGTGACGTGAGGCTATCACCACGTCGGTGTCAAAGAAAATGTATACCTCGTCACTGCTCCAGCGGTTAGCGAAGGAGGGTCTCTGTCTCTTGATGCAGACCACCTCTCTCATGTCCTCATATGAAGGATCTGTAGGAACCAGTTCATGATAGGGCAGCTGGTATTCCTCCACAATACCTGCAGTATGAGGCAAAACACATTAATTCTATCAAGCAATACATACACAAATGTTAACAACAAGTGATATTTGTAGTGTATGTGTGGGCTGGGCGAAACAGTGTTGTGGAAATAAGTCTATGACTTCACAGTGTGTGGGGGTTTTTATTAATCCTCAATTGTCTTTTAAACCATCTTTATGTTGGTTGTAAGCAATTAAATACAAATCTGAATATATGATGATATTCAAACAATATCTAGTCTCATTTCACGTATAGATAAAATCACACCCCTGTGAAGTGAGGGGCGCTCTTATCATCATACATAATCTCATTCTGGCCAATCACAATTTGTGTCCACACTTTTGCCTTCAATGTTTGTGTTTGTTTACACACATTTGTCTTCAATGTTTGTGTTTACACACTTTTGTCTTCTTTTGTCTTCAATGTCCTCACTTTTGTCTTCAATGTCTACATGGTTCACTTTGGGAACCATATAGTGCCCAAACCCCATTATGTGTATGTACAATTTGCGCAATTTGCGCAATTTCCGCAATTTGACAAAAACGATGGGTTATAGCCCATGTTTTTTGAAATTTTGAAAAAAAAAGTTAGCCTCGTTTCTCATCATTTTGGACCATGGGCTATAGCCCATATCGTACGGCATACTATAGCGCGCCGTTTTTCATCATTTTTGAAGATTTGAAAAAAATGACGAAATGACAAAAACGATGGGTTATAGCCCATGTTTTTTGAAATTTTGAAAAAAAAAGTTAGCCTCGTTTCTCATCATTTTGGACCATGGGCTATAGCCCATATCGTACGGCATACTATAGCGTGCCGTTTTTCATCATTTTTGATGATTTGACAAAAATGACGAAATGACAAAAACGATGGGTTATAGCCCATGTTTTTTGAAATTTTGGAAAAAAAAGTTAGCCTCGTTTCTCATCATTTTGGACCATGGGCTATAGCCCATATCGTACGGCATACTATAGCGCGCCTTTTTTCATCATTTTTGAAGATTTGAAAAAAATGACGAAATGACAAAAACGATGGGTTATAGCCCATGTTTTTTGAAATTTTGAAAAAAAAAGTTAGCCTCGTTTCTCATCATTTTGGACCATGGGCTATAGCCCATATCGTACGGCATACTATAGCGCGCCGTTTTTCATCATTTTTGAAGATTTGAAAAAAATGACGAAATGACAAAAACGATGGGTTATAGCCCATGTTTTTTGAAATTTTGAAAAAAAAAGTTAGCCTCGTTTCTCATCATTTTGGACCATGGGCTATAGCCCATATCGTACGGCATACTATAGCGTGCCGTTTTTCATCATTTTTGATGATTTGACAAAAATGACGAAATGACAAAAACGATGGGTTATAGCCCATGTTTTTTGAAATTTTGAAAAAAAAAGTTAGCCTCGTTTCTCATCATTTTGGACCATGGGCTATAGCCCATATCGTACGGCATACTATAGCGCGCCTTTTTTCATCATTTTTGAAGATTTGAAAAAAATGACGAAATGACAAAAACGATGGGTTATAGCCCATGTTTTTTGAAATTTTGAAAAAAAAGTTAGCCTCGTTTCTCATCATTTTGGACCATGGGCTATAGCCCATATCGTACGGCATACTATAGCGCGCCGTTTTTCATCATTTTTGAAGATTTGAAAAAAATGACGAAATGACAAAAACGATGGGTTATAGCCCATGTTTTTTGAAATTTTGAAAAAAAAAGTTATCCTCGTTTCTCATCATTTTGGACCATGGGCTATAGCCCATATCGTACGGCATACTATAGCGTGCCGTTTTTCATCATTTTTGATGATTTGACAAAAATGACGAAATGACAAAAACGATGGGTTATAGCCCATGTTTTTAGAAATTTTGAAAAAAAAAGTTATCCTCGTTTCTCATCATTTTGGACCATGGGCTATAGCCCATATCGTACGGCATACTATAGTGCGCCTTTTTTCATCATTTTTGAAGATTTGAAAAAAATGACGAAATGACAAAAACGATGGGTTATAGCCCATGTTTTTTGAAATTTTGAAAAAAAAAGTTAGCCTCGTTTCTCATCATTTTGGACCATGGGCTATAGCCCATATCGTACGGCATACTATAGCGCGCCGTTTTTCATCATTTTTGAAGATTTGAAAAAAATGACGAAATGACGAAATGACGAAAAGAAGCATTGTTTCTGACCTCCAGACGTGCAGCGGCGTGTGATCTCCCAGAGGATGAGGCCGAAGCTGTACATGTCAGCCATCATGAAGGACTGGAAGAAGTTCCTGTTCAAGGTCTCGTCCAGCACTTCAGGTGGCATGTAGCGCTTTGTGCCCACGCGCAGGTTGGGAGGGATGTCCACTTTGTTGGTATCACTAAGACACAGGAATAGAAAGGTTAGTCTTTATAAATTAGATTGTGTGCGAGAGCAGTGATTCTCACCATTTTCCATTTCAAGGACCCCCAGTCTTTTTTGTATTATTAGGCGATGCAACCAATTCTATAAAATGTTTATCTCTGAGACACCGATCTCAGTGTTACAGACAATTTTGGTTCCAAGCCATCAATCATTTAGCCGACCTCCCTCAAGGGAAACGTAATCCAACACTGTGAAAACTATGCCAACTATTAACACAGTTATGATATTGTATAAGAAAGAGTTTTTGTTGCTTGTGAGTCTACATGGCAGTATACTTCTGTAAGTATACTACTGGAAAGTGGTCAATAGTAACTAGTAATGTCAAGTATACTGACGCGATGAACCCCAACCGGCCACCTCCTGATTGTCCTACAGCAGTGGTTCCCAAACCTTTTCGTGCCAAGGACCCCCAAATTGACACTAATTAGCCCGCGGATCCCCATTTGAAAAGATATGCCAGGGACCCCCATAAGAGAAGATTTACAGCTCTAGCAGTGATTCTTTAATTTCAAGGACGTCCAGTTTGACATGCATTAGGCTACGGACCCCCATTTAATAGCATTTCTATCTCTGGGACCCCAATTAATATTGTAAAATCACTATTAGTTACACATCCATGGGTCCATTTGGTTCCCAACTACCCATCATAGCTGGGGGACCCCCTGGAACTCCCCGAAGGACCCCTGGGACCCCCATTTGGGAAACACTGTCCTACAGTACCTGTTCAGCTTGACAGCCAGTCCCAGGTCAGCTATGCAGCACACGCCGTTCTTCTTCACCAAGATGTTCTTGCTCTTCAGGTCTCGGTGGGCGATGGCGGGCTTGCCCTGGGTGCCGTAGATCTCCGTGTGTAAGTGGCAAAGGCCCGATATGGAGGAGTAGGCCAGCCTGAGCAGAGACCTGATGTCCAGGGTGTTGCCCTTGAGGTAGTCGTACAGGGAGCCGTTCTCGTGGTAGTCGGTGATCAGGTAGAGCTGCGTCCACGAGCCCGTTCCCTTAATGTCAGCTGCTATGAAGCCTGAGGGGTGGGAGAGAGGGAGGGAGGGGTGGGAGAGAGGGAGGGAGGGAGGGAGGGGAGGGCAGTGTTGATTTTGATAGCACATTTAGTTTTAGTTCATAGTCTCTTGAATAGTTTTAATTTAGTTTTAGCCACATTTTAGTCACCTGGAATGTGTTAGTCTAGTTTTAGTGGACTAAATGTCATAAGATTTTAATTGACTAAATCTACAGTTCATTTAGTAGACTAAAATGCATTATGGCGAGCCTTGATGCCGTCGTAATGACTGTTTTTACAGTCATTACGATAGTAGATCTGCTATTTGCATGCAACCAAGTGTAAAATGACTTATACCGGATCTCTTGTCCACTAGTCCCTTCCTAACATTTTAGTCTAGTTTTTATTTTTTGACGAAATTGACAATATATTTAGTCTTAGTCATCATAGCTTAGTTTTCATTTAGTTTCCATTTAGTTTTCTGCAGTGAAAAAAGGTAGTCGACGAATTATTTTTGTTATAGTATTAGTCGACGAAATCAACACTGGGTCTGGGAAACATGAGTTATGCACACGCACGCACGCACAACAGCCTCACACTGTGATGTAACACCTGATACAACATCCGTTCCATTGTTGCGAACGCAGTGAGCACTTACTATGAGACCTAGCAGATCATGTCTGTCTGTCTGTCTGTGTGTCTGTCTGTCTGTGTGTCTGTCTGTCCCGCTTTTGTGCCCATATATGGAGCTGAGTGATTTGTTTGTGATTGATGCAAGTGTCTGTCCCGCTGTTACGTCACCATGACTCAGCCATAACCATATAAGGAGTCCCCAAAGCAGCTATACGTCCAAAACCCAAATATGTACGAGCTGCGTTCGCTTCCCGCGTTTGCGCGTCTTACTCGTGATATCTCACTGTTAAGCCATGAGCTGGATGAACTGAGCACCCTGGGCAATAATGACACCCAGACCACCCATGTTGTTATGCTTAGAGTGTCGATGACTGCATGCTGCCCCTGATATTCACACACATTTGGACACGAATGTCAAGTTTCAAACTTGGTTTACTGTCCATATGCAATTATGCATGGAATGTTGGACCCATGTGTCCCCCATTGTGGATTATGGAGACAGTGTTCAAAGTCCAAATGGACCCGTGGGGCATTGACTGTTGCTTTGAAGGGGTTTTTGACTTGATGGTAATCAGCATCATCATTCCTGATATGGATACATAATGCTCTGCCAAAATCTCTACAACCGTCCCCGAAGGACCGAAGGAGGTATTGTTAACGTCAAACAGCACTTCTAAAGCATCATAAACCGGTTAACAATGAACATTTTGTTAATTTTTGCTGTCACACACAGTCTTGCAGCTCTCAACTTCAAGTCATTTGAGGTCCCTGTGTCAAATTGCCCTGACTTAAACCCTATATATGTTGTTGACCGGGTCCCTCAGTGGTCTGTACTTGGTCCCCTCCTTCTCTCCCGCTATCAAATCTCTTCACTGAAAATAGCTGATCTATGAGCTCACAGATCTACAAGCTCACAATGCATCACAACGTGACATGTGAGTTTATAGATCTGCTATTTCTGCTTTTCCCCAAATGTCCACCTATTTTCTTTGAATGTTCCCTAGTAAGCTAGGGTCCAAGTGTTTATAATACAGTATGCTGACTCAGTTTCCTTTAGATTTCCAGAGGTCAGACTGTGGAAGGTCCAACCAGAAAGAGTCACACACAAGTCAAACTGGGAAAGTTCAAGTGAGATGTTGCAGCATCTGTTGTGGAGACATTAATGGATTTACTTCATGAAGATTCTGAATGTAGTACAGTACAGCACAGTGATATACCCCTCCACACACACACACACACACACACACACACACACACACACACACACACACACACACACACACACACACACACACACACACACACACACACACACACACACACACACACACACACACACACACACACACACACACACACACACACACACACACACACACACACACACACACACACCTTACCCAATATGTTGTCATGTCTCATCAGGAAGGTTTGGTAGATCTCCGTCTCTCTGAACCAGCTGTCCTCCTCTGTGGTGAAGAAGACCTTGACCGCCACTCTCTCTCCTCTCCACTTGCCCATCCACACCTCCCCGTAGCGTCCCTTTCCAATCTGTTTCACCATCTGGATTTGTTTAGCGATAGTGCGCTGCACCTGGTGGCAGGAACGCATTAAGACATCATTATGAATGATCGCCGTTAATGCTTTCTAATGCATTTGATCAACTGCAGGCGACATTAAAGATACGTGCATACGAAATTCCCATTAATTTACAGTAACCATGTCTCAATGTGCAGAAGCATTAACAACCCATAAACTACAGTTTGCACTCAGGATGTTCATTTATATCATGCTTAGCTGTGCCCTGGCCTGGTGCCGTGTGCCAAAAATAGCCGATCTACTTTGTAAGCTCACAACACGTCGCACTGCGACATGTTGTGAGCTTGCTGATCAGCTATTTCCATTTTCCAGGCTTCAGGCATTAGTGTTCATTGCACTTCTAACCCCAGCTTAACATTAACATGGTTAACATGCAATGATGTGTTCTTACCAATAGAGGGAGTCCTGACCCTGAGCCGGACCCAACACTCCGAGAATGTTCTATTAGGTCTTTCAGAGACTCTCCAGGGGGGATGAAGGTCTCATCCTGCTCAAGATCAATACTGTAGCGTGGCCGCGACTCCTGGCGCTTATACCTGCCGGGTGGTGTGATTACATGAGGACACGTATATTATATAGATATAGATAATGCCTGCTGCATTTTCTGCACTTCTCAGCTGGCATGCTTCTATAGTAGGCTGTGTACAACATTGTGCGTGTTTGTTTTTGTGTCGTTGCTTTTTACCTGAAGTAGCAAAAGATGAGGATGACACCGAGGATGATGCTGCAGACGGTGATTGATATAAAAAGAGCCATATGGTGGATACTGTTGTCCACGTAATCTGCAAGGAATAAACAGAACAGTGTCTTGTGATCTGGTCATTGTTGCCTACATTGAACTGGTAAATAGCCTCAAGAGGGCGCAATTTCTATGTCTTTGCCTGCTGCAGGACTCTCTCTCCCTCCATGAGACATTTCCTGAAGACTCTAGCACCGTTTCCAGGTGTCCAGGGTTCCTCCCCAGCTGCATAATTGTTAGCCAGGAACCAAATGTACAAAATGGATCCACTTGATTCCACTTGTACACTCAAGTTAGGATTTACAATGTAGCTTGGAATCCCAGAGATAAAATAACCGTATTTAATGGGGTTCCGCGTGGGCTGATCCAGTGGTTCCCAAAGTGGGGTCCGGGGACCCCCAGGGGTACCTGAGGGAGTTCCAGGGGGAGTGTTTAAAGCAGTGGTTCCCAAACTTTTTCATGTCAAGGACCCCCAAATTGACACTACTTAGCCCGTGGACCCCCATTTGAAAAGATATGCCAGGGACCCCCATAAGAGAAGACGTACACATTTAGACGTCTACATTGACGTCTACATTTAGACGTCTACATTTAGACGTCTGTATACATTTAGACGTCTACATTTAAACGTCTACATTTAGACGTATACATTTATTTGTTATCCGTGTTGCGAGGATGAGGGGGTACCTGGAAAAATATCTACCCCAAAAGGGGTACCTGGTCCAAAAAAGTTTGGGAACCCCTGCTATAACCCATCGTTTTTTTTCATTTTGTCATTTTTTTCAAATCATCAAAAATGATGAAAAACTGCGCGCTATAGTATGCCGTACGATATGGGCTATAGCCCATGGTCCAAAATGATGAGAAACGAGGATAACTTTTTTTTTCAAAATTAAAAAAAACATGGGCTATAACCCATTGTTTTTTTCATTTTTTCATTTTTTTCAAATCCTCAAAAATGATGAAAAACGGCGCGCTATAGTATGCCGTACGATATGGGCTATAGCCCATGGTCCAAAATGATGAGAAACGAGGATAACTTTTTTTTTCAAAATAAAAAAAACCATGGGCTATAACCCATCGTTTTTTTTTAATTTTTTAATTTTTGTCAAATCATCAAAAATGATGAAAAACTGCGCGCTATAGTATGCCGTACGATATGGGCTATAGCCCATGGTCCAAAATGATGAGAAACGAGGATAACTTTTTTTTTTCAAAATTTCAAAAAACATGGGCTATAACCCATCGTTTTTTTCATTTTTGTCAAATCATCAAAAATGATGAAAAACGGCGCGCTATAGTATGCCGTACGATATGGGCTATAGCCCATGGTCCAAAATGATGAGAAACGAGGATAACTTTTTTTTTCAAAATTTCAAAAAACATGGGCTATAACCCATCGTTTTTTTCATTTTTGTCAAATCATAAAAAATGATGAAAAACGGCGCGCTATAGTATGCCGTACGATATGGGCTATAGCCCATGGTCCAAAATGATGAGAAACGAGGATAACTTTTTTTTTCAAAATTTCAAAAAACATGGGCTATAACCCATCGTTTTTTTCATTTTTGTCAAATCATCAAAAATGATGAAAAACGGCACGCTATAGTATGCCGTACGATATGGGCTATAGCCCATGGTCCAAAATGATGAGAAACGAGGATAACTATTTTTTTCAAAATTTCAAAAAACATGGGCTATAACGCCGCTAATCCATATCAAACTGGGTGTACTTGAAATAAGAAAAATATTTAGAACCGCTGAACTAAACAATAAAGTCTCTTGTGTCAGGGTTATGGTGGTTCTTAAAATGAAGAGGTTTGAGAACCACACTATTGCAATCACAACAACATTCGTGCAATCGGCATGTTCTCCGGGTAGATAGATACCCTCACAAAAAACATGCAGTAATCCTGGTCTCTATACTGCCTCCCCTGCCCTGGCCAGCTGTGGACGCCTGATGGAGGGGAAAGGAACATGTTGGAATAATGTGTTCCTTCCACACGTTACATCCAACTGGGGAAATTCCCCCCTGTCAGGTGACTTGAAGGAAACATGAGGTCAGTCCGTTGCTCTCCCCAGGTTGGCAGAGGGAGTGTAGAGCCCAGGATTACATTAGATAATTGTGAAAAAATCGGTTACAAAACCGTGGGATAAAAACATATAAAAAAATAATAATCATGCTATCATTTCCAAGCGCTTTGACCATTCTATGCCCCCCCCACCCCCCAACCTGCCCCCACTTCCCTCCCCCTCCCAGTGCATGATCGATCACATCCCCTTCCTGAATCCAACAGATCAGGTGTCACAATGACATCACATCGACATCGCTATGGCAACCCCAGAGGCCTGCAGCAGCTCTGGGGCTCTAACCTTTCTGCCAGGCCGCTGTCAATCAAACACACACATATATAGCGCACGCACACACACGCACACGCACACACACACAAACACACACACACGTGCGCATGCGCGTGCACAAGTGTTGTCACATACTGATGTCACATGGTCTGCACTGGTCTGTAGTAGACACGGATTGAAGCGGTTAACAATGTTTCAGTTTGACAAATGAATTAGTCATCGTTGATTTATTACTTTGAAGGACAAACTTTGTGTGAGACTGTGAGTGAGCATGTGCGTGCATGTGTGTGTGTGTGTGTGTGTGTGTGTGTGTGTGTGTGTGTGTGAGGGGGAGAGAGAGAGAGAGAGAGAGAGAGAGAGAGAGAGTGAGACAAAGACAGAGAGAGAGAATGTTGGTGTGTAACAGAGTGACAGATGGACAGATATCTCACATCCGTGTGCTGGGGCAGGAAACTCAAGCAGGCCCTGGGGAGAGGCTGTCCTTTTCATTAGAGGGTGAGAGAAACAAGCCAAGTCTGCAGGCTCTGTTTCACCTGCCGTTCTCTCTCTCTCTCTCCAAGTGCCCTCTCTCTCTCTCTCTCTCTCTCTCTCTCTCCCCCTCTGACCCCAGAGCAGCATGCGCCACTTCACTCCAGCACCACACTGTGGTTTGTAACAGTTTAAACTGTCACTACCCATCACACCCCAGTATGGACTCCGTGAGTGAGCGCACTCTAAAAGCCACTCGCGCTATAAAGCGGTAGGATTTCAGTATGTGCGTGCGCACATGTGTGTGTGTGTGTGTGTGCACTGTGTGTTAGGGCTGTCCCCTCACAGTGCGTATTAAACAGCGGGTGCATTATTTGTCAATGGGACCCGGCAACTACTGGTGATAGCAGGCGAACAGGCCATGGTCGATAAGTGGGCGGAGGAACGTCGCCCGGAAAGATGACAATAATTTATCTTTTGGGGCGACATAGCGGGCGATTAGGCGATAGCCAATGAAATTCAAGTGTCGCTCACCGTTCTCTTGTTGTCATTATACACTAGTCTATATACTTGACCAGTTACACACGGGGCACTATTCTCAAAACTTGTTCAGACTAGGGTTCATGTTGACCACATGATCAGTCGGTTTGGTCTTCTAAG
Source organism: Protomyctophum bolini (assembly GCF_963924005.1). Classification (NCBI taxonomy): domain Eukaryota; kingdom Metazoa; phylum Chordata; class Actinopteri; order Myctophiformes; family Myctophidae; genus Protomyctophum; species Protomyctophum bolini. Next base: position 18,025,158 of record NC_137883.1, on the reverse strand, counting down.
TCAAACCACACTTAGAAGTTAGAAGTAGTTTTTTACCCACGTCTTTTGTAAACTCGGATACAATCCAGTTTCCAGTCTATAACTTTTAATAGCCAGTAGAAATGATTATGAAGTTCATAGTAATGTGTCTTCTCTTCATTGTATGAACGTGTGTGTGAGACATCTTACCAGGGGTCCTCAGTGGTGGCAAAGTAGGATGCAAGTCTCTGTTGCAGAAGTCATCTGTACAGCACTCAATCGCTCTCCTAGGACGAGGATTACGTGTGTCCTGGTACACACACACACACACACACACACACACACACACACACACACACACACACACACACACACACACACACACACACACACACACACACACACACACACACACACACACACACACACACACACACACACACACACACACACACACACAGTGAGATTTACAAATACTTGCAGGTCTAAAGAATATTTACAACAGCACTTATATATCTCGGAGAGCCGGCTTTACAACCAATTCCTCACACATTTCTTCCATTAAAGTTTAAATCCGTTTTAGTGAATAAAACCTTATATAATAAAATGTTTATGTGTTTACAAAGACTTACGTGTTAGTGCACACACACACACACACACACACACACACACACACACACACACACACACACAGATACACCGTCTGTGAACGCCGCGCGTCAAAACCGCTGCCTCCGTTATTTTCAATGAACCTATAAATCGCTCACATCGCAACGAGTTGTGCGAGTGTCTAAAACAGCTATATTCGGTGTGGGACAATGGGAGAATAATTATAAATGAAGCATAATAGGACTTACTCTGCACTGGAACTCAGAGCCGTCGCGGCCCAGACACCCTGCCGTGCGCACAGCCATGCCGCCATCCTCCTCCTCCACCATGGTGAAGCAGTAACCGTCGGTTCTGGGAAGAGACAGCCACCGACACGCTATGGTCACTATCGTAACCGTCTTCACCATCATCATCACCACCAACGGTATGTCTACAGTTTGTTTGTGAGTGCGTGATGAATTGGTCTACTTCCGTTCAGTTAACTACAGTTCTTAAAGAAAACTTGCTTGATTGTATAAAATAATTGTACTATTAGGGGAAGGGGAGCATTTACTCGCCTCCGAAATAGAGTGAGTTACTTTTCTGCATTCACCCAGCAGATGGATGCGCAGGTAGCTCAGATAAGGTGGGGTGCGTACGTGTGTCTCTGTACACTGTATGTACAGTACTGTACAGTATATGCTCGCACGTGTGTGTGTGTGTGTGTGTGTGTGTGTCCCACGCACGCAATGTCCTCTGTACAGTGCGGTACGTACATGCACGTGTCATTGAGGGAGTTGTCAGGGCAGTGGTGGTAGCAGTGACACCAGATCATGTGTTGAGGGACCACTGTGCTGCTGCCGCCGTCCTCCTGCCGTCGCTCTGACTGCACCTTCCACGCGTTCCTCACCAGCATGGTGTCCAACACGTTGGCTGGAGAGGACCACAGAGACATAACAGACAGTTAAACCATTGAGACCTAGAGACCAGACTCTACAAAATGTCTTCTTAAATCCTAACAGTTTTCTGAAAAAACTGCTTCAATGTCAGTGGTTGAATTTTTCAAAAAAAGCAGATGTACACGGTCGATCTCTACCCTCGTTGTACACACAGTCTATGGTGTGCCGTGCTACTTGTATATCTGCTATTTTTCAATAGCTAAAGTATAAGATAATGGTTAAAATGCTAAAGTAACACAGATGCATTCCAGGGGTTAAACCCCTGTCATCTTAGAGAGCTGTCACATCACAGCTTTACAGTTGTACAGTGAGTTATACAGTACATTTGGTTTTGTGGCAAGCTCTTTAGTCGTTTTCAGGAAGAGAGTATAAATAGAAGAGAAAATAAATCAAAACCAATGGACCACAATGGAAACAAGAACCTGCCAATGGAAAAAAAGATATCCCCCCTTTTGGCTAATGTGTGGGTTATTTTTCTGTTTGGCATATCATTCTAGCCAAATATTTCATTATTTGTAAAAGAAATCTTATCAGATTTCTTTTTTTTATAGCTGATCTACAAGCTCACAATGCATCCATGATGAGACATGCTGTGAGCTTGTGGGTCGGTGCTGGAGGCACGACCACTTGTCACAGAGGTTCTCAAACTAGAGTCAAGGGACCCTCTGGGTTCCTTGGGTTGGCGTCCAAATGGACCCTGGCGGGTCTGCAACTCTTAAGAGTGTACAAATGGAACCAAAAGGACCTGTAAGGATCCATTTGGTTCCATGTGTACACTCCAGTTCCTTGAATTTAAAATAGTTTGAGAACCACTGGATTCTGCTGTCTTTGCCAAAGCACCAGTAAAACTTAAGTACACGTAACTGAGGTAAATTAGAGGGAGAATAAATCAGGCGATCAAAATGACATTCATGTTATTTTCAAATGGGGCTGTTTGAAAAACATACAGTATGAGCATGAGCGTTGTGCCCTAGCTGTACACCGTTGTCATGGCAACCGCTAGCCACAGAAAGTGTGAGCATGTGTTGTTGAAAGCAACCCCGCTGTTCTGGGCCAGACTCTATGTACCTGCCCCGAGTCTGGAGGCACAACTACACTGCTACACCAGAAAGACCTCTTTGTGCTGTGTGTGTGTGTGTGTGTGTGTGTGTGTGTGTGTGTGTGTGTGTGTGTGTGTGTGTGTGTGTGTGCGTGCGTGCGTGCGTGCGTGCGTGCGTGCGTAGGTGCATGCGTGCGTGCGTGCGTGCGTGCGTGCGTGCGTGCGTGAGTGCCTGCGTGCGTGAGTGCCTGCGTGCGTGCGTGCGTGCGTGCGTGCGTGCGTGCGTGCGTGCGTGCGTGCGTGCGTGCGTGCGTGAGTGCCTGCGTGCGTGCGTGCGTGCGTGCGTGCGTGCGTGCGTGCGTGCGTGCGTGCGTGCGTGCGTGCGTGCGTGAGTGCCTGCGTGCGTGCGTGCGTGCGTGCGTGCGTGCGTGCGTGCGTGCGTGCGTGCGTGCGTGCGTGCGTGCGTGCATAGGTGCATGCGTGCGTGCGTGCGTGCGTGCGTGCGTGCGTGCGTGCGTGCGTGCGTGCGTGCGTGCGTGCGTGCGTGCGTGAGTGCGTGCGTGCGTGCGTATATAAATGCCAAATGTCCCCACGTATAGCAGAATTTGGGAAATTGATATTGGGAGGACAATTTTCCTGGTTCTCAAAACTTCTCACAAGAGAAATGGTTGTTGAAGTTAGGATTATGATGAGGCATTTAGAGGTTAGGTTTAGGGGTTGGGGTCAGAGTTATGCCTGATTTGCCTGAACGACGGGCAATAAAAAAAAGGCATTCATAAAATCGCCATCTTAAGATGTTCATGTTCTCACAAGTGCAGTAATACAAACGTGATTGTTTGTGTGTGTGTGTGTGTGTGTGTGTGTGTGTGTGTGTGTGTGTGTGTGTGTGTTCGCGTGTGCGTGTGTGTGCTTGCGCCGTACTTGCGTATCTGCGGGCGTATGTGTGTGCATGTGCACACTGGTCTTTTAAGAGAAGTTGTTGGAAAAGAGTTTGTGGCATGTCACTGCAATATTTAAGACTATATATCTAACAATCTTTTTGGCAGAGAAGGTCAACAGTCAGTGTGTCTTGTGCTTACTGTACACTACAGTATACTGTACAGTATGTCAGTGTTTATCACTATGTGACTTTAATGGAACTGAGCCCTCCCGTCCAACTACAAATATGAATGTATGTACGGCACTGCAAGTCAACACCACACAGAGCATGTCAACGTTAATCTCCTTAATTGGTGTTGTATATTACAGCCATATAGTTTAATTGCCCCCGCCCATGACAAGCTGTGTGAAAAGGAGACATTTTAATGTAGCCCTGGGCTGTTGTCTGAGACAGAATTCTCCACCCTCACACCTATTTCCTCCATTAGACAAAAACACACATTCGCAGTTGCATGGCACGAGCCTTGCATTAGTTTGGCTATGAGAGTGTGGATCTGCTTAAGCCGGAGTCTTACTTCGTCGCTGCGCGCTGAAAATAGCGAACCTACAAGCTCACAACGCGTGCAACGTGTTGTGAACAGTACGTTGGCTATTTTCGGCCATCATGGCAAAGCATAAATGAGATATTAGGTCAATTGTTTTGTGCATAATGTTGTGATTATTTTCTATAATTTTATATTAGTTCATTGTGTGTCAAGCTGTCAACTATAGGCTAATTGTATATTTTATGCTTTTGCTACAGTATGTAACAAAGTTGTGAACAGTACGTTGGCTATTTTCGGCCATCATGGCAAAGCATAAATGAGATATTAGGTCAATTGTTTTGTGCATAATGTTGTGATTATTTTCTATAATTTTATATTAGTTCATTGTGTGTCAAGCTGTCAACTATAGGCTAATTGTATATTTTATGCTTTTGCTACAGTATGTAACAAAGTTTTCTTTGCCTTTTTACATTTATTTTCCACCGTCTTAAAAGCCGTCCTCGGGACGTGCTTAACATTATTACTATGGTATAATAACACATCTGATAGTTCATATACCAATTTGTCAATGTGTATTTATATCTCCCCAATCAGATAAACCATAACAATACTAATAATAATACTAGCACCTCAGAGTCAACCGAACCGCACAGCAGAACAAGGGCCTCCTCATATCATTTACTAGAAAAACTAGAGCGCTCCAGTTAGCAGCAAACCTCGCCTTTTCCAGTCATGTACACTTTTATCCACTCAGTCACACACCAGTGTGGAGGGCACACAAAAATATTTCCATGAGAAAACCAAAAGTAACAGCACTGGGCTTCATCACTGTGGGTGTTCTTATGGCTGGAAGGAAGGTAAAATGATAAGTCAATGGGTGAATGTATTCTTTATGCTCTAAGGAGAAATACAACTCCCACCATGTCATACATATGAGTGAACTACTGTACCATAACATTCCCTCATATTCCTGGAGCAACATACACACTTAGTCAGTCACATAGTCACAAGATACATGTGCATCCACTTAGGATATAGGAACAGGATAAATATTGTGCCCTGGACTTGCTCAAGCCTGAAAGTGTTAACAGAACAACGTGTAGAGTTGTTCCTACACAAGCCATCTCAGAAAAAAGATCTAGTCCACGAGTGGTTTTTTGTGTGCGTAGTGATCCAAGGTGTTTCAAAGTTTATGTATCATAATCGCACCGAGTCAAAATGAATAATTCTTTGCTATATTTGTTGCTTACAAGTGTTTTAATGTAATTGCATTAGTTGCATGTCCGTAAAGGTGACTGTTGTTAGAAAGCCAGCCAGGCCAGTTGTTCTCCTGTCCTGAAGACTGGATAGAGGTGCGAGTAAGTCACAGATCTGCAAATAACAAATAAGTCTCAAGTTCCTACCACAAAGGTGGGGAAAAAAGGCTAAAGTCACAAGTTATAGTGATCAAGACATCAAGTCAAGTCAAAAAAACTAGAGTCCTCATCAAACCCTGTACACTCAAGACACTGCCACCCGTAGATCTCCATATACTGTATGGAGCTGACCTGTTCTGACATTCCATATGTTGATCTGACCCCTTAAACCCTGTACACTCAAGACACACTCCATATATGGCCAGACCTCATCAAACCCTGTACACTCAAGACACTGACCCCACTGCCAACCTTAGATCTCCATATATGGAGCTGACCTGTTCTGACATTCCACATGTTGATCTGACCTCATCAAACCCTGTGAACTCAAGACACGCTCCATATATTATGGCCAGTACAGAATTGCTATTGCTATTTTATGGACATTAGTGACCAATTGAGCATAGGTTGAAAAGTGGTTAAGTCGTCCTTTAAGTGTGATATTAGTTCAAGTTACGGTAAATATATTAGAGTCCATACCTCTGGGACAAGATAATACTCAAAAAATGATTCTTCACAAGGCTCTGAGGTGCACATGCTGCAGAACTTCATCAGGGCAAACACACTCCTTATCTGCCTTTGTCTGTCCATCTCTATCTGATCTACTCTCAGCATTCTACATAGTCCAAGACACTTAAACCACCATGTGCTCTGTGCACAACTATGCCACTTGTCACAGCAGGAAAGACAAGTTCCACATGAGAAGAAATTAAGTTACTGCACACAGTAGTATTGAAAATCTTTCTTCATATGCAAAAAACAAATAAAACAAGACCCTATTAAGCATGGTTCTTCGTGGAATCATAGTGAAATCCTCTACAAAAGAAAACCAACCCATGGCCTAGTTACTATCTGAATCTTGTACTGTATGTCTGTCGACTATCAACCAATCTGTGAGGACATTAAACATGTATTCGATTCCAGCCAGGGAGTGAGTGTACAGTATGTGTGTTTGCGCGCGTGTGCACACCGGCGCATGTGTGCATACAGTACGTGGGTGTGTGTTTGATAATAATGCCAAGGCAGAGCCTGGCATGGGAGACAGAGAGTTCTTTAAGCAGTACACTGTGTCTGTCTGTCCACTCTAATCTGTGTTATTTGAAACATTGAAAGCAAGTTTGCAGAAAGGTGCTGACACTCCCCGGCTCTGGCCATGGGTATTCCATCTTACAGATTCTTAACTGTTTCTTAATTTCAAGGATCCCCGGTTTGATATGACTGAGGCCACGGGCCCCCATTTAATACGATTTTTATCTCCGACACCCCAGAAGTCTACAGCATACTGTAAAATCTCCAGTGTTCATTGAATTCTGTCCATGCTCAGAGTTACAGACATGAGTCTATAACCACGTGGAGAACCACTGCTCCATCACACTTTCCATTTCATCTGTCTATCTGCTCTACAAATGTGGAAAAACAAAGAAGGGCTCCCTTTCATGGATATGTCAGGGCCTACGATTCAGTTGTGATTCAGTTTTTGTTTTATTGAAACTCGCATAAAGGCGAGAGAACATAACAGAGAGAGGCTCCTTTTTTCCACAGAGGGAGTCAACAGGAAAGCTTCATCCATTCCAGATCAGTGTTGTCATTTGTCTTGTAAGCGAAGGAGAAAGAGGGAAAATCCCAGCACACGGTACATGGCCAGTGCCATGACAGCTCACACGAAAAGCAATCGCATCGCGTTATTTACAGCGTACCAATTAACCACTTAATAAAGCTAAAGTGATAGGAACCAGGACCAGGTGAGAATTGGGATGCAGGGACTTGGTGTGAAGCAAGCTATTGCTATTGTAATTACCCTTACATTGACAGTGTCAATGTATAGTATGTGTGTGACTGTGCATGTGTGCGTGCGTGCATGTACTGTATGTGGGCAAGTGTGTGTGTGTGTGTGTGTGTGTGTGTGTGTGTGTGTGTGTGTGTGTGTGTGTGTGATGCTGGCGAGGTTCTTCATGCATGGTGTGTAAGGGCAGGTTTACTACAGAGTTGCTGTGTGTTCGACAGACTATTAAAGAGTCTATGGGATGTTAAGCCAGCGGGAAACCCAGGGCGACTCCATCTCAGTTACATCAAGCCTTGTTTAACAAAGAGCTTTTCTTTCTGGGCCTAAACACCACTCTCTTTTCGGCGAAGAAATATAAAAAAATAAATCATCCAAGTTTAAAGTCACACCGTTTTATTAGGTTCTAATGCTGACAAAATGGCGCAGGGCTTCTCTGGAGCATGTACCTGCGATTGAATCACTGGATACAGTGCACAGTAACAATCCTCAGTTTTCATTTAACTGAGGCTTTTATTTCTCCATTACTGTTTGTTTATCCTCGTATGGCGTTGCCAACTACCTGAAATTCAAATAAGGAACACCCCGGCCGAGCGTCCCATATTTCTAAGAAAAATAAGGGACGCCCAGAAAAAGATAGAATCTCACTGTGTATGTACAGTTTTTGTATATTAACCACTTGAACCCCAGGGGGAGAATGAGACGAGATCTACAAGTTCACAGAGATCGGCTTTTCTTAGAGAGATATGAGACAACTCAGGTCTAGTGGGGTTTAAGTGCAACAACCTGAATTATAGTATAAAGTATACAACCTGTTTGAACTGCGTGTCATTGATTGATTCCCAAAAATCAGTTCAATAAGGGAGACGTCTTTTAGTTTCCAAATAAGGGAGGATGTCTTATTTCAAGTACCTCCACCTCTCAGATACATATGCATGAATAACGCACACTGACGTTCACATGCACAAACCCAAACATGCACATGTCACAGACATAAAACACATACACATTCACCCCCAACACACATGCATCCATGCACATGCACACATACACCAACTACTCGCACACACACACACACACACACACACACACACACACACACACAGACGTACAGTACATGCACACACCCATCCAACACTCAATCACCCGACCGCCCGCCCCCCCCACCCACACACACACACACACAGACTGGTGTTGTGTCGGCTACAGGACTCTCCCAAGGTCACCCCGAAACCTGATCCACATCCCCCACACATTCCAGAGGCTATTCCACTAACTAGGTAGGCCTACACATGCACTAACACTTATATTAACACACACACACACACACACACACACACACACACACACACACACACACACACACACACACACACACACACACACACACACACACACACACACACACACACACACACACACACACACACACTTCCTGAATATAGCGTACCACCCCCCAACTTCAGTGACAGCTTAACAGTAACCAATTTAACCACTTGAGCCCCAGCATCCCTATAATGAAAGAGTATGTGACATCATGTCACACACCATTGAAAGTAATAGCTGAAAACCTCACAAGATGGCGCCACCTGTCCATTGAACTCAATGGATGGGGTGGGCGTGTTCTAAATTCTGGAAGGAACAATCACAATGTGACTCCTTGTGAAATTGTAGATCGGGGGAAAAAGAGCACACCAAGTACAGTGCCAACTCAGATCCGTTTTACTTATAAAGAGGGTTTAAGTGCTTAAAAAGCTTTCCTTAATTTATAACATTATATTATTAATTTAATTATTAGCAGTAGAAGTCTCAATCTTTGAGGACTGCATAAGCCGGCAGGCTTTCTTGTGTTTTCATCTTCAGTGATGCATTGACTGTATATCGGAAAGTACTCTGTGCTCTTTTTACTGTATGTCACAAAATAAAATCAATCAATGAATCAATCAATTTAACTTCTAGCAAAACATAGCGAACCTTGATAAGATGCCAGGGTCAACTCAATACCTTCATAAAAGAAAGAAGAATGCAGTGATCTCTTGCAGGTACTATTACAGTATGTGAGTCTGCTGATGTAGCAGCTCAATTTCTCTGAAAGATAAATATACAGTAGCCTAAACCGGTTCTCAAATGGCGTCATTGAGAGGGTTCCAGGGGATCTCAGCAAAATGAGGAAAATATTTGAAGGTTTTTGAAAGTTTTTCCCTTATGGGGGTCCCTGGCACAAAGTCTTTTCACATGGGGGTCACAGGCAAATATATAGTAAATATGGGGGTCATTGACATGAACATGAGACATTGCATTGGTTATTTGTTCAATCTTTCCATTTGTTTCCACCCAGTTTTAGCCACTACATCAGATTGGTGGGGGAACCATTCCATCAAAAATAAAAAAAAATAAAGTTGAAAGATCCCTATTTTCACAAGTAAATTGTTATAAAACTGGGAAGCTTGTCTTTGTGCACCAAAAATATCGCATTATGAGCTTTTGTATAGATATCCCCTGTTTTCAGCAAACAGCACGGCCGCCACGCAACAAAGCACAAATCAGCCTCAACTTCACGGCACTGAGATGTTATTACATCTGTGGGCCGAGGCCTTCATGTAGAATCTTCATCACAAGCAGACGACGACAGGGTTGAGGAGGAAGGAGGAGAGCATGGGGATAAGTTACTCCAGGTGGTCATGGTAAATCACCTCCTCAAAGGAGACATCTTCCCCAGTGGATCCAGAGTGCACTCTGACCCCGCGGGGGTCACCACTACCACCGAGCTGCTATGGAGCCATACATCAACCCCCATCCCACCACCCCGCACTGACCCCTCTTAACCTCCATGCGCTTCAAAGGCCTCTGCCACACTAGATATGTGCACGTGATACGACACACACACACACACACACACACACACACACACACACACACACACACACACACACACACACACACACACACACACACACACACACACACACACACACACACACACACACACACACACACACACCAATATCTCACAACGGCAGATTTTATGAATGCTACTTTAGCAATTGTTTGCCACTTTTTATCATAACACCTGAGTTTAATTGCACACCGGAGTCGCTCACCCAAAATAGCCAATCTCACACCCACCCACACACATGCACACCCACACACTCTTCTTTTATTTTTAAGATATTGTTTTTGCTTTTGCCTTTATTGATAGGGTACAGTAATGTTTCGGACTGGAAAGGGGGAGAGAGATGGGGGGAAGACATGCAGCAAAGGCCAACGGGCTCGAGACTCGAACCTGCGACACACCGTCAGGCTGGATTACCGGCCTAGGCGCATGGACCGCTCAGCCACGGCCCAGACATTGGGCTCTTCTGATTGGGAGCTGGAAGGTTCGATTCCTGGCTCCTCCTGACTTCATGTCAAAGCAAGCGAGACACTGTCTGAACCCCTAACTGCTCTTGATTAGCATGTTGGGTATTGGATAGCTGCCTCCATCGTCGGTGTGTGAAGGTGTACCATGTGTTATTAATGTGTATATTAATGTGTGTTAATTATGTGTTGTGTGTGAATGGCTGAAAGAGAAGTACACTGTAAACTATAAGCACTATTGAGTGGTCCGCAAATGGAGTCCATTTGCCATTACTTGCATGTTTGGGTGTTTTTCTCATGGACACTTGTACGTATTTGAAAAACATTCTCTGCATTTAACCATCCTACCTATTAGGAGCAGCGCGGGAGTCTTTGTTAATTGCCCTGGGAGCAGTTAAGGGTTAAGTGTTTTGCTCAGGGCCACATAGACTGGGCAAGCCAAGGGTTGAATCAGTGACCTCTCGCTGAGTTGCTACCCATGCAGCTGGTAGGCATACATACTTTTTGCATGCATACACATACACATGGCCAATTCAACTATATGGAAGTAATTTAAACAACTTAAATGAATTACATTAATATTAATATTATGGCAGGGCTCAGTTACATTAAAGTCACATGGACACTGACATACAGTACAGTATAGTGTACAGCAACTAAGCACAAGACACTTTCTCTGCAAAAAGGAGTGTTAGATGCAGTCTTATACAGTATATATCGTATATATATATTTGTGCACGCAACCTCCTACGTATGTCTCCCATACAGCCCTCCATTCATTTGTCTGATCCCTCTCAACTGCTTCACGTCCAGCAGGTCATCTGTTTCCACGGTAAGGCCTCCATCAACCTCTTCTAGGTTTTCTGGCCGTGACCAGAGTGCGGTTAAGGAGGAGCAAGAGGGGCACTCCCAGGTTAAAAAACACCTGCAGAATTAATGTCCCTACAGATGTATGGAAGGTGTACAGTATATGGAATGTATGGAAGAGCACACCCTGACCTCAGACAAATGGCTGCCAGCAACAGTGCTAATCAGATTAGCTGATTGTTGCTCAGTTAGTTGAGATTCAGAACTCAATTCAATTCAAAAACAAGTAAAATAATCACACCTGTGTGAAGTGAGTGGTGCAACTCTGTGTGGGGGTTTCCGGGGGGGGGGGGGGGGTTCCAGACCCACAGGAACGCACCCAGGGTGCCGGTTCCAGCGAGCCGCCCCGCGTTCAAAATGGTTGAGAAATGACAGAGTTACCGTGCGGAAGTCACTCTACTGTACCCTCTACTGTACTGTACTGTCACTGTACTGGCACACCGAAAGCATCATATATACAGTTAATATGTGCGTGTGTGATTGTGTGTGCGTTAGGTTGCACACAGGTGGTGAAAAACAACCATGTTGTTTTCGTGCTCATACCCAGCCAGCTACCCAGCCACCTACACACATAGCTTCGTAAGGGAGTGGTTGCACCACTCAAAATACACAAAAAGCTAAAAGCAAAAGCAAAAGTTAAAAGAAAAAGTGATAAAGTATAGTACAGCTTGCAGCAGATAGACACAGAGGTCAGTCATATGCCTGCCTAAACAGGTGGGTTTGGAATATGGTGATTGAGTCCATGTTTCTAATATCAGGGGGGAGGGAATTCCAGAGGTGAGGGGCAGAGCAGCTTAAAGCTGTTGACCCCAAGGTGGACAGACGGGCTGGAAGGACTTTCAGTTTGATGGAGGAGGCAGACTTACTGCAAGAGACCGGGTGGGAATGTCAACGTGAACAAGGTCAGACAGGTATGGGGTGGGCGAGGTTATGAATGGCCTTGAATGTACTACTGTGTATTGTACTACCACTGTACTACTAACTACGAGTATTTGTCAAACACTGTACATTAAATTAGTCGTCTGCATTTACCCATCCTAATAGGAGCAGTGGATGCCATTCATAAATACGCGCCCGGGCCCCCATAAGCAGTTAGAGGTTAAGACTGGGTGAGTTGTAAAATAATAGTAAAAGACGAATAGAAGATTTTTTTTAAAGAAAAAACAAGGGTTTACGGGACAGGATTTAGGATTCAGGACAACTGCTCATCAACCGGGACTGCCTCGAATTATTTGGGATGGAACACCCTACAGTAGTTGTGCAAGAAGGCTGCTTCAGGTTGCATTGTTTGGCTATAAAGAATAACATAGAAAAAGGAAAGAAAGGCTAAATTGTATGTAATTTGCTCTACAGTTTTCTGATCTTATACCGAGAAGCAGTTAAATATTTCAGGGCATAAGTTGTTAAAACCAGTAAAAGACAACACTTATGCCAGAGCATAAGTAAGGCGTATAAGAGAGTGCAGTGGGTGGAAAAGCCGCTCCTCGCTCCAGGGGGCTGTTGTAACGCTCGCTCATTCGCTCATGTTGATTAACCCCCCCCCCCCCCCCGGTCGCTCAACAAAAAAATATCATAAAAATAATAAAAATAAAGTATTTTGCCGTGTGTCTGAAACAACAGCTTCACGCTCAAATCTAAATCGGCCCGCTCCGCTCTCATTCGACTCTATTCGTATCCTCTGAAGTTTATGCTATTGTCATATCAATCAATATAATATCGATACTGTACATTGCCCAGCTCTCATTGCCAAGTGTGGACTGTAATCTACAGATCAGTCATTCCATGTGTTATAGAGAATATTATGACATTGTTATGAACATAATACTCTATATCATTAAATGCTTTTACCAGAACACTACTTTGCATATTCCTGTTCACTTATCACACAGAACACCTTTAGCTAGAGGCTGAACACACACGCACGCACACATGCGCAGACGCACACACGCGCACACGAGTGCGTGGCGTGTAAGATTGGCCATACCAGGACTGGGGAGGGGGAGGGTGCTCAGATTGGTGAACCAATAGGATCCACCTCCTGCTTTGGACAGAAATCACAGAGGCTGGGGCAGGCTATTGTTAACATACTGTATCTTAGGACAGACCTGTGTTTGACAAGTACATCATTATACTGATTCACTCTCATCTGTGCAGAAGCATACCGATAACTGTGACCAGTGCTATATAAATTTGGAATACTCAACGGAATCATCACTCACCACCCAGGCCATAATGTAGCTCAGTGCACTCCATTTCTCAACTCTGAGACAACTAAAGACCTATTTACAAAGGCACAGATGTAAGTGAGTGTCAAACTTTTAGAAATAGATAAGGCACAAAACATTTGACCGTCCTGAATTATTGAACAATATGCAGGATCAAAAGGCAGGAAGCTTCATTTCATGGTATACGGTAGGGTTAATTTACGTTGTTGACTGATTGTTTGACACATGCTTAATTTAGGTAGAATTATGTGACATGATATGTAGCTACATGCGCAGGTGCAGTTTTATTTTATTTTGTTTGGCTGTAGGCCCGCGGTTCACAACCTTTTCTGGATCAGGGCCCACTTGAAAATATTGAGAGCGTTCGCGGCCCACCCGTGTGACCACTTAACATGGCAGCTGACAAAAACATTCAGAGCATATTTGTTTTAATGATCAATCGATCGATTGTGTTTCTGGCTTGGATCGATTGGACTAATGTTGTAGCCTGGCGCAGCCAGACTTCATCCGCCCCTAATGCGTATGCATATGCCCCGAGGTATATTAGTATCGTAACGTGAGGCTACTAATGTTGTATAGTTTATGTTCACTCCCGACAGATTTTGTCCAAAATGCACACAAATCGGTACACATCATCTCTGAGGTCAAGTGATCACAACGTATCATCAGCTTTTTCAGATAACGTTCTAGTTTGTTACGATTGGTTTTCAAAGTTTGCGGGTGGGGGCGTGGGGCGGCTGGGCCCATTTTGGGCTTGTTTGGGCCCCTCCAAATAAGTGGAAGTATACTTCTGTGGCTTACTGGCACGAAACAGCTAGCCACACTATACAAACTTGCTAAAATAATTACAGATTTGCAACAAAAAAATTGCTCTGTATACAAGCTCAATTTGAAACACACACACACACACACCCAAATTGTCACCAGTAAATACCTCTCTGCTTTATACTTCCTCCAGAATCACAGGTGCAGACTTAAGCACACACACACACACACACACACACACACACACACACACATACGCACACGCACACGGACATGCACACGCACACGCACACACACACACACACACAACGAACCGGCTGCACACTGCCTGGGCTCCCATGCCCCGGCACCACTGGAGCAGCACATCTGCCCAGGGATCAGGTTGTGTTTGGGGAACCCAATCCACATCCTGACAGGAAGCATGCAGCTCACAGGAGGCTGAAGGCCCTGCCTGGGACCTACGGTACACAGTCCAACCCTCACTGTTGATTCAACCACTTAAGCCCTGTTGTGGACGCTGTCGCACAGATCTACAAGCTCACCTCGTGATGCATAGAGAGCTTGTAGATCAACATATATAAATATGTTCTTTTCTATTTTTTAGATTTTTTGGACAATTTTCATGCTCCAAAAGAGTGGCACCAGATTGAACATGGTTAACTCAGAGTTTGAGATGTATGGATCAATTTGGTTACACAGGGTTAGGCTTAACTCTCCAAGTTAGAAATGGATAAATGATCACAAAACTCCTTTGCGGCTATGTAGAGTTGTAGACATTCCAAATCTTGAGTGTTGGGTTGATTTGATATGTTCACACGTTCATAACCCCCCCAAAAAAGGATTTTACTTTCTGATCCTCTACCCCCATTTAACCCTCTAGGACCTTATTTTGGTCCATGTAATGAAGAGAGATGCAAATGTGCATTAAGAATGTGTCCTCTAGGGGCACCCGCTGGCCAAGTGGTCCAGGCGCATGCCACATATAGGCTTTGGCCTGACAGCGCGTTGCGTGTTCGAGTCCCGTTCATGACGGCCTTTGCTGCATGCATGTCTCTCCCCTTCTCTCGCTCCCTCTTTTCTGTCAGTCTTCACTTGATAGTTGATACTATATCAATAAAGGCAGAAAAGCCAAAAAAGAAAAGAATGTGTCCTTACATTTCACCGAAATGAATCCCTGACTCACCAAAAGGTCAACGGTTTGGCCCAGTATAGGCTTCGGAGTGTCCCTGAGCAACATACTTAACCCCTAATAAGAAAATAGCCATCTGAGCAGCCATCCCCGCCCAGGGACCAGAAAATATTCCTCCTCTCCTTTACACGTACAGTACTGTCGCTATATGTTGCAGAGACTTACCTGCAATCAGCGCTGTAAGTATGGATTATTATAATCTGATTGAGTAGCTAGAATTTTTTTCAATCAACAAATAGATATAGAATAGAATAGATAGCCCATTTTATCCTTCATTTTATTAAATAAACAATTTTTATAATCGACTAACTCTAACCACAAGGCCACTGAGCAGGGAAAAGAAAAAGTGAAAATACTCATTTCCATTACAATGACTACACTTACAGTACTGTGCTTCACATTTACCTCTTATCTGATCTCATAAATGCCAACTCCATTAGTTCTAAGGCAAGGCAGTCTTTCTTAAAAGACATTTGTTTCCTCATTCTGCACACAAGTGAACTATAACAACGTGAACAATCGTATAAATGCCAGAAAGTGAGTGTATGAACCCAAGGGATGGTCATAAAAATGTCACTATAGCATCTCATGGGGTTTCTCTGACAACAGTGAATGAAATCACCCCACAGACTAGAGAGCATGTTGTCCTCTCCGAGCTCTGTTCATTCTGCCCATCACTCCCAACAGTCAGAGAAGGATCATGGTAGCGTGACCTTGTTGTCATCCGTCTACATTTCTCAGTCTAAGGCCGAGAGAGGCATTAAGAGCTCGTATTTTTAAACAGCCACTCTCCGCATATCAGTCGGTCTCCTGGCTGCCACGTAACGTGTGCCATCTTGCCGTCTCAAATTATACGGGATGTTTTGTTCATTTGAATTGGATATCAGTGTTTTAAGTGATGGCTTATTGTGGCCGAGGCTTTCTCCTTGACTGGCGGTAGGTACTCATATCATCGCCCACGGCGCCAGTAGAATAAGATTTCACAGTCACTCAGCAATTCTGTCTAGTGTCTACCAAACATGGGACAAAGTAGGAGAAAAAGCCAATATGAAGGAAGTGACTTGTCATTTCTCGGCACAGACAGCAGCACAAGACAGCCAGCTTGACTTTGACTTTACAATAGTCCTATATGGTCTTTCTATCTTCTATGAGGAAAACAGATCTCTCTATTTTCAGTTGCACACCATCAACATAAAGAAACAGGTGGTAAATTATCCACACTCTCTAGATTTATGAGCAGCCTCCCATGTGTTTTATTCATTTGGGATGGAGACCCTTGAAAGATCAGTCTCATGCATGGCATGCACAGGGCACGGAAGATGAAGACAATTCAGGGGGAGGCTAAAGTGTGATTTCTACGTCATTGTATGGCGATGTCTCACGCCGAAATAGGGGATTTACATGCTTACAACGCATTACTTTCTGACTCATTACGTCACTAGTAGATAAGCTAGCTAGATCAGTAATTTTCTTTTTTTAAGACTTTTTGGGGCTTTACTGCCTTTATTGATATAGGACACAGTGGAGATTGACAGGAAACAGGGAGAGAGAGACTGGGAATAACTTGCAGCAAAGGTCGTCGGGATCGGGATTTGAACCCGCAACACGCTGTCAGGCATGCGCCATTGCGCCTATATGTGGTATGCGCCTCGACCGCTAGGCCAGCGGACGCCCCCAGATCGGTAATTCTTAATGTTGGACATTTTCATACGATGCCATATGAATTAGAATTACTAATGTGGCAGTGGACTGGGACATTTGGCAGAATTTAAGTGAAGCAGTGGGACTGAAGAAGTTTCTTTTAGCTGGTACATATTTTCAATGCTTTTCTAGTTCTTCTAAAGACTTGGAGGAAATATGAAGCACAGGATCTCGTGTCTCCAAACACATTTCAGTTTGTCAATCTGCCAATCTGATTTCCACATCTCTTATTACAAGAGACACACTGGCTTTAGTCTGGATGAGAAGTTAAGACGTTTTAGTTGACACAGTCCCCACAGGAGACATTCTCTGACTACACATTCACCATCCACCAAAGTATTTCAAGACAAACTGTGAAAAACTGACCTGCACCAACAACTGAATGGTCTTTCAAGGCTGGCCTTGATTCCTGATGCACTTTAGGTATTTGGCATTTTTGGTCCATACCGCATGAATATCAGAACCTCAACACAGCATTCCAAGATTAAGTATGTGGTACATAAAAGCTGTTTTGTTGTGTACCTTTCCCACAATGATACACTGTTACTGTTCTTTCTACATCCGTTATGACACTTAATGTGACGCGGGGCAGCTAAATACAATATATTCTCTGGTTAATACATTTCAGAACTTGTTGTGTGATACTAAGTTCACAACTATATTTGTAGAGGCAGCGGTGGCCGAGTGGATTGCGGAGCGGTCTAGATACCGGAAGGTCGCCAGTTCGAATCAGCGATCCGACACGTTAAAATTACCACCGTTGAAGTGCCCTTGGACAAGGCATTGAACCTCTACCATGAAATGCTCCATGTGGGCCTTGCTGTAAACAAGTATCTGATGCTTAGTCGAGTTACCCTTGGTAAACTTGATTTACCAGAACGCATTTCTTCTTCTTCTGTGGTGTGAGCACGTGGGAGGCCAAACTGAGGCATGTCCATTTTTTACATAATACACTACAGTCTGATTGCAATTAGTTCAGATAATCGCAATTATTGTTGCGTAATTGACATAATAATCATAATTATTTCCAACTAAATATCGCGGAAATAGCAAATCTACAAGCTCACGACGCCTTGTCATGATGAAACATGTTGTGAGCTTGTAGATCAGCTACTGTAGTTCCACCATTTTCTTAAAATGTTGAAATAAAAAGTGATTAAGTAATTTGACTTTTGTGTGCATTGTTTTTGTTTATGATGCCTAAAAGCCAAACAGAAATGTATTTTTTATGTTCCAATGTTCAATGCCAAAACACAATTAAATTGTTAACTGCAATGATTTGTAGTAGCCTACAATTAGAAGTAAAATGTTGTGATCGGCCTGTCATGACCAGAGGTTTCAGAAGGTGTTCAAGATCTTTCTATTTTACTCTTCAAACCCCCCACAGGTTCACCAAGCAGAAATGTTAGCTGAAGAACAAATCCACTGCAGACTGATGGCTAACACAATACAATCAGTGGAATCAGGCAGATACTGAAGCAAAGCTGTATGGGGAGCGTCTGAGGTGGTGATCATGTGTGTGGAGAATGTAAACACATTTTAAGAGAAAATAGTATCAGAGAGACTGATCTGATCTGAAAGAGATCTGTGTGTGTGTGTGTGTGTGTGTGTGTGTGTCTGTGCGTGCGTGAGTGCGTGCGTGCGTGCCACGTCTCACACATCCAACAGATTGTGAGATTGGTTTTACAGTTTGGCGCCCAACTGTGTTCTTAACAAGTGTGTGACGACTGAGCACTCAGTGCTCAGGTCAAGCCCGTCCGTCCAGCAGCAACAAGTACTACTGCCACAACTACAGGTTCATTAATATGCTAAACTAATTGGACTGTCGATAACAATGGAAATTATTGTTTTGTTCATTAAACTGCCATATCTGCCATATAACTGCCAAAAGAAAACAACACCACCAACAACAACAACAACCATAAAACAGACCATGATTAGAGTATATTAGAGAAGACTATTCTGAAACTAAATCAAGAGGTTTTGTAACTTTGGGATCCATACTGTATATCATCAGTATCTTCATACTGATGATGATCGATTGTCTTCTTGCTTTTATTTATTTATCTTGTATTTAGTCTATTAGTCTGATTCTATGGTTAGTTGCTGTCTGGTTCTTGTATTTGACTTATGTTTTTGGCTAATGTTACAGCAAGTGTACAGTATACAGTATACTATGCATGACGACCGACAGAAAGAAAGATAAGGTTGCGCATCGTGTCTCTTGCGAAAAATAGACGATGTACAAGTTCACACGTGGCAAGCTGCAACATTTTGTGAGCATGTAGATCTCCTATTTCCCGTGCGCGACAAGGTACACAGCCACGTCTAAATCAGGCATTATGGGCCAATGACTCCAGTTGACATAATGACATTTCCATTGTAAAAGACAACTGGATGTCTATTGTCTATCTTAAAACATAACTGGGGGGGGGGGGGGGGGGGGGGGGACAAGGCAGAGGACAGGCCAGGCCACTTACACATGCTCACATGCTACTCCCCGCAGAGATGATAATAGCTTTTGCCCATCATAAATACCAGAGGGCAAAAAATAGCCAGCCAGCCGCACAGCTCGCAAAACCAACTTCTCACCCAACAACTGCCATGCTCAACCTGCAAACCACTCCATGAAAACATGCCTCGACTTTATGAAGCCTTGGTAAGTGCAACTCTAATAATTCCAACTCTTGTACCACATCATTAATTACCTACATTACTTTGAAATAAGTCCAACTTGATATGCTCAACAGAAATCACCCACAGCGGCTAAAGGAAAAGGTACTGTATAAACATGTGATAGCAACAAAGTATAACATCCAAGTTAGTTTGATGTTAAGATGTAGTCATTGTATACTGAATAAAACTAATTAGGAGCAGTAATTATAGGTCTGGGCGGTACCATTCTTACACAAGGCAAAATCCTGGATTCCTGAGAATCATTTTAAATCAACTGTGAGGATCTTGCACTATAGTGACATATGATATAACAGTGTAGACAAGATCATGCAGACAGGGGCATCAGAGACAGACAGATGAACTCACCATCAGTGCCACGGTTCAGCCATGCCAGTCCAGTCACCAGGAGGATGGTTCGCCAAGCCAAGTCGCGATGCCACCACACCGCCACCATCCTGCCAGCGATAGTCCAGTTGCCTGCCTTTCGGTAAATCCCTGAGATGCTGCCCACAGCAAACACGCCCGCGCAAAGAGGGGGTGTGAGACTGTGTATTGGTGTGAGTGAGTGAGTGAGTAGAGAGCTAGTGAGCGCTAGTCCTCTCGCTCTCTTTCTGTGGCGCTCTCTCAGGAACTCCCTACAGCGCAGCACACACACCCTGCAGCCTCCAGACCTACTCCACACTGACAGCCTGGGAGAGAGACAGACAGAGGGGGGGGGGGGGGGGGGGGGGGAGAAGGGGGAGGAGGTTGTCACTTAGTTGCTCTCTTGCTGTGCTATTTGGCCAACCCTGTCTCTGACCACTTCATGGGGCAAACAACAGAACAGCTGAGCTTTATGTGCACACACACACACACACACACACACACACACACACACACACACACACACACACACACACACACACACACACACACACACACACACACACACACACACACACACACACACACACACACACACACACACACACACACACACACACACACACACACACACACACACACACACACACACACACACACACACACACAGTGGCAGAGGGGGCACCAGGGATGAGAAGAGGCATGAACAGTATGGACCTCAAGCAGTGGCACGCAAAGTAAAGCATGAGAACAGACATTTAAAGCGTGATTTGCGTTGTTGTGCGTCGGCTTTGCGTGCCGAAAACGTGTTCTGAGGAGATTGGCCATTTTTGTGTGGCGACGCCGTTGTGTATGCATTCAGCAGCAAACTGCCTACAGCCACAGTTAAAACACGATACAGATACAGTTAAAACACGCAGGGGACACAGGCAGTGGTGGAAAGTATTTACTTGACTACAGTATATCCAATTCCCAATACTTGTATTTCTAATTAATCCACTACCTCTTGGATCCAAATATTGTACTTTTACTCCACAATTTCTACATTGCATTATTGCTACTTTTACTTAAGTAAAACATTCAACTACTTTTCCACCACTGGATATACAGGCATATATCCTACCTACCGTGATGTCTTGTGTGAAGCCTGTCTATGTGTGACAGCTGTGTCAGAGCTCATTACGGAATGTTTCAACAGCTATGTTACACACACACACACACACACACACACACACACACACACACACACACACACACACACACACACACACACACACACACACACACACACACACACACACACACACACACACACACACACACACACACACACACACACACACACACACACACACACACACACACACACACACACACACACACAGGGATCAGCCCATATCACACGTCAGGTGATTAGAACTCACACCTCCAGGCACCGCCGTAGTTCCACTCACCCTAATCCAGAACACGCACACACATGTGTGTACGCATGCAAATACACATGCCTGTGTGCAAAACTGCAAATATAATGACACATGAAGGCACACACATATTTCACAAATGAATGTGCGTGCGTGTGTGTGCACGCAAACACATACATGTGTATGCAAGCGCACATGTGTGCGTTGCGTGCACACACACGTGCGCACGCACACACACACACACACACACACACACACACACACACACACACAAAATAGGGACAAATTCCACCAGCGAAAGTCTCATGTGGGTTACAAGTTAAGAGGATTAACTCAGCTATTAGCCAGATTACATCAAGTCTACAAGGGCACCCACACAAAACACCAAACAGCCGAGAGATGACTGAATTCACACATGAAGTCCCTGCGAGTATGAGAAGATTTGTGAAAGCGTTGATTGGCCGCATGTTTTTATTCATTCCAAATGGTGGCTGGTGTGCGGGGAACGGAACAAAAGTGAAGTTGGACCGTGTTAAGGCTGTAACAGGGAGGTAAAAACAACAACAACAACCTGACAATAGATGACACCAAATGGACTCCTTCAGTTACTCCCCAGAAGGCCTATGACTGCTTGGGTGGAACAACAGTTCCCAGAACCCCCTTCTCTCGTCTGGTCTTCCACCTCTTGGCGGTCACTATACTGATTTGGACATTGCTATGGATTATATCTATCAGGAGTAGATACGTATTTCAACTCACTTCACACAAGTGAAAGTGGTTAAGTCTGTCTCTGGGTTGAATACAAATTGAACCAATGAAAAGTATTACCTTAGTAAGAGCTTGTGACTAAGGGTTTGCGCACTGGGAGCGCACTCATGTATTATGTTTGTATTGCACAGTGCGCTATATAA
Source organism: Protomyctophum bolini (assembly GCF_963924005.1). Classification (NCBI taxonomy): domain Eukaryota; kingdom Metazoa; phylum Chordata; class Actinopteri; order Myctophiformes; family Myctophidae; genus Protomyctophum; species Protomyctophum bolini. Next base: position 18,002,520 of record NC_137883.1, on the reverse strand, counting down.
TATGCACATACAAGGTTTCCACCCGACAGCGTGGAGATGTAATAAGTCAGACTATTACTAAGCACGAGTTCATGGGGAGAAATGTGAATGGGTCAGTGCACCTCACACAGCCGTCTGCGCTCCATCAAACGCCCAGCATGAAGCCATGCAGCAGCCTGCCTTCTCAGGGCAGCCAGCCTTCTGAGCTCCAGTGGTGAAAATTAAGCACCGTTTCCCAAACAGCGGGTCGGGACACATTTTTAGGTTGCATTTATATGAGTCACGAATTTATATACTGTATAATAGAGCGGCGCCAGTGGGGCCTCTAGAGCGGTGCCCATTGGGCACTGGCCTACATGGAATGATGCAAGAATGAATGCCCCACCGAGATATGTCTGTGTCCCTTTTATGCCCATATATGGAGTCTGTGCAGACATCAGAATAATGTCAGAACAGGCCAGCCCACTGGGCAAGGGCCCTGGCCAGAGCCCGGGCAGAGGCCTTTTGTGGCGGTTCTGGGTCCGGGTCCGCCCAACTCGAAACTGGGCACTGAAAATCGGCGATCTACGAGACTGCAACCCACTGATCTACTGTACAAGCACACAATACCCAAAATGGATACAGAAAAATAAATATATTATTTTAATCATAGATGCACAGTGTGTTTTCATGTTCCAAACTTTAGAACGTGCAATAATATGAGATTCAAGCAAGATGGCTGATGTCAGTCTCACAACTGATAACAACGAACATAATCAGAAACATTGCAAGTTACAAGACGTCATGGAAATGAGTCATGTTTCTGTTTGAGAAGAAGCCTGTGAGAGCAAAAACACCTTTCATCACGCAGGGAGAGGAGCGGGGTAGATGTCTGTGAACAATCCCTGCTAACCTGTGAAACAAAATGCTGTGGCGGAACCCAGATGATGGAATTACAACGGGCAGCGGTGGAATGCGTGTCATGAGCGATGTTCCACCCTTGGCCACACTGACCCTCAGCTCTGTGAAATTAAGGGGATTTTCAGCAGCTCAGTAGTTAAAGCTGCCATCATAGAGTCTTGGAAAGCTGTTTATAACCGTGGCAACACAGCTGTCCGCTGCAAGCGGTCCAACCAGGGTGCAACAGTTGCATAAATGTGACATCATTATCATCATCATCATCATCCAGCCAGACAATGTCAGGCTTTTGAGTCAGTTGTCTTTTGAGTAGTCAGTAGTCTTTTGAGTAGTCAACTTTATATTTCTTAGTGTAAAGATTATGACATCTTACTTGTTGCATAACATTCTCAGGCTCCTTTTAATTACAAGCCATAAGATATTACCGTATAATCAGCGAACCATATTGATGTGTAGTATACTGATGTGTAAAAAAGGACTATTTATAGGCAAGAACAAATTCAATTTGAATTCGATGCTTTTTCACTTTTGGACCTGGCATATTGATGTGTTTTGATTTTGTATTTTGTACTTGATAAATAAAGTTCATTGCTGCGTCCAGCCACGTGCATGCACTCATCTAGAACCATGTACAGTGTACACAATAGCACACACAATGTAAATCCATGATCTCTGGGGATGATTGCATATTGTGAGATCCCACACGGTCCATTTCTCCCACCGCTTCCACAGCTCCCCCCAGCAGCGTCTCAGTCCTCCCAGAGAAAGAAACACTGATGAATATGCAGGATTCACACAATAGGAGGGACAAACCACTCCGCTGGGACTGATGCTTTGAACTCTAAGAGAACGCAGAGAGGGAAGAAAAACTTCATTGACGAGGAGCAAAAAAGACAGTCACAGCGAGAGACTCCCTTCTCTGTCCGTCAGTCCGTCTGTCTGTCTGTCTCACCAATACACCACCTCTCCCTCTCTCAGAATGGGGAGACATGGGGACATTATGAGAAAAATGAGAGATTCTATTCAGTGTCGAGGTGTTGGATCAACGGCAGATCAACAATAAAAATAATAACTTATGCACACTGGTTCTCATGTAGTTCCATTTTGTTTATTTCGGTTTGTTCAATGTGTTGATTGAATTGAAAAGTTGAACGACAGTATAAACAAGTGGAGCAAAGAAAATGTGACTGACATGCGTCAATAACCTTTACAAACAATGTAAATTGCGATTATTCGTCGTATGAAAATAGCCAATCTACAAGCTATCATTGAGTTTGCAGATCTGCTATTTTCGGCACTTGACACCATTTTACAACAGATTGTGAATGACACATTTACCCATGTATTGTGGTGCTTGTAGATAAATACAGAGGGTCGAAAAAAGAAACAAGTTGATGTTGGAGATGGTATAATTGTAAATCACTGAACAGACCTCGGAGACACATCTTCATATTTTAGTCAGACAAACTGTGCTGTTGATGCTGATTTCAAAGACAAATATCACCTCTAAGAACTTAGCTTTTTGTCCTGGCAGAACTGTCAGACTTCAGCTAATGAGGAGTCTACAGTCTGCACCAAACAGACCTTGAGAAGAGAACGCTGAAAGGGAGAAAGCACTCAAATGACTTTGAAGAGTTTTCCTCCCCCGAGAAAATGATAAGGAGGGTTTGCATGATCTCCTGCTTAAACCCATCAGAATCTGACGCGCGTGCAAGCCAGGGTCAAGCGTCGGATTCTAATGCGTTTGGAGTGAGGCCAGGTTCAGATTTTCAAAAGCCAGGTCATGTTAACATGAATATAACATGAACCAAGTATAGAACCGACCCCAGTGAACTAAGTACCAGTTTACTAAAATACAAAGGGTATAAGAAGTTAAAAACCTGGAAATAAATACTTGAAACCACTGGCTATAGAAATGTATTCAACAGTATTTACCAAATGATTCCATATACAGTACAGAGTACAGTGTGTGTCATATTATTGTGTCACTCATCAACTGACCTGTTTGACAGAAATCAACTGTAATGTCTTTCCTGGGTGCAACATCCCTGTGTTCCACACAATTAAAGTAGTACATCATGTGTAACCACCTACATGACTCTGCTGCCATTATACATGCATAAAGATGTATAGTGTATAGGTCATAATTAAGTTGGATGCAGGTTGGGTGTTGAATGACTCTGTCCCACAGAGTTCCTGTGGGCTGAATGCCAGAGTTGGGTAGTAAATGTCATGATGTTTGTGATGCTCGTAAACATTTCACCTCAACACAGCTCCAAGCCAGGCGGGTTCCTTACCATTAATCTCAGCTTTCTTATAAAAACACACACAAAACAAATAATAACCTGGATAAAAAGACCAGCAAGGTTTTTCAGAAGGCCACAGCAAAAATAGCCAGCTGACAAGCTGCACTTGTAGAATTGCTAGTTTAGCTATATTAAATAAAACATTAAAACTCCCTATACTCCTTTATTTTTGCACTGGCTATAAAAAAAAAGAAAATTAAATAAATAAAAGCTAATGATATGCCCAAAAAGGGATGTCAGTTTCAAAGTGGTTAAACACAGAATATGTGTAAAATAATCTACTATTCAAATCATGCCAACACAGCGTGTGTGCGCATGTGTGAGTGCGTGCGTGCGTGCGTTGACTCAACCAGTTTGTCAGCAATTTCAATTTGGATTACTAATTTTAATTGACCTATTTTGTTTGTTTGTTTGTTTGTTTGCTAAAGTGTGGTAATCTGGGTGAGAACAGCACATTCTCCAGAGCCCAGAGGAAGTGCTTGGGCGAGACAGTGACTCAGCCCCTCATACGCTTACAGTGTACGTAGTGTCAGCAGTGCAGCAAGTGGGCGATCCCTGCAGCTGTAAAACGTGAAATGGTCTTTGGCGTGGCCGAGACTACTGAAAATTATGACATAGCTACGTCTGAGGGCATTTTAACTACACGGGCCTAGGTTCATTTTACGGCCTCCAGACAATCTTCCTAATTGATTTATTACGTTATATTTTAAGAAAATAGACTTGCCTCACTCGCTCCCAACACAAACAATGCAATGTTGTTGAATTGTGGAGGTAGGAGTATCTAGTGTGAGTAGTAGGGTCAGAAAAGACAGCTGCATTGCCTGCCTTTTGGTTATTACTTTATTTTCCTTTTAGGGGGGTGCATTGATTCTTAAAATGTGGAAGGGGTGGAGAGTTTTTCAGTCTGAAAAATCACTCAATTTATATCTTACACCATCAACATGAATTTCTTTCTTAATGACTTGAAGCGTCATAAGGTAAATAGCAGAAATAGTCGATTATGTGAACTTGTAGATCAGCTATGGTTTTTTTTTGTCCGTGGGCGTGCGTGCATGCGTGCAAATCTTGGATTTTTTTCAGTTAGGAGTAGGACATATGACATATGATTTTCTATTCAAACAACCTGCTAGGTCTTATGTTTACTACAAATCAGCTGTGATGTATTACACCAGTCAACTGGGATCTCAGGTGAGTTGAAAGCTCCCTAAGTGGCTCAGGTGCTCTCATGTTTCCTCGTAAAATGTTCATCCTCAAGTGGTTTAAGCCACCGGACCCTCCTCAAAGCACCCGAATACAAACGACAAAAGGTGTAGCTTCTTTGCGTGTGGTAATCTTCACAATCTTATAGCATCAGTGGGAGAATCTGTGACAAACAAAGACGAATCAGGCATACCACTGAGGCTCTGTTGTTCTAGCCGGGCACAAGGCCCTTTCTTTGGACCAGCAAAATCCTTAGTGTTCATTTAACGGAGAGGATGTAAAAATAGACTTGCAATGGTTTATGTTTTTACACTCTCAGAGTGAAATGAATACTCTGCATTTCACAGTGTGAGCCTGCCCAGCCATGAAACACACCTGCATCTCGGGTTTCTTTCACCCATGCATGGACACACAAAACAGCCACACAACATAAGAGATGGATTTCCTGTGTCACTGTTTGGCCATTTGTTTGGAGCACCATTCTCTGATTTTCCAAGAACTCCACATCCTGCATAAGCCAAGAACAGCATTGAGCAAATGTCTCTCTCTCTCTCTCCTCCTCTCACTTGCTCTGTATTTGTCCTTATATCCTCTCTCAGCCTCTCTCCCTCCACCCCTGTCCTCTCTCTATGCCTGCCCTCCAAAGGCCCGGTCTTCTATTGCTGGTTCTCTGATATGTAAAGCCCCCTTGTTTATGTCAGCAGACTTGCAGTAGGTGCCAGAGAACCATACCTCAGTTTCCTCAAAGACCTGCTGCTCCCATTCACACACTAGTTGCCACGTGATCACTCTCCCCGGGCACCATAATAGCAAAGACAGAGATCTAACTGACATAGCAGATATCCAGTCACCAAGAAGAGAAAGAGCACTACAGTACATGCTTCATTTATCATTTCCAGACATTACCAAAAATGGCTTGGTGTCCAACAAATAAAACAAATTGCAGTGCACCTTACTGTAAGTAAGTACATGGCTCTACTACTGCATGAAATGCCTGCATTACCGAATGATTGTGAATGATTATAAGACACCAAAAACATAAATGAACAATATCACATTCACTTCCCACACAGAAACTGCACAAAATATTTGGTTAAAACAAAAACAAAACAGAAATAAATATAAATTTTCTTTGTCCGTATGTCCCATGCTTTTTCTATATATTCTGCAAATCTTATGTTAAAAAATGTACAGTATGTTGCACGCAAAAGCATCAGTACAAGAATACAAGCGTGAGTTTAGCCATTTAAACTTTCTACACTTGAACCTGAGTCAGTTAATTGGCTCTGGACGTTTTCCCCTCTACACCCAACCTCATTGCATGAAGCTCACAACACATTGAGATGCGTTGTGAGCTTGTTCCAGTGTTTTAATCTGCATTCACCACTTTCCCTATACATTATTTATTATTATTTGGTTTTTGACATGTTTATACATGAGAACTAGTTATAATGATCTGGTGTCAATGACATATTGAAACAGAAGTTCAATAGCATGTAGAATACGAAACAAAACAAATTTAGTACTTCCACATGATTCCAAAATGTGACGATCAGCCCTGTGCTGTGAACATTCCTCCAGTTTTCAAACCTGCCATAGAAATCTTGGCAAGTAAAGTGGAGTGCAGTTCTAGACAGGGGAAAAGACAATTTAAATAGTCATTTTAGCTTTAAAAGAAAAGCACCCCAGACAAGCCCTGCGTAAATAAATATTTGGACTGCGTCTGGGAACAGGTGCTCTCAATTACAAGGGAAAAATTGGAGGAGATTTTCTTAACGTGGCCTTTGTGCAGGAGGGAATTGGGGAAAGCGAGGCTTCCCTTGCCAAGTCAACCAGGAGCATTTAATGAAGGGATTGTTCCTGACTGTCTGCTGGCCGGCGTCGGGTGGACACTACAAACCAAAGGGTCTAATTAAGCGGTTCCTCTGACGGTCAGACCAATCAGACAGCGGGGGTCACAACACTGGCCCACAAACCGGCGGTGACCCTCACACCTGCCTGGTTGTATTATGTTGCAATGTGTCTCTGAGTGCAAGACACACGCACTCACAGTCTCTCTCACACACACGCACTCACAGTCTCACACACACACGAACTCACAGTCACACACACACACAAACTCACAGTCACACACACACGCACTCAGTCAGTCACACACACACACGCACTCACAGTCTCTCACACACACACACACACACACACACACACACGCACGCGCACACACACACACACACACACACACACGCGCGCGCACACACACACACGCGCGCACACACACACACTCGCACACACACACTCGCACACACACACTCGCACACACTCGCGCGACTGGTCCCTTAATTAGCATGTAAACACAAATGCATGTGCACAGTGCAATGTGTGCGCACACATTGGACCACCTTCTGTATGCATTCAGTAACAATGAGTAAAGCATTGATATTTAATCATATACAACAAAATACAGTAAGTCCCTTTGGTTCAGCCTGATTTTGAGATGCAGTGTACTGTAAATATGTGCGATATTAAGGAAGGGTATATGTGAGAATAAGTGTCATGTGCACAATACATCCAATAAATAAATGCACCTACTGTACTGTATGTTAGAATACATAAGGTCTATACTGTATGTCAACATCATCAAAGAAAAATACACTTGGTTGTAACTACTTGGTTCTCTAAAAGGAATTACTCACTAAAGCATCATTGTAGGCAAGGGAATTCTTAACCATATTAACCACATCCTGATAAACCTTTTTTTGTACTTTTTTTAGTTAGGATGTAGGCTTACGACTACCGGTATGTGAAGAAAGGTTCAGTGATTTCTATTCAAACAAAGTTTTTAGCTAAAAAGCATAATTTTATACGTTGGCTATTAACAAATAGCAGATACACAAGCTCATATCCCATCAAACGTTCATGCCCTCCTTCCAGTGAAAAAAAGGAAAAGAGATCACCTAGCATGGGCCAGCATTGGCACTAATGAGTGAATGCTACAGAGTGAAGACACCCGTTTCCTGCTCCAATTAGGCCTTCTACAAATGTGAATGTGATTTAGATAGACACTAGGTTAATTGTTTACCGTATCTATCTGGTGTCCTATAGTCTCTTTGAGGCGCTAAATTGTAACAGCAGCTAATTAACCAGCAGAGAGGACTGAGAATGTGTGAAAGTGCAGAGTGAGAGAGTGCAAGTGCGAGTGCGCGCTCACGTGTGTGTGTGTGTGTGTGTGTGTGTGCTTGCGCGTCGGGGTGGTGAGCAGTGGGAAATGTCCGTTATCAGCTATTTGAGCTTGTAGATTGGCTTCGTGTCGTACGATGAATTATACTGTAAATGAGGCCTTAGATGTGTAGTGTGTAGTGAGGCACCCTGAACTATTGGGTTCACAGAAGCTGCAATTAAAGGAAAAATCACACCCGTGTGAACTGAGTGGTGCAACTCCCTCCCTCCCCCCCCCCCCCCCACCACCTCTCTCTCTCTTATTAGCAGGCAACAGTCCCTCTCTCTGTTTCTGGCACAACAGCGCCCCTACTGGTACTCATAGTCATATACTGGTGCTCATTAACGTCACAGACACACATAGGTGAACACAGACATTGCTGTTCCTTGGAGTGGTTGCACCACTCAAAAAGGCAGTGTATTTACCATATCACACTCTCCTTAACGAGCACTAATTGTGTGTGTGCACTGAGCACGTGCAGGAATGCATGAGCAAAGCCAGGGTGCAGGAGGAGTTCAATGAAGAGTTTGCTGCATGGACGCAGTGGTTTGTGTCAAACCTGTCAAAAACAATATCAACTGGTCAAACCTGTCAAAAACAATATCAACTGGTCAAACCTGTCAAAAACAATATCAACTGGTCAAACCTGTCAAAAACAATATCAACTGGTCAAACCTGTCAAAAACAATATCAACTGGTCAGTGTGGTCCTGAGGTAAAAACAATATCAACTGGTCAAACCTGTCAAAAACAATATCAACTGGTCAGTGTGGTCCTGAGGTAAAAACAATATCAACTGGTTAGTTTGGTTCTGTGGTAAAAACAATATCAACTGGTCAGATACATCAAAATGATATGCAGTCTAGTCGTTGGAAATTATAATTTCTTAAAGACAATAAGTCACAGTATTATTAGCACACTGAATTTTAAATAACATGCCAATGTACATACTGTAACATGTTATAAGTTTGTTGTAAGCATGTTATAAGCTGCAGTCCATATGTTTCATGGCCTAAGTCCAAATTATTACTGCTCCTCCAAAAGGGAATCCCTGCTTGGAGAGATGTTGCGCTTCATGGGCTTCAGACAACGTAATCATTCAATGACAACAGCAACAGCATAAAATACAAGCAGCTACGGGTGAAGGCAAACATATGAAAAAGTATACACTTTAAGTAATAGAAATTACTTGGCCCAGATACTGTAGGCAAAATAATTGCTACAACAAAGGATGTGTGTCGTCTGAGGTCCACCGCTTCGGCACTGTTCAAGTTACGTCAACATCGTCACCCCCCCCCCTGAAATACCTGGTAGGTCGGACTATTCCAGCGTGGCCAGATGTGTGGGTCCTACTGTTCCCGAGGTCGCCAGATCTGACTGGGGCGAGTGGACTTTGGTGACCAGAAATGCATGGGTCCGACCGTTCCGAGGTTGCCGGATTTGACTGGGGCGAGTGTGTTTTGGGGGGTGAGCGTTCTTGTATTCCTATCAACCATAATGAGGGCAAGCAGCTTCTGTGGCCCGGCACTGAAGGTATAGGGTCATCTGTTACGCATGGCCTCCCAAACATAGTCTGCTCTCTGTTCACACACAGGACCTGGGATTTCAGCGTCCCTCTGCACCACACATCCTGGTTTCGTCCAGACGATCATGTTAGGAGACAGTGGGACAAGCCAAAACACGTGGACACAACCAGTGTAAGCATGCATGTCAATGTTCGCAGATGCAGACTAAATCCTAGATTGTTAAACCACACAGTCACAAGTCCTATAGCTATCCGAGTCCACCTCCATTTTTCCCTCTAAAACAAATGTATTTGCCGAAAATAGCCAATCTACAAGCTCACAATGAGTGTAGATCTGCAGAATGCTCACCAGAGAATAGCGATGCTAGTGTTCATGTGGTTGAAGTACATTACATTATAAGTAAGTGCCTGCCTTGAAACGTTGGTATGCAACGTGTCCGTGGTTTGCAGAAACATACGTAGGCTACAACAGCAAAACATTATAATTATATATCGATTGTGAATGCATGTTGAACTGCACCGGAACAAGTCACTTAAGCATTAACAGATCCCGCTGTGCACTCAATGAGCCATCTGAGTATCTGTTGGATAAATGCAAAAAAGTAAAAATCCCCTCCCCCAGGGACCAGTAAATAATCCCTTTCACTTAACAGCTGACCAACAAGGCATTTTTTCATTTTTTACGTGGAATCCAGCTAAATGAACAAAAGTGAAGCCTAATCAATACAACTGGTCCATTACAGGTCGATGTGGTTGCACTCGAATTAACACTGAGGATGTTACTGTGTAGAAGGGCCTGGTCCACACCCTCCAGGCCAAGATAGAACTGTAATACCTACCTGTATGATTTTGATTGAGAGGGAGTCTAGAGGGAAAGTGAAATGAGAGTCCCTGCTGCATATTTTCCATGTGCACCCGCACCCCTCCCTTGGCTGTAGTGCTGAAAGCTCTTTTGTTTGGTTGTGTGAGTGTACAGGCTGCAGTGATGCGCACGCACGCACGCACACACACGCACATACACACACACACACACACACACACACACACACACACACACACACACACACCTCGGCCCCTTGACCACATGTGCGCTTGTGTCTTCTCAGCAATATTTTAACGGTACACACCTGCATTCGCTTGACTTGCTCCTCTGTGTCTACAGTAGGATGTGAGAATGTCCATTTTTGAGCCATGGTCGAGGAATGGAATCATGTGTGGCATTCAAGTAGCCTAGTGTTATTCACACCCGTGTGAAGTGACGGTGGCTTTGGAGTCAAGCACAGTTGCTGACTTACTAGAATTTTCGACCAGCTGATTTACTAGAATTTTCGACCAACAGATTGTTATTATTTATTACGAAAAAAACGATACCTTTATTGTTATACTTATACTGTGTGTGTGGAGACTGTGTTCAGACGGTGTTCCACCACTAAAAAATGGATAGGCCATGTTCAGAGAGGCTGTAGCTGAGTGCGCTGGTTCGAACCTCTGCTCGTCCACTCTGTGTAGAAGTGTCTCTGAGTAAGACGCGTAACCACTAACCTCTCCCATGTACTTATCTGACTCATCTGAGCAGCAATCTGCAGGGTGAAACCTTGAAACAATTTCCCCTCCACCAGGGACCATAATATATAGCATTTCACTAATATTATGTCAGACTTCTAAAGACAGGAGCATGCGAGTATGCATACAGTACTGTATCTTTGGGCTGAACCAGAGCAACGATACATGAATACAATTCACACCATAATGTTGCTCATAATGGTAGAATTACACTTTATATTATATTGTTATGTTGTTCACCTTGGCCTTATGATATGATACGGAGGCCTGGTATTGATTGTGTTGGGTACAGCTTGGTCCCGTGACACACAACTCCGTATTAGCTACACATGCTTCCTGCCGTCCCAAGAAAACCACTTGACCACCAGCGTTCAACAGTGTTGGAAAGTACTCACATATTTTACTCAAGTAAAAGTATCAATACTGCAATGTAGAAATACAAGTAAAAGTTCTGTATTCAAAATAAAATACATCTTTTGAATATAGCAAATCTACAAGCTCACAATGCATTGCTGTATAGGGCTGAAGTAGTTAATGTATGTTTTGTTTTTGTAATAAATCTACAAAATCTATAAAACTTAAGTGTAGTACAATTGTACTTTACACCACTGGTGATGTACTAGTACTACTCCCAAGATTTCAACTCTGCCTCAACAAATTCCTCGACAGAGACCTTCAACTGCAGCTACTCCAGGCAGCCCAAACATCTAACCTCACCCTTAGTGTCAGTCACAACAGGAGAAACAAGAAAGGTGCTTACCGTTCAGTGACTGTGACAAAAGTCAAATGCATTCAAATGAGACAAAATAGGTTGAATATTGACAGGATAAGGATGATATAGTCACTAAGTGAGACCAAAGTGGACAACCAGTGAAGGCAAAAGGAGACATTCTGCTCAGTTCTTCAAGTGCATGTGACCGACTGTCATGTAATTAACATGCAATGATGTGTCAACCTTCCTTACACCAGCCACTTGTCAATGAAGGTCCTAAAGAGGAGATTCATGATTGTATTCATAAAATATACAGTTGAGGTGCCTAGATGGACTTAGGCCTACAGGACCCCTATCAGCTATCACCAGTAGTTGCCCGAGTGTGTGCGCACCCACACACACACACCTTCCCACCCATACACACACCCGCGCGTGCATACATACTGTACACATACATACATATACATACATACATACTGTGCACCACTGACATATTTTGGCAGTAGCGGTTCCTCGAATATTATGAGTACACTGAAAAGAAATAAAAGAGGCAGCCTGCTCAAGGAGGAGATCAGTGGCGAGGAAGAATCTGATCTGTTTGAGAATGTCGTGAAGCTACAGTCTATTGTTGCCTACAGTGTCTATTGTTGGGAAAGTTCCAGCTGCAATACCTGGCCTTGACCAAGGTCCCTGGTTTTCTTGGATAACTATTTTAAGACGAGCAGCTGTGTTTACATTCCTCAGGGAAACTCAGTGGAGTGCAACACAAAAAGGAGACAATAGTAGTAGGTATCAGATTCAGAGACACAATTCAATCAACAGGCCACACAAGTAGAACTCATCATCGTGTACCCTCAGAGACCAATGAGGGCCCCCCACCCACCCACCCTCCCTTTTGACATAGGAATCAGCTACCTTTTCTCCTAGAATAAGATTATGGTTGATTGATGTAAAGTTGGAACATGGCAGATAATTCCTTTGTCCTGTTTTTATTGTAGCCAGCAAAAGCAGGTGAGACTTCCCCGTTTCCCTCTAGGAATGTTTGACTATAAAACCATCTGCTCCGGTGGCTGATGGGAAGGCCAGGGGCCTTGCAGTGTTGGCAGGGAAACCCTGTCTTTAGCCGGCTCGGCTGACCCAGAGCTCATTTGTCAATCAGACGCCCTTTTCCTTAATTAGGCGAAACACTCCAACAGTGTGGGTTGAGCCCCAGCAGCGACACGTGACTTAGCGGAAAACACAAGCTGTTTTACAACTCTGCTTCTCAATCTGTCTGTACAGTGTATGCATGTATGTGTGTCTGACACTCTCCCTTACTTTATGTCCCTTTTAATGCTGCACAATGGACACATGGTGGAAAAACAAGCAGCTATTCTCTGGCATGACTAATAAATGTTAAAATAAACTGTAAAAGGAGCATTTCTATAGCGCCTTTCTCCAAAGGACTTTGCAATGTGCATTACGTTTCCCCCATTCACACACACATTCACACCACGATGGCAGTGGAAACCATCCAAGGTGCCAACCTGCAGGTCAAGTTTCCTTCGGCAGGATGTATTGATCTTATTCCCATTTATTTCTGAGATAAATGGCTGCTGAGCTGTGCATTAAAAAAAAACTATACTTTTATTGTTATAGTTACTGTGTGATATATGTTGTTTATCTTTATCATCCAGAACCTACGGTCCTCTGACACAGGTCTTCTCTCCACACCCTGCACCAGAACCTACGGTCCTCTGACACAGGTCTCCTCTCCACACCCTGCACCAGAACCTACGGTCCTCTGACACAGGTCTCCTCTCCACACCCTGCACCAGCTTGTTTATCTTTATCATCCAGAACCTAAGGTCCTCTGACACAGGTCTTCTCTCCACACCCTGCACCAGCTTGCTAACGCTTGACGAGAGAGTCTTCAACTGGACCTATTAAGCCAGCCCTGGTAATGCATCTGTTCACCAAGGCCTTTTACCGCTAGTTATATTTTTGTTTAGTTAGAGTACTTGTTTGTTTTCTTTGGTTCATTGAAAAGCGTCCTTGGGTTTGTTAAGATATCATTAATGCCATCCATTAGTTTAGAGATTGTAATGCTCTTTTCGCTCCAGTCTGGTAATTGTACACTGTAAAATTATAATGTAACTTTGAGTTTCTGTAGCTAAATAAGTAGGAACCAATTGGATTGGACTCTTAAGGTCCTTGTAGACTGGACGCGTTTTCCGGAAAACTGGCGGAAAAACGATGCTAAAACTCAGAAAAACACAACAGTATGCAGGGACCTTTGAGGTTCTGCAACGCCAAGAGTGTACAGCTGCAACCATTATACACGTCCTTTTTAAATGTACACGGAGGATCTTACATTGTGGACTGGGGTACCACTGTGCCAGAGATACAAATCTGGGGGTGCTTTAGATTTAAAAGCTTGAGCGTCACTGATCTATATTCTCGTGCAACCGCTTGATTGTGTGACTCTGATGTGCATGATAATAGTACAATGATAATAGTACAATGTTGATGGAAATGTGTTGTGAGTGTGTTCTCAGAAACCATACTACTCGCGTTCCATCATATACACTAACTGCTCATTCAGTGACATCCAGACATAATTCATCCCTGTGATGATGCATGTTACCCTGTCTCCCCGGGGATCTGAGTGCATTACATATGGAGCTATCGGTAGCCTTTCCCCTGACATGGTTGTTTGCTCTTTTCCAATGATCGCACAATGAAAACACAGGAAGCAGCATGGAGGGCGATGGGGGCTCCGATCGATGCCTCCGTGTCTGACTATAAACTGGGCGATGTCTTTACTTTTGCCCTCTTCACTTCCTCACTCCCACCCGCCACTCCCCCACTCCTCTGACACGCCGCTCAAGGCCCTTTCTCTCTCTCTCTCTCTCTCTCTCTCTCTCTCTCTCTCTCTCTCCCCTGCTAATGTATCTGAATGCAGCCGCATCCCCGGCCGCCTCGCAGCAGTCGATAAGTACTGGAAATGCTCTCCGTCTCTGAAACATCACTCCTTCACTTACTGTAAGAGACGCATCACTGTGGGCACCAGTCCCCACACTGCTGACAGCGAGGAACACAACACCAGGCGGCCGGCCGAACAAACGACGACCTGGCATCATTCACATAGATATACGACCACAGAGATGAGATGATAGTTTTCAGTACCAAACTCCCAGGGAACAGACTGTGTCTGGATTGAGATCACCTTTTTAAAATGTAATCCCAGTTAGTATTTTTCCCCCATACATCGTTCTAGGAATAGAAAAGTAAGCTACAATTGGCATTCTTCTTTAACCACATGAACCCTAGTAGGCGAACATACAGCAAAAAACAGCACAAAGAAGATAACGCAAGTGTTGTGAGGACTATTTTCAGCTAGAGTTTTGGTGTACATAAGGGGAGAAAATGGACGGGACCAAGTACAGACAGCAGTAAAGTAAAGCTGCAAAGCGGAACTTATTTTAAGGAATAATATATTGGGGTTCTCCCTGCTCTTCTATTGAGAAATGTAGACCCCGTGTCTGGGTAAGAACACTACTGATTGACAAGAGGTATCACGTCAATGTGCAACATCTCCACTGCCCAAGTTGGTCTTAGCTCACTGGTAATGTGGGATACTGGGGGTGTTAGAATCCTTGGCAAGACATGAAAGTTATGGATTGCAACTTGTAAGGAGCGCGTTTTCTTTTCTGTGTTGTACGTTGTAGAATGGTCAAGTAGGGTACTGATAAACACAAAAACAAAAAGTTTAAATATGGAGATAAGAGGTTTCTGCATGACAGCAATGATATCCTCTTTAATATTCAAACATCTCTCCGCAGTGTTGACATTTATTAGTCCTTGGTAGCGGACTGATCAGAGTGAGCCATTGACCGGCAAGGACATAAAAATAGCCTTCCAAATCTAAATCAGAGGCTGATACACAGTCAAATATTGGGGGTGTTCATTTAACTCCAAGTGTGCGGACCCATAAGGGTAAAAATGGACTCTTTCAGAGGAACAAACACCCACACACTGTCTTCAAATGCAGTGAACCAACTTTTAATAGGGAAACGTTTTGGCCTATGCGACCATAAGGATAGCCTGATGAAGGCCGCATAGGCCGAAACGTTGCCGTTTCCCTATTAAAAGTTGGTTCACTGCATTTGAAGACAGTGTGCGGGTGTTTGTTCCTTTTTCATTGTTGGGCACTGTACCCTCTCCAACGCACCTGTCACCTGTAGGTGTGCAAAAGCCTTTTTTGTTTTACTTACTCATTTTATACTCTTTTTTAGAGATAAAATTAAAAATTACTGTTAAGTCTTGCTTTGCTGGATGATCCAATATCTCTGCCTACAGATAACTTTGTAAACCATGCAGTCACTATCCCAAATAAAGGGGGTTAGGAGGATGTTTTAAATCTATGAATTGTTTTCGACCCTATTTAGCCACTAACTACATTAAATTCCAGGGGGTCCCCGGCTAAATGATAGTTGGGGAACCAAATGGACCCTTATGGGTTTGTAACTCATTTGTGCACTTATGTGGGGGGGGGGGTCCATAGACTAATGCATGTCAAACTGGGGACAGTGGGGGTCCTTGAAATTTAACGGGATGAGAATCACTGCTCGAGCCGAAGAAAATCTTCTCTTATGGGGGTCCCTGGCATGTTTTCAAATGGGGGTCCGCAGGCTAATTAGTGTCAATTTTCAAATGAACATAAGATAAGAGTCCTATGTTGAAATTGTTGACTCTGACCTGGTTGTGGTCCTGTGCTACCACATGAAGAATGACCTGGTTGTGGTCCTGTGCTACCATAAGAATGACCTGGTTGTGGTCCTGTGCTACCATAAGAATGACCTGGTTGTGGTCCTGTGCTACCATAAGAATGACCTGGTTGTGGTCCTGTGCTACCATAAGAATGACCTGGTTGTGGTCCTGTGCTACCACATGAAGAATGACCTGGTTGTGGTCCTGTGCTACCACATGAAGAATGACCTGGTTGTGGTCCTGTGCTACCATAAGAATGACCTGGTTGTGGTCCTGTGCTACCATAAGAATGACCTGGTTGTGGTCCTGTGCTACCATAAGAATGACCTGGTTGTGGTCCTGTGCTACCACATGAAGAATGTGCCCTCTGTCCATCACACAACCCACTGTTGATTGATTTCATAAGATTACCTGAAGAACGGCTAATCAATCACATGTTCTCGTTGTAATTGGATCACTCTGATTTGATCGTCCTGTCTTGAAAAGCACAAAAGCCCCAGAGGACAGAGACTCACATGTTGAATACTATAGCATGTATATCACAGTACTCCAGGATGCAGTGAAGTTTGACTTTTACTGCTAAAATGGAACAAAATATGAAATATTACAATTGCTACACCAGATGTCCCCAATGCTCTCATTTATCACTCTGTTGGTTCGTATATTCTATCAAGTAAATGTACGATAATTTGGTAAAGTAGTAACCACTTTCAACTAGCTCCCTATTTTGGCCATGTCACTTTAGGCAAAACTTTACAAAGATTTTCAAAACAATTCTAAAATATCAAAAATAGCAGATCTACAAGCTCACATCATATCGCACTGCGACACGAGGTGAACTTGTGAGCTTACATATATTGTATATATTGCCTGTTTCCCCCACACCATCGTATGACAAACTTTGTCATACGACGGTGTGGGGAAAAAGTATACATTAAAATATGTCTTTAGTGGTTTTAATTTATGACAGACAATTTGCATGCATATTTGTCTGCACAAAAGAGAAAGATAAAAAAGTGATTAATTGTCTTGTAGCAAAAGTGCCGCAAACTGTTTGTCATATTTCTCTCAGATACCAGGGCTATGTGTCAATCAAGGCAAGGTGGGGCGGAGGGAAGTGGGTGTGGAGCCGCAGGCCTTTCCAGAGCCGCAGAGAAAGGTACTGCAGATAAACGAGCCAATAAAACAACAATAAATCCATACAGACGGCTATAAATCTTCTGTGGGTGTTATCAGATTGCTTCACACCCGTCGCCGGCATGGCAACTCTTACGACACAGGCTCCATTGTGCTGCTATGAATTCATAATGCAAAGTAAGAATGTCATGCAAACTTTTCAATTTAGATCATTGTTTAGCTTTGAGACACACTATCTTGACTCATCCATATGCCTATTGTTGATTTAATTTGTCTACAACTGACCTCATTGAAATGCTTACCAGACTGATAATACTGGTGTGAATCACATTACTTTGTTGTCTCTGCAGAGCCCAGTTCATCTCAAGATTACTCGAAACAATTATGACTTATGTTACTCTATATACTTCTTTCTGAGTGAGAGCAATTTACCACGTTAGATTCCTTGTACAGTATTAGTAGTGTTAGTAGACAATAAACAGATTGTGCATTCTGATTTGACATCTGAATTCACTAAAATGAAAAAAGCTCTCTAAACACAAGACAACCATAACATAATAAAACCTATTTCAACCTTTTTGTTTAGTCTAAATTCATCACCATCAATACACAATCAAAGTATCATGGAACCTATAATCTCATCTAATGTAGACCATACACCTAGACTTATCAAACATCAACTCTTTGGTGAGCACCAAGTAGCACCATGACAATGCAATGCTGAATTCACACCAACAGATGTATTCCACAATATTATGGAAAACTTTCCTCACGAAGCGGGAACCAACCAGAAGCTCGCTGTGGTCAGATTCTGAAATAGGCGTGGACTAGGCTTTCACACCACGGTGACGTGGAGGTTTCACATCATGTTTTGATTGTTTTCCTAGTTTCTACACACACATCACTAGCTCTGCCAAAGTGAATTGGGTGTAAAGATGCCTGGCGTCAGAACAGACCAATAAATACATCTAACTCCATGGAAAAGGTTTGAAGTTCTGTAAATAATTGTGTTCTATTTGTTTTCTCTTGACTGGAGATGTTGGCTGTGAAGAATGGGAACTAGTTGGCAAGACTGTCTCATTAGTGTGTCTCCACTTCCAATGGGTCCTGCTCTCTCCCTGGTTAACCAGTAAGACAATTACACAGCACTTTTAACTCTGATAATTATTGGTCTCATTCAGTTATATCATGATTGTAGCGATTGCAGTGATAGTAATTAAGCAAGAATATCTGCAAGCAAAATATACATTTAGTTGGGGATAGTAAATAATTAAGCAATATTACACTCGAGGGGGTGGTTTAACGTCATTAATGCACGCCTGCGATGCTGCAGGAACTCGCCCACAGGCGTGCATTAATTTAAGTTAAACCCCTAGACTAGAGTGTAATATTAGTTACCCTTAAAACTAAGCTGAAAAAACATATGTTTTAAGGTAGCCACTATGACCACAAACCCAAGACACTAGAAACTAGCCTAGCCACCGAGTCTGCTGCGCTCTGGGAGAACAGAGCAGCTGAATTATTTGTTTTGATTACGCTTTCCATGATGCTGGTTTGAAGCACGGCTAGAAGGCTGTTTCAACCAATCTGATTGATTCCTCGAAACGACCTGTTGTATAATGGTAAGTGAATAGCCCTAAAACAAATAATTCTGATTGGCTAAGGCACGTTCAATGGCAAAAAAAACGTGCGCGCGCACACAAACACAACACACACACACACACACACACACACGATCATGTGTCAATCAATAATTTACTTTATTGACCTTTGACCACCAAATTGTAACATAATGTCAGATATTGAGTTGCAGATTTAGTGTATGTATGAGGTTTCATGGTATGGTGTTGTGATTTGAAGATGCTACAATGTATTGGGTCAGTGAGGACAGTGTGACATACTGTTGCGAGCACACGCACACGCACACGCACACGCACACACGCACACACACAAGAAAGGTACCAAGAAACACAGATTCTGAACAGATCTAGACTGCCATTGATAAGGACAAAATATTGCCATTGGTACAGTAGAGCTAGACTGTGCTTTGGCTGCATCCCACCATCACAAATGTATGTAATGGCGCCATGCGTCCTATGAGAACTGGACCAGCTGTGTGTTATGTCTTGTGACCGGTCTCACTCGGTTTGACACCTTCGGCCACTTCCCTCTCTTCCCTTGCCAAGAACACTGGTCTGAGGAGTCTCTGTGCCCACCCTCGGAGAACAAACACGGTCAAGACTTTCACAGTGCGCCCCTTTGCCCATCCCCAGTGTATGGGCAGTGCCAGCACTTGTAACTGGAGAGCAAGGGGGGCCGAAACAGCTGCTGCTAGTCCCCCTGCATCTGCCACAACTGTGATCTCATGGAACAAAGCTAGAATGCAAACCACAAGGCTCTGACTGGACGCTCAGTCACACTCCCGCCTTTGTCCTCTGTCTGTAGCTCGATTTATGTCATGTCATACGATGGTGTCGCGCAGCGGAAATAGACCTGCAAGCTCACAACACGCCGCAGACGCGGCGCTTTGTGAGCCTGCAGTTCGTCTAATTTCGGCATGCGACACCATCGTATGACGGAGAATAACGCTTTCGCTTGCTTCACTCCTACCAGACACAGTACAGACATTTATTCAGTCAATCAGCAGCCGTTGCTACTTTACTGCCTCTTTGTTTTACATGTTTAACCTCACTGTGTCATGATGAGGGATCCCGCTGTAGCTGAATGTGTTTTACAGGTTTAACCTCACTGTGTCATGATGAGGAATCCCGCTGTAGCTGAATGTGCTTATCGTAGCCAAGATATTATTTTTCTTTTTTTGCATCTTCAGAATAATCTCTGCCAACTGTAGCTACATTACTTTATATTCTCCCATATCCAGTAATGTGCTTTACGGCCTTCCCCATGCTTCAGCAACAAACTGTTGCTGGCATGTCACAAGAATAACATATTTTCAACTATGATTAATATTATATGTACACATTATGTTATTTTTATCAAGAGATACGTCACACTGTCGCCGAAACCTAAATCTGGCTTTAGAGAGTGTCTCAGTCAAATTGCCGGCAAACATTTCTGCCTCGAACAGGCTCCCTCTAATCCCATTCACAGATCCTGCAGCCCTCCTTAACACTTACTCAATGAGGTGATGACAGCTGCTTTTGACAGCACACCTGAGTACAGCTACCTCTCTCTCTGTCTGTCCATCTCCCTTTCTCGATCACCCCCCCCACACACACACACACACACACACACAAACTCCTACAGAAGAGATTCAAAAACATTTGGGAGACCGGTCCTGTGTTGCATTATCCAGGCATTACTCTGGCACAAAGCAGAATTATGGCACACATCCACAGCTCTGTAAAGGAAATACCAGCTGCTTATGCATTCTCACACACTGACATACATAGCCTATGCATGCACACACACAAATATAAATCAGTGTTAATCCACTCAAACCACATGCACACATGTATGTATATGCACACATGCAACACTACCAATAACAACCAACATTAAAACGTTGTATGATGGACACCTACACCACCAGCAACAGCATCATGTGAACTACCAAATGATATTCCGCTTGTCACCTCACAGTCTGACAGGAGGATTAACACCTACTACACAATGCCACAAACAGTGTGTGTGTGTGTGTGTGTGTGTGTGTGTGTGCCAATAAAAAGGTACATGGGCACACATGGAGCTCCACATAAACTGAATTCATACATTATGTACATACACTTCTGGGACCATCATCGGCCACTGCTGTGTTTGTCGACCCTCTTCAACAAGTCATTGGAAAACAAAATGGTGATTAATGACTCAACGTAACAATTCCACCGTGATCCATTAAATCTGCCACAAATTAGGCTTGGCATCATATGGCATGTGTGCTTCTATTGTTAGATATGGTGAAGGTAAGGCATGCAGCCTGTGTGTGTGTGTGTGTGTGTGTGTGTGTGTGTGTGTGTGTGTTCTGTAGGTATGGCACAGTGTCAGTCCATGAGACACTCAGTGTCTAGGAAGGATCAGTGTGGGATTAGGGACAAATCCCTCCTTTCAGACATTGTTTATGAGTAGCTGCAAACTTCTGACTCCATCCGCGTTAAACGTTGTCCCTCAGGAAGCCAGGTGATTCCAAAGCTGTCCAGCACCCGCCCGCCCCGGGGCTCCTCCCTGCAGGTACTGGCGCTGTCACACACAGAGGCACATTCCAGGTGCCTCGATGGATCCGGTTTATCCTCACAAATTGACACCGGTGGAGTAGTCGAGAATAAGCATAGTGGATTTATGATGTCGGGAAACGAGTTCAACATGCTTCCTGTGCAGTGACATACACTATGACAACTATAGGGTTGGGATCCTTTCGTTTTTTTAACGATTCCGGTTCCTAACAATTCCCTCTTAGCGGTCCAATTTCTGGACGGTTCTGTTCAACGATTCCTAAAGGGGGGAGTGGACTCTTATAGGGTCTGCAACTCTGAGAGTGTACAAATGGTCCTTGACATTCAAAAGTTTGCTAATCTAATTGCACACACGTAACAGCTCTGACGGTGTGATAAAACCCTGTTTCCTGAAACGGTTCCAAATGAAATGTTCCTCGATGTTGGATCTGGTTCTCCCGGTTCCTCTGGTTCTAAGGCCCACTGACCCAGTCTGTTTATGTGAGATCTACAGTGGTACACCGTAAAGTCCATTTTACTCCACCAAGAGTGTAAAAATGTACAGTTACAAATACATAGTAGGAAATGTATTATTCGTGAAACAATCTTCTAAATCAGTGGTTTTCAACCAGTGGTGCAGGGACCACCAGTGGTCCTTGAGGCGGTTCCAGGTGGTCCCGGGTCAAATGGAGAGTTGGTAACCAAAAGGACCCTTATACTGTAGATCTTTAACTTTTGAAAGCGTAAAATGAAACCAAATGGACCCGTACGGGTCCATTTGGTTTCATTTTACGCTCTCAAGAGATACATTATTGTTAAACATCTGCATTACTTCATTTACAAGAAGTCTACACAGTTAGATAAGGTAGAAGAATTGTTATTTTGATCAACGTTTGCCTGTTATCTCTCCTATTGTACCTCATCAATACAGCATGCAATTGTAGACTAAATCTTCTTTCATTTTGGGTCTGAGAGGCTAAATCTCATCAAATGGTGGTCCGTGGCTCAAATGCCAAATAAATAATGGGTCTTGAAATGATATATGAACATATATAAATATAAATATACTTTACAATTTGATAAGTTGGGTTAATTTAACTGTCAGAGTACACTTTGCTGTGCACCTCAACCTCATACAGCATAAACTGTGAGTGCAGGGTTGGAAGAAACAATAGCTGCTAGACAACTATTGGCATTTTTTCACCTATGTTTTGTTCTGAAACTACCAGGCAATGGTTTTTAACATGCGGCTCTCACTCAGTTTCAGACAATTTAAAAGGTCTCTCTCTCTCTCCTTCTCTCTCACACATGATGTCATCCATCTCCCAAAACCGTTGTGCTGGGGCCCCATCTCATGGAAAAGACAGAGGGGGGCACGCACGCACACACACACACACACACACACACACACACACACACACACACACACACACACACACACACACACACACACACACACACACACACACACACACACACACACACACACACACACACACACACACACACACACACACACACACACACACACACACACACACACACACACACACACACACACACACACACACACACACACACACACACACACACACACACACACACACACACACACACACACACACACACACACACACACACACACACACACACACACACACACACACACACACACACACACACAATTAACCAGCTAACCTGGGGGGAGCCATGCAATCAAAATATTGTCTTTACTAAACCAACTGCAGAACTTTTCAACTCTAAACATAACTCCAGCAAAACTATCTGGAGGAGACGAACAGACATGCCTCATCTGTCAGCACATCATAACGGAGCCAATAACACACTCCGAGCTCAAGAGTGAGGCAGCAGAAAGGTCAGAAAGAGAGACAGAGACGGAGAGCGTTAGACAGAGAGGGACAGAGAGAGAGGGACGCAGAGAGTGAGAGAGAGAGACAGAAATAGTGAGACAGAGAGGGATAGACAGACAGAGAGAGACAGACAGACAGACAGACAGACAGAGAGACAAGAGTGACAGACAGAGACAGAGAGTCTATGGGATCTGTTCTCCGTGTACCTCCATGCTGCTCCATTCTCTCCAGGTCTCAACTTCAGCCCTCAGACCCCTCATGGGAATGTGAGCCACAGAGGGCAACCTGAAACCCATGATGTCATCCTCAGAGAGCAAGGACTACCGGCAGTCAGTGAGAAAGTGTACAAAACCCAAAGTCAACATCACACAATTACTGGGGTTAATTGTATTTACTGTAGAACAGCTGGGCTGGATTAAGAAGGCCACTGATAAAGTATGGTACAAGTGTACTGTAGCAAGTTCTAACAGCCTCACCAAGCCATGCCTTAGGGAGAAGAGAAGGTCTGTGAGAGGAAAGTGAAAGTACGATTAAGGAAGGACTGCATGGTGGGGCCACAGAGGAGGAAACGGTCAGTGACCAAAAACGGATGGAATTCCACATGGTTCCTCGCTCTAAATGTCCACATGGTCCACTTTATATGAAAGCCGTAGACCTGGAGTAACTCAGCAGGTTACAATGTTTCATAGTTGGCTCCCAATAATTCTAATTGCCGTAGACAAGGAAAAGTACTATGGATTCTAGATTAAAGATGATGTCTAAATGCAATAGAATGGCTATAAATCACATAAATGTCAGCCCAGTACAAACAGTGAAGTGAGGAAGAAGCTTGGTCATTTAGCTCATTTCACAAAAAGAATGGAAGGAAAGGCAGGAACCAGGCCTTCGATTCTGTTAACCTCGACAGACGTTGGTGTTCCAAATTAAACAGCAGCATGCACAGTGATATCCTGAAAGTTCATTTAACTCCGAGTGTAACAATGGACACCTAGAGGAGCATTTTACACTCTGACCCGAAATTGGTTGCTACTTTACAGCTGCCACAGTTGTCATTTTCACGCCCAGCTCCCACACACTGTGTAAGTCAGGGGCGCCCACACTTTTTAGACTTGAGAGCTACTTTCAAAATGACCAGCTCAACCAGATCTACCCACCAAAAATATATATTATATCCCATTGCTGAAAATTGTTACATATTAGGCAATATTAGGCTTTGTAATGTTGACGTTTGTGCGAAACACTCTTGAAAACAAAGTATTGCATTTTTTGTTTTGAGCTTACCTTTTTGTCTATTAATCAAGTGAAGTCACTTTTGGGAGATGCCAAAAATAGTTTTAGTTTTTATTAAAATTATTTATTTTCATGTGGTCTACCTGCACCTACTGGTAGATCACAATCTACCTTTTGGGCACCCCTGGTGTAAGTACCAAATATACTTGCACCCACCTGTGCACCAACAGGCATGTTGGTCTTAAAATAAGGTGATGTCGGTCAAATTGTTAGTACATTGTTATCTTAGGGATAGTGAGAAAAGTAAGAAACCGAGAGTGGAGTAGGCCGTTTTTGCTGAATGTTTGCCTATTCTGACCAAATGTTTGCATATTATGACCAGAACAGGGACACAAGGGTTGACCGTTGACGTGGTTAAATTATTCAGTGTGCCTACGTAGACAGTAGACACCTACGTAGATGGCTTCAACAACGCTCGTACATTCGGCTTGTTATCACACACAGGCACAATACCTCCTCAGTTAAATATCAGTGCATTTGCCCTGGCATTTCCTCATGTCAAAGGATGGATTTGTTAATCAGACAGAGATTGACGCTATCAAATGATTCAGAGACTAATGCCAGCTGTCCCACTAATGCCCTCTCTGTTGCTGTCAGACTCACTGCTGTGCTATATTTCCTTGCGGCTGCTGGGATGCACCAAAAACAGAAATTCTCAAACTTGGCAAATCCATGCAGCGTTTAAACAGCAATGTGCAAGTGCACCTGGCTCTTTTAAGGAGTAGTAGAAAAATGTACTTATTTTCTGGCAGAGTATACAGTATAGGAGACTGAATGGAGTCTCTAGTAGAAGACTGAATGGAGACTCTGCCAGACAGGAATACGACAAAAAACATCTCCATGAATTCAAGCCATGCTTCAGGTTGTGTGTAATTGATAGAAATTGTAATTGTTTGAGTGAACTACTCCTTTAAGTGAACAGCCCCCCTTGCGCCTTGCACGTGTCCAGAAGATGTGTGTCATCTAGCCAAGAGTTGAGACCCCCCTCAAGGCACTTGCAATCTACATTATGGCACACGGAGGTGTATGGTCTAAAGCAGAGATTATCAACCCGTGGGTCGCGACCACTCAGGGGGGTCACCAAATTATATATATATAAAAAAAAAAGAGACATTGCCAAAGCATTTCAAACACGTTGAGAACCCCTGGTCTAAAGTGCATGGCTTTAGACTTTAGAGTCTAAAGATTGTCTAAAATTTGGACCATATGCCACCTTGTGCCATTGTCTAAATAGTTAAATGAACACTCTATTAGTAATAGTACACTACTGTGTGGGATACTATTACTGTGTGTACCGTCTCTCACACACACACACACACAGAAGCTTAATCCTTAATCTTCTCTCTAGTCATTATATAAACCAACACACAACATACTTAGTGTTAAATAATACATATAAATAATGGCATTGCCTTCAAAAAAGGACAAGAAGCACAGCTGTTGAATACATTCCGCAGAATAGGCTACACAAAAGCAAAGAGTGTCCTGACATGAACTTGACACCCAACCTATACACTGCCCTGGGGAATAATACAGAATGAAACTAATTGAGCAATGACAACTGTCTCGTTGAACTGAAATAACATCAGTACAATGAATACACGACTTAAAGGCTTAACTGTAAAACATGCTTTATTTATACAGTTCAACCAGCACAACCAGTTAATTTGTTCACCACATATTCACAACATCATGTTTTCAATACCCTGAGCCTGTGCCCTCACTTTCCTGTAGAAATATAGCACAAAATAAACGTACCAGCTGAGACAGCCAGCTAATGCTTGTTTGGTTTCCCCGTTACAGCATGCTTAATTTTGTCTGCGTGCAGGTGTCATTGTCATGTGCCAAAAATAGCCCATCTACAAGCTCACAATGCTTCACATGTTGAGAGACATGCTGTCTTCTTAAATAACCATTAATATATGTTTTACTATGCCAACTGTACCAATAATATAACGGTGACGAGTCTAAGGTCAAAGCTGACGTGCGTTAATCTGAGAATAACATACAGGTACACCATCCGGCCAATCAGAATCAAGTATTCTCTGTACCATGATAAAAATAAATATATCATATTGTATTTGGAGCCCTGCATGGTGGAGCTACTGTATACAGTGCTTCTTTATGGCAGTGCATTCTGAGACAGCGTGATCCTATGTGAGGTGCTGGCAGACAGACTAGGTTCCAGGCAGGCAGCACATGTGTCTGTCTGTTGACAGAGGACACAGGGTCAGAATGTCATCTACACGGAATCCATGATGGATGTCCCTTTGCCCTTCCACTCCCCCATGCAGTCGGCCTTTACAGAAGAACTCCTGTCCCTGTTCAACCCTATTATAAGCAACCGACCCAAAGAGCAGGTTCAGGGACAAAGCATAGAATGACGCTGAGGGGTACACGAAATGGGAACTTTGAACTTTATGCACAGTAAGGCGAGTCCAAGGAAGTCCATGCCCTGCGTTGCTATTCATGCGATTGGAGGGAAAACCCTACAAACACGATGATGTTGACGTCTAGGCTTCCAGAGTTTACAGTTTGAAATAGTTCAAGTGTCATTGACATGTCACCGTGATCTGCTGCTGGGGGTTCACTTCATCAGTGGTTATAACTCTTATGGTTTGTGAAATCCCTATCAGTGGGCCTTGTGAAAGAATGTAAACAATCTTGGCAAGCAGGTTCCCCCTCATGGTTCATGGCTCGATGTTTAATTGTTGTTATCTCATCTGTCCTTGGCCATCAGGACAGTCATAACTGTTGGTCTGCGGGTGCATTTTAATGAAGTAAACAGTAGTGGCTCGTCACTTGGACTGACAGTGTACAGCCAAACAGTCGGATAACTCTGAATACCGATACGTCTGGGGACATCCAAATTATGATTACTGGCTAGAACAACGGCGGAAACTGCCCACAGATAAGCCGATGCCTTTTTTTAAACGTATGTTAGCGTCCAAAAATCTTGGTTCTGCTATGCAGTTAGTGTTTATCATAATGTTTTAAATGAAGACTACTACGTCAATAATTCAGTGAATAGAGCAGTCCAGGGACGACATATGTTGTAGGTGTAAGGAGTAAGTTGGCATCTTTCTAGTTCCCTAGAACAGGGATTCTCAACCGGTGGGTCGCGACCCCCTGGGGGGGGGGGGGGTCCTCAACCCGTGGGTCGCGACCCCCCAGGGGGTCACCAAATTATTTTATTATTTATTTATTTTTGCAACTGAATGGCTGGAAGAGTTTACATAGTACACAAAGTCTACTGGATTTTTGTAATAAATTGTGATAACTACTGAAAATAACCTCTGTGGCAAATAATGCATGGATAATCTAGATCAAGATAATCTTTCACCAATGAACACAACCTTTATGATTTTTGAAGAGTAAATACAAAGGTGAGAAGTTAAAAGCTAAAGTTAGGCTATAAACATTGTATACCACGGTCTCACAACCTCACTGCCACCACCACTAATGCTATATTGCTATGCTATTATGTTCAATGTGATGTGGTTTAATGTCCCCAATGACTCTGTAGTCTCATTTCGCCACTTGTTGGCAACTGCCTTTCTTAAGACACAAACGCTTAAAAAAGGGGATATTTACTGACATGTTGAATAAAAGTGAATATCTTAAGCTTGTTAACCACAGACCACTGACCATTTCAAGCATCTAACCACATGGCACAAACCCATTAAAAAAACCCACAGACTTCGAGACGAAGGAACCAGAAGTTTGATTGGAAAAAGAGCGCTGGACCTCTCTGAATAAATAAAGAGCGCTGGACCTCTCTGAATAAATACAGGTGAAAGAAAAAGAAAGAAAGAAGTCACATCTCCATTCCAGGTTTTAGCCTATAGGACTTCAAACTTCAGCATTTGTTTTTAGACAAATCAAGAATCCCATCCTCGATGAGTGTTCCGCTGCAACTGTTCCAGACCAGCACATATCAACCCTGCACCATCATCGGAGAACCTTAGGATCAAAGCTTCGCTGGGAATCCCTTGGCGATTATTAACCCTTGGGTCCAGTGTCAGCCTTAGAGGCTGGAAACAGAGGGCACAGGCTGTTCAGTAAAACAAAACACATGACACGCGTCAGCCACGCTAGAGCTATCATATGCACGTACGTTTGTGCCGGCTCGCACATGCAGCCACTGGACATGGACAAAGCACCGCGGCAGCTGTCCTGTCACCCTGTGTCTAATACAGACAGACGGCGGGTGAAGAAACGATTGGATGCAGTGAGATGATCCATCCATCTCGTCTGGAGATGAGAGGGTGCAGGAGGACGTTGAAGTCAAAGCGTGACCCCTGGGAAGAGTGGTCCGCGGGAAAAGTGGTCCGCTTGGGTTACTGCAGTAACATATCAAACAAAACAGCGAGCTGTTTGAGAGGCATCTCTTCAAAGTCCGACCGCAAGTCGGATTTATGATTATACGGGAAGCCTAAAGAATGGGAACTGTATTCTTGTCCATCAAGAATATTCTGTCTTTCTTTTCCTTATCCAAACACACTCACACGCATGTGCGCACATGCACACATGCACACACTGCCATTCCAGACCTGTTTACACAGACATGGCCAGATCTCTGCGCAGGAACCCAGGGGGCTTTGCAGCAGATTTAGGTTTGCTGCTAGAGGATCCCCTCAATACTCCTGTCCCTCCACTCCCGTGGACCCCAGTGAAGGTCCAGTCTTAGGGTCTAAACTCCTGCCTACCCCCTCAGGACTGGCTGTCTCCCTTCTGTCTAGTCTGCTTGATTCAAGCCAATTTACTGTCTGAAGGCATGCTGTTAGCCATGGAATGTCCATCCAATACGAAAACATTCCCACAGTGCACTCACCCATATGGCATCGACTTCTACATGGTTCACAATGACACCAAAACCTAAACAAACTAAAACAAACAATCGATGGGTATAAACATCTACATTTTACTGATACAGTACAGTAGGTGTCACAGTGACAACCCGTGAACCACCGCTTGTAAAGCCTGGTTTACACTTTGCTGTACCGCATGCTGAAAATAGCTGCAAACTCACAAGCTTGTACATCGGCTATGTTCAGCACGCGACACCGCCATTTGTCTTTGAAGTGACCTGTCATCTATCATTCTTCAACGCCTGGCCCTATATATCCTATCCCAGCCGTGATGTTACTGCACTGAAAACTAACAACACACTTCCAACCAGCCCATCCACACCCAGAGGGACGCCAGGGAATCCCCCCGTCCCTCTTAGCCTGTCAGCAGTGACTGAGGGCCTCCAGCCTGTGATTGATGACCAGGCTTCTGGCCAGGGCTGCATATTCTTGAAGTTGACACACGCTGGCTCTCCTACCTGGGAGTTTTCTCTGCTCTATTTAGCTTATATTATTCTTTTTATTTCCCTCTGACCAGCCCAGATGTTGCTTTGACTCCAGTGTGCGTGCGTGCGTGTGTGTGTGTGTGTGTGTGTGTGTGTGTGTGTGAGAGAGAGAGAGAGAAAGAGAGAGAGAGAGGTTTTTTTCCATGCTCTCAGTTGTCCAGGTATGTGTAATGAAATCTTGAGTCTTGTTTTGAAAACCCTGGGAGTTCCACTCATTTTCACATTTGAGGGCCTTCTGTCAACCCCCTCGTCTCCCCTTCCTCCTCCTGGCCGCCTCGCAGTCCGCTGGAACGGACCCAACCCAGGTCGCTTAGCTCTTCACATTGTGGCTGCGCTAAAAACAGCCTACAAATACAAATGGTCAAAAACCAGGGAACACCCACCTTCTTGACCACTTGCACTATGCAAAAAGATCGACAGACAGCCATTGATTGTGTTGAGACACAGAACAGATTTGGGTGGACAGTGTGTGTGTGTGTGTGTGTGTGTGTGTGTGTGTGTGTAATCTGTGAATGTGTACACACACACACACACACACACACACACACACACACAAATGTGTGTGCGCGAGCGTGTGTGTGTGTGTGTGTGTGTGTATTGTTTCATCAGACCAGAGCTTATTCAGAGAGAGAGAGAGAGAGAGAGAGAGAGAGATGCTCAGATCTGGACATGCTCAAGAGCACAAATTGACGTTGCTACTCACTAGGCAATGGTTTTGGCTGTGTGACGTCAGACTCGAGCTCACTCAGCAAGGGAGAGAGACAGACAGACAGACAGACAGACGGGCATATGCCAGTGGTTCTCAAAGTGGGTCCTTTCTAGGGGTCCCCAGTTACATAATTTAATATAGCATCAAAATCTGTTTAACCACTTAATTTTATAACTTATAACTAACTATAATTATAACTATTTGAAGATGAAGGAGCTCACACACACAATGTATCGCGATGCAATACTTCTAGGTTGATTTTTTTAAACATTTAGAAAAATCTGGAATAACCTTTAACAATTTTAACAACAACGACGATCATTTTGTGCCAGGTGGTCCTTGCCTGGCACAAAATCCTTTCAGATATATTCAATATATTTTCAGATCAATGTGAAGGTCCTTGACATGAAAATGTACTACTGACCATGAACTCCCTAACAACGTGTCGCTTTGGGGAGAGTGAGGGAGGCAAAGAGGGAGCCCATTTCATATATACGCAAGTGGCTCAAGAGGTAGAGCAGGTCATCCAATGATCACCTGCAGTTCGAATCCCGGCTCCTCCTGTCTACATGTCGAAGTGTCCTTGACTCCTTGGGCAAGACACTGAACCCCAAATTGCTCCCGATGTGCTGGTTGGTGCCTTGCATGGCTTCTGCCGCAATCGGTGTATGAATGTGTTTGTGAATGGGTGAATGTAATGCACAATCTAGGTAAAGCGCCTTGGATAAAGGCGCTATATAAATGCACCATTTACCATTTACCGTCCTAACCAACCAATGCTGGGTACCTGGACACTTTGATCCGCGAGCAGAGGACGTGTCCAATAACCACAATAGCCTGGACATGTGTGTGTAGTATGTATGTTAAATTAACAGTAGTCCGAGCAATACCCCGTGGCATGAATGTCTATGTATGTTTGCAGTTTATAAAATTGCTAGAGAATGTTCAGCTCAAATGGGAATCAAGAAACCAATAAAGGCATGAAATGTTGGCCCCCGTGAACAAAAGTAGTTTATCCTCCAATTTCCTGCTACTGAGACTCCCATGCTCGGCCCAGGCTGGGACGTCTATTAAT
Organism: Protomyctophum bolini; assembly: GCF_963924005.1. Classification (NCBI taxonomy): domain Eukaryota; kingdom Metazoa; phylum Chordata; class Actinopteri; order Myctophiformes; family Myctophidae; genus Protomyctophum; species Protomyctophum bolini. The sequence continues at coordinate 17,970,763 of NC_137883.1, read as the reverse complement.
TGCACTTGATCTGTAAGAGAAGTACAAGAGAACTACTGTACTGTAGCGCTGCTGCGCCGCTCTGAGCCACAACACACAGGTGGAAGACAGAGAGAGAGAGCAGCTGTTCTCTCATGCTTAAGTTTATACTTCCGTCGTACAATGGTGTCACACACCAACGATTGACTATACTGTATATACAAGCCCACAACGCGTTGCATGGCGACACGCTCTGGGCTTGCAGATCGGCTATTTTCGGCACGTGACAGCGTTTTCCGACATACTACAAATGAGGCGTCAGACACACACGAACGCACTGCATATATACACACACACACACACACACACACACACACACACGCTAAATCACTTGGCAGTGGAGGGACACAAAGAGGGAACATTTGTCCAGAATAGTTATACTATTCTCAGACAGATGTTGGACTGCAACTGGGCTGCTGATCTGCTGAGGATGACGATACTGTATGCACTATGTTAAAAAGCCCGTTAGCAGGACATAAACCCTGACCCAAATCTCAGTATGTAAAAAAAAAAATATCAGACCCGTTTGAAGTGAGTGGTGCTGTACTGTACTGTACCACCCTCCTCCCTGGCCCCTGTGTGTGTGTGTGTGTGTGTGTGTGTGTGTGTGTGTGTGTGTCGCTGCTCAACAGTGCCATTCAGCGCTATTGGCGTGGTACTTCCGTGCTCTCACGCACACGCGCACACACGGTATGTAAATAGGAGTGGCTAGCACCACTCAATAAGTATTTTGTATTATAATCAAATTCTCATTTTGGCATAGTGGAGAGAGAGAGAAATAGTGTGTGTGTGTGTGTGTGTGTGTGTGTGTGTGCTTGCGTGCGTGCAAGAGCGAGCGTGCATGCATGATACCATTCACACATGTCTTGTCTGTGGCTCTACAACATGTAGCTAGGTACGGTCATTAACAGCTGTGTTGGCCCCTAGAACACCTGCAATAACAATTCTGGTAGCTAGCAGCTTCTCTCTCTCTCTCTATCACTTGCCTAGGCTATACAGACCAAGAGTCACGTGTAACCTGATCCGGCCTCTCCTCTACCTAAAGCTCTCAGTGCTACCACAGAGGCCAGACTCCAGCGAAAACACAGGAGCAGGGAGAAAAGCATCTCTGTTAGAAATGGACAGAGGATTGACAAACGATAAGGTTTAGAGGTGTCTTCTTCACCTTTAAGTGTTAATTAATGACTACTGGTAGTGCTTTTAAAATCTGATCTGGAGGGTTAACCACTTAAACCCTATATACGTCAGTTGACCGGCGTCCCAGGGGGTCTATATACCTTCTTTTTTTACCCTCTTCTGTACATCCCCCCCCAAAGATATCTGATATATAGCTTGCAATGAGCCGGGTTGCAATGTGTTGCGAGCTTGTAGATCTGTCATTCTAGCTGGTCATCCATGTTCGCCAAATGATCGCCTATTATGACATGCCCAGAATAGGCACGCTAAGGTTCATGTGGTGAAAAGGGAATCCAGGAATGAGGGGGAGGGCAGTTCTGCAGTAGTCATGGTCCACGTGCTGATGGTGCTCGGTTCTAGGAAAATGATTGCCATCACCGTTTGTTATTGTCAAAAATGTCTGCGAGGCTGCACCGCTTCCGTCTCCATTTCAACACTTGCCAAAAGTCACTGATGACAGATGTAAGGAGAGGAGACAAAGCGTGAGCAAGGGAATGAGAGCTGAATCACAAAATATACAGTACTCTCAATGAGGCACTTATGACTGACTTTAAGAAGTTGTAGGGGCAGACAAATCAGAGAAGTATCAACAGCATACGTCCGTCCGTCTATAGTCATCGATCTGCCCTTCTGACGGATGGTCTGTAAACAGAGTCAAACTACAGTATCTAAACACTGGATCCCATTGTCCAGAGTAGTCCAGGTGGATAAAGCTGATTAACGTGTTTAATGCCATGCTTTCAATGAACTCACCAAAACTATGCCTAAACCTAACCTAACCTAACCTAACCTGAAAAACAAGCGGCCCCTCAGCTACCATCGACTCCCAGGCTCCGCCAAAAAGAGTCTCCCGTTTAGAAGGTCGGGAACGGTAAATAAGGTAGGTTTCTGCCCATGTCAGAGAACAGGTCAACGTCAGGTCATACAGGTCAGGAGAATATAGATATCACCCGTTTTGGTTGGTATCCCTGATCCTGTAATACACAGTAAACCTACCTCTCCACCTTTAGCAGCAGTAGTAGTGTGTGTGTGTGTGTGTGTGTGTGTGTGTGTGTGTGTGTGTGTGTGTGTGTGTGTGTGTTCGCATGCAAGTATGGGGTGGGGTGGGGGGGAGGGACCCGTTTTCCCCCTGTGTCATTCAACTATTAATATTCCTATTGGCTTATTGAAAGGGGAACCAGCCTGGCCTGGCCGTACATTTTCCAAGCCTGGTTCCAGATAAAGTGTTGGGCCAGTGTTGGTTGACTGGGAGCTATTGTTGGATGTCCAGAGTGGCCTACGGACTGGCTCAGTCAACGTCATCACAGCACCTGACTAAAACACTGACCTGAAGGTCATGTCTGAATAAAGAAACAGAACTGAACTCCAAAGCACGCAGCACCAATATCAAATTATGTGCTCCAGTTATTCATTCATTCATATTCATTATTAGTAAAAGGTAGAGTAAGTGATATTTCTTTGTAATCATTGCTATAGAGTGTTTGCTCAGCAAAAGTTTCCCAGTCTCTCCAGCTCTTTGATAAATAATAATCTTTATTGTCCCAAAGGATATTCATCTTCACAGGTCTGTTCAACACAAACAACAAAAGAACCATCCTATCAGCGGGGTTGTTTGTTTAATGCCGCGATGGCTGAGGGGACAAAGGTCCTACTGAAACGAACCTTTTTCCATGGTAAGGTTCTGTATCTTTGTCCTGATGGCATGAGGTTGAAAAAGCGATGCAGGGGATGATCAGTGTCACGTGAATTAAATAGAAATAGAAATAGAAAATACATGTTCAGGTTGGGATGCACTATCCAATCAGGAGAGAGAACACTCGTACAGGATACAAGATGAACAAGTGAAATTGGAACTAATAATACAAAGAGACAAAACTGGAAGAACATTGAAGCTGATAAATGGTTACCATCTCCTGAATTTGGCAACCCACCTGAAAATGTATTTGTCTGTTTATTAAAGAGCTGGAGAGACAGGGAGATAACAAACACCCTTGATTACTGTCAGAACTTCAACTAAACACTTTTTTTAACCAATAAATATCACTTACCCTACCTTTAACAAAATGATTTTTTTTTTTCACCGCTCTAAAGTTCACTTCATTCTGCATCGCTTGTTCCAGGATGTCACTGTCTATAATTACCAGATTAGTGCAGCTATGGAAAAGAGATGGTCTTGTGATGGTGGACCCCCTGGATATGATCTATGCAAAACTAGCCTTTCCCTTGGCTTTACTGGGTGCTCACCACCTCCTCCTCCTCCTCCTCCTCCTCTAGCCCTGGGGTCAAAATGCAAAGCTCTGATGTCAGTGCATTTCCTTGCAGACACACTCACAGGCAGTGGTGGTGTGTACAGCAGTTTCCCAAACAGTGGCCAGTGGGTCGGACTCAGGACCCATAATGTGGGTGGCGGTCGTGGACCAATTTTCATGAGTTGCGAGTGAATACCCCTTTATTTTTGAGGGGCGCTAGCCAACTTTGAGGGTTTGTGTAAATATTGTCCTAACAAACATTGAATGCCATTGACAGTGAATGGCCGGTTTTGAGTGACAAAGATCGGTATGTCTCAAAATCAAATGATCAGAATCGGATCAGGAGCAACAAATGTGATCGGGACATCCCTAATTATGAATTAACCACTTCACCCCATTTATTTTAAAAAGTAATTGAAATAGCTCATTTCTAAGCTTTTAGATCTGCATTTTTCACTGTGAAATTTAGCAATGCGTTGATAAAAAAAATCCCACCCGTGTGAACTTAAGTGAGTGCAACTCCGTGTGGGGGTCCCCAGAAGTTCCAGACCAACACGAATGCGGCCAGGGTGCCGGCCCGGTTCCGGCGAGCCGCCCCGCATACGAAACGGTCGAGAAATGACAGAGTTACCTTGTGGGGGTCCCCAGGGGGTCCCTCTACTGTACTGTACCACCCCAAATCATCATATATGTACGTGCGTGTGTGTGTGTGTGTGTGTGTGTGTGTGTGTGTGTGTGTGTGGGGGGGGGGGGGGGGTGTGAGTGTGAGTGTGTGTGTGAGAGAGAGACACTTTTGTTGTGAAAACCAACCAAACGCTATTTTCGTGCTCGGACACAGCCATGGACACAGCCAGGCAGGCAGCCAGAGACACACATAGCTGTCTATAGGAGTGGTTGCACATATAGGTACTCAGAGTATTATCTGACCAGGAGTATTTATACTTTGACTCTGGGGTTGAGTACTTTGTCCACCACAGCTCACAGGTAAGTAACACTCCCAGCACCCTCTGCTCCCTTCCATCTATGTAAAGAATGCACATATGAAATACATTTAAAAACCTGTCATCAAAGACAGAGGGTCGAGCAAGGAAAACAACACGAGCAAGAGAGAAATGGATTTCATCTGTTTCCCCATCTCCGCTCACAGCTTGAGTGGCACTCACTGTCAGAGTCATTTAGTGGACAAGCGTGAGGGTTTCCTTGCAAATTCACAGAGAGACTGGGAAAGGAGTTTTAGAACAAAGGCATTCAGACTAAACTCTTGTGCTTCAAAGGAGAGTCAAAAGATGTCTTATTGATATATTCTGAGTGCGGCAAAAACCCCCAGTGAAACGAAATGCTGTGCGATACAGATTTACGGAATTGCACTCATTAAATTCTCTAAACGCCGTCTATGCATGTGGCTGCAGAAGGGAGAGTGTCGGCAAAGAATGTACAGGGTCATAAAACCAAACTGTAATAACCTTTATGCCAACACCGTACAGTAGAATAACTATATCACAGCTGGGTGCCCTGTTGAAATAACACTCTCTGAGGAGGATCGAAATGTTGCATTTTCCATTATAACAGGTGTCACTGTATAGCTGGGTGGTCTCCACCATCCCACAATAGATCTGCCTTGTTTTAATAACCCACTGAGTTACAGCATATAATCATAGCCCAACATCCAGCATGCTACCTGTCTGCCAGACGTGTGTGTGTGTGTGTGTGTGTGTGTGTGTGTGTGTGTGTGTGTGTGTGTGTGTGTGTGTGTGTGTGTGTGTGTGTGTGCATGTGTGTGTGTGTGTGTGTGTGTGTGTGTGTGTGTGTGTGAGAGAGAGTGTGAGAGAGACTTGATAACCTCTGACTGAGACTTTCTATTTAACTTGAATGAATCAACTTAAATCAATGACGCACGCACACGCACACACACACTCACACACACCTGTCTTTTATTTGCCAGGATCCAGGCGCAGATGGGGATACAGTGTGAACTTTAACACACAGATTCTTGACATTCTTTACGGGTGTGAGTTACTCCCCAAAACGAACCCATGCTATACTCTGACCCCCTCCTCTTCCCTTCCAGCGGGTCACTGTCATAGCGAGAAGTCATTTTAGAGATGTCCCGATACTGTATCGGTATCGGGAATAGTATCGGATCGGCCCTTATTTGTCATATTGGTTCATATCAGTATCGGCGAATATGCCAATCTAACCACAGATCCGACACAGGGGTAAGGGGTTGACACTATGGCAGGTAAATAAAATATATTGGACATAAAAAAGACAATAAAATTATTTGTAATACTACTCAGCAAGCTACTAATTTAAGTAACTAAAGCAGGTCATGTTTGCATGTTTGGAATTGTAACAGCTGAAATCAATAACAGTACCAGGTATTCCCAAATTAACCTAGCCACATTAAGTGAAGGTGGGAGCCACATGTGGCCCGCGGGCCGCCAGTTGCCCATGTATGCCCTAGGGCTAGGCTAAGGTACTAAAGGTGCTAACTACGTACATGTTCGTAGACAACCGTATACTCCATATATGAAAGCGGCGACCGTCAATTTCCCCTTTAGCAATGCTCTGGTTGCTATGGAAAGCCTCGGTCCTCACCAGCTATGGGATTGTTAAATCCAGCTCCATTGAGACTCCATTATAACAGGATTTTCAAAGCCTTGTATCTTTAAAGCTTTGAGCGCTGTCCATGGTGAGCCGTCGTGCATCCCGACGGTCGTAAATCATTTGTGAGTTTGTCGCGTCACATCGCTGCGCACATGTAAATGTTTGTAACACAAGAGCTAAGGGTTATGAGCTTATGGCTAACGATCAATGTCCTCACAACAAGCCCCCACCTCACTGAATAACCCGAAAATGAAACAAGGATCGTAGAGTGAGAGCGGACGGGTGGCACAGGTTAGGTGTGCTTATGCTACCACCTAGTGACAATAATGTTATAAAGGAATACAAATTAAATCATTGCAATGAAGGTACGAGAACATGACGAATATCGTAGGCCTCGACAGAGTTACACAATGCTTGTGCTACAGTAACAGAAAAATGTATATCTTAGCTAAAAACAAGTTCTGTTTACAGAAACAGTAGCCTCGGTACCAAGGCTTTCATTTTACAGAAACAGTTCAATGTATAGTACAATTAAGCACTGTCCACATCGTATGCAATCGTGGGATATTGTGAATGCATAGGATTCTTGAGGGTATTAAGTAATTCTTTTTTCTCTTATAGCTTGTAAGACGAAGGTATTAACACTGTTACTTAAGACTCAGGGTTTAAACCACTTGTACTAACACTGCATGGAATCAGCATTCACCAAATGCATTTAACTTAGTTTGGATTAATCTTGCCCTTACTAATAGAGTCTGCCCTACAGATACTTTCAGTTCTCACCACCCCTAATCCCTCAGAATATTATGATGAATAATTTCTTACATCCACCCCAATTATATAGCAATGGCTGTGTTGTACAGTATACTCTGTCTGCCCAATTTCTCATACGACATTCTTCCTTTTCAAACAAACCACCACATACATAGAAATGTTCATCTACATTATAGATTTCAAATCATCAGAGAGTCCCTGTTGTGTTTTCACAGTATGAAAATACTGAGGCCATGTTACGGTTGCAATTCTGATCATCTGATACTGTGATATATTATATATCATTCTTCTTCTCCTCTATAGTGAAACGTTGAAATATCACCGTCTATTTTATATATATTGATAGTCTAGACTAGACTCTAATTCCACAACTTTACTACATAACTGCTTCAGCAGATTATTTGAGAATGTAAAAGCTGCTAGCTCCTGTCTGATATTGATCTCTTTAAACTTCTGGTGCAGCGGTCTGTATTGCACACATATATAGTCTGTGTCTAGTCTGAAAGGACTGCATGAGAATCAGTGTGGTTTGTTTTACATGGCCATCGATACGCTCAGCAATTAGTCAATTAGTCTGCCACTCTGGAGGCCCATTGCCATCCAACAAGCATTCAAGCCTTAAAACACACATTCTCTTCCTCCGACACACGCAGATGCTGACACGCACACACAGCATGACATACCCCCTGGAAGATTCAAGCACATTCTCATGCTGATCAATACTGCTTTTAAGCTTGCGAGTTTGTCCACTCGCCACAATATTATCTGAGATATTATGTGACCTGAAGACACAAGAATAAAATCACTGAACAATCTTCACTACAGTATATCCCCATCAAGGAAATATAATATCCATGTTAATACCCCATAATTATGTAAGGAACATTCTTGGAGAAAAAACAAAACAAAAACAAGTTTCAGCAACACTTCATAAGATAGAAAATAGTCGCCATGACCTTGACTCACCATCGAAAGACAAGACATCAGAAAGCATTCTGTCATTGTGATGGTCCGGTATTGAAGACGTTGTCCTTAACTGTAATAGAAAGACAGAATTTATTGAAAACAGCAAATGAATTGGAAGAATAGAATTAGAATCAGCTAAAACTTAGCCTGGCTCCGGCCCTGAATCCCTACCATTAAAAAAAGATGTCAGGTCTGGTGACTCTGCCTACGGCGGCCTGTCAGTCTCTGATCGCAGCAGCTGATTGACCATCAGCCGCGTCACCAGCGTCAAACAACAAACATGGCTGCCGGCACAGCGATGACTCGTGGCCATATCAATCTGGCTATTAAATCGACCTATGATAAATAGTTTATTTACAGAAAACCACAGGTTTTATAAACATCATCATCCGACATATTTTACCGCTTTTGTTTTCATGATAGTAGCGCTCGTTGACTGTGTTTGTTTGGTTAGCAAGCCTAAGCTAGCCTGACACTCAAGCTGCCGCAGGTTGTTGTTTTGGGCTGTCACTGTCCTGGGGGCCTCACTCCACCAGGATAAGGAACTGTGTAACCTTGTGCCTGGTGCCTGCCCGGGCTTAGAGCATGGTGAGCCTGTAACCTTCGGGGGGCGTAAGGCACCAGGACGGCACGAATGAGCAGATTCCGTCGAATCCCCCGTTCTATACGGGGGGTTCGCAGCCCGTCGGCGTGCTACAATGTGGCAGCCCCACCAGCTGACTAGCCATCGCAGGGCCAACTACCCAGCATGGTGAAAATAAAACTGTTACGAATCAAACCAAACAATGTCATCTGCTTTCCTACTATTCTGATTGGTTGGTGTGAACCAATCGCCGAAGAGTGTCGCTTTGACAACGCACATTCCAGAAACTGCTGTCGTGGGGAGGGCTTCCAGTCTAAATAACGAAGTGAAACGAAATGAAAATGAGTGTCAGGCTGTCCATCCATGAGAACATTATCAAAAGTATGAAGAATTTAATTCAAGCTTGAATTTGTCAATTTCACGCTTATGTCAAACGTGTGTTGTCACCTAATCACGTAAAAATTACTGTACGAGTGTACGTGTTGAGGAATTCTGTATCAGTCAGTGCCTTTTAGTCATTTCACATCACATAGGATAGAAGTTTGCTACATGAACTCGTGGAAGAAGTACATTAACAGTACAGTAGTTCTCTAACAAAAGCAGAGCTAAATCATATACAGTACGATAGGGACAAACTGATTGTGTCGCAAGTCCAAACTACGCAGAACAATAAACACCAGTCCTATGCCAGGGCATACAGATATATATGTGAATAGTAACCTGTATTCACAGGGTCTTTTAGCCCCACCTACAGTCCCCCATTTCTGTCCCCCTCTTTCCATCCCTAATAACAGGATGTCAGTTGCCTCTGTCAGGGTTGCTGACCTCCAAGGCAAAGAGAACACCAGCTTGCAGCTTGAAGCAATTCCTGCATGCCTGCTTTTTCCCCCTCATCAGTCACTGGAGACGAGAGCGTATGAGAGAAAGAAGGGCGTCTGTATTTTGGTCTGAGGGTTGGGTCTGGATTAGCGCTAATTATCAGTGAGCCAGTGGACCCTAAAGGAAAGGAGAGGATTACTCAAAAGTGGAACAAGATGAGCCACACTGCCCCAGCATCTTCCAGCCGATAGGAACCAGGGGCAGGTCATCTGGACCAAATGGCAAGACCATATCAGAGTTAATCTGACCAAATCCTTTATAATAATACAACTATTCTTAGATTAGGGTCCCAGACTCCCAGGGATACAAATCTGAGATAGAAAATCTCATCAAATCAAATTAAAAATGTGTGTCCTTGAGAATCACTGATACAGTATCTGATCATCCACCACTTAGCCATCAGGGTTATCGTCGCTATTATTTATGGTATATCATTGGTGTGTTGTCAGATAAGCCAGAAAGGCTTACAACTAGGTGATCAAAAGTGGAACAAGATGAGACACATTCCTCTCTAGCATCTTCCGGCTGATAGGAACCAGAGGACTGAAAAGGAGGTTCTATTACCAGGTCAAGGATATTACTGATTAACAGACTTTTTTCTTTGCTAAGAAAGTAATGCCAAAGATTTGAAATGGTGTCTGTGTTTACATAAGAAGTGTTGCATAACACAATAAGCTCTCCTTCCAGGTGTAATGATGAAATATTGACAATAGAATCATTTGGTGGGTTTCCAAGAGCTTCCATAAATAAACCTACTCAAGTCGAGACTCATGTACACACTACACACCCTGACGGTTAAATCTTTACACCCGACACATTTATACACATCACATTTTACAGCATAGGAATTAGATGGTCTCCTTTGCCTTTTCTTAATGACGAAATCGACTTCAGTTAATCAGAAGAGTTATGAAGGATTGGAGCAGCAGAATGATCTGTTGTTCTTTCTTCCCTTCCCTTCTCTCCATCCTGGGGGCAAGAGGGGTGAGGCAGTCCTGCAGTGCAGCATGCCAGCATCCTAAGCAGCAGCATCTATGGCGCCGCGGTTCTAGAACGGTGGGAAATTAAGCTATCTGTGGTGATTCCATTGGGGCATAAGGGTGTGCATGGGGACTACAGAGTGTCAGTGTGTGGAAACATGTAGCCACTAGCAGAGAGAAGAAACTGAATGATGGATTGAAAAGCCATACATGTGCACAGCCTTGCTGCTATCAGATGCTCCTAGACCTAGAATCTAGGTCCTAGATCAGTGTGTGCTTGTCTGAGAGTGTGCGGGTGTGTGCATAGACTTCCACTCCCCCTTTCACACACAGTGAGGGGAAACAAAAGGGAATCATAAAGAAGAGAAGTCTAAAGTTTTGGTGACTGGAAAAACCATTGAAAGAATACTGATATCCTGCCTTGTGTTTTTTTGTGTGTGTGTCTTCTCCTCTGTCAACCCCCTGGGAGGTAAAGCTCTGACTAGGGCTCTAAGACCTGGTCTGGCTCTCTGACAAGCTATGTCTCTGTCTGGCTCCAACACTTACTCTGTCTGACAGTCTACTTACTCTGCCGACATTGCACTGCAGAATGAATAGAACAGCAGCCACCAGCGGGAGATGATAGACATATATGTCGCTCAGAACTTTGGTACCTAGTTTTGCCATTTTTCATCAATCCTCTGAGGGCCAGAGTTCATTCTCTCATAAACATCATTTTAAGGAAAACCATCCCTCCCCCCACCTTCCCTCATCCCCCCTTCTTATCCTCTCCTTACAAATACTGGGCCTATTTAGCTCGTTAATATGCACCCAGAATCTCTGCTATGATTGGCTGTCCTCACTTCCTGTAATTATAAGGGAGGAAACAGGGGTGAGGGGTCGCAGCTTGCTAAGTTTAGCCCTGCGGACAAACCCAGACTCGGACCAATATCTACTTGTGTACTTTTGCATTTTGTGTGTGCATGTTTGTGTGCGTGTGTCTTTCCTTGAGTTGAGCATACAGAACAGATCACCCCTTAATGTGCCTCTGTGTGCAAGACCAGCTGGTGTCCTCCTTGTGACAGCGTGTGGAGATGCAGATGTGCCTTCTGGCCCAGGTCTAATTCATGCTTTGTCGTATGGTGGCATCACGTGCCAAAAATAACAGATCTTTGAGCTCACAACGCACCACATCCGTGACATGTTGTGAGCTTGCAAATCTGGTGTTTTCTGCACAGAACACCATTGTATGGAAAAAGCATAAATCCAGCTTCAAAGTCCCACTGTATAAAAAGCTGGGAACTGATTCCTCTAAACCTCGCCAATCTGTCCTAATCTTGATTTCATATAATGTGATATGCAGGAACGCTCAATAATCTCTCATGGACGGAAATTGTGGCAAAAAAACATGGCAAATGGTTAGGGAACTAGCGTTACAAAATGCCCTGTTTGTTCGGGTTAATTTACTTTTTGGGGTTTTTTTAAGTCTGAATTTCAGATAAATAAGGTTCTTTGATAGGAGATATTCTTTAGTTCAATGGTTCTCAACATGGGGTCCGGGGACCTTCCGGAGTCATTGAGGGAGTTCCAGGGGGGCCCCAGCTAAATGTCTGAGTAAAATATAATCAAGAATAAAATAAATAATCTAGAGAATTTATTAGAATGGCCATTTTGATCCGTTTCACTGTTATTGCTATAGTCTAGTGCAGTGCAGAGACAGTAAAGGAATAGGAGTCTACTCTGTGTGGACTAATGCATAGGAAAATCTGAGTCCTTGAAATGACAAAGGTTGAGAATCACTGATGATGTCTAAAGGATGTATAATTCGTTATTGTGAGAGACGATTCAAGAAACATTGCCATTTAGTGTCAACCTCGGAACTTGGTTACCTCAAGGCTACACATACAACAGGCAGCAGATCCTAGCAGGACCACAGCATCACAGCCGTTTTCATAGAGGCATGGTTGCCTTCATTCTGCTAGCATAACAAGACCTCCCAAGCCTGCTGTGGGTACACACACACACACACACACACGGTCACTCACCCCCCCCCCCCCCCCCCACCCACACACACACTCTCTCATCCACCAGTGCCAGGGAGCCCAACACACTGAAACACTCCATGCCTCAGTCTGTGGTAGGCCACAGAAACACTCGCTTGCCAGGAGTGCATGCAGGCAGCCCTGCCCGACATCCCATCCTTTGCGTCTCTGATGACGGCCCGTGTTCCTGCCAGGGGCAGAATCGGGGCAAGGACTGGGTGGTAGTTGGATCTCTCTCCCTGTGGTTAACGTTAAGCCCACACACTAAGGCCTGATTCATGCTTCGTCACACGACGGCGTCGCACGCCAAAAATAGCAGACCTACGAGCTCGCGTCGCGGATGCGAGCATGGTTTCATCCTTGGGTTTAGTACAGAGTGACGTAGAGGGTGCACTGTGACTGGCCAGTCACTGTGATTGACAGCCTACACCTAAACCTAACCTTAACCTCAGTAAAACTATACCTAAACCCAACCCTAACCTTAACCTCAGTAAAACTATACCTAAACCTAACCCTAACCTTAACCTCATTAAAACTATACCTAAACCTAACCTCAGTAAACTATACCTAAACCCAACCCTAACCTTAACCTCAGTAAAACTATACCTAAACCTAACCTCAGTAAAACTATACCTAAACCCAACCCTAACCTTAACCTCAGTAAAACTATACCTAAACCTAACCCTAACCTTAACCTCAGTAAAACTATACCTAAACCTAACTTCAGTAAACTAACGCAGTGGCTAGGGGGCGTTTCCAAGAACCCGAATCCGAGGACGAAACCATGCTAGAGTCACGGATGCAACGCGCCGTGAGCTTGTAGGTCTGCTATTTCCGGCACGTGACATCGTCCTATTGAACAGATCAGCCATAACTCAACCTTTCCTTCAATTGGCCTTAGTTGGCATACAGGACCACACTGGTCTCTTCGTAGAGAAGACACCGCAGAGCAACATGAAGTAACTGTGGCAGGGCTCGCGTGGCTGCCACTGGTCTGTCTCTGAGCTGCTGATATAAACGTTATAGCAACTGTATGGCGCTCAGAGATGTTAAAGAGATCAGCTGTGGTCTGCTGGAGCTCTGATCCACTGCAGAACACAGAGAGGCTTTTGTGTGTCACTCTGTTAAAGAACAGCTCAGCAGCAGTCAAAATGTTGCCATTGACCTCATGCCACAATATGTATTGGCAACAATGGGGTTGTGTATGCTCACTACCCAACAACAGTCACAGAAATACAACACAAAGACAATGTTTCTCTCTCTCTCTCACACACACACACACACACACACACACACACACACACACACACACACACACACACACACACACACACACACACACACACAGGCTATTTAATGCAGTAATACAGTAGTTGAGCACTCCTGTTTCTGAATACTAGTGGGACATGAGATCTGGATCTAGATAAGAGGGCATTATTAAACCATAACTTCCACACCCCATGCTGTTTTTGAGTATTGAGTATTTGAGAATACATAAAACGATCCAAAATAGCCCACTTATCAAAGGTTTAGGGACAGGCTATGGTTCTGAGTCATCGCATAAACTCTATCTCTAGGATTTTACACTTCAACAAGGTCATACCATGGCTTAATTCTGCCTGAATACATAACAAAAACGTAATAAAAGTGACTTGATTGGAATAAGCCTTATCAGCTTAATAAAGTATATTATTCAATCAATCCCTACCCTATACCCTAATAAGTCTTACTTAGCCTACTCGACCCCAGCGTCCAGTCCAATAGAAGAAAATAGCTTATTCTGACTGAGTTCTGATCCCCATCATTGGTGACATCAAGATGTAGCCTACAGAGTGGTGATAATTGAGCCAATTGCTGATAAGCAGCAGCAGCAGCCTCCTCCAATCTCAGTATATTGGGGGTCCCGCTGCGGATAGCGCGCAGCTGCTGCTGCGGGGGCATCAAACTCAGTGCACGCGGTAAAAAAACAGTAACACAGTTTTGGAAGGAGGAGTAACACCATCATCACGATTAACGAGAAACAAACAAACCGTTGCAAGTGTGTTGTTTTGACAAAGGCAAACGTGTTAAGCTCGCCACCGCAACAACAGCAATACAAATATTATTGCTGTTGTTGAGGTGGCGAGCGGTTCAAAAACAGCGCACTCCGTGATAAGGAGAGAGCGCGTCCGTTTAAAAGGCAAAACAAACCTACCTCTTCCTCCTCAAAACACGTCGACAGGATCCAGTTGGGTCTGTACAGCCTTGAACTTGACGCAAGTCCTCCTCTGTGTTGTGTAGTTGTAGTGTTTGCATGTGTGCCTCTATATCTTACGACAGACTCTCTCCCTAAGCTCTTTCAGACTAGTTCACTGTCGACTCCACTCCGCTGATTCCAGTGTAGGGCTCCCACCTCTGTCGTCTTGGAGAAGTGCACGTCTGATAATGAACCTTCTTTAATTGAACCGGACCCCCGTGTTGTTGAGGGGCGCTAGCGGCTAGCTAGCCCCTCCTATATACAGGTTTAACGTTTGTTTAATGTCCATGTTTGTTTTGTCTGATAATTACGTCATAAAATATGTATATAGACATTGGTAGCGATTAGCGATGTTGATAACAGTGCCCCTCACTTCATACAGGTGTGATTTGTTTTAAATCTCCAGGACCCCAACACTGTAAAATCCAATTATTAGGGTACATTCCATTAGTGTAGCAGAGTATTTCCAGCATGCCAACAAGCCCAACATGCATACGTAATAACATCAGCACCTTGACTGTGCCTTGACCCTTGACACTTGACCCTATTCACAAGGAGGAGCAGTGCACTAAAGCATTATGGGAATTGTAGTCCAGAAAGGAAGCGAGCCCAGTGTCTGACATCATGGACACTGCTAAAATCTAAAATATCTAAAACCACATATTACACACATAAAGACCCCAGGAAAGTGTTCTAAATCTTCTAAACATCATTAACATATATGTTTTTGCAAAAAGGGTGAAGTGTCCCATCATTGGTGCTTCCTATAATATAGGAAGCACCAATGATGGGAGTATATTATACTCTAAGATTTATACCCTACTATTTCAAAATGGCTGCTCTATTTATACAAGGATTGAATGATTGATTGATTTATTGAGTGATCGGTCAGTTTATTTGACTAAATTCCCAAATGACTGAAGTCTGACTACAACAGGGTGCATGTAGGCTATACGTAGCCTTAATGGTAGGGTGTAGACATAGAGCAACAGATTTGCTATTTGTGGTTTATTCTAACACCAGGCAGACACCATTATTTTGATTAATATTACATTCAAGGCTCAGTACATATGCATGAGGTTTCTTTAGGTTTAACTCTTTTATTTGAATTCAGAAGAAAACAATGTTATTCCCCCATGAAAAAACAAACAAAAAATACATTGCACTGAATGTAAACAGTATCAGTATGTGTACGTATATTATTTTAAACAACAGAAATTGTACTGACAAGAGAAAGGAATATTGACAGACGAGCTCAGAGATTGTATTTATGAATGCTATGTCAGGGTAAAATTATGGAAATTCAGATAACAATAACCTAAAAGCATCGTGAAATACGGTAATTAAAAAGCAAAACATGAATGTGTATATTTTGTCTCTGGATCCATATGTAATTACTTTTTCAAACATGCAAGTTATGTCACATGGGAACCGATTTGAGCCATGACACTATATATTATAAAATAAACATGATCAACAGAATATCGCTTCTTGTTCTCCCCATCAGTGTGGCAAACTAACCTAGAATGTGCAAAAATGCCTATTAGAGAGCCCAAAACACCTCCAGCGCAAATAAATAGCCCAGGATAAATAGAAACCTACCAACAGACCCCTGCAGAGAGACAGTGCAGAGAGAGGGGATATACCTTCATACAAACGCTTCCAATACCGGTATATTCATTGATATAATTACTGTACTTTGATGATACAAACATTGTCATTTCAAGGACCCCTATAACTCTGAGTGTACAACAGGGTCCATTTGGTTCCTTTTGTACACTCTCAAAATTACAGACTCATAAGGGTCCGTTTAGAACCCCTTCAAGGAACGCTGAGGATCCCCGGATGCCACTTGGAGACCCACTGATGTAACCAACACTCCGGTGAGGCGGTGACATTAAGGCTGAAAAGGTCAAATCAAACTACCGGTATACCAAGATGACTAAAATATTATAGAGCTTACAGCAGACCCCAAAACCCAATGTCTCAATAGACAGTCCAGGGAGATCCATGCCTCTGCTTTTTATATTCTCCCCCCCCCCGTTCACTGGTCATTAATTTTACCGCCAGTGTAGGATATTATGCTTTATCCCCGCTGCTGGTCAAACTGAATGAACTACACACATTTCCTTTTTGGAAATGAAGATTGTCAGATATGTTTGATAATTATGTTTGATGATATCACAATTTAAGTATTTAATACAAAAATGCAGGTCAACCACATTAGCCCTGGCAGATTTGACAATATTTGTCACAAAATGTCAAGATTTTTCCAAATCTTTGAAGAAAAAACAAAAAAGTATAATATAGAAATTAAAAAATAGCACAAATGACACAGTACAAGTTTGTTAATTGGCTATTCTTTGTACAGGGCTAAGTGTTAAGAAAATGTCTCCCTCGTGTGTTTCCTTTATTTTTCTTTACTAATAAAACGCTGGAAAACAAGGAATTAAACCAGAATAGTTTCCTTTATGATAAAATGACAAAAGAATATAAACTGATGGACAGATTGTTGTTTTGCAGCCTTATAGGACAATCTTTAGTGCTGAGGGCAGGTTAGATTTTGACAGTGTTGGCATGTTTCTTGCACAGAGGCTTGTCCTTCTTAGAGAAGAATGCTTGGCCTTCCAGACTGGTGCTGCACACCTACAGTATGGGGAGAAAAACATGCTTTAATACACATACGTATATTGCACAGGTATTTTGGGGCATGGTCAAATCAAACATTTTCCTGGAGGTGCAAACAACACAGGTATCGCGATTGTGAGACCGACAAGCATCATCTTATGAAAAAATGGAAATTAAAATAATTGTTTTTCAAGCCCCCAAGAAACGAAAAGGACCCAATTACAACACAGACAAATTATGTCAATTCCCTTACCCTATTTGCACTTATATAAATGCACTGTAGACAAAAGAACAGTTGCAAGAGTAATATTAATCAGACAATATTCTTTTTAAATGTAACTTTTCTGTATGGAAGAGAGGGCAGGCCAGCAGGGGAGTGACATGTAGCAAATTGTCTGGCTGGGAATCGAACCTGGGACTCGCTATCAGACATTTCATCCCATATGGTACATCCTACCCACCTGTCCCCAAACAGACAGCATTTTCATAATCATGTTCTGTTGTCACTACCACCAAAACTGGCTTCATGGTTTGTACGTACTTACCGCACATACAAAGCAGGTGTCATGCCAGGTAAATCCCAGAGCTTCCAAGAACTTATCTCCTGCCTCGATGGGGAAATCACAGCCATGGCAACTGGTACCAAACAGCATGTAGTAGTCTGCGGAGAAGATGTTCTTTAGCATTCACTGTGGCTTTTCTTTATTACAAAATACAAATACATGTATCTCAGTGCAAGGTCTCTTGGTCTCGTACCTCTTTCACAGTATGGCTGTCCGTCTTCCATATGAAATGTATTACTTCTGATTGGTTGCTGGCAGGAGGCACATACAAAACAGTACACGTGCCAGGTCTGTTTCAGGGCGTTCATCACCTCCTGCATAAATAATAGAAATACAGTGAAATCATAACATATTAAAGCTTAATGAAAACTCCATATGTGGCTGAAATAAACGGTAATAAACAGTTAAACAGAAATGTGTAGTTTTCATGATAAGTCACGTGCACACTTTTTGTTATTTGTGCCAACCAAGTCTATTTTTTTTAAATAATATTCCATGTAGCCTACTGATTCACTATCATCTCTTACAAAGATGCACATTCAGAGCTTAATTAATTAAGTTCTAAACATTAAATATAAAGCACGTGAAAAATATTTGCTATTGTGCACAAGAAATTTGGCACTGATCGGTCCAGTGGTTCATGAGATTACCCCCGGGCAGGCAGACAGACACGCACACACACACACACACACACACACACACACACACACACACACACACACACACACACACACACACACACACACAGACCCAGACACTCTTCTAGACTGGATGGCCGGGCCGCCCCCATAGGAGCCATGCCACAAGGTAATAATACTTGCGAGTGTAGTGGTGGTCTTCACTCACCCCTAGGATCTTCTGCTGACAGCGGCTGCAGCTGGGAGCTAGGAACTCCTCATAGCAGTGTGCACAGTACACCTGCCCCCTCTCCTCCACAAAGCCACATTCTACCAAGGAAGCATGGCAGTGGGCACAGTTGAACTCCTCTGGGTGCCACGACATGCCCATCGCCACCAGGAACGGGCCCCTACACAGCACAAGCAGGGGGACAGAGCACAGAGAGGTTTAATCATTTTATTTGTTATGAATAAAATGTAATTTTAACCAATCTGTAATGGTATAGTGCGTTAATACAATATAACTAGCACCTCTGTGGCAGTGGCTGGACGTGGTCTTTCTACTATTCTATTGAGCAATGTAGACTACAGTAAGTAGTACTGCCTGAAGCTCGTAAGCATTATTTCCCATGACCAAGGGTTCTTATTGGCACAGTGGCACATTTTGGTCTCTCATGCAGGATACAGTGTTAGAATCTCAGGTAGGACATGCACATGAAAGTTGTGGATTGCAGCTTTAATTTATATTTTATTTACTGAAAAAAAAAAAATATTAGCTCAGTATACTATGCACTTTCACTATCACCTTTCAAATCTCTCAAATAACTTGATATTGTTGTGATAAATTAACACTGATGCCTAATTTATCTTGTGTCCCATGCTGATAACAGCTTGTCGGTATACGTCAGGCTTGATGCTGTTGTTTACCTGATGATATTGTTGCATTTGCTACACATCGGGGTCCGCGTGCCAGCAGGAATGTGCTCAGCCATCTTCACCAGTGAGTCCAGGTCCTGTGGGTGTGGCTGTGGGATTGGACGGTCTGGGCCTTTGGGGACAGTGTTGGTAATGTTGCCGAATGAAGGAGTCAGCCCTCCCTTAGAAAAACCTAAAATATGAAGATGATAGTGTTGGTCAGTTTATTTACTGTACTGTAACAGCTGAGTTACTTAGCTCAGCGTTTGAGCTATATCTGACACACATACAAGTGTATCACATCCTTTTATGATGATGATGTTGCATATTATTATTATTATAATTATAATTTCTACATTTTGCAGATACTCGTATCCAGAGCGACAAGTGCAAGAAGGCATGAACCCTAGTCAACAAACAATTGACAAACAAAAAAATGAAAACTATTTAGTGCTATGGTAAATGGTGCATTTATATAGCGCCTTTATCCAAGGCGCTTTACAGAGATTACATTCACCCATTCACACACATTCGCACACCGATGCCGGAGGAAACCATGCAAGGCACCAACCTGCACATCGGGAGCAATTAGACTAGAGTCTTGCTCAAGGACACTTTGACACTAACTCTGGGGGAGCCCGAGTTCGAACTGGGAACCCTGCGGTTCCCATCCGGTCACTCTACCCCTGAGCCCGTTGCTATAAAGTAACTAGGATACCAGGTAAACATCAAACGTATGATGTTAACATAAGGTATGTGAACAGTAATCAACATGTATCTGAAAAGTATAACTATCTATCAACATTTTTGATATTCATGTTTGCATACTGTCTTGGCATTCCACTACAAAAACAGGTGAGCACAGTATACAGGTGTCAATATTCCTCTCTCTATCATCCAAGCATGGAACAGCTGGGCACGTCATCTACACCGCAGTGGCCAAACAATGGATCAATGTTTCACAGGAGGGGAAAAGACTTTCCCAGACAGAAAAGACACCTGGAAAAATAATCCCTCTCCTCTCCTCTCCTCATAAAAAGAGAAAAAATACTTCCAACAGCGAGGTCAAAATGTTAGCGTCCATCGGGGGGACAGTTGGGGGTGGGGGGCAAAGGGAAGAAGGACAGAGACAGTATTGAGACAGAGACCACCATACTCAAGGACTAGAGGGTCAACAGACAAATCTCCCCCCTCCCCTATTTCCTCATAACCAAGAGCAAACATAACCAGGCACTGACAGGGAGGTGAGAAGAGAAGGAGTGACAGAGGGGCAGCAACGAGAACAACGGGTTACAGAGAAAACCTGGCCTCATAATATAGAGCAGTGATTCAGACACAACTTTAAAGTGATGAAATGGGCCATTCTGCATAATACTTTTATGTTTAGCCTACTATATTTTAATGCCAATACTTCTATACTTCTATATTTCTACATTGTGGTATTGCTAATTAAAAAATAGAGTACTTCTTCCTAGGGTTACAAGCTAACAAGGCGTGGTGATGAGACACATATTTAGCTTGTAAATTGGCTATGGCACTATTTTTGTGCACCGTGATGTGACAAACTATATAATAGGGCTTACTGATTCGTTGAAATGTACATTGTACAATGTATTCTAAAATGTATTTTAGAATACATTTTAAAAACCCGCTTCTCAATCTCAACTACTCGATTCATCTGAAAAGTAATCGATAGAAAAATCCTTAAAGAAATAATGGATAGAAATAATGGATAGCCTTCTTCTTCCAACACAAGATAGAAGCGACGTGGAGACAGGAGGAATGGCCATGCTGTGCAAGACGTGTGACTGTGACAGGCTGCAGGCACAGACTGGAGATCTGTATCCACATTCTAATTGAGTCTGATCAAAACTCTGCTTCCAGTCAACCCCTCTCCACATCACTGGTCTGTTAACACCGGTCATTTTAGCTCACAGCTCAGTCAGTCGGTGGCTGCATAGCCACAGTATCGAGCAGGAGGACAGGATGGGACGGGACAGGGGGCAAGAGGCATGTCGTTGTTGCAGAAACTCTTGTATGTCCAAAACCGTTGTGTTGTTCCATGAATAGACATAAAAAACGAAAGTATAAAAAACAGCAAGCTCATGCATTGTATTGTGTCACGTTGTGAGCTTGTAGATCAGCTATATTCACTTCTTCTGTGCAACACTCTCGTGTAACATACGTTGAAATATATCGTCTCTGTCGGGTGGAAACCTCATGTCCAAAACTGTTACTTTTAAGGATTCAAATAAAAAAATAGCAAAAACAGCAGATCGGCAAGCTCAAAACATGTTGCTTCGCACTGTGTTTGAAGCTTGTAGATCTGTTATTTTTCTTTCAAGTAGGGCATTCATTTACGAGAAAAACAATTTGAAAATATGTGGAGATAAGAGATTTCTGCCCGAGCGTGCGGTGATGTTAATGTTTTCTGGAATAGACAGGAACTGGGAGGAGGCATGAGGATGAGGAGGGATGAGTCATCGTTACAACGGTCTTATCTGAACAGTGATAAACATCTGGGGGAAGTACTCTGGTCTGTCACCAACGCTACTGTCACTATGCTTTTACACAGATGGCCCTGCTGCTCTGACACTGACTGCATGCAGGCACTGGGCTTAACCCATTCTACAAATGCCTTCTAAACACTTTTTCAAACATTTTCCAAAATAGCAGATGTACAAGCTTGGCACGAAGTGACGCACTGTGAGCTTGTATATCTGCTAATCTTTGAATAGCCAACTCTAAAATGCTTTCCCGGTTTTAATGGGTTAAAAATCTTAAACCCTCAGGCCCTGTAAACGGGACCTGTACTTGGAGTGCGTTTCTTTTTCCGTCTACACCAAATTAAAAAAAAAAAACAATGTTTTCTAATGTTCCCGCAGAATATGGAATCTGGGGTTCAAGTGGCTAACCAAATCAACCCTGGCATTAATGTTTAAAAAATTGTCAAAGAAAAGGAAAAACAGAAAAAGAAAAAAAGTTTCAAAATGTGTATTTGAGTTGAGAGATCTGTCTGTCGTTGTCTTGTAGTTATATAAAAAACTGCCAATAAATACTACAACTCAGATGCTCCGGTCATACACTTTCTGTATACATACGATGATACGGTACAGGGTGTTTTTTCCGACCAATCTATCACGTTCATACCTCCTAACAGAGGCCAAATATTATTAATGCACGCAAATACTTCCTGGCAAGATTTGGCTCACTTCCACACGGACAGCATGAGCAATGTGGTTGTTTACTTGAGCTCAAATGAGTGTTAATCTGATACATAAAGCATCTCACAGAGGCCTGACTATGGTCCTGCTACTTGCACCCTATGGCTCCTTTCAGTGGTCATTACTTAAAAGCCTCCAGGGAGGTAGGTTGGGCAGGCAGGGGACCTCACTAGCCCCACACCCAAACCACTGCAGAGAGAACATACTGTATATTTTCATGTATGCACAGTATCAGTGGTGGAAAGTACGTTTTGTCTCGTTTACTCAAGTACTATACTTACTGTTACTTTTACTTTATTTGAGTATTTTCATTTTTTTACAGCATTTTATACTTCTATACTCCACCGCATCTCAGAGGCAAATATTATAGTATATACTCCACTCCACACTCCACTTATTTTGAGCCCTGGTCTGGGCAGCTCAGTCAGTAGAGCTCTCGTCAAGACCACAAAGTCATGGGTTCAATGCTGGGCACCACCAACTCAGTAGTGTCTACTAGTGTGTAGCGTGGCTTGGGTTTGGGAAGTGGTCCAGTAAGTACTGAGTACCATCAGCAGTCCATCTCCCAGGGGTCTAGCACATTGTAACAGGGACAGACTGCCACGTTCTCAGTCCATCTCCCAGGGGTCTAGCACATTGTAACAGGGACAGACTGCCACGTTCTCAGTCCATCTCCCAGGGGTCTAGCACATTGTAACAGGGACAGACTGCCACGTTCTCAGTCCATCTCCCAGGGGTCTAGCACATTGTAACAGGGACAGACTGCCACGTTCTCAGTCCATCTCCCAGGGGTCTAGCACATTGTAACAGGGATAGACTGCCACGTTCTCAGCTGATACAGACAATAAGCCTCTCTGGCCTACTTACAAACGTACTTACTTTATACTCCACCACATCTCAGAGGAAAATATTGTACTCCACTCCACATCTATGCATTCTGTATAATTTGAACGATTTTGAAAACTTGAAATGGGACATCCTGCATAATGACTACTTTTGATACATTAAGTATATTCTCATGCCAATACTTGTGTTACTGAAATAAAAGAGGGCTTTTACTTGTAACAGTATTTCTACACTATGCAATTTCTACTTTTACTCAAGAAAATACTTCTTCCACCACCTCACAGTATGAGTGCATACTACTGTCTTACTAATGGTAATGACCCCTGCTTGATGCCACTTAAATATTTACTCTGAGCGGCCTCTGATCTCATGGCCTGGATAGCCCTGCTTAAAGAGCGGCCTCCTGTAAAATAATATAATAAAATAAACTGAACTATACATTTCACCATTCATTTAACTAAGCGATAGTGGAGCTGAAAGCCCATAAGTTGCGCTCATTAGCCGAACAGCGCTCATTTTATAGAGATCGTAATCTTAAACGACTCTCCGTATCAAACGTCTTATCTGCTGTAAAAGTAATGACTGAGAAATGAGGGTTTACAATAGCATAACACTGCCCTCTGGAGACCAAAAGAAGCAACTACAGATTGACAAGCTCCAGCAGTAAAGCCTGTCAAGTCAACATCTGCAGTCTCCATACCGAGTTTAACCAAGCCTGAAGTAGCTTGATTCGGTATCTGATCAGACAAGCCAATTCAACTTCACATTCTGTATTAGATTTAAAACACATCCCTGATATTGTCCTTCTAGTGAATGGAGAGACTTTCATTTTTTTGATTATAGTTAGTTCATTACTTAAATATTTTCTGTAATGTAAGTCCTACATACTTTGTTGTTTAGCAAAAAGCAAACATGGGCAATGTACATAATGCATTTTGCGAGTTTTTACAATAAAATAATTAGAAAAATACAGAAATATTATATATAAAAAAAATATTCACCTACAATGGCATGCGCGGAAATAGGATTGCCAGAGTAAAAGAAGACAAAATGTGAATGTGAAATGTGATGTTACACCCTTAAAGAAGCATGGCATTGCTAATCATCAAAACTCACACCTCAGTAGAAACAACAAGCTTTACACTATTACTGTGATGCACAATCATACAATCAAACGTGTAGCTGTAGTATAATGAACGCTACACTAACAAAGAAAGAAAGAACCATGAGTGTTGTTGAACGTTACTTTTGAGCCAGGGGGAGGTGTGTGGGTGTGTTGACTGTACAGTAGTACCTGCTGGACCTCCGGCCTGCCAGGGTTTGCTCTGTGCTGCCGAAGGGCTCTTGAACATGGATGGAGGCACAGCGTTGCCATTCCTTGGGGCCCCTGCAGCTGATTTGGAAAATGTCTTTGCTGGAGACGAGACATGGGTGCCGGGAGTGGGGTCTTCAACCACTTCGCTAGGGAATACAGTGGATAGAGTCACTCCGAATGAATCATAGATCTCTCACTACACACAAGCACACTCCAAAACTGTGGTCCTTGAAAGGAGTGTAAAAAAATATATTTTTAAACTGGAGGAGATTTAACAACAAACAAACGCGCACTCATGCATGCACATACGCACATACGCACGCGCACACACACACACACACACAAACACACATTTTCTTCCCATGGCAAAGACAGTAGTAGTAGTAATAGTACTGTAGCTACCAGACCACACAGCAAAATAAGGAGTGTGAATTCAACCCTTAAAGTGTAGGGGGGAGGGTTTAACTGTGTGAGATTGTGTGTGTGTGTGTGTGTGTGTGTGTGTGTGTGTGTGTGTGTGTGTGTGTGTGTGTGTGTGTGTGTGTGTGTGTGTGTGTGTGGTGTGTGTGGTGTGTGTGTGGTGTGTGTGTGTGTGTGTGTGTTTGTTCAGGACTCTACACTGCATTTGCAGCTTATGTTAACTGACGCCGTTCACAGTTCACACTGTGTTTGCTGTTGCAACAGCCACCATGGTTACATGCTGAGATGTCACAGCTGTTTGCTCGCCATATCAACACCAAATCATCACGAAGAAGACACCCACCACTGTCCAACTGCAGACACCTTCTCCCCATGGCCCTGAATCGCCGGTTCTCACCGTGATGTCCGACTCGGAGGACACCCCAGGGGTCCTTGAGGGGGTTCCAGGGGGTCCCCAGCTAAATTGACTGATAGTTAGGAACCAAAATGGACCCTTTTGGGTGTGTAGTGTAGCTCTGAGAGTGTACAGATGTGTACACTCACCATATGGCTCCTCACTGTTCGTATCTCCCACAGATAAAAGATCCTATCAAATGGAGGTCTGAGGCTTTATGCATATCAAACCGGGGGTTCTTGAAATGAAAAAGGTTGAGGATCACTGCCCTAAAACAAATCTGATTCGGGGGGAAAGGGGGGTTGTTTGAGATAGAATATGGTTTGTCGTGATTGGGCAGACTGCAAGTCGTCCCACCACAGATACTAGACATTACAATCAATGAGCAGGAAGCCCCAGTGACACACTGGAGCAATCGAGACAGTTATGGGCTGCATTGATTTAATTAAAAACCGTGTGTGATGAAAACCATGGGCAGATTGACCCAATAAGGTCTTACAGCACTGTCTGGTGTCCAGATGGCTCATCAATAAGAGACACACAGAAGCAATTAGAGCTGCCGCTGTCACTTTCTCTGAGCCTCGAGCTAGGTTACCCTCCTAATTCCCTCATCAAATTGAAACGCTGGGAGAGAGAGAGTGCACAACAGTGGGTCAGGAGTGGGACCCACCGAGCTAAAATGTTTGGGAACCACTGTGAATACAAGCAACATTCAAGTACGTTCACAGAAAGGTTATTTTAATTCCTTGTGTTATTATGAGAGTGCAACAATGCACACCTTTTAAACTCACTGCCTGTCTGGGCTGGGGGCAATGGCAGCCTGTGTGTTAAACCAGTGGTTTTAAACATAGGGTTTGGGGCCCAGGGGTCTTTGGGGGGTTCCAAGGGGTCCCCAGCAAAGGGTGAGTTATATAACATCGAAATCAGTTAATTCACTATTCCCTAAATACATCAGCTATTTGAAAAATAGATTTGCTATTTTTGAAAGATCTTGAAAAGAATGTGATGACCACCGCCACAGACAGACATTAATTTGGACTAAACCGGGAAGACGCTTGAAAGAATTGCGCTTTTGTATGTTTTCATATATCCAATGCCATGTTGTGATTTGAGATATAAGTTGTATGAACCTGTTTTCAAGCACCAGTGAGGGACTGGAGGTGCACAACTCACTTGTTTTTAAACTTGAGATATAAGTTGAACATTAGATTTTTGTTCAATGAAAGCATTCAGATGCTTCAGAAAACTATTATAACAACCTATTAAATTCTGATTTAGGGATTAACGATGAAATAAGGTCACTTTCACTCTACCACAGTGACTTACAAGGTTGTGCTACATGTGGTTACTTTCATTACTTCGAGATTTTACGTACAGTACATGCTCTGTATTTTCCATAAAGTTTGAGTGTATATGACTATATTTGCTTGGCTTGTGTACATAAGAGATTACATAATATTTCATAATTGAATGATACACCTGGGTTACCACAGACAAGCTGATCTCATCTTAACCTGCAGCTTAATTCCAAAGCAAACATCCAGGAGTTCCTTCAGTAAACAAGTGTAACCTCTTCCATAATCTGGAGAGAAATTTCTCATGCTTCATGCTTCAAAACATAATTATAAAGGTTTGGTGTTTGATGCTACTGAGAGAGTACTGTCTAAAGCCCTATAAACACACCAGAGGGTCGCCATGCAACTCCTTACAACATGCAACTCCTTGGGACTACTTGCAACCATTATTCCCAATGGCATGTTGCAAGGAGTTGCATTGGTGTGGTTTGTTTTGTTGCAAGGAGTTGCTTGCAAGGAGTTGCAAGTAACTCCTTATATATAAGTTATATATATATATTTATTTTTTGTTTTGATTTGTTTTTTTGTCATTCAAATTAAGTCTTTCCTTTAACAAAAAACATTGCATGGATGCACCTGGGAGTATCCTCACCGCCTTGATAATACTGCCCTCTACTGTCTGAAAAGATATTATGGTTGAAAATATTGTATTACTATATCATTTAAAAGAGACTTTAAAGGCCAAGTTAGAATGTATACACCATGGTGTTATGAACTGGTTCCTTTCTGCCATAGACACCATAGTTTGTTTCCCAGGAAAGCAAGAAAGCAAGGAGGAAATGGAAAATAAAGTTGAAGTAAAGAGAAAGGTTTTATTGAAACAAAAAATTATAATCGAAAATCAAACAAGGCTACTAT
Organism: Protomyctophum bolini; assembly: GCF_963924005.1. Lineage (NCBI taxonomy): Eukaryota > Metazoa > Chordata > Actinopteri > Myctophiformes > Myctophidae > Protomyctophum > Protomyctophum bolini. The sequence continues at coordinate 17,943,139 of NC_137883.1, read as the reverse complement.
GTTAGTGTACAAAAGAGAAAAATTAATAAAATACTGAAGTACACATAGTAAAATTATGTAGAAGATAGGCATAAAGCAGTGAAGTGTTTTTTTATTCTGACAGTGTAAATATTGTCTCTCAGAGTCAAATAGTAGTGCTGTAAAATATAGTGTACATCTACACTAGTCCATTATAATAACAGTGATTTTCTAATTTAACTTGCTCCATTTAATACCGGTATATTTCATGAACATTTTGACACATAGGCTACTTGCGTGTAGCAGTAGTAGTCTGTGAGCAAGTCAAAGTCAAAAATATCAAATGTTACATTAGAAAATACTTCCATGGTTCGTATATATTCCCTAATCCCTAATTCGAGTCATTCTTGTCATCCAGGTGTTGCCAATTAGAAAAGGCTGTGTGTACTGATAGTTTTTAGTTTAGAAGAAATTCCACTTAAATTCTTCTCATTATCCAATTAGAATGATGTATTTGCCCTAGGTGGTATGTTATTATTATGCTGTGCCATATTTATAGTGTAAGCACTATGTAAGCACAATGTTGCCACACAAAGGGAGAAAGTTATATTAGTGGGCCAAGCATAAATAAATAAAACAAAACAAAACAGAACGCTGATGAACAAAAACACTATAGTCTACTTGACATTGAGCACACATGCTGAAACACCATGATGCCAATCCCTCAGCTTGTTGTACTGCTGTCCTATAAGCTCCGGGTCCAACTTGCTCCCCCTGATCCAGCCCACAAGACAGCAGGAAAGCAGGAAATGAGAAAAAAGGAGAAGGACGAACATGGAGGATGGAAGGAAGGAATGAGGACCGAGAAGATGACAGAAATAGTTGAAAGAAAAAGGATTAGACTTACAGAAACACAGGAAACAGCCAATGTAACAAAATATAATGTGCCCACCTCTCCTTAAGTGCCTATTGCCCAATTTATGCTTTGCCGTACGGTAGCGTGGTCGAACATAGCAGATCTACACGTCTGTGGGCTTGTACTGTAGATCTGCTATGATACTATGAAGAAAGTATATATCAGGCTTAACCCATTAAAACTGGGAAAGCATCTGTGCCATTCATTTTAACCACTTGAACCATTATTTGATACTTATACTTGTGCTATTAGAAAAGGGCAGATATACAAGCTCATTGCGCATCACTTTGTGCCACACGACGAGCTTGTAGTGCAAATCTTTCAATATACCTTAATGGTTAAGACAGAATCTTAAGGTACCTCTGACTTATGAATAGTGCATTCAGCTACATCTCACGGACGGGAGTCTATTTTTGGCAGGCTCTTATTACCCTCAGTAGTCAGTACCACTTAATTACCCTCAATTTCACTGAGTGACATGCTGATTGGTCAGGAAAAGTGGCTTATATTCCGTTGTACGATGGAATACACATTACGCATAACGTTGCTGTCAGGCAGAAACCTTATACTGTATATCCATATTTCAATTGCTTTAGTTTCTTTTTCATACATCAAGATGTACAAGAATGCTACGCAACACATCCAAGTTATGAGAGTGTAGATCGGCTAGTTTAGCTATTTTTGAAATAATTGGAAAGTTAAAGTGGTTCATTCTGTTTTTGATTGATTGATTGAACAGTTTGTAGAATAAAGGAAAGCACAGTTCAATACAAGGTCTGCTAAGAGGATTAAAAGACCCCAAAAAGCAACTGTTGGTTATTATAATATTTAACAATGAAAGGTATTAACAAGAGCTTTTGACTACCGGTAAATAATAAGTCCATGGGACCCATTGACCATATGCACACTGTGGCCATCTTGCCATTAAGTTAATGGCAGGGTAGTAACTTGCTGCAATTTCCCATTGACAGCCAAACATACAAGTCCTATCTGATTGTATTAAACAACGTCAAACTCACCAACTGTGCAGCAGAAAACACTTGTCTACACCTCAGACATGTTATGAGCTACTTCCTGTCAAAACAATTCTTGCAGGTGATTTTTTTTGTGTTGGAGTTTGGACGTGCACGTTGGATATCACTCAACTGCTCTGTGTACCACCTGTTTTGAATTTGCACATAATGCAGGAGGCAGCAGGACGTTGCTTTATGGAAAAGAAGTGCTTCCAAACTCCAATACTTAGGAAAAAAATATCACCTGCAAGGAATTTCTTGACAGGAAGTAGCTCATAACATGTCTATGTTACGGTGGATTTTTATGAAACAAACACTTTGCATTTGAATGTATGCTTTCTGTTTGGATGAATGGGCTGTCAATGGGAAATTTCAGCTAGTTACCACAATGCCATTAACTTAATGGCAAGATGGCCCCGGTGTGCTACAAAAGTAGAAAAATAGCAGTTCTACAAACTCAAAATGCACCACATTTTGAGCTTGTACATCGGCAATTTTTTCATTTATGAAAAAACGTTTCTGCCCACTGCAACGATATGCAGATGCTTCATCTGGCTTGAACTGCATCCACTAACAGCCGAGCTACACCGAGCGCGCGTGGGCGTAAAACACGCACATGCGAGCCCCGCATACGGGCTCTTTAAAATAGTACTGGATGTATAAGTGTGTGTGTGTGTGTGTGTGTGTGTGTGTGTGTGTGTGTGTGTGTGTGTGTGTGTGTGTGTGTGTGTGTGTGTGTGTGTATATGCGCAAACGCACGCTGAAAAGCCTGGTGTAGCTCGGCCGTTAAGTGTTCCCCCACAGGGAGAAGTTTAGATGTGGCTCCGACTAAATTTAACCAAGCATGACACTGTGAGGTCCACAGAGCACATCTCTGAATGAGATACTCCTGAGAGAATGAAAGCAAGTCTCAATTTAAATCCTCTGTGATCAATCAAAGAACACACACACGCACACTCTTACGTGTGTGCGCGCGCGCGTGCGCGCACACACACACACACACACACACACACACACACACACACACACACACACACACACACACACATGGAACACACACATGGAACACAGACATAATATATACAAACTTATCCCATGTGATTATAATGATAGACTTACTTCTTAGTTCCACTGTCTGCTCCTTGTTCTGCAAAACAACCAGAAGGACACACACTGTGAACTCATTCACATTCACAGTATTATAATAACATGCACAGTAAAAGACAGTGGCGATGCACAATGTCAGGCAGCACTTTGTAGGGGTGTAACAGTTATCCAACTAATCGGTTGAATTGATAAAAATAAATCATCAAAGTATAAAAGGCTAAACTGGTTACAGCAATCAGACTAATTGATTTAGTTGATTGTAAAAATAATAATAATCTATTAATTGTTTTTTATGCTGATTTGTAGATATATAAACAATTAAAAATATGTATACCGTGTATAAAAAAAGCATCTTTATTGAGTATTTGTTTAATTCAAAAAGAATACTCGCTAGGATAGTATTGAATAGCTGCAGCCTGGGTAATGTAAACCACGCTCTCCTCACGGTATAGCACTATGTGAGGCACAGTCATCACTAAACAGGACAACCAGATCCTAATGGGATGTCCCGACCCGTCCCCGCATTCATTACAGCTGTACAAACACTTCAGAGCATGGATTCTGAACAGCTCCAGACCATACTGCACTCTCTATACACAGCGTGCAACTCTGCGGCGATGTCAGAGGGGAACGAGAAGAGGGGGAGAGAGACGGCGATGTCGACAATAGCAAAGATCTAAAAGCTCCCGTTATTAGATCTGCTATTTTCGATGGGAGACACTGGCGCGCAACTAAGTATAAATTAGGCGTGAGGATCATGCAGGACAACATGTCAGCCATGTGTCATTATGTATTATTAGAGCAGGCTTAGACATACACGCACGGCTGAGGTGATGACAGTGAGATGGAGATAATGGATACTTAGCCCCAGAGGGACTGCCAACTTCAACATCACACTGCCCTCCACAGCTGAATTATGTAACTGTCCATGTCGCTACAAGTCAAAGCGGAACTTCATAACATGAGAAAACGCAAAACTTGCACATAATTATTAACATACGGAAATAGTTAATAGTTATCTGATCATCCAATAATATGGCAAATGGTCATTTTAGGAGTTATCTATACTAATATAAATCTAGGCTTTGGTGTCCTCCAACTTGTCCATCCAGGCTGAACAATACAACTAATGTACAACAATTTCAAGAGGTACTGTATAAGCAAAACACATCCGTACTCAAATAGACATACGGACAGACACACATAGGTTTTCATTGGAGCGGTTAGGCACCGCTTAAAAATGAGATTGAGGAAGGCTACAGTGTTCTAAGGCTGGTGAAGCTGTAGGAAGGTGATCTTTGGTAACAAAAAAAAAGAAATAAAAAGAAAAGTATGTTATAACAAGATTTTCTGTTGCCTGATTTCAATGATTTAAACAAACTTTTTTGTTAGTACACGTGGTTCAACTCTCAAATGGAACAAAACTTGATTAGTTAAGAGACAATTACTATACCTAAGCATGTAAATCAGAGTCTTGCACAGTCTTTCATCAATCTTTTTAGTGTTCTCTTTGTAGTGTTCTCTACTCTTTGTAGTGATCATTGATACCATATTCAGCATTCTGCTTGATGCTTAAACATGAATCAAAGACAGGAAACAAACTTTAAAAGCACTGGTTAGTAGTTTCTCAATGTGGGGGGTCCTTGAGGGGTTCCCCAAGCAAATGATTGATAGTTAGAACCAAATCAACCCTTACAGGTCCATTTGGTTCCATTTGTTCTCTCTCAGAGTTAAAATAATACTGAGTATTTTACAGTGCAGCTTGGGGTCCCAGAGATAAACATCATATCAAATGGGGGTCCATGGCCTAACGCATATCAAATTGGGGGTCCTCGGAATTAAAAAGGTTGAGAATCACTGGTTTGAAGGTATGTGAGCATTATTAATCTGGTACCCACCGTTCTCAGTGCCAGTGAGCTGGGCCAGGATACGGAAGGAGCGTGACTGGGAGGTGCCTGTGCGTGGGTGCCAGTCCTCCGTGTCCTCAATCAGACGCTTCTTACTGGCATCACTAAGTGATGGGCCGTGGCTGGCCTCAGGCTCCACACCAGGCTTTCTGAGAGGTACACACAGTTACAAGACATGGTCAGCATCTCTATATTAGAAGACATGAAAGAATACAGCAAACACAAAATGCGGGTACAATATTTACTGTACAGTAGATCAATTGGCCAAGGTCATCACCGTCTAATTAGTTGTTAAATGTTAATCGTTTAGCTTAATTAAAGTCCCCCTCCAGACACATTTTAAAGTATATTGAAACATTATCTGCTATGATGAATATTTACACACACACACACACACACACACACACACACACACACACACACACACACACACAGGATTGTTCCCATTTTGGGGAAGTATAGCGAAGCTGACCACCTCCATTGGATGAAAAGGCACTCAAGTTCTGCACATAACAATCTGTATAGTCTACTCTAAGTGATGATTGGAGAGGGACTTCAAAGCAAAACAGGCTGCCATCACGTCAACCACATTCATACTGTATATATACACATCTCTAAAAGGCCGTCCACACAAAGCACTATGTATACAACTACAGTACTGTATATCATTCACCACTGTTACAGTTTTGGTATGGACTGTTCCATGTACTTGATTTAGAACGATTTGTAAAACTATGGTATATATTATATACTGTATTTATAGCTGCAGTACTCAGCGTGGACAGCCTTTTTCTTTTCTTTTTTTTACAAATCTCTTCTTAGATTTAGCACAGAAAACAAAAACAGTATAGTGCCAAGTGAAAAATGAAAAAGAGGCGTGAACGGACCTTAACCCTGACATTAGAATGTACAGAGAAACACAAGTGTCACATGTTGAACCTCTTTCAAGTGCTTCAAAACCATTAAATACATAAGCAATACACCATGAAGCTGTAGGTTGTATGCATGCAAAACAAACATAACACACACACGCGCACAGTCGCGCACGCACGCGCACACACACACACACACACACACACACACACACACACACACACACACACACAGTGTACATCAAACTCCTCTCCATACAGTACGTGTAATGGGTGTGCTATAAAGTGCAGAATGAAGGGCATGTTTCACACTGTGAAGTGACTGTTGCTAGACCTCAGATTTACCTCCTAGGTTTAACTGGAGGTGGAATTCTTGTATTGGGAATAGATAGATGGAAAAGGGAAGAAAAGCAGAAAAATAATCAGAAAGATTATAAGGTACATACATAGTGCAATTTGTATAGGGAAAAATATGAAAATAGCCACTGTGAACTTCACTTACTTAACACATTTCTGTGGCTCACTATTTAGAGAGAGAGAGACACAGAGAGAGAGAGAGAGAGAGAGAGAGAGAGAGAGTAGAGATCAGCAGTCAGCTACAGCTGACTACAGCTACTGATTAAATGATTTGTAATGGCTTTTCAAACGCCATTTTTATGTTTTAACTACATTTCTAAATATTATTTAGAATCAGCACTCATAGAATGAATTAAAGCAGCTGGTAAAGCAAGATGGTTATGTTCGCATGGAATTCTCTGTACAGTACAGAAGCGCTTCAGTGTTGATATGGACTGTATTTGGAAATGACCATATCTTGCCACAAGGTGGAGCTACTGGACTTTATTTGCTACTTCTAAATCCGTTATGGAATGCAATATGGAAGGAAACACAAATACTGTGGTGTGGACAGTCACTGTGCAAGTGCGTGTCATTTTAATTTAGCAAACATTTTCTCAATGTGTGTGTGTGCACAGCTCACAGTGTTAAATGTGTTGAAGGTGAAGGTGAATGGTGAACAAGGTGAATAGAGAGGCAAGTCTATTCTTAGCCAAACAGTGACATTCAGTGGTGGAAAAAGTACTCCACTCCACCCTAGTATACTTGCATCAAAATATGACTCAACTATAAGTGAAAGTTGTTCTGTCATATTTGTACTTGAGTTAAAGTATACCAGTGTATTTAGTGACATGGTGACATTACAGTGTTGTTGGCAGTAACTTGACGGACGGCCCTGAGACTGTACTGACAACAGTAGCAGATGGAACCAGACAGATGTAAATGCCAACAGTCCTGGCTGCCTTGTGGTGTAAATGCAGTGATAGCATACGTGGATCAAAACGCCACGGGAGGAATGAATGGACGTTATGACCTCACCCTGCTGGCCCTCATGTGGAAGCCTCTGTTGTATGGCGGTGTCGCACATAAAAAATACCCAATTTACAAGCTCACAACACGGCGCACATCGAACTCACTGCATGAGTTTGTGGATGGGCTCTACTTGTAGATTGGCTTGTAGATTGGATTGTGTAGTGAACATATAATCTTCAATAATTGCTCCATTCAATTCAATATGTTCTCGTCGATTTTACATTGCAGGGTGAAGCCGGTCTCAAAGTCACTCTTTTTATCACACAAATGAACGCAAACAAAGTAGATTCTACCAATCGATACAATTACAAAATTACTATTTGAATTAGGAAGAAACTCCGGATCCGGATTCCATCATGCAATGTAGGTGAATGGGGAGAATATTTTGAATACTAATAATAGAGCCACTATTGAAGATTTCTCTCCAATATTTGGGTTAGATCATGGCAATGTAACTACACAAGCCACACCTCAAGCAACATTTAACCTTGCTTCCAGCCATCTACAGTAGGTGGTTATTTACTGTGAATGGATTCAGGGATTATTTGACTGTTGAGTAAGTAGATCAGTATGCATGTGAGATTCATGAGGGTGAGGTGACAGCATGCCTACTGTAAATGAACTGTAAAAGGGTAAGAGCTTGGTAATCACATTCCACACTCTACAATCAAGTCTCATCACTAACTTGGTCTCTGCCTCTTCCTCATCCTAAAGTAGGAAAAAGAGAAATTGAAAAAGGATGAAATAAGGCAAGTAGCAGACATAGAAAGGTAACAGTCACAGTCCTAAAACAAAACAAAGAAGAAGAAAAACCCTTCTGAGAGGATATGCAGGTCAAAAGAATGAATGCAGGTCAATACCCTCAGATGCAATTCACACAAATGCACAGTCACGAACAAACATGATGCTGCAAACATGAATGCTGTACTTACTTTGATGCACTGACATGACAGCTCAGGGTTGCTGGGCAATATTTAAGATTTGTTGCATGCCGTTGTCATGTGCGGAAAATAGCTGATCAAGTATAAATCAAGGCTTCAGAGTGGAAAAATATTATTATTATATTTGTGATATGATTGACCCTTCATGATGGATAATGCATTATCCTTAAACATTAATGTCAATGTCCATCAGCCACTGATACTGTACATGCAGCAGAAAGTTTTTCCTCAATTCAGTTGTTTTTGTTGCTTATCTTGATATGTTGACAACTATTCTAGCCTGCCAAGCCAAGTCCAGATTAAGAGATCAGAATGTTCCCAGTACCATACTATTTTAAGAGCTTTAATATTATGTCCACCGCATGGAGAGAGTTCAATTCTACACTTATCTGCATATAAGACTTGTCGAGTTACAGCAGGCCACTGCAAAAATCTGGTCACTTAAAGCCAATGAACTTTACTTGCTTTTTCTGGCATGATCAGATAACATAAAGTCAAATCAAGTGACACATCTCTTGAGGCCAGCCCAGCCTTCCAAACCCATCCAGACAGTCAAAACAAACATTGCTCGACCACCAAGCCTAGCCCTGCGCACTGCAAATTATAACTGCTGCTGGTCGCTACATAGCGCTGCCAGTACTATGGACTAATTAGAACCAAGTGTCGCACACAAGTAGTGCAGCATTACGCACATACTGGGTGTTTGGCAAGCCTATTAACCCCACTGTCAATTAGAGGGAGGCAGGCAGTAGCAACAGTTTGCATGTTGCTTGCCCTCTGTTCTCCTTCCAACTTCCCTACAGCAGATTGGGACAAGATGTGCAGCATGCCTTGGCTTTTTCCTCTTCATGTAGCTCGGTGAAGAGTTGGGGGGTTCTGGCCTGTGTCTGTGTTAGCTTTTCAAATGAGAGACATCTTTTGGGGTTGTAATAGGGAACGAGGCAATGTGGGAGCTGTCTGTTGGACAGAAATATTTATTTTCTGCAATATATTGTATCTTCTCTCTCCCAGGTAGTCTGCACAGCAAGGCAGCAGAGGCATGGAATGTACTGTACAGCGACGCTATGTATAAGTAGATCCTTCTACTACAGTATGTAAGCTACTAAGCTTAATACACCCAATGGATCTTTTATATGGCTACTGTAACGCTTTTACCCCCTGGGGATCAATTAAGTGAAAACGAATCCAACAACACAAGGAAGAACGGAATGGGCGAAAGAGTCTATTACAGCAGGTATTGAGAACATTGAACTGCTGCTACCCATGGTTGAGCTGTCCTTCTTTGAGTGAAAAAGAGGCCAAATGCAAGCACATGTATAGGAGGGGTCTCTCCGTTTGATGGATGGCACTTACCCATTGAACTGTTCTGCCTGCCCCTGGCTTTCCAACAGACCCCGCCTCTGACCGACCGCCACCTCACAGGCATTGACATTGGAGTAGAGGTTGATAGGTGTGTTATAGACAGAGGGCTGTGGGGCAGTGGGAACGGAGGAAGAGGGGGGGGCTGTCACTCTGGCTGGAGAGGACGAGTTAGATGAGGAGGAGGAGGAGGCAGAAGGGGAGGTGAAGGCCGAGCGGCCAGAGCTGCCGGGCCTGATGGGAATAGAGTTGGCTGCTGTTGGGGGGGCTGGAGACCTCGATTTCAGGGGGAACGGGGGCTGCGGTGGCTGAGAGGGGGCAGCTGGCGTGAAAGCAGATGTTGCAGAGGGGATCGAGGCCACTTTGGGGGCAGCCATGGAGGAAGCAGGGCTACTACCAACATTGCCCACCCCGCCAAAAGGGCGGGCTGTCTTGTTGTAGGCAGCGCTGGGCTGGGGAGAGGGTCTGGTGTATGTGGCGCTTGGTGCAGGGTGGGTGATGGGAACAGGCTTAATGATCTCCTGAGGTTCCTCCTACACAAACGTGGGGGGAAACACAATTTGCACAAACACACACAGCAAATCACACAGTGAACTCATGCAGGCAAAATGCCCCAAACAATCATGCCACGGTGTTGCGTAATAATCACTTCAACCCTAGGGTCCATATTAGGGGTGCATGCCATAAAAAAAAGGATCCACAAGCTCACAACGTGTCCCATTGTGACACATTGCGGTTTAGTGTAGAGGGGGAAATGAGGGGACCCCTGACGGCCCAGTTATTTTAGAAACATTTTTTGAAAATCTTTGAAAACGTGTGCCTGTAATGAATACGGACGCCAGGGTTGTAGAGGTTAATTAGGACAAATGAAGCATCACGTCATGCCTTTGTTGTATGAATGTCACACATGTGCCAGTCAACTAATGGAGCGGTGTATATGTGGTCAATCCAGTTTTAGCATGCGTGCAATACCAAAAAGTGTTCTGACATCATCTCAGAAGGGCTCAGTGAGCAGATTTACTACTGTACACTACAATATACAATATCCATTATTATTTTGTGTGTGTGTGTGTGTGTGTGTGTGTGTGTGTGTGTGTGTGTGTGTGTGTGTGTGTGTGTGTTCATATTGTACCTTGGGGGCTGCATCTTTGGAGACACTGGAAGCTCTGCGAAGACAGAGGGAGAATTATAAAAATCATTGCATGCTTCAATACACCATATCACAATGCATCATTCCGGACAAGCATTTTGTTTAGTCGAAATAGGCTTTCCAGCTTCTAGGCCCGGACCGGGGCACCTATAGTCTCCATTGCAGCCTGACAGCTTATCGCAGATTCGAGTCCTGATCCTGAAGACCGTTGCTGTGTGTCACTCCCCGTCTCTTTCTCCATTTTCCTGTCGATATACTGTATACTTTAAAAGGGGTATCTTTGAAAAACAAAGAAAGGTCCCGCACACTGTCAGACACTTGCCAAAATGTTGCTCTTATATACTGTAGTGTATACTATCAATAAAGGCCAAGAAATAAATATATAGGCTTTCCAGCCATGCTCAAATCATGATAAAAGTTCAAACTTAATAGTTTTCATGACTACAAATATGACTCCAGCATTGTACAGAACAGAAATATCAACATATCTCCACGGTAACAGAGATGTTAATCTGTCTAGCTAACTTTACATTGTTTAGTTCCAGGTAGGCCTATGTTATTGGAATCTTTGGTGTATAAATAACTAGTAGTAGTTATGTTCAGACGGGCACAGGTCTAGTACTTCCTAATATTTCTTATAGTTTCCCTCACATCAGGTCAATAAATCTGTTGTATAGATTGGTATAAAAGTCCCAAGGCACACCCAGACTCGTTTCACGGCACACCAGTGTACACATGGACACACGGTTTGAGAACCACGTGCCCTATAGGGCCTCGTCTTACTTCTCCCCTCAAGTGCTTTCAGCATACAGTGAAACTAAATGGACCTTGCGGGTATAACGGGAGCTGCTGTACGGTATAGAAGACACCATTAGTCATGCCTCGCTGGACGGACTGACAGCATATTGCACTACCTGGACAAACATCTGAGAGAGACAGGCAGGCAGTCTGGGCAGGAGAGACAGGAGACAGAGGGGAGATGGGGGTGGGAGGGATGTAGTGCTGCAGGTGTGGAAAGGCAAAGCAAAGCATGAAAAAAAGAACATTTCTACAGTGTACTGCCGAGCTGCCATTGCAAGAACCCACGACTAAACTCTGGAGGCTCGAACAGATTATCTGTATGTATCTGGCTGGGAGCTCAATGCCACAGAGTCAGCCAGGCATACAGTATGGTGGTAGACACATGTGGGAAAACAGATTATGCTCTATTACTCTGGTATGTTTCCCTAATGTCGGCTCAATTTACGCTGGATCCTAATTCCTCTCAATCATCCACTCACTCTCGCTTGGATTTCAAAGAGATGTCAGTGTGAGCTCTGGAATATCGATATTCTTGCCTCTCCTGAGATCTAATTTTGTAATGTTGATTTGTAAAATGAGCATAAAGCCTCTTTCCACACGACAATCAGCCAGAAGAACGCAGGCAGGCAGCACTATAGCTACCAGCCCGGGTGCTGCTTGTACGCTTCACATCCATATTAGGAAAAATAAATATACAGTACATCCTGTGGGGGAATCAATCATTTTATATTTCAAGGAAAATGGTTCTACTGTATCTCTTGAGGCAAGATTAATGTTGGATATAACTTGAGATAAAGATAAATGTTGCCTTCACACTGTTGATTAATCATGCCAAGAACCAAAGAGTTAAATTAATATATAACCAAACAAGTACCGTGGCCTAATGGCAGTACAGTACTACAATACAATATTGACAAACAACACAGAGTCCTATTTATCCAATCTTCCTTCTTATCTTTCTTCTATCGTATGTGTGTGTCTCTTTGTGTGTGTGTGTGTGTGTGTGTGTGTGTGTGTGTGTGTGTGTGTGTAGCCTCAGATTTATACTCATGAACAAAACAGATGTTACAGTTTTATCACCTCCATGACAGGGAGGTGGTTTTGTCTGTCCCCTAAGCTAAGATGCATCATGCTTCCCTGTGTGACAGAGGGCAGCCCACTAACCCCTGCACCCATAACACTGCATCCTCTCTTATGAAGGTCACCCTCAATCAATCCACCAATCTGTGAGTCAGTCTCACTCACTCTCTTTCTCTCCTCTCTCATCCTCGTAGCAGTTTTGTATTGATCTGTAATTCTGTACCTTCTATTAACTGTGAATAGAATTTTCAATCAATAAAACATCATCTAAAAAAGCACATTTCCTTTCAAGGGAACAGTGCAGCTCTACATAAACAACCATCCTCTTCGGGTATGACAGGTGACAAAGCAACAATTATTTACTTTTGTTTTTATAGAAAAAAACTCAGTGACTCAGCAAGATTGTTTCTGGGCTGAAGCAAGAAGTACTAAACAAGGATAGGTCACACAGAACCTGTTCAATGCACTGGGAGGCAAATGTTTGATGGATGTTTGATGCATGAATGCATTTAAGTCAATGAGAGCTGAGTGGACAAGCTTATGTATAAATATGATCGTTGAGTTATTGTGATCTTTGTCAAATGATTGGGCCGGGAGACATGCCACACACTTTCTATAAGCTCTTGTTTTGTGCACACTTTGTAATTTTATTGAGGCATCTAAAGAGCACAGTAGGATCACAAAACAATGGATGTTGTGTGGTATGTGTTCTTTAATTCTTTAACAGATTATTCGACTGAAGTTGCAATAATAAAATAAAATAAAAACATATTGCGTAAATATACGCTTGGCCAGCTGGCCCTTATAAACTTCAATGAATATCATCAAACCTCCGGCTCCAGTTTGCCTCTACTTCCAGTGCTTAGAACTTGTTCTGCGTCATGTTGACCTCTCCTTCAACATACTCCTCGGACATGGGCATGTCCTCTGGCATCCTCCCTTCCCTTTGCCATATTAGGTAGAACAGCCAGCTATTTTCTTTGTGGCAGAGAGAGGCATTACTTGAGGCAGAGCAACTACCCGCTCAAATACTCTGTTAATTTATCCATTTATAAATGTGAGAGTGTACAAATGTAGTCTCTATTCTCTAAGATTTAAAAATGGACAATTAGGATTTTACTGAATAATAACAGCCTTACACTGAGTAATCGTGGAGCCCCACCCTGGCTGTTACCAAACTTACCAGATGCTGATGTCATTTTAAAAACGTGCCTGTACTTGTGGGTAATCTTTCCCATTTACAGTACATCATGGCATGTGTGACCTTATTTTCCAGTGTACATGTACTTTAATAGTGTTATTATGGAACTTACATGAAGAAAAAAACAACATGCTCTATAGCCTAGGAAAACAGCGAAAGCACAGGCTACGGGATCAAACTGGCACTTTCCATTAAAAACAAGAACCAGTCTATAATAAGCCACAGTATATCTGCCATCAGCGGACCAGGGGGGGCAGCTGGGTGGGATTGTGACTCTGTCTGTCTGTTCTCAGAGCAAACTGAACAAACAGTGAAGTGAGTCAGGGTGGTCCTGTGTGAACATCTGCTCTGCTCAGCCCCAAATCCACATCACTGCTATCCTGTCCTCTTTCAAGCCAGCCAGGTCTCCTGCTGATCAGCTCTGACACCAAAGATATGTGCCTTATATGTATATAGTACTGTATGCACGAGCGCGTGTGGGTGTATGCGTGCGTGTGTGTGTGTGTGTGTGTGTGTGTGTGTGTGTGCGTGCGTGTGCGTGCCTGTCTTAGCCAACTCACATGGTACGTACATGCTTGTACAGACATAGACAGCTGTGGGTGGGGCAGGAGATTGAGAGGTATACAGTGCATGAAATGGGCCTGCATATCTCTACACACTATGATCAGATAGTTACAGCCAGGCCATGAGGCCATGTGTGTCCTGCTGCTTTGCAAGCTACAAATCACTAGCTGCTATCCCCCCCCCCCAATGATGACACACAGCCTCCTAGGTATACAGTAGGTACTAGTGTTTTTTTACCTCAGCTCTAGCGTCTTCTTCCAAATAAAATGTGATTACGAATAAAAACAATGGCTGAAAAGGTGGTTCTATCTTCAGCTGTTCTTACATACAGTACTGTAGCAGCGCTGCCATACACATAACCTGTAATGACTTCTTTATACTCGTCTAGGCTCTTATTCAACTTAGTTTGTATAGCACAACTTTAGACAAAGGTGCTATTTAACACCTTTAATATACGGTAGATGTTGTATAGCAGCACCTATATAACGAATACCCTGCTATACGGTTCTGAATGTTGGATTCGGAGAACGACAAAAGATTATCTCCACAAACTGCAAACCTTCCACAGCAAAAGCGCACGGAAAATACAGCGAATATTCTGGCCCCAAACCATCTCCAATTAACACCTTCTTAGCCTGTATAAACAGGGAAACATGGCTACCATCCTTATGAGAAGACGGTGTAAATGGATTGGACAACATCACCCAAACTGCCTTTCACTGGACACCAGACGGTAAAGGTAAAAGAGGCCGACACAAGAACACCTGGTGTAGGGCAGTGGAGGGAGAGCTGAAGACCCTCCGTCACACCTGGGGTTCTATAGACACTGGCCCAGAACAGACAGGAGTGGAGATCCCTACTGTACATATGCCAGCAGGCCCATTATTTAGTATCTCCATCAACATAATGTATTAGTCAGTCCATTTATTGTGCAAGAGGCTTGATTGGAGCCAGGTGTCAAAAAGGATTGATTACCATGGAAACCAGAGGCACAAGCTGCTTAAATGTTTATGTTTCTATGTTCATGAAACCTTTTATACAAATCATCCAGGCACCTAATAAGGCGCATTCCTAAACTGACAGCCACAGACCCTGCATGAGGATGTTGGGACAGCATAAATGGGCATACAGTACAACACAACTGTAAGAATATGTAATCTAATATAGAAGTTAGGAACAATTTAATTATAAATTAGAAGATGTTTCTCCCATATAATTTTCTTCACAATATTTTTCTTTTTAGGCTTTGGGTAAAACAAAAAAGAAGCAATTATTCACATGGATATGCCAGGCAACGAAGAAATATGAGGCACGTTATGACATTTTGGCAGCTCATCCACAAAACCCATAATGACAGGCTTTTCAGACACAGGCTCTTTATTTCTCTGTCATATGGTGGTCTAAATGTTTCATTTATATGAAAATAGCAGATCTAGAAGCTCCCAACACGTCACACGTATTATTGGCGCACAAACACTAGCCAATATATATAAATGAGGCTTTCAGGTACAAAGAGAACTCTTTGAGCTTGTGGGGTACAGATCCACTCCCATGGGCACTGCTCAGACCAAGGACACACCTCAGTGACCTCCGTTTAATCCAATCAGGATGCTTTGCTTAATGCGATTACAGATGCTGTTATAATAATATTATGGAAAAAGTTAATAACACTGACACGGTAATTAAGCAAAGCCTATTTGCAGACCCAGTTCCATAAAACTGTTGCTCGCCCATTCTACGTGTCGAAGTGCCTATGAGCAAGACCCTGGCCTTAACCCTTATAACAGCCCTGTACACTCAACTGAGCAGCCTTTCCTTTCTGCTGGGTGAACACAGAAAGGAAATTTCCCCTCTCCCGGGGACACTTAAATACTCCTCTTCCCTGACACAATATTCCCTGTTGTATTGCAAAGGGCAGGATGTAAATAGAGGGTAGGATTAGCTTAATTGCAAGAGTTTTCTGATAATTGGTGGTCCATAAAATAACCTGTAGAGTTTGGTATTCATCACAGTTGAAGAGAAAAGGAGAGAGAGAGAGATAGATGCATCATGCACACTCTGTCTGTCTGTCTGTCTGTCTGTCTGTCTGTCTGTCTGTCCCTCCCCCCCCCCCACACACACACACACACACACACACACACAGTTCCAGTATGAGGAGGCTGACTGGAGGAAAAGGCCTGAAGGCAACGCAGACAGACGCATTTCCACCCTGGCTGTCTGCATCTGAGAGCCAAGAGCAACAGTCTGGCACATGGCAACTGACTGAGTGATCAACAGGCTGCTAACAGAAGCCCCTGCTCTCTCTCTCTCACACACTCACACTCTCTCTCACACACACACACACACACACACACACACACACACACACACACACACACACACACACACACACACACACACACACACACACACACACACACACACACACACACACACACACACACACACAACCAGTTGATACCACAATTACCTATATGCATCTAAAGAAAATTCTAACACTACTCTTTCAACAGTTGGCTCGTTTCAATAATATTTAAGTAACGTTTTATCAGATGACTTTCTAGTGCTGTCTGTATTATATCACCATATAAGTATTATGTATGGTAGAACAGTAAGCAGTTGTTAAAATAAATGCGGTTCAAGACGATCACTCATGTAAACTGCCTGATATGAATTTAATACTCTCGCAAAAGTGTGTTTGTTATCTAAACAAGATGCCATGCCAGGGGAAGTGTGGATTATAAGGCCTCCGTCCACACAGGACTTGGCATATCACTACAAGAAAACCATGCAACGATTACATGCAGAGAGATGGATTACTGTACATGGCTGTGGAAAACAGCTTTTTATCTACAGTTAACCAGGCAGTCTACTATAGTGACAAAACTCACAGCTTGTGTTGGGGGCACAATCTCTCCATGTTTTACCACCACTGCAAAAGCAGGAGAGATATTTAATTTAGTATACAAGTCGATCTATACACTTTAACACAGATGTCACAGTGTCCTGCTCCTTAATACTTAGCTGCATGCCAGTGTCGCACAACAAATCTACAAGCTCACAACGCATTGCAGCACGTTGTGAGCTTGTAGATAAGCCATTTTTGGTGCACGGCACTACACAGGGCAGAACAAAGTATAAATCAGGCATGACTCTCCCTGGGAATGAGTAACTTTCTAGCACGCCGGGAATTTAATACACTGGCTTATCAATCAACACAAACAGTGACATTTCACTGTGAGGGAAGGGAGGCAACAGGGAATTGGGAACTTTGACCATTATAGTAAAAGGTTTGGAAAGAGTTAAATCCTCAGCGTTAATTCAACCGTGAGAGTACACAAATGTTATATTTGAACACTCTCAGAGTTACTAATGGATGAACTATCACTGAGGATTTCACTGTGTAGCTGCAGAAAGACGTTGTAAAACTGATGCCAGTTGGGTGAAGGGAGACAGAGCTTTAAACCTGTAATAGTGGTAACTATGGAGAAGACTTGTGAGTGCTATTTAGGGGAAGGCTTGTAAATATATAACTGGGCGGCCTGTTGCTATTGTCGGTCTCCTGGAGACGTGGCTCACACGATGCATGCTCGCTCGTGTGTGTGTGTACTGTATAGTGTGTGTGTGCGCGTGTAATCGTGTATACTGTATGTGTGCATCCGTCCATGCCTGTGTTTCACTATTTCAGCACACAACACATGCATCACAACAGGTCTATAAGGACTGAGAGCATTCATTCATAGTCGGAAACACAAGACATGCCTCGTGCTGTACACACTGCGAAATCCTGAGTGTTAGTTTAAATTCATAAATGAACTAGAAAAAGTGCCCCTCGGGGCACACGTCTCCACCAGGCCAGGTCTGGTGGCGCAATAATAGGCCAGTGTGAAAAGGGTGCCATTTGTTCTTACACCATTGATGGCAATTTTGATTTGGCAATGATTTAAGGCATTTTGTTCAAAAATGTGTTTTGCAAAAATCCACCTGTTGGTGGCACTATTACAATTTAGGCATTTAGCAGACGCTCTTAATCCAGAGCGATTTACATTAAGCAAGAACAAAAAAGCTTTGGAATACATCACATAAAAAGCATATATCATGAAACATGCGTAAGCTAAGAACGTAACAGTGGAATATCTATATAATCAAACTATACATATAAACTATACATATATACTATACTATGCTATACATAAATAATGTACTATGACGTGCTATGACTACATGCAATGCAATTATAGTGCCGTCTACATAACATGCTATAAGTCTGTATCAAATGCTATCTAAGTCTACAGAAATGCTATCTAAGGGTAAGTGCTATGGGCCATGATGGAGTCTGAAAAGGTGGGTTTTCAGACTACGGCGGAAGATTGGGAGTGATGCTGCAGTTCTGACTGCAATGGGAAGTGCATTCCACAATTTTAGAGCCAGAAGGGAGAAGAGTTTGGGACGTGTGGAGCGTTGTCTCTGCGTTTTTAGTGAGGGTACTTCCAGCTTCCCTGCGTTGGCTGATCTGAGTGTGCGGGAGGGTTTGTAGGGTTCAATCATACTTGCAAGATATGGGGGAGCCATACCTTTGGTTGCTTTGAATGCCAGCATCAGAGTTTTGTATTCTGTGCGGGCAGCGACTGGGAGCCAGTGGAGGGAGCAGAGCAGGGGGAAGACATGTGAGAATTTTGGCTGGTTGAAGACCAAGCGAGCTGCAGCATTTTGGATCAGTTGGAGAGGCTTAAGTGCACATGCTGATGCTGGTAGTGGTAGGCCAGTAAGGAGGGAGTTACAATAGTCGAGTTTTGACAAGACTGTTGTCTGGATTAGGAGTTGGGCTGATTCCTGGGTGAGGAACGGTCTAATTCGTCGTATGTTATAGAGTGTGAACCTACAGGATCGAGTGACAGCTGTGATGTGAGTTTTGAACGAGAGCTGACTGTCCAGGACAACACCAAGATTCCTGGCTGTTGGGACAGACGTTACCAGGGTGTTGTCTACGGAAATAGTTAGCTCCCGCATAGGTTAGCTGGGAAGAAGAGAAGCTCAGTCTTGTCTTGTCTATAACAGGCCAATGTGAAAAGGGTGGGATATATTCCTCAGCCTAGGAAAATTCCACGCTGCGTTCATGATTTGAGGCTTTTTGTTTCAAAAGGGCCAATCCTGCAAACGTTGAAAGCCAATGTTAGGCAATTAGGATGGGATATGAAATATCGGACAGATCCATTTTGAACACATGATTATAGAGATACTGTATAACAATTAAAAAAAATGTTTTTCAAAAGTCACCCTCCTGTCAGGCCGTTCTGGAAATTTGTTCTGGAAATTTGGGGACAGAGGTTCATCGTTGGCATCTAGGGAATGTGTGTGCAAAATTTGGCATCGACCAGGTTAACAGTGCCGGAGATCAGCCGTTCACAGATGGACGGACGGACAGACACACGGTCGGACGGACGGACACACGGACGGACGGAGTGCAAAACATACTCTCTCCCCATGCCTTCGGCCTGGTGGAGACAAATAAGAGTTTTAATAAATACTGTGTGTGATTGCATGGTCACTTCAAGTAACTGAAATCCCTGTTACATACTTTATGGCCTTTTTCATAAGCTTGCTTGGTTGTCAGCTCCGGAACTCTTTCTCACCCAAGATGCACTCAAAACTGTTATGGCTCCATAATGCGACAACTAAACAGGAATTCATTATAGCAGATGTTTCATAATGTCTCTCCCAGACAATACAGCATCATCTATTCCCTATGAATGACGCCAGGCCAAGAAGTCATAAACCCAGAGGACAGGATAATTCATACCATACTAAATCAATCTCTCTCTCTCTCTCTCTCTCTCTCTCTCTCCTCCTCCAGTCCCTATAGTGTGTCGCCTCTCCTTGGACAAGATATTAAATATAAGATCATTGGAAGAAACCGTCTGATCGCCTAATAATAATAGATACTTATATTCCAGACATGTGACTGAATACCATTTCTGTGATGAAGATTTCCATTTCTGGACACATCATTTATTGATCTCCATTCTCCACACATCAGAACAACATCAGAACAATCAGCAACATTTCCCTTTCAATCAAATCATTTGGTCATCAGTTTGACATTTGGTCGACTCACACCTTACTGCTCATGGGGTGGGGGGGACCCCAGTCGACAAACTATATAGGATTAAAGTGGCCAATGGTGTCAAAGGGAGTGGCATACAAGTAAAGCGGTGCCCCGTGTGTGAAGACTGGTACGTAGATTCACTTGACATTGCATCTGGGATGGGATCAACATCACATGCAGCAAGTGGAGCGCAAACATAAACACCAGTGAATCAGCATTTGAGCGTGGGTCCAAGCAAGTGGACCTAATAACCACCGCCCTTCTTCTCTGTTCCCCTCCACACCACATCTGGTCCAGGAAGCCAGGAGGGAACTTCTCTGGGATGCATTAGGATGGTGACCTCTGCTTCACCCCTTCATCGCTACACATCAAACTCCTCCACGTTAGTTTTGCCATTTTGTGCTTCACCCCGTTCGTTCGCTCTATACACAGCAAAACCCTCAGTGCTAATTGAGCCAATTGTAACTCCCAGCATGAAACCAAAAGGGTCCATTTGGTTAATTTCAATACACGCTCTGAGGATTTTGCCGTGTACACAGTTTGAGTTTTGCTGGGCGAACAGTGGCCATCTGTGTATGCAGTTTTGCAGCTTCAGAGCTGCCTGGCAGCTCAAAAATATGCAGCTGACTGATCTTTATGTAAACATTTGCCTTCTGCCATACTATACTATATTAGGAGGTCACTCCGGGAGGTGACATGTGGTACAGTATGTCATTGTGGGCTTAGAGGGCGTCTCGCATATTGAAGAAAGTTTACATTATAATTTTGGCTTTGTGTGTTTTCTGGTTTTTGGTCGACTTAGAGAGGGAAAGAAGAAGAGTTGTGGGTTTTCATATTTTTCCTATGTCGTTATTCTTGAATCATATCTGTATCTCTCTACTCTCATCTGTATCTGCCCTGTATTTCATGCCGACTGTGGTGCTGCTATCAAAACTGAATTTCACTTGCGGGATCATTATCCGTCTGTCTATTTGTCTCTATGTATATATGCGTCCGTCCGTCCGTACTGTATGTCTGTCCGTCTGTCCATACATCCAGCTCCAGAGCTTCTGAACTTTCCGAAATAATGTCACATGTCATTTCCACTTTGTGTCTCTCAAGGAACTCAACTCTGTGTTGTCTCTCTGGGTTTTAGGTTGATGATAGACCAAGGAAAAAGGCCATTCTGACAAGCCCGGCTTCACCGTGGAATTAGAACTGACAGAGAAACACAAGGGTTACATGCGGAACCGCTTTCAGAGCTTCAAAAACGTTGTTGTAATCACCGACTACACCTTGAAGCTTTAGAGTTTCCAGCTCAACACACAAAACACACACACACACAAATCCATAGTGTTATTTGAATTCAGACAGTGTACAAATGTACAGGCCGAATTGTTAACCACTTAAACCCTACCTAGACTCCACCTCTTAGCACCCCTCTCTCCTTGTAAACAGTACCTTCTTGTCACCTTTTTTCAATAAATATTTGACCACAAATGTTAATGTTAAGAATGTTAGTTAGATTGCATTTCTCAACAGATGCTAGATATTATTTGGTTTACCTGGTATGCTAGTTTCTTTGAGGCAGCATTGTTCTCTCTATACTTATAGGACAAATTGATAGAGGTGTGCATTGGCAGTGCCCTCACAATGCAATTCAATTACGATTCACCAGGTAACGATTTGATTCTACCATGCATTGCAATGCATCACACTTTTCTATTATGCACAACAATGGCACATTTTGTTATCAGTCAATCAGTTATTTGTTCAGATATACAGTACCGAACAACATATTTTATTGGTCGCAGATAACTATGAAACCTTACGTTTTTTTTGTCACCTCACTCACAATCCCGGTCACTCTGACACGTCACCTAACTCAAATCCCTGTCGCTCACCCCAGGGAAGCCCCCAGGTCATCGTGACATCACATGACATCAGTCCCCTGGTCTCCCCAGGGAAGCCCCCAGGTCATTGTGAAAAGTTCCATACATGGGCATTCCCAGCTGATACCCTAATACAATCCCTGTTATACCCATATATGGAGATCCCTGACTGTGATCAATAGTGACAGTCTCATGATAACCACTGTGGTTGCCGCAAATGTCACAGTTAACTATGGAATCATGCATTTCCCGTCAGTCAGTCACTCACTCAAAATCCCCATACATGGGGAAAGCCCCATATATGGTGCCATCATCAGGGATGGAGATCCCTGATGATGTCCATCCATCCTTCCTTTTCGATGTCTCCCTACCTGTTCATGAACTCTAAACGGGCCTGCCCCAAAGTTATTTGTGCAGCCGCGCCCGCAGCCGGTGAAAACTAGAGTTCTCAATAGGCCCGAAAATTAAGGCCCGGCCCTACCTGGGCCCTCATCAAACCCTGTATATTTAATACACTGCCCCCGCTGCTACCCTTAGATCTCCATGTATGGAGCTGACCTGTTCTGACATTCCATATCTTGATCTGACCTCATCACACCCTGTACACTCAAGTCTTACTGGTATTTAGGCTTCAATTATCGATTATGTCACATTGCTGCTTTGCAGCACGGCTGAATCGTGATGCATTGCTGAATCGATTATTTTTGATACCACTACAAATTAACCTCCTTGACTATGTCTTGACTATGCTTACTCTGCATTGTTGCTCTGGATAAGAGTGATACCAGATAATTTAAATCTAGATCTGCCAGCTTGCAAATCATAGTTCGTGTGGTTAAATTAGATTCACTGTGTGCATGGTTGTTTCTTGGAGTGAGCTGTCCTGGGCTGTTTTATCTCTGAGGTTTTGGAACCAGGTGCAGTCAGCCACAACCTTGGAGGCGTGGTGTTTGACTGCACTGTGTTGCATATTTCAATGACAATAAATAAACATCAATTATCATACTTTCCTCAGGCAGCTCCCCACAACCTCCTGGCAGAACTCAATGTTCACTACTAAGGGAAAATGTCCCATAATATTAGAGCAGAAAATAACCAGCCGACATGATTTTGCTGTAGCCTACCGCTTGTTATAATATAGCTACTACGAATATTTACGCCTCTCTCTGTTTCTCTCTATCTTCCTACAATATACTGGACCGTGTGTGTGTGTGTGTGTGTAATATATATATATATATATATATATATATATATATATATATATATATACTGTATACACTAGTATACGGTATACTCTACTGTGTATATACAGTATGTACTGAATATGATGAGATAAATCATATAGACAAAATAATATAGACTCATAAGTGAGAGAGGCCCACACACATATGCACATACTGTAGTATTAGAGAGAGAACTTAAACATGACCATTTCATGCCCTCTGAGGAGCACATTATGAATGGCTGACTGCTACAGTATGTGTAACTGTGTAACTGAGCGTGCTTTCCATCACTCTAATAGTAAAGGGAATCACTCTTTTATGAAGCGTCACTGAGTCCAGAGACAAGACGTTCTCACACACCCAGACTGGTATATCCATCAGGCCGCTATACTGCATTATTTGACTTTTGTGATGATGTCAGTATCAGCAATTACTGGTTGTAGTGGAAGTGTTCCAATTCTACTCGGTTTTAACCGAGTAAACAGGGCTTACGGTCAGTTTGTGTATTTTATATTGACTTATTGCTTATTCATTGTATAATTAAAGTTAAATGTTGTTTTTGTATGTATATTTGAAGTTAATTATATACTAATTTATCAAAAAGGCATTTGTGTTTATTTGTATTTATTTTATTCTGTGTCTAATTGTCAAATATTTCAAATTTTCAAATCATCAGCAGTCAGCGGAATTGGTGTGACTCTTTATTACCGTACCTTGTAGTCTGCTCAACTATGGGGCGAGTTCACATGCTATCGTTTGTTCACTGAGCGTTCTATGTTAGCGTGTTGTGGGGTCTCGAGAGCGACACCCCGCGATGGTAAGTGCATTGCCAGGGCAACCAGACACGCTGTCAGACAGAAGAAGCCTCGGGCCGTTAGGAACGCCCTCGGCCGTGTGATAGGGAATATATACGTCCCGAATCTCCTCCTCCGCCAGCTGGAGCTGATGGATCGACCGCACCCAAATCAGCAAGCGGCCACACCCGTCATATAAAAAGGAAGACTCAGTCTACGTCTGACAGCGGCTGGTTCACACACACATGCTCACGGAGGCACGCACGGCACACCGTCGGGGGGTAAGACGACACACACACCTCCACCGAACACACATTCATGTGAATAGCTCTGCATGTCTTAACTGTCATTCTCCTCTCATCACAGGCTTTTAGGAACGGTCCAGGGAATGTCCGAGGGACAGAGACACTCGGACCGTATGAGTAAAATATAGAGACGGGAGTTCCAAGTCCGCATATCGCGCGGCGGGAGGGTGGCAGCCCCGCCACAGTGACAGCGACAAGGACACTACCCAAAATAAGGTCGGAAAGAAACCTATAATTCTTGAGTCTACTATTGAGGCCTGTCTAGCGAACAGGCGCTCATTATATACGCCAGGGTGGCAAAACGGCTAGTGCTCTCTTGGAGCTGGAACCCGCTAGGGGAGAAGACCCGCTACAGTTAAAGATAAAGACCGATGACGTCACGAAGCAAGGCAGCGCCGTCACCTCTTATCGTTATTAAAACCACAGCCCTCCAGTGAGGAGCGAGCTATCAGAGACTGTACAAACCTGAGTTGAAATCTAATCTTCTGTTCTCATCCTCTCCAGGCTGGCGACGACGCCTGTGAAACTTAAATTGTATGGAATATAATTTATGCTGAACCTACGTGGGGTTTCTCCTGCATGCATTCTGTATACTTTGCTGCTAAACAAATAAAGAGCCGTTTGAAACTGCTGCAATCCCCTGTTCCGCCTGCTCCTTGACCACTGAGACTCCACAGTGTGTTTGTTCACTGAGCGTTCTATGTTAGCGTGTGCAGTTGCATTTATACATGTGTGGGGAGTAAGCAGCACAGTGTGGCTGACCAGGAACCACAAAAGGCTAGTTCTATAGCGTACTGAGCCTGATGGAATATAAAAGTTTGTGGTCTTTCTGCACGCTGAGATTTCCTCACAGCGCAGGCTACAATTCAAAATACTTTCATCTCTTGCTCCGCGAGGCATGCTATTCCTATATGAGCATTCAAGACATGAGTTAAACATCTCTTGGTGGCTAGGATTTTGGCAGAAATGAAGACAGGCTGTTTTCTCCCCCATCCGCAGAACGGATAACTGTTCTTACCTCATTCAAACACTATCATATCACCAGATCTGTTATGATCTATGGCGCAACAACAGGATAAAGAGAGCACTTTCAAATCCATAGTGCCTTTCCGGCCTGAGTGAAAACATGTTTTCCTTCACCCGGGCACACTACAATAACTTCAACAGATCAACACAGTGACCCCGAATTACTTTCCTGTCTGGGGAATAAAACATGACAGTGTGACATCATGTGACCAAACTTGAGTCACATTAGATAACCCTAAGGCGCTCTTGGAATGTTATCATGACACTTATCACGTACTTGTCACGTATCCGTCAGCACCAATGTCATAAATCATGTCCATACATAGAGAGAGACAGATGGAACTCCATTCCTGCTGAGGCACAGTTGAAGCATTGTCTAACTTAGAATTTGAAATAAAAGTTGACATAAAAGTCAGTAATAATAAAGTCAATATTGACTCAGGTGGTATAATTAATATTGATTTTTTTTAACTTTTGCATTTTCTGATAACCTCCATGAACACGCCTGAATCGATTCATGAACGAGCGCTCTGCGTTAAACCCCAGCTGTGTGCTCTTTTGCTCGTGCATTTACTTCACCCGGCTGCAGTTCCAGCTTTGGCTAGTAGGGGCAGATTCATGTTCCCCAGCCGCTCTGGGGACCTGGGTATATGCCACAGAATAACTCTTCCTACTTCCGGGCCCCTTACCGGTGATTCTAATTAACTAAGGCTCTGTTCCATTCTGGTCAAACAGAGTCAGGGTGCTGCTATTGTACATGTTGGTTCACTGGAAACACCCTGCTACACCAAGTGTCCTTGAGTGTGTTCCATGGCCCCGTACGGGTGTGTACAAAATGAAATGTATGGTTCCACTGGGTGTACACCCCTGGGTCCGTGAAATTAAAAGGTTATCATTGGAAGTAGGGAAGGGGGCCCAGAAGAAGGAAGAGTTCTTTCCAAAATGTCTGCTGTGCATATACCCTACTGAAACATGGTTTAGAAACAGCTTCTTGGCAATCTAATTGCTGTATATCGTGGCCTTATTAATCTTAACCCAAATTATGTCCATGGAAATTTCCTTGAAGAAAATACTGCCAGGAATCAAATGTGGTGAGATGGTTGGATGGAATCAGTCAGAGCATTATTTCCAAATTACGAGAAGTTCACATTTTTGAGTGGTGCAGCCACTCCAAGGAACAGCAATGTGTATCCCTATGTCCTTTTGTCTGTCTGTTTATAAGTACCAACAGGTGACAAAGTAGTCACGACAGCCAATAGTCTGACAAACAATAGTCCGACAGCCAATTGTCCGACAGCCGATAGTCAGACAACCAACAGTCCTTCTATTCCAATAGTCCCACATCCCAACAGCCCCACATAGTTCAGACGGGTTAATGGAGAAGCATGTAGTGCCCAGACACTTTAGGAAAACAATATCCTACAATAAGAATATATACCGGTAGTCTATTTGTGTGACCAAGTAACATGAAACGGCACCAAACACAAACTAGAAAAGCAGTTCCTGCAGAAAATGCAAGGGCTCGCTGAAAACCTGCAATGCATATGATGTACAGTATAAAACGTATTAAAGCTAAAGAAAAAGTTTTAAAAAAATTCAAAAATGGACCATTGGCCCGGTGCTGTGATGATAGATGCTGACGTATTCACTGCCGCCCTAGGAAGGGGCAGAGGTTTGAATGCGTTGTTATGTAGCAACCACAGATTAGCACCTCTACTCGAACCTAGAAAGATCTGACCATTCCTCATGCAATTTTTTTTTGTTTTACCAAATAAAAAATTGCAAAAAGAAAAATACAAGTTGTAGTTTATATGCATCATGTTTCTCACATAGTCTAAATGTTTGATGTTTCATTGTACTTTCATTACACTTGCTAGATTACATACAGCTGTGAGAAGGGGCTATTTTAAAGCTATTTCCCCACTATTAAAGTAGAAAGGCTCCTTCATCTTGCAATGTGGTGATGGCATGAAAAGGCATGGCGAACTAAAGCACTGTGCTTTTCTGTCAACAGCTCTAACAGCTTGGGAAGCGTTAGGACGGTGTTCCCCTCCATCTGTCATGCATGACACTTGAGCTTCAGGTCGCTCTTTTAAGCTTAGCTAAAGGAACTAGAGATGGATCTTTTCTACAAACAAAAACCACTAGCATACAATGCTTTGTAAATTTCCCACTCCAGAATGAAATACCCTTTGAGGAATGCGTTGAGAGATGAGGTAAGTAGTACGTAAACAAATACAGATTTTTGTTTGCAGATTACCAGATTGGTTAGCTGGTTATGTGTGGCAGGGTTATCTGTTAGGGCAGTGATTCTGTACCTTTTTAATTTCAAGGATCCACAGTTTGATATGCATTAGAGTAGACCATGGACCCCCATTTGACGATATAAGAACATTTTCAGCGACCCCAATGTACAACTGTCCATTTGATTCCATTCGTAGCCTGCACTGTCTGAGTTCCAAACCTGTAAATGTCCATTTGGAGTGCATGGTTTCTAACTATCAATCATTTATTACTCAAGGACTCCTGGGGGTCGCAGATTCCACGTTGAGAGTGGGTTAGGAAGCATCTTTACTGCATCACTGATGATCACAGGCCTTGAAATCTGCCTAATGAAGTCTCTCTGTGATGGATTGAAATACAAGCACAACCAATCCCTCTGTTCTATTTTTAGTCTCTTTGATTCTAAACGTGTATGACTGCACAGAGGACATTAAAGCTGCAATCCGCAAGATTTAAATTCTTCCCAGGATTAAACACCAGGTCTTTTATTCACACAAAAAGGTACCGGATTGCGTCTTTGAGAGCTTTTCGTCACAGAGGTTCAGTTAAAGCCAGTCGATGCTGAATGAAATACAGTATATGGACCACATCAACACTCCATCTGGACCAATATACATGTAGCTGTAATATTCACAGTGGGTAGCTGTGGTTATACGTGTAATCAGGCTCAAGTAGCATTTAGGGACCCCAAAATACCAAGGTCTTCCGTCTTGTTTTAATACACAGCAATAGCCTCAGTGGTAGTTTAACTTACGGCAAAGATGCATCCATATACTATGATTATTAGATTATTTTTTTTAATGCACTCTGGGATAAACTACAACTGAGGATTTTAGTGTGTGTATCAAGCACAGTAGTTACGGAAATCAAGCCAAGACCTGATGGTTTCCACAGATTCAGCTCTGTGGTGAGGTCCATCATGGCTGATGTGTAACTTTTGTAACTCAAATGTAATTTTGTCTAATCTGTATGGTACAATATTAATCCATCCAAACATGCATCTATCTATCATCAACCGCTTATCCGTAGTCGGGTTGCGGGGGCAGAAGCTCCACCAGAGAGCTCCAGACTTCCCTCTCCAGAGCAACATCAGTAACTTCCTCCTGGGGGATCCCGAGGCGTTCCAAAGCCAGTGAGTCGATGTGATTCCTCCAACTGCGCCTTGGTCTGCCCCGGGGTCTCCTCCCAGTGGGACGTGCCTCAAGGACCTCCCTAGGGAGACGCCCGAGAGGCATCCTAACCAGATGCCCGAACCACCTAAGCTGGCTCTTTTCCAGGCAAAGAAGCAGCGACTCTACTCCGAGTTGCTCTCGCGTGACTGAACTTCTCACCCTATCTCTAAGGGAGATGCCAGCCACGCGACGAAGAAAATTCATGGTAAAATATGTCAATACAATATAACTTACATAAAATTGGGGTGGTTGTATTTTGCCACCTAGAAACCGGATCTGACACACTACAATAAATGACACGTGTTTGAGCTAGGACCAGAACTATCAATTATCTTCTTAGCAACTATTCCATTGATTACGTTTGATTACTCAATTAATTAAGTAAAATATAAATGTATATATTATTTTGATATATCAAGAAATCAATTAACCACTTAAATGATAAATTATTTAATATTTTGTCTAATTGATTGATTAGATTAATCAACCAAACAAAATGACAATAACTATTTCTTCATCAAATATGAAACAAGAAATATAATGGACCCAGTGTGGTATCACATGTCAGGTCCACAGACAGCCACAGTATGCAATTATAGAGCAGATGAAAATATAAACAAATGGCTAAACACTGTGCTAGACAAAACAAGTTTCAAGAATCCACCCAGTATAATAACATTCCTTCAGAACTCACAATGCCACAGGGACACGATGACATAGTTTGGCAGTAACATAAAACCAATACTTTTCTTATAATTGGAGTTCATCGGTTTCAAATCATGACATCTCCAAATGAACGTTATACTGATAAACCAAATTTGGAAAGTGATGTGCTCTTTTTAAAATAGTGTACTCACTGTAACTTCTATTTAATAGCAAACACCGAATACGCAGTTTCTGTTGAATAATATATAATTTGGCCGGTATGGATCAACAATAACGTACTGCACAAGCACTACCACCAAGACGTGGGGCTGGAAATACGTCTTTTATGCTTTCTTTTTAGGTTTTAGACTTTGAACAGTGAGGTAAAAATCACTTCAAGAATGCAACTTGCTGACAACAACCCGAGAACGCTGCTTGTTGTAGCTGTGTTTAATAGGGAGGTGAGCATTTTTATGTATGGACAGACAGACAGGCAGACGGACAGACCGTTATTGATCCCTAGAGAAATCCAGCATACTGTAGTGTAGTGAGTGTGCTTGCCTACTGTCAATCTGGGAACCCATTGACAAAACAAATGAAAAACAGCTGCCTCTTGTCTTTTCTTTTGAATTGAGAGTCAACAGTCTGTCTATTGTAAAGGCATGTGTTATTGTTACCTTTGCAGAGTGAGGGTGAGCTCATCTGTACAGCCTTTGATCTTATTCTGGGCCTCTAGGTGGTTCATACTGTCCGTGGTGATGCCATCAATAGACAGAACAATGTCTCCAACGTTGACTTGTGCCATAGCTGCCTTGCCTCCATCCGTAAGCTGCAAAGACATTACACACACAAATTAAACCACTTTCAACCTAGCATCCCTATTCTGCATGGTCAGATAATAATATTAATTAGATTAATATTTGGCCAGTTATAGGCCAAATATTAAAATAGAAATAAAATATTTCCCCAAATGTTCAAAAATGTATCCGGTATTTTCGCTATTCGTGGTAAAACAAAAGAGAAATGTGTATGCTAGGGGTGACAAAGAAGCACATTCTGTTCAATCTCAATTCTTACTGTAGTTAGTAAGTTACACTATCTCCATCAGATTCTGTGGGATCTGAGATTTACAGTCCCGGCCTAGGATCTTATCAAAGACTTGGAAAGAAACTCAGATCACGTTTCACTTTTGCTGTTGATACAAATATCTCAAGCTAAATGTATTCAAGAAATGCTATGAATGTTCAGTTTTGTCCCATTTGTGTTTGTCAGTGACTTTATTATTACTCAAAGCAGAACAAAAGACTATAGTCTGAATAATACCAAATAATAACATAAGCAGTTGTCGCACAGTGAATAAAAAAAGGTAACCAGCAATGATTTATTTCCCGTAATAGCTTGTTTTTGATGTCTTATGCAACCATAGTTATATAAGAAAGGTATTTTCTTCTCTTCACAACACCACTTATCAACAGCAAATACCTTGCTAACATTCCTGCGGTAGCCCTCTATTATGGTGTGTATTTGTGTTGGTCACTTTTTTTTGGAACTCTACTAAAACTCTGGAACTTACAAAGAAAAATAAACAGTATGTGCTAGGGTTGTGCTAGGGTTGTCAATATTTTTGGTATAGAATTGAAAGTACAAAAGCTATTAAAAAACATATGTTGGCTAGGCTACAATCAGATTTTCAACCGAAGGCTGCACAACACAGATGTAAAAGCAGGTACTCATCCTGTGGCTGTTATACTTACATATAGCTGATCTGGTGTACAATGTGTCTCTTTCTTTGAACTTTGTGTGTCAATCCATTCCATTAATTAAATAGTAGGGATTATTCTTTTAATAATTAATCGGGCGATTAATCGGATCAATATCGATCTGTCTGGGGGGAAAAATCAATGACCTTCCCCAAGTGATAAAACACTCAGTGTGTTGATGGCTTGTTAACGACTGGCATTGTCTCATTGATTGACTATTTTATTATATATAGGCCTATATATAATTCAAATTTGTATGACCATCCATTGGACTCAAAGTAAAATTAGCTTACCTTCCCCTATTTTCCTCCAGGGGTGCACTTTTTGTAAATCGACTCTTAATACAATTAATATCAGTTTTTATATTGTCATCCAAACAGGATAGGGCTATGCAGGCCTACCTGCGATGCATTATTGCATTATTAATCGATTAATCGTTATTGAATTATACTAATCGATTTTCATTTCATTCATAAGAATTCTACCATCCAATCTACAGTACATAGAGTATGTATGGCTTAACCACTTCAAAACTGGCATCAATATTTTGGGCATGTCAATAGATAGAAAATGTTGTGAAATAGCAGATTTACAAGCTCACAATGCAATGCACACAACCAACGTTGTACTTGCACCAGTCGACCCCTCTCACGTTGGCTATTTTGAGGATAGGGACAAAGTGGTTACATTTCTGGTATCGTGACAACCCTAGCATGTGCTAAAAGTGTCGGACATATTGTTTGTTTTATCAGGTCATCAGGGGGAGCTTTGGCAGAGAAAAGCTTGAAGGGGCCTGTTGCTTTGGAGGAAGGATGTGATCTTATCTCAAGCAGAGTAATAAACTTGAAGCTGGTCCTCTCATCTGGCATGGAAGTAAGGCATGCTGAGAGACAGGTACAGTACATCTAGGGTATCGGTCTAATCAAAGTTTTAATTTCCTATATTATATTACATTTACAGTACATTATAACCATAAATGGAGTGTAGACTAGGAATTAGGGAAGTGGAAACTGATGCAATATAGATCATAAGCCAAAATGCTACAACTACACTTGAAATTTTTCATCCATGTTTTAACAAGCAGTAGTAGTAATATTTGAGAGCTAGATCGAGTCAAACTGAAATTACATGATTTATCTGCTGTAAGCATAGAGCTGTAGAATAAGCAACTTAATTTAACTATAGACAGTTTAGACTAGAGCCTAATAATGTCTGAAAATCTATTTTAGGCCAGGTGCTGATTAAATAATCCATGATGACAAAATCATGGGATGACAAAATATGAGCAGTGCAAACTAGAATTCAAGCTCCCTTATTAATTCCAAAATTGAAATTAAATTCAATAAAATTTGATCAGGTCCAACCAAAATACTTGTCTTCCAGGCAGAGCTGCTACATGTTTGCTAGTCTGGCTTTGACCAGATACAGTGCCTCCTCCCCAAGGAAGCGTGAGTGAATCCACGTTATCGCTCTGGCCAAAGCCAGGCTACGTGTTTGTAAGAGCGTGTTCCAGTGTGTGTGGATGTGTTTTCATCTGTTCTTATACTAAACATTGGCCATACCACAAGGGGAAGAAACCAGATAAAAGTATGACGACACAATGACTGTCAACCAGGTGTGGCACACTGCTAGTGTTTACACAAGGCTATGTACCTCATCAATCACTCAGCACTCCCTTACACACTCAACACTTGTGCAATGTGCAGGAGTGGCTAGCACCATGCAGCATCTTGTAGTAACCACACTCTTCTTTTGCAATATCACTTTCTGATTATTGTTAATTGTACGGGATTTAAAATAATATTCCTAATTTCCCAACTAGAGCCACACCAGGACTCTCCAAAATCGGGATCACCATTGGACCAAAAATATCTGGTATCGTTCAGGCTCGATTCAGTCAGATGTGTTTTTGATTCATTGAAAATGGAAGACCCTGATGTAAACCAGTCTTAGTGCTTTTCTGGTTTCATTCTTGTAGCAGTTTTTGTATTGACTCGTGCTTTCGTTTGAAATGTACCCATTCTACATACTGTGAATAAAACGTTCAATCAATCAATCAATCAATCAGAACACTATGTTTTGTGGCCATGAACTGAACACCATTATACTGAACCCTAAATGATAATAAGCTGAATAGGTACATTGGAAATACCTACGGCGCGTAATGTAGATAGCATTGAGAAAAACTTCTGCAGAAATGGTGTAATGAAGCATTTCTATGTGGGACAGGGGAGGATTTATCTGCTATCTTTCTAAATTGATCATTACAAGGACAAAGGAAAGTGTTTCAAGTGTAACAACAAATATCACACTAGTTTGAGATAAGCAATAATTACACGTTGCTTCTTAACCTGAACCAATTGAATTGCAAAGAATTTCTGTGCATCACTCAACAGCTACGGAAAGCATTTTTGTTTATGCCAGAGTAACAGTTGTTGTTATGTCTCCACTCTCCAGTGTGCTCACAGGGACCGTGACTCAGCGCGGTGAGTCGTTATTCAGATGACCAGCGTCATGCCTGGCAATGCCCCATTCACTTCCATTCACAGCGTTGTTCGAATCGAGAGAGAGGAAACATAAGGATTGGAGCTGAAGAGCATGACGGTACGTAGAGACGCACAGGATGCTTTGTCTTCTCGTCGCTTAAAAAATAAATTGCTCCAGTCCAGGAAGGTCATTGTGTGTGTGTGTGTGTGTGTGTGTGTGTGTGTGTGTGTGTGTGTGTGTGTGTGTGCAGTACGTGTCAGGAAGCACAAGACTCCCCCACAATTTCAATAAGAGTCAAGAGCATGTATTGGATGAATGGAAGCAAAGCCATTGTGTACATTATAATGAGAGAGAGAGGGGGGGGGGGGGTAGAAAGGAGGACATGGGGGAGAGGGGAAAAAGGGAGGAAGTGATAGAGGGAGGGAGAGAAAGGGATAGGGGAAAAGGGCAGACAAGAAGGAGACTGAATGTCTCTGCAGAGGCCGGAGCCAACACTCAGGCACAGAGGACAATGACTGGAGGGTCCACTCTGACACAGTTTCTTGGAGTTCTCCTTATTTGGTGTTGTTATCAAGTGAATCAGAATGCTAGCAGGAAGTATCGAACGCATAGCTGAGGTCAATGCATGCATACCAACAATATGGGGACCAATTAGACTAAATCAAGCACATAGGAAATGCTGCGCAACAAGCCACCCATAATAGAAAGGAGTACATACTATAGATCTCATAGACTTACATAATCTTGCAAGTTACTGACTGTCAATGATACGGACATTAGTTTCAGTACTAATGCAGTTACTTGGATGGCTCCAGAGACTGTTGCTTTGTGTCATGTGGCAATGCAGAAACCATTACAGCCAGCATGACCGCTCTCTAGAGACTCCTAGCTGGGTTGCCTTTCCCACATAGCACTCTATGAGACTCACAAATCAAGTGCTCTCTTGCCACATCACATTGAAGGTCAATGTCAGAGTCATTGTAGTTGAATATTGTTGGTTATATTAGAGGTTAGAATGCTCTGTTTTTCTCAGCATACACCAAATACAATATATGTATTTATATCTGCATACTGTATATATTTTCAAAAAAACATAAACATAAAAATAATTATATATTTCACAATGTAAAACATTATTTATTATTTGTTGTGTCTACACTCCACACATGTGTTTCTGTTTAAGTAAATTAATAACAAATACAAGTTGAGTCTCAAGTCTTCACTTCCCAAACTCGGCGCCAGTGGCTCAGTAGGTAGAGCGGCCATCAGGGATTTGAAAGGTCCCGGGTTCGAACACCAGTTGCACCAGTCGTTATGTCGAAGTGTCCCTGAGCAAGATGCTTAACCCCTAGCTGCTCCCCCATATGCTCAGTCTGAGCAGTCCACTGCTGGGTCAAATGTAGAAAAGTAATTTCCCCTCTGGGATTACTATAAATACACTCAGCTTATGCTGAGTAGAAAACAAATCCTACATTATTCCAAACTCACACAATGTAATTTCCCCTCCAATTTTTTTTAAATAGCAAAAATAGCAATGCACCAGCTCACGGCTATTTTTGTACAATGACGATGGCTTAAGTGGTCAATTCTAATAGAAGAGTGTGTGTGTGTGTGAGAGAGAGAGAGAGAGAGAGAGAGAGAGAGAGAGAGAGAGAGAGAGAGAGAGAGAGAGAGAGAGAGAGAGATCCAAGTTCCTTCGAAAAGGGGGAGAAGAAGAGAGTACTACTTACCACAATATTCTATATTTGGTAAAACCGCAAAGACTTATCATTCCAAGACAGGCAGAGAAGCTAAGTTACCCTTAAGATGCTTTAGGGATAATACACTGTGGTTAGTCTGTTTAATGCTTTAGTGTACAGAACACTCAGTTCTGAGGAGTGCTGCACCGTCATACAAAAAGCTCACTGTCTGTCTTTCTCTGCAAGGGGGAACAAAACAAATATCACGCCTACTCTACAAATAGTATACATCTACATGCCACTTTGACAGAGACCAGATAGGCACGGAACAAGGATTCAGCCTGCAGTTCAAGGTCAAGGTAAACTTTATTGTCCACAAGGGAAATTTGTCTTGGGCTCTCACCCCGTCTACAGCCACACATAAAACATCAATGACAACAAAAATACAGTGCGTTCAATATACTGCGTGACTGGGTTGAAGGAGCAAGTTCTACGGAAATTATTTCCAAATATGTTATGAACTGCAGGGCCTGAACCTTTCGGAAATAAAATTACACACTAGCCCTGACAAAAAATGTGTCTTTCTTGTCAAAGAAATATAAATAAAAATATAAAAAATAAACAAATGTAATTAAAATTATCCAAACATTTTCTCAAAATAGCTCCAAGGACAACCAGCCTTTGTTTCATAAGAAGTAACCAGAGGGTTTCTTATTACATTTGTTTGGCAGATGACAAAATGGCAGTCTCCCAAATAAATGGAATGCTTTCCTTTAGCCGTTTTGGTGAAAAGGGGCTCCAACCACATATATGTTCTGGTTACTGTGGTGCTGCTCTGACTGCAGGCTAGTTATTGGTAATGAGTAGCTACTTTACGAAATGTAGCTGTAGAACATCACATCATAACGGCTTCGCCTCCATGCCAAGCACAAAGCGCACTAGGGCAGATACAGTGCACTACCTGCGACTTTGAGACAAGTTGCAAAAAAGTATCTATATTTTGATTCATTTCGAGACATTAGGGCGACAACTATCGATTATGTTCTTTGCGATTATTCTATCAATTACTTTTTCAATTAATTGAATAATAGAGCAGCATGTTTATATGAAAAAACCACATAAACCCTATCTTATACTTCATTGCACGACAGTGTTGTGTAAAAAGCCCACATGTTGTGAATGATGCATGCAGATTGGCTGTCTTCTCTATTATAGATTTTTGTTGTTGCAACTTTTCACCTACATGCCAAAAATAGGGATTGACTATTAATCGATTATTATATTTAAGTATTGAATATGGATTAATTTTTTATAAATGATTAAATCAATTAGATTGATTAACGCCTCAATCTACGTCTGACCTCAATATTGACTACAACTTTGTGGACAAAGTTGTAGTCAATATTGAGGTCAGGGGTTCCCTCAGGGGTTCCCTCAAACTCAATGTCTCCCATCTCTCAGGTATAATATATAATTTAGTTCCAGTAATCAAATAATCTACAGTAATGGTTAGGACACCTTATAACACAAATGAAGCTCATTCTAAAAACTGTTCTGAATACGATGTTAGCTGACAAATCAAATTATTTTTAACAAGCCAATTGAAAGAGATTAAATCCCAGACAGCAGTTCCTTTGAGATAAAACAGCAGTTTTAGATTAAGATAGTTGTTGCAATCAAATTTATGCTTCACCGTGTCTTTCCAGAAACATTCTTTGCTCGTAACGTGAACTGGAACACAAAAAATATTTAAATGCCAACACTAAGCAGATGAATATTATTTTCATCAAAACTTTGATCTAGCAACAGACGTCACTTCCATGCAACTCCCACGATGTTATAATAACACAAACATGCACAGTCATTTTTGTCTTACTAGGTGTGAATCAATAAGAAAACATAAATACATAAATCTTCTATTGGAACACAGAAAAATCCATAAAGACCACAATCACAAAGGAATAGAACATATTTATCATCTGCTGAAGGAACATGTTACTGCCCGCTTTCCCTTGAATTACTCATAGTAGCCGTTCTTTAAAGAATTTCTAAATTACTGAGCGAGGCAATGTGTTTGTGGCTGTTTCACATTTGAGAATTCATGTCACAGGAAGCGACTTGTGGTGAGGCTGAAGGGCTTGGGAGATGTATGTGACGTCTGTATGGGCTAGAGTCGTGCAGACAGAGAGGGCCTTATATGGAAAGGCCTGACCGAGGCCTACCTCCCTGACATTATGTCATCACAAACACAGTCATGCTTTCCAAAGAGATCAACTCACTCTCACTAGATTTAGCTCACCATTGTGTGAAGGTAACTTTCTAACGTGTTCCTTCTCATTATGGACTCCAATAAACTACCCTGCTGTTAGTACCAAGGTGAAAATCATGACAAACATGGGGTTTAAAGATCCACCGTTCAAGGTGTCTGGCTTCACCTAAACCTAACTGCTGTAATAACTTCCAAATGTGGACTCTCACTTTTGAGAGAGTCAGGTTCCTGTTTCACAAGACGTCTAGAAGAAAAGTTAAAAAACATCCCCAGCATGTCTCCTGCCCAGAAGGTGATGAATGAGCAAGGCTTTAAAGCACTGGTTCTGATTGTGGGATTTGGGGACCCCCATGGGTCCTTGAGGGGGTTCCAGGGGGTCCCCCAGCTAAGTGATTGATAGTTAGAAACTAAAATGGATCATTACAGGTTTTTAAGTATGAAACTGGAAGTCAGTCAAATTTTAAATCTCACCCATGTGAAGTGAGGGGCGCTCTTATCTAGGGATGCACCGAAAGGGAAATTCTTGGCCGAAAACGAATACCGAATATAGGAAACAGTTGGCCGAATACCGAATATCCGAATATGATAAATATTATATATATTTTTTCCTACCATTTCTTGATTTATGGCAAAATAAATGGTTATGGCAAAACTTAACTTAAAAAATAATCACTATTATGGGTCCATAAAACATTTATTCAGCTCTTTTGAATGCATTAATTGCATACACTAGTCGGTGATATATTTTCTGCCTAGTCGGGCCGAAACCGAATAGGCCAGAAATGCATTTTTAGCCATTTTCTGCCGAATATTTTCTGCCGAATATTTTCTGCGGCCGAATATTCGTAGCATCACTACTCTTATCATCATACATCATCTCATTCTGGCCAATCACAATTTGCGTCCTCACTTTTCTGTCTTCACTTTTATCTACAATGTTTGTGTTTACACAAACCTGGAAAGCTGGGCATAGGTGGGCCCAGCGCCCCTCAAAAACGTTGAGAATCACTGCTCTAAAGCAAGGCATTGAAACAGCAGACAATCTATTAAAATCATTCAACATTCTGAAAGTCACTGCAACGTTAAAGCAACCTGCTGTGCTAGTACAGTGCAAGCAGGAAAATGGCCCATGAAGTAAAAGGACAGTGTGTTGTGATCAGTGAAGTGTTTAGACAGTGGTTTGTCCTTTCTTTTACGTTTGCACACCTGCAGCAGTTTGCAGTACTTCAACAGATGGTAAGATACACTACAGTAAGTGAACACTGAACAGCAGTGCAAGAGTAAAGTATGGTGGCAGTGGGAGTATACAATAGCTAAGTGCTCTTTTCCCTGAGCCAACAATCCCAATTAAAGGCTTGTGAACGGGCAGATTCCTGGTTGTCTTGGTCCGACTCCAGCCTTCTCGCTGCAGCAATCAGGCAGCTGAAAGAAAGACGGCGAGATATGCTGGGCAGAATCACGCTGGCACTCTGATGGAAGTCACCATGACAACGCAAACAAAACAAGACATTCCTAAAACAGGACCCACTACCGGACTGAATACTGAATGCACTCTAGTCCGTTCAGAAACAAACTGAGCTGGCAAGCAGTGCTGGAGCTCTTAACCATAGCTGTGCTCAGGCTGTCAATGCTGGTCCATCATTCATGGCTTATTGAAAGCTCCAGCAGGCTTTTTGGTGTTACATCAATAACTATTTTTCACTGTTACAAGCCCTTTTGTCAAGAGATTCAAGAACATTGAGTCATCACATGAAATTGAATGAAATGCCACACACCGCCTGACAGCTGTGTGTGACAGAGAATAAGCCATTCACATAATTGTTATCGGCATCCACAGTATACAGTAACCTCTCTCTCTCTCTCTCTCATAGACTATACTATATACAGTAGGGCTATAATGTATGAACTCAAATGTATATTGTGCATAATGATAGTTTGTACAGTATTCCTTCTTTTATACTTTCTTGTCTAATAATCTTCTGAACAAACAAGCATTTTTTTCTGCCCTATTAAACAATACTATAAAATAAAAATAAGGTGAGTGATGTATATATTGTAATGGAAAATAGGGGCACGGTGGCACAGTTGGTAGTGCTGTCGCCTCACAGCTAGAAGGTCCTGGGTTCGATTTCCGCTCGGGGCACTGTGGGTGCTGGGGGGCGTGTTTCCTCCCCTGCGTCATCAGTGCCCATACCTGAAGGCG
Organism: Protomyctophum bolini; assembly: GCF_963924005.1. Taxonomy (NCBI): domain Eukaryota; kingdom Metazoa; phylum Chordata; class Actinopteri; order Myctophiformes; family Myctophidae; genus Protomyctophum; species Protomyctophum bolini. The sequence continues at coordinate 17,903,079 of NC_137883.1, read as the reverse complement.
GGGTTGGCAAAAGGGCCTTTCTGTGTGGAGTTTGCATGTTCTCCCCGTGTCCCCTAGGGTAGGTACCCTCACAAAAACATGCAGTAATCCTGGTCTCTAAACTGCCTCCCCCTGGCCAGCCGGGGCGCCTGATGGAGGGGAAAGGAACTGGTTGGAATAACGTGTTCCTTCCACGCGCTATACGTCCAACCAGGGAAACTCCCCCCTGTCAGGTGTAAAGGAGCAACTTGGACACTCAGGCATGAAGGGAGCATGAGTTAAGTCCGTTGCTCTCCCCAGGTTGGCGGAGGGTGTGTAGAGCCCAGGATCAAAGTAGATGATTGGCACAGGGGTGAAAAATGGGTTACAAAATCGTGGGATAAAAATATATATTTAAGAAAAAAAAAGGAAAATAGGGTATTCTTTTTTTTTTTTTTTACTTGTGCCATGGTATCGTGGTTATTGGAAGCAGCTGTCCTCAATACAATTCAGACAGACACCACGCAGATCATACTGGGATCAAATGCATAACAGTCTGCATAACAGTTTTCTATGAAACCCATATGCGACCTAAACACTATAGCTATGATCACCTTGAGAACCACATAGTAATATCCAGTAATATCTACTATAATGTAGACATCTAATAAACTGTTTCACCAACATCGCCAGTGGGGATGTCAATTTGACTGTTACACCTGATTTATACTTTGTTGCGAACGCACTGAGCACTTACTATGAGACCTAGCAGATCATGTCTGTCTGTCTGTCTGTGTGTCTGTCTGTCCCGCTTTTGTGCCCATATATGGAGCTGAGTGATTACGTCACCATGACTCAGCCATAACCATATAAGGAGTCCCCAAAGCAGCTATACGTCCAAAACCCAAATATGTACGAGCTGCGTTTGCTTCCCGCGTTTGCGCGTCTTACTCGTTGTATGATGGTGCCACATGCCGAAAATGACAGCACACAACACGCAACATCATGACACGTTCGTAGATTTAATTTAGCATTATGCCCATTAACCTCCCCACAGTTTAGACTCATCAGGTTAGCTGGAACTTTAAACTGTGATCGACTTTTCCATATCCCTCCCCATCTGACATCCATCAAGAGCCACAGAGACGTAGTGATGATCTGGCTTTGGATCCATATTCTGGCCTGTGAACATCATGGCCTTACTGCAAATAACATCTGCCTTCAATCAACTTTTTTAATAGATTTACTAGCCTTCTCAAAGCTATACTTTTGGTAAAAAATTATATTAAGGTAACTAGGTTACGTTTGTAAATAGAGTAACAGAAGTTGATGATTTGCCACTGATAAGATCAAAGATGCATGCTGACCAATATAGATCAGTGTTACATGTTGATCACATCAAGGGAACATAGCTTATTTCATAATATTGAAATGAGAAGCACAACAGAGCACATTAAAGCTGACAAATACAATATAACTAACACAACTGCGGTGGTTGTAGTTGGTCTAACGGTTCTTCTATTGAGAAATATATATCCTGTGGTTGGGTATAGAACACTACTGGTAAATAAGTGATATTGCATGAAAGTCAAAATCCACTCATATGCCTATTGTCATCATCTGCCCATTGTTTTTTCGTTAGAGCTCAGCAGCAGTGTAGAAATTTCAGGGCGTGCATGTAGGAATATATATATTAGCAATGTCACAATTTTATGCATCCTAAAAATCTTGCCTGAGATATCAGGGAAATTGTGAAAGCCTAACACATTCTGGGGAATAAAGTATGTACTGTAACATCACAGACATAGATTGCCACGTATATTATGGCGCAGGCCTATACTTGGGGAGGCCATAGCCGAGTGGCCATCCGGGATCGGAAAGGTCGTCAGTTTGACCCTCCAGTCCACCCAGCCTATGTGTCAGGTAGCTGTGAAAGCAATTTCACCTCCCCACAGGGACAAGAAAATACTCCCCTCTTGCTGCAGTCGTTTTAATATTGTGAAGTCGAGGTGTAACCATTTAACAAAACCATAACCACATACACTAGTAAAATCTAAATCTTACATCTGGACATTTTGCACATTTTTACTGCATTGCTCACTGTGTGTTCAGTTATGTGTACTGCATATCTCTTACTGAACTGTATGTTACTCTAAATTAACAATACTGATACTAAAGTAGGTGTTATAATCTTGTCAAAAGGAATCATAGTCACTTGCCTGTATAGCTGTATATCTATACAAGCTCACAACGGGTCGCTGGGCGAATCGCAGTGAGCTCGTAGATCGGCAAATTTCGGCACACAACGAAGTATAAATTAAACACAAGATGCTGTGGAATATTGGATGAACTCCAGCAGTTCCAGTGCCATTACGCCACAATTTACTTTAAATGTCCATGTAGAAACCCACCAGGGAGCTTAGCACAAGAACAGATAACAAATACAGAAACATAGCTAATAATATTTCTCAGTTTTGGAAGTAATTACGTTTGGCCTCTCCATAGCACAGACCATAAGCTATCTGTCTCAATGGTTTCCTGAAAAGCTATGGGGAGTTTTTCACTGCTTCTATTTATTTTCTCTGGACCTAGACTCTGGCATAAGTTACGACTCTATGTTAGATGTGACCAGAGGTGAAGACTGGGTTATTCTTCATCTTATCGGCAGGGCACATAATATCTACAAAAACTCTCATTGCAATAATTTTTAAAGAGAAATATTACTACAACGTGAATTGTGATATACAATAGTGGATAGCCTATAGGCTATACAATAGCGGATAGCCCTATAGCCTATAGGCTATCCGCTAACCATAATCACAGCTTTTTGGTCACTGAATAAACCGTTGTATTATAAACAAAACAGGCTCGTTTTAGCATATAGAAGTTGTTTTGTTATAGAAGTTGTTTTGTGAATAATCCAGTATGGACAGAATTGGTCTTCTTCATGTTCTAATAAAGGTGTGTCCTTCAGCAACATGAGCCAAAATATTATGGCTTCAAATTAATATTGTCAGCTGAGAATTCAACAATGGCTCTGGGTTACAGATCCAAGGGAAGTGTGTGCGTGCCTATGAAGAAGAATGACTGGTCAGTAGATGTTTATGGTTAGATCAAAGAGCCAGACTACTTTTCAATCTCCACACTGACGAGCATTAGGTCTCCTGAAACTAAATCCTCCTAATGAACCCTTAATATTCCATTCCCAACCCCAAATTAAATTGGGCATCAAAGTTGTGCATTATCCAACATGACCTTTTACTTTAAATAGCCCCAAAATAGTTTTGCTAAATGAACTTAAAATGTAATTTATATACCAGACATAAAGTACATTCACCACAAATCAATTATAAATACGGTCAGACGCACTTCACATAATGAGTATGACACTATACTTTATGACCAAAAATAAAAGTACTTCACATAATGAGTATGACACTCCAACACTGTATACTGTATGACCAAAAATAAAAGTAAATGCTTTCATATGGAGGCCACCTCCTGCCAATATGTCAATAGGAGCTCAAGCGACAGACAGACAAAGTTTTTGTGCTGTGCTGTGTTTTGTTTATTTAATTCATCTGGCCACAGTTTAGTCTAAATTATATCTTAAATCTTGGCAAAAGCTAAGGAATAGCAATATTCTTTATATAGCAGGACTTCTACAGTGATTCTGAAGGATCACATAACCAAACACACAATGATTTGAAAGTAGCACTCAATAGTGCCACTTTAGGTCACCCAGCGCCAGCGGTATTGCAGCTGTTCATACCCCAAACATACGGACACACGGGGCCAGTCATTGGAGCAGTGTGCACCGCTCAAAAAGCTACTTCTCAGCAATTATACAATCAAGATGGCAAATCTTGAGTTTCAGTCACATTAGTTTTGCCCTATGGTATGTAGATCCCAAAATACTCTTTGGGACAGTCCAGCAAAATACATTTTTGCACTCAGACTTAAATTAACACTCAGGATTTAGCTCTAGTGTGAACATAATTGAATATTATACATGAACTATAAAGCACATTTAACCATACTGTACGCACATGTACTTGCATGCTATACAGAGGCAGCCATCTGCTGACATAATGAATATATAAATGGTCTATAAGCGATCGTGCAACATGAACATAACTTCTGAGCTTATCAGATGACTAAATTTGGGTACTTGAGTCAAATAAATCTCAGCATGAAATATTCCAGTGAGGTATCGGGGCGGCACATAGTCAGTGCCGAATATGCAAACAGACCGAGCTAAAAATAACTTCTGTAAGGTTCAGTCCAAGTATCACATGTCACTCAAAACAAACAACAAGTGTCCAAAAATAAGAGAAGGAAACGGTGGCGTGAGTGAGATGCACATACTGTACATGTTATACTGTACACAGAAAAAGTCCAGAGTGTTCATTTAACTATATAAAATGAACATATGGATATAGGGTATATAGTATAGTAGGGTGTGTATAGGAGCAATGCTGTGTTCTAAAGATTTACTTAACAGGGGAAGTCACAATTCTTGGCAGACTTTATTTATTTATTCCGGTTGTTTCTGTTTTATGGGAAAATAAAATAGAGATATCTGGGGCAGTTTCTACTGAAGCAGCACAGGTTTGCTGTGAGAGGAACCGGGACAGGGAAGGAAATCAGGCACTAATGTTTCCTTCCTAAGGGACACAACAGGCTCACTCTTCACTATAGCAGCTGTATATTCAGGGGCATGCATACTGATAGGGACCTGGACTGTAAACATATAGCATGACATCTTACACGTTTGATGTGCACTGTAAGATGCACATTTCATGTTTTACACTATCACTTCAAAATGATAAGAAATGATTGTGCTCATTGTTCTATATATTCAGCCAACTATGAATATTCAATGTCATTGCCAGGCTGAAGGCAAGGGGAAACATTATGTTTATTTGTCTGTCCAGGGCTAATCTGAAATCTCGCTAATCCCCGGTGGTTTAGTGCCAACTCTTTTGTGCACACCGTCAGTAGGCCAAGGAAGTACCTCCATGCATTTCTTTTCAAATCTTGTGTATATTTTACTGAAATATGTAACTTCAATGTAAGATAGTGGTAGTAGTTGGATCTTGCTGAAACCATGCCCAAATATGGAGTCATAGGCCTACGTCTTAGATGACATCAAAGACTTGCATGCATTCCACTAAAAGGAATTTATATTTTTTGAGGGGCGCTGGCCCCTCCTATTTACAGGTTTAATGTTTGTCTTTAGTTCAATGTTTGTTTTGTAAACGCCATTGACAATGAAGGGAAAATTTACGTCATAATGTGCCTCATTACGTCATTGTCTCTTTATTGTTAATGGAGTTTAATGTTTGTGTTTGCACCGTTTGTTTTATATCACCCTTCACATCACACAGTGATTTTTATCCAATCAGAATATTTGCATTGGGATGGCTGAGTATTCACTCCGAATGAAACTTGAATAGCAGGCTTTCACAGTTTGAGCACATCCCATTCCATATGATTTATGGCTGGTACTCCTCTTCATTCTTTGTACTGTTTTCTACAATTACCAAGCCCAGACTATGTCACACACAGAAATCACAGACAGGCTACAACATCTCCTCTCAACCCATTGAAAAGTCGGTTTGACTAAAGCCAGACAAATGCCAAAACGCAAACCCCATAACCCAATTAACCACTTGTAGCTACTTCACTTCAGTCCATGTTGTGTAGTAGTACTGTAACTCTTCATAAGGGCATTTGTCATGTTCAAGAAGGGGAAGAGAGTTTCAGGCCATGGTTTGTTTGTTGCACAAGATAAATTTCCCTACACAATATTATTGCTACAGTGTATATTTTTAGTTCATTTGTTTTAACTTGTATTAATTGCATGCGTGATTCAAAAGACATTTCAAGTGTGTTGATCTGTGGAGATTATCTTCTTGAACAAAACGTGTACAAAAGCCTGTTTTATATAGTTTATTTTCTTAATTTATCCAAAACCCCAATGGAAAAATTCCATCTGAAATATGCGGTGGGAGTCCATGGCGATGGCAACTTCCGGGTTGGCCTGTAGAGATGTCATCCTTAACCACACAGTTATTTCAAGCTAATTAAATGCTTGTACTGTAAGTCAAAGAACTGAACAGTCAAACCGCCTTTGAACACGTCACTGCTTCTAATGAATAATTCTAAATGATTGTGCTCTACATTAATGTTTTCATTCCGTTGATAAAGACAATGGACACAGAAATAATAAAGTTTTGTTAGGCAAAGTTCCAATCTGCGATTTGTGAAACAGCTCAAGGAGCCCCCCCACACGCTCTCCGAAACAATTTGCACAATACAGTACGTAAAATTACGTTTTGGTATTATCGTTCTAAACCAACAGTTCCTGCTCTGTTCTACTGTACATACAGCCACTTTGAAGAAATCACAGATTGGGGCTTTAACCTTTGTTTTTAAATATCCAAGGCCAATAGTGTTACGGGAGATGCTTCAGAACGTGTATGCTAATTTGATCAATTCAAATACTCAGCTACAACATGGTGCGAGCTTGTAGTTCTGCTACTTACAGTGTGATGTCGGTGCGCAACTAAGTCAATAAGAAATAAATAATCCTTTAGAGAAAGCCAAGAGAAAGACATGCTGACCTCTATGGAATGCAAATGAGTGAAATCACTTGTGGCGACTGAGAACTTGTCTTTAATCCATGCATGTCCGATCTAATGTCTTACTCTACATACTGAAAATACTGTACAGTCAGTGGTAAGGTTAAAGAACCGACCAATAGTAAGGGGCACATATATGATTCCATAACTACTATTAATTACTTTTGACCACACAAGCACAACAAAAATGTCCTAAAGGAAACTTGGAGTCTTGGACCATCAGATCCTCTGTCCAGAAAGAACTGAAAGCTGGTCTGAAAGTTGAGGAAATGAGAATCTAGACTGGAGAACACAGACAGATACATGAGGTACCAGCCGACCCGAGAAAGGGTTGGATTTACATAAACAGTTGACTTGTACTCACATTCCTTAGATGAGAAAGGTCAGAGGGCCTTCCAAAAAATGTAAAATCGATAATTAACCACCCAAGATTAGGATAATGGCACTTCAAGGCAAACAAAAGTGATTTGTGGTCCAACGGTTTCCCACCAAAGCTGTTGGTCTTTTACTCTTATCAGAAGATAAAGCTTCATCTTTCCGGTATAAGCCCAGAGATGTTTTGACAATTATTTAGACTTAGCACAACTGTTAGGCCCAAACCACACCAATGATTCACCACGCAACTCCTTGCAACATGCAACTACAATCATTATCCCCCAATGGCAGTTGCAAGAACTTGCATTGGTGTGGTTTGTATTGTTGCAAGGAGTTGCGACTAGTTGTGGACTAGTTGCAAGGAGTTGCAACTGGTGTGTTTTGGACATTAGATGAGTTAGATTTTATTTAATACATAGCCTTTTGTCGCTTTCCTTGAACTGTTATAGGGGTGGTAGGACTGTGTGACAAGATGCAGGCTTTCCCCTTCTCTGCAGTCTGCACCCCACTTCCAAAAAAGGAACCTCATCTCAACTGAGACACACAAAGGGATGAGGGCCTGCTCCACTCCGGCAGATGTAGGATAACAGCTTTTGTGCTGCCCACCAGCCAAAACAAAACAATGTCTTGGTAATGTTGGCTGTGCATTGCATCAGAATAGGATTTGGTTGAATGGACAGTAAGGACATCTGCATGCATGGTTGTGGCTTTTATAAAAACACTGACTGGACAGTGGACCCATCCTGATGATCCTAGAATGTATGTCACTGACCAGTAATGCAATTGGATGAGAGAGCCATGTGGCCTGGCTCATGCTGTGGCAATGCTCCAGACCACTGATGACTCACAGGAATCGCAGGATCGCTCGTGGACATTCAATATTTGTATTCCCAGAAGTGGTGGCATGCCACCATAACCCATAAAATAATAACTTTTAAACTGTCACAATATATCTATCACAGAGGTTACACTTGGTGATTTAATTGGCATGCAGTGTTGTGTAAGAGTCGTTATGACACCAAAACACCCAGAAGAAATGTTTTGTTCCACAGACATGCTTTATCTTGTGGTGGAAGAGGCATGTTCTAGCTCACACTGAATCAACAAACATGTTCTCTCAAAGCATAAACGATGCACTGCACTGCCAAAAAGCTGAATCAAAGACAATTTGTGTCGTGCTGCTTTCCACTAACGACAGGTGTTCAATATGGCCGAGATAAATTAAATGGATGAGAGCTGTCCGTGTCAATATTAGAGATGACTCAGCTGGTGTGTGTTAGGCCTGACCTTAAAATTTAAAAAGAATCTTCTAAAACCTCCAGTTTTCTGAAATAAATATTTTCACGATTTTTCAAAAATAGCAGACATACAAGCTCGTAGCGTGCCACTCGGTGGCGCGCTATGAGCTTGTAGATCTGCTATTTTTCAATAGCTAAATTATAACATAATGTTTAACACCAAACACCAAAAGGGGTTCCCGCCCTAAATGCGTTAAAGATTCCATGCTTGATGAAGCATAACGTGTGGTTTCTTGCAAATACTGTAGGGTTATCGAAATCCTGCAACATTACTCTGCCTATGGTCTGAATATTCCCTGAAGTCATTCAAACTTGGTTCATCCCGTTATATTTTTTCGAACAACCAAAACATATTACTGAATAAAAATGTATCTATTTTTATTGTCAACAAAAGAAGAAACACTGTTGATTTTAGTTACCCACTCTTCCTCACTTTTCCCTAAATCAGTGGTTGTGCCAGTCTATTAAAAGGCTTAGGCTATTAAAAAATATGTATGTGCATTCGCATCACAATGCATTTTGAGCTTGTACTGTAGATCTGCAATTTAATTTTTCTTTCTTTTTTTATTATTGCAATTTTGAACATTTCGGACAACACAAAACTTCTCTTTTGGGGCCTCTACTAAATCTTTTCAGATAGCGGTCTGTGGCTAAAACATCAATTTAGGGGTCCTTGACATGAAAGTATTTGAGAACCACTGCCCTATCACTTTCTCTTTACCTGCCAAAGTGCCAAGTAACTACCATCTCTCTTTTATCCACCTCACTTCCACTGCTGAAGGAGCACTCCGAGAGTCATCCTCTGTCTAGGTGGAGTTCTTTGCGGTATAAATAGCTTCCTCAAATAGGAGGGGGAAAAAAACGTATCGTCTTGAAAGTATGCTAGCAGTTACAATGCCGGCATCACCCCACCGGCTGCTGTAGTACAACCCACTATGGCAGCACACTGCCACTTAACTTCACATGGACACTGTGATACTCTGCATGTGCACTCAACCAATCCACAGCAACCAACACTTAGCATGCCACAGTGCGGACATTCTGTATGATATGTTAACCCTGGCATGTTCCTGTCTGGTTTGGCATAAACAGCAGGCCAGGGCCTAGTACAACTCTTGAAGAGGGTTTAATTGGACTTCACAGTGAATACTATTGAAAGGGCAGAACCTTTCAGACTACACTCTGAATACATCAGTGTCAACTACTGTACTGTAAAACCTGTTGGACAGGTCGGGCAATACGCTGCATGTCCAGTACACAGAATAAACATATACAGTATAAATATATCAATATAAAGCAATGTGCACATCCAAAAATGAATGTGTCCATGTCCAAACACACTTTCCACTGATAAAATTGACAACTGAGAGGGTGTTACTTAAAAGCTGTCTGTCTGTCTGTCTGTCTGTCTGTCTGTCTGTACAGAGCAATCCATATGGTCAGGAAGGCATGGTTAGAAACAATGACATACACAGATGTAAGTGTGATCAGTGGTCTGTTGTCGTATTCGTCTGGGTGGGCCACCACCACCACCACCACCACCACCACCACCCTGTGATTAAGGCATCTAAAGCTCTTTCTAAGGGCTTTGCTAAAAGAGAATGAGAATATTCCACATACAGAGATACTATCACCAAATACAGTATATCTCTTAAACATATTCTCTCTCCTCTATATCCTAATGGCGGTGCCTCTACGGTCAGTGACAGTGAAGATTGAATGAACCCAATAGAATTATCCATTGAAAATCAACAATTGCTTCATTCACTGCATATTTGAATAATTATAATGTGCAAAATAATTAATACCCAAAAGTTCAAAAGCCATAAAGGAAAGCCATAAATAGTATTGTTGGAGGGACACATGTCCTGGACATGTGGACATGACGTCCATCCCGTTATTGTTCCCTGCCTCAGTTTTATCATTAAATACAGCTTTACTTCCCCAAGATCAGTGCCAGCGCTTTACACACTAAATCAAACACTAAACCCCAGAATGTTTGATATTAACAAATAGTTTTATGAAACGTACTGGTTAATTCACATGCAAAACTATGACCAAACAAAGTAGATTGTGTTTCCATCTGACAAATACACTCCTCATCTTCATAGACCACATTGTTATAGCTCTACTCCTACCACTGAGGGGAAAACAGAGAAACTTCCCCTAAGCAAAACATCCAGATTTCACTTTCATGAAAGGAAGTGGTGGAACCTGAATACTGGCCTATAGTCAACAGACATAATCAAAGCAAACAGACCACACTGGCTGAGGATGAGCGGTGCAGTTTCGGTGCCATTAGCCAGCGAGCAGTCAGACAACACAATCCCATATCAAAGACCAATAATACTCCAGATTGAAAGGAGTGTGTGTGGAAGTGCCCAGTGATAAGGCCTTTCTGGGCAGAGTTTCGTATGGTAATAAATAGTATATTTAACCCATTTAGGCCTGAGTTTAAAACATTCACTTTGAAAGAATTCAAAGATTTGCGCCACATTTTTACAATTTCTCAAAAATAGCAGACCTACAAGCTCGTAGCGTGCCACTCTGTGTAGATCTGCTATTTTTCAATAGCTAAATTATAACATAATGTATGTAACCACCAAAAGGGGTTCCCGCTCAAAATGGGTTAATATAGATTTGCCTTTGGAATTTTCCATATTATTTTGAGGACATGTAGATTTCCAGACAAGGTGACCTGATGAATATTTGTTTGGCATCTTAATATCTGCCTGCAGTAAAAGTCTACACTCTACAAGGCGTTGGTTGCTACCCGAGGCTCCCATACAGGAATGTACTGTAGACAGAAAATTATATTTATGTTATGGAAAGGATGACTTTCTCTCCAGCTCCAGAAATATACTTTTATTCAGTTCTGGTCTTATTGCGTCAAATATGTAAAGCCTCTGGACTGGATTTTGTAGAGGCAAGAATGAAATGACTTTATGTCTTGCTCGTGTGTGAACTACATTAATACTTTATGATTATTGTTGTTTTCTGTATTGTTTTTATGTACACATTTCACCTCTCCTAATTGTATTCATTATTTTAAACGGTATTATTGATATTGCTGTCCAAAAATTAAGAAGAAATGGGCATGTAAACTGTGTATGGATGGATGCATTTAGATTAGATTATTTAGATTTAAATGATTTCTTGTCAATAAAGTTGGACATTTTGTTTGTGCACAATTCCCATCAGATTGAGGTTATGTATCTCAAATAACCTGTCATCCATACACACTCATTTCAACTTCATATCATTGCTGCATTAACCCATTCTGGACGGGAACCCCTTTTGGTGTTTTAACTAAGCATTATGTTATACTTTAGCTATTGAAAAATAGCAGATCTACAAGCTCATAGCGTGCCACTCGGTGGCGTGCTATGAGCTTGTAGATCTGCTATTTTTGAAAATTCATAAAAATGCGGCACAAATCTTTGAATATAATAAATGGGTTAATAAGTGTGTCTGGCCGTATCTGGCCTATCCATGAGCTGAGCATAAGCAGTGTAACCATGGAGAGGAGGGTGCCGGACCAATATCAGCAGAAGGTCCATTTTTCAAACAGTGGGCCTGCTAGAAGTCTCCCTCCCAGCCCAGCCACTTCCAGATCCTAGCCTGGATTTATTATGAGCCCCCAGGTCTCAGGACAGATATTGCCAAACCACTGCTTCCAGGGAGAAGGGTTTATTGTGGAGGAATTCCAGAGACATCAGCTGCAAACAGATAATCCACCGAACCTGACAGCAGACATCAACCCAACTCTGTTCAGGCCTTCAAACTCTGAAGCCCAGAACGTGATGGGAGGCAGCCAGAGCACTTTAGCACCATCTCCTCCACAGGACCAAAATAACAGCCGCCATCAACAGCTGTTGGCTGAATGAATGCTCCATGTCCACGGAGCTATATGGAATATGTTGAAGTGGCGGCTCACAATTCAGTTATGTAACATTATTAACCCATTCTGTGCGGGGAACCCCTTTTGGTGTTAGCATTACAGTATGTTATGCTTTAGCTATTGAAAAATAGCAGATCTACAAGCTCATAGCACGCCACCGAGTGGCGTGCTACGAGCTTGTAGGTCTGCTATCTTTTGAAAAATCGAAGAACGACTGACATAGAAACAGCTTTTTCAGAAAACTGTCAGGATGTAGAAGACATTTTTAGAATCTGATCTCTGGTCAGAATGGGTTAACATGACAGCAGAGTCATGGTCATGGAGGAAAACAGGCAAATACTGGGAAGGAGGGGGCGTCCATCCATAGCACATGGCTAGTGGCATCACTGGCATGTGGTGGACGGGTGGGTGGTGGCCGAAACTAGCATGGAGTGTCAATCAAGGGATGGATGGCACACGCACTTTCATCACTAACCACACAGATGGCGTAGCGAGAATGCCTGCCATTCCACAGAGGTGAGAGTGTCAAAGAGTGAAGAGAACGTCTTTGTGTTTAATATAGGTACATGTGTGTGCGACTGCGTGCATGCATGTGCAATTGTGCACATGTATGCGTGTAAGAGAGAGCGGGAGACTCACCCGTGAGATGGTGAGAGGAACACAGAAGTCCTTCCCTCCCTGTAGTCTGAAGCCCCATGGAGCTGGCCCCACTAGAGAAACACTGTAGCTCATGATCAACCTGTAGACACAAAAGCAACCATATATTATTCACTTTACCGTACCTGGCTGCACCCATAAAATGTGGAAAAAGCTATCCAACAATACTGTATACAGCAGTATACACTCGGGCCTGTTCAATGGCACCTGTTGTTTATACTGATGAATTGAGTACAATGGACCACAATGGAAACAGGATTTTGGGTTATTCTTTTAACATAATATTTGACTGTACTACCTGTACTATTAACAAACTTGTTAATAAAGTATTCAATCAATCAATCAATCAGACAGCAGGTATCAAGCTTTCCCCAAAGCAAGCTCATTTTCTTGCGCCTCAATATTCTATACCAGCTTCCGGAGAGGGCATTAGGGTAAGGTGGTGATAATGATAATAATAACTTTATTTAGCACTTTTTAAAACATGCATTACAAAGTGCTGAACAACAGTTAATAACATCACATCATAGCAGCGTAATAATACAAGAATAAAATGGACCACAATGGAAACAGGATTTTGGGTTATTCTTTTAACATAATATTTGACTGTACTACCTGTACTATTAACAAACTTGTTAATAAAGTATTCAATCAATCAATCAATCAGACAGCAGGTATCAAGCTTTCCCCAAAGCAAGCTCATTTTCTTGCGCCTCAATATTCTATACCAGCTTCCGGAGAGGGCATTAGGGTAAGGTGGTGATAATGATAATAATAACTTTATTTAGCACTTTTTAAAACATGCATTACAAAGTGCTGAACAACAGTTAATAACATCACATCATAGCAGCGTAATAATACAAGAATAAAATAAAACAGATTCAAGAGAAGCCTAAGGAAATAAAGTACTAAACCAGATGGAGTGGGTGTGTGATGATTGTTCTATTGAGATTGCAATGCGTGCAATGGCTTTATTATTTAGAACTATGAGGTTGGGTGTGGGGAGACAAATTATCCTGGCAGCCGTTTTGGCAATTGATAGCATGTTTAAAAAGCAGGTGGAACAGTACAGTAGGATGGGCTGACTAATGTGCTGGTACAACAGTAGGAGATGGGGGAAAACATAGTGCTTTAAGCTTGTGGATGACTGATGGTCTTTGGTGGCTCTTTTTGGATGTCATGTGTGTGCTGGTCACTGCCCGACTACTGTCTATTGTTATTGTCTAGTGTCACTCTGAGGTATTTAAAGCTTGGTTATTGAAGATAATGGGGTGCTTATGAGGTGAGGTGAGATTGATTATTATCGCCTTTTGTCATGTTGATGTTGAGGTGTAGATAGTTATACTCACACCACTGGGTGAAGTGGAAAAAGACAGCACTACAGTACACAGTCCAATTTCCAAAGCTAAAACAAATTATCTCATAACATCTAGAAAGTGTGCTGTTCGTCAGGAAGAGGAAGCAGGAAGGCGCGCAAAGGCTGTTGCGCAGGCAAAGCAAGGGCAGTGGATGGCATGGGAAGGAGTGGAGAAGAGGAAGATCTCCTGGAAAGATCTGTGGGAGATGGAGGCATTCAGGGCGAGCTTCACCATCAGGGCTGCCTACGACGTCTTACCTTCTCCTGCCAACCTAAGCCAGTGGTATGGTGAAGACCCCACGTGCCCTCTATGTTCAAGTCCAGCAACACTGAAGCACATCTTAGTGGGATGCAAGACCAGCCTCACCCAAGGTCGTTACACCTGGCGGCACAACCAGGTGCTAAAGTGTCTTGCAGCAGTGCTGGAAAGTCGCCAGACAAGCGTGAACTCCCTTCCTCCCCCGTCATCCCGTTGGCAGCTAACACCATTTGTTCGGGAGGGCAAGGGTAAAGCAAGCAGCACCACCGCAAAACCAGACACCAGGCAGCTTGGCAGAGCACGGGACTGGAAGATGCTGGTAGACCTGGACACAAAACTCTGCTTCCCAGCTGAGATCGCATCCACCAACCTGTGGTCCACCGACCACAGACCTGGTTCTGTGGTCAGCCTCGCTCAAGCTCGTCTTCATCATGGAACTCACTGTGCCCTGGGAGGGTGCAGTGGAGGAGGCCTACGAGCGGAAGATGCTGAGGTACGCCGATCTCGCAGCAGATGCTCAACAACAAGGCTGGAAAGCGAAGGTCTGCCCAGTGGAAGTAGGTTGCAGAGGGTTCGTAGCTACCTCAACATCTAAGCTACTCAGGGAGATGGGAGTACGAGGGAAGGCCCACCGGCAGGCGATCAAGGACCTCTCCAGGGCTGCTGAAAAGGGGAGTCAGTGGCTGTGGATGAAGAAAAAGGACCCCACATGGGCCTTCAGATGAGTCTGTGACATCTAGTAGGGAGTGAACCTGGGACGCTGGGATTCACTGCTGAACCCTCTGGAGGTGTCGTGGGCCAGTCAGCGAAACACCCAAGAAGGAGGGCCTGCCCACCTGATGACCCAAACGATGTCACCGCTCATCTGAAATCCCACAGTGTCTCTCATCGGTGCTTCGAGTACCAGCATCAATCCTACACAACAGGTATGCGGTCAGGCGCAAGCTTGGCTCAGGGAGGAGGACGCCCCTGCCATGCAGAGTCCACTGCACTTTGGATTACAACATCATTTCCTGTGTTTCATGAAACTAATTTAATTTGTCAACTGAGGAATAAAAACTGCCATGGTGTTCATCAGGAAGATTAAGCTGTATTTCATTGCTATGTAGAACAATAATAAGAACTAAATTATTTGTACATAAAACATTTTTAACAACTAATAACTAGTTATTTGTCTAATAGCATCCAACATTCCAGCCATATGCATAAATGCAGGTGGGCATGTAAACATGCTACTAATCCTTATGAGACTCATGAACCTCATGCAGAATTAAAGAAAATAATATTTCCAGGTAAGACATTTATCTGCCTTCAATGTATCTATCAGAAAAAACAACAATTTCCTTTCCAGGCGAGCAGCGGTTCTACACCAAGTCTCTCTCGTGCATGAATAATGACAATTATAATTATTTCATTAATGTACCCTAGGGTATATTAGGTACCCTCACAAAAAACATACAGTAATCCTGGTCTCTAAACTGCCTCCCCCTGGCCAGCCAGGGCGCCTGATGGAGGGGAAAGGAACTGTTGGAATAACGTGTTGCTCCCACGCACTACGTCCAACCGGGGAAACTCCCCCGTCAGGTGAAAAGAAGCAGCTTGGACTCCTCATCCTCATGCATTGTAGGAACCCTAACTCTAACCCTAGTCTTAACCGGTCACATACTGTAGGTCGCTAACCCTAACCTCAGTCTTAACCGGCCACGCCTTAGTCTTAACCGGACACGTAGGTTGGACTAACGGGAGGTTGGACTTATGGGCAGTCTCCAAGGACTCCAAACAGCCACAACTATTTATACTGCCATAAGTATAGAATGATTATAATACTCCTTTGTACAACGTGCCTGTGACGAGTTGGCAGCTTGTGACACTGGCACTGTGGCACACAACAAAGGATATAAACCAGGCTTAATAGGAGGGGGAGAGAGAAAAAAGAGACAGAGAGAGCGAGAGGCCATGAGAGATCGCAATGTACATAGCCTATAGCTACATTACAACTCATCAGGTCACACACAGTAGCACGTGCAGCCAAGAAGTCTGGCATGCAGTCTTTTAGGGAGTCCAGTCCATAGCCACCACGACACGGTAAAAGTTAAACGTGCTGCAATGTGTCATGTTTTTCAGTTGAAAATCAGTTATTATCGGCGAGCAACACAGTCATATGACCAGCTATGAGTTCTGCTTTACTGTTGGGTAAAGACGACTGTCATCAGATTATGATACACACAGTGCACTGCACTCAGCACAACCTAAGCAGAAGAGACGTAATATAAGGAGCTGTAGATAGAATGAGGTGAACACCTGCTGGTCTATCATATATAGCCAGCCTATACACTTTATCAGTACTGGAGGCCGTAGCTGAGTTGGTAGAGAGAAGCCATCTGGGAATCGGTAGGTAGCCCTGTTCGACCTCCAACTCGCTCAGTCGTGTCGAAGTGTAGGGCCTAACTGCCCTAACACCTCCCCTCCTGATACTCATCATCATGAGCAGCCACCACGTACCTGTGTGAAGCTGAAAAAGCTAATTCCCCTCCCCCGGGGTCCAGAAAATACTCCCTGCATCTTCTCAAACGCTAATAATTTCATTTCCATCATATAATGCTATCTCAAAATACACACTCTCAAAATCTCTGGACTTTCTGAGGCGCTCTTCCTATGGAACAGTCTAACTTCATGTTAGAGCATTTTGTTCAATAATGCTCCAGTCAGGCAAGCAGAGTTTTAGTAAATTACATGGGACAAAATCTACAGCATATCCTCTCATAAAATGAAAGTGCAAGGCCGTTAAGCCCGATTTATTCTTCTTTGCATGCCGAAAATGGCAGATCTACAAGCTTGTAGATCGACTATTTTCAGTACAGGACACCACCTACAACAAATAATGAATCAGGCTTTAGACCCCTGAGGCTGCATGCAGACTGCAGAGCTTCAAGGTAGAGGTCATGGGGGTCATGGTTTAGACAATAGAGCAGTATGCTGGGTCTGGGCTAGCCTGGAGTGGTATCCAATACCCATAACATTTTAAATAGATTTATTGCTTTGGGAGGAGAACAGTTCAGCTATAAACAACAGTGGTTGTTAAAAAGAAATAAGGTTGTATTGCAGACATGAATATACTGGTAGTTTTCCTCTGTTTCAGTGAAACAGACTCTCAAATCAGCTGTATTATACTCTGTGAACTATAGAGCTGCACCTTAGAGTTTGTCCTGTCAGATTCTCATTCTCAGCACTGCACTCAACACTCATGTAATAAAACAAACCACTCTCACACTGGGATGACAAACTCAGCTTGAGTTGATCAAAATAAATAATAGAACCATTGTATTTATTATTGACGGGTGATAGCCCCTCCAATGTCCAGCTTTTAGAGTGTGTGTGTGTGTGTGTGTGTGTGTGTGTGTGTGTGCGCGCGTAAACACAAACTTTGTCCTAACACAAACATTAAATGCCATTGACAATGAATGGACAATTTTGAGTACAAACATTGCGTAACACAAACACGAAGACGAAGGTGAGGACGCAAATTCAGATTGGCCGTAAATTGGAATGAGATGATGCATGATGATGTATGATGATAAGAGCGCCCCTCACTTCACAGTAACACAGGTGTGATTTTTCAAATACTTCCTGCTGTTCATGCCTACAATTGTGACTTTTACTACACATTCCGTATTTGTCCTGTGCTTATTTATCATATCCTGTGGCCAAATTATTCCTGGCTCAAGGCTGATATGATCTCACGATGACTAAAATGATAAAACCATGTAGCTTCATACATACAGTAAGAGGACACTGCATACAACTAGGACAGGACAACAGAGAACCCTCTGGGAGGAAATGGCAGGGAAAATATTTTGAACAAAAAGGAAATGGTAGAATTCCAGCAACATTCTGAGTGGGTTGTTTTTAATATCTTCCAAGAGTTTTCATTTAACTCAGCCGTATCAAGCTCAAAGGTGCAGAACAGTAAGTGACATTTTTGGTTAAAACGTTTAACCCAAACGTTTATTGTTGAAAATAGCTTTGTATATTGTGATAGGGTTAGCAGATTGTAATAGTTGATATATAGAGTGTTTGTTCAGTAACGGGGGTCTTCCTGTCTCTCCAGCTTTTAAAATACAGAAAATACTATGAGAAAATATAATAGCGAGAGAATACCCATTCATCAGTTTCAATGTTGTCTGCTCATTTTTCTCTCTCTTCCAATGAATGTCATTGTTTATCCTGAATCCTGTGTGAATTCTCTCTCCTGAATGGATACAATTGGTACCAAGTACCAACTCACTGCCAAAAAGGTTGTTCATTGGAAAACCAAAGAGTACCTGGCACTCCCATGTTGTTCACACACCTCACTGGCAGGCATGGCATGGCATTACAACTTGGATGAAAGCACACCATAATATCCTGATCACACCTGTGTGTGCATGCATGAAATGGACAGACTGACAGGTCTAACTGAGGCACAGAATACTACTGCACTGTTGCATTTCAAATGGTTTCAACACAGCCTTAATAGTATGCATTCATTTTCTATTAAAACCAATCTGCAATATTTTAGAACAAGCAAGTCACTTGTAACCCAGGACAGGAGACAGACATTAAGCAATCACAAGTCTAGACAGGTAATTATGATCATGTCTAAATATATTACGAATATAAGACGACTCTGATTATAAGAAGACATTTTTCAAGACTCATTTGTGGAAAAAGAACATTGAATGTCAAATTGTCTACCGTAGTAGTCCCTGATTATAATACGACCCCGTTTTTTAGGATATTCCCATTGGAAAAGACATACTAGTCTTATATTCAGCACAATAGAGCGCCGCAGTCGCTTTCAGAAAAGCGAGTGGCCCAGGAAGTGGAAGCCCCATGAATTCTCCCATCGGCACTTTTAATATAATTTATTTAAAGACGGTTACGCCGCGGACAAAGCCAATTCGGATCGTGACGAATCATGACAATGAACACAATATTTTGGGCCGATCAAATAATTTATAAGACGAAAAATAAAACAAATAGTGTTGTCTCCTGACTTTCTTTTCTTCTTTCTAATGATTTGATCGTCCCAAAATATTGTGTTCATTGTCATGATTCGTCACGATCCGAATTGGCTTTGTCCGCGGCGTAACCGTCTTTAAATAAATTATATTAAAAGTGCCGATGGGAGAATGCATGGGGCTTCCACTTCCTGGGCCACTCGCTTTTCTGAAAGGGGGCGGGGACTGCGGCGCTCCATAGGGTATGTAACAAAGCGTGTCTAGTACATAACTCAGCATATTTCCTAGAATGCGTGCCTGTGTCAGTCTGTCTAACTGTACGTGCCTTTGTGAGGACACATGACCTTTGCCTGCCCTGACAGGCAGACATCATGTCTGAGACGTAAGCAATAAGCATCACACATCACATTGCACAGTGAAGAGCAGGCGGTAATGTTTAGCAACTCGACAAAACATGACAAATAGTTATGCCATGAATTATAAAAACTGTAGCTCCATGAAGTAGCAATTAAATGGTAGGCTATAGTGAAGATTCTGAAAGACCTACATTGTAATGTATGTCATTCTTTGTCAATGATAAGCAATTATCTGGCTTTGGGAATTTTTATGTTATTCTAGAATATTAATTAGTTAGTTATTAATCAAATTAATTATATTGCCCTACTACATATTGAAGTAGCACAAGCAGCACTAACTCCAGCAATGAAAACAAAATCAGCAAAGAAAATGCAGATTTTTAGGATAGACATCCCATATATTAGCCTGGAGGGATGATTTGCTCTGTGATTCACTGTTAGGCCAACTGGCCAACCAATCAAATCATCAGTCAAGTGCCTCAACCATTCAGATACATTTGGGCTGGCCCCACAGTCACGGTCCAGCCAAAAAGAGGCAAGTAAACATGTCATGGATGATGTTTCACCATAGCCTCCAGATCAGCTAAGTTCTCACCATTTCATTGCTTTATGTGGTGGACAGTAAAACAGTAAAAAACGTGTCTCCTCTGCTGAGTATTTCATGAGTAATTGTGCCTTGTCATTGAAGAGCCGCGCCATTTGTGGGCTGTAAGTCATGTTGCAGAACTCTATCATGACCATAACCCCAGGGCTCCAATAACACCTGCTACAGCCTGTCACCTGAACACTCCTACCACACACACACACACACACACACACACACACACACACACACACACACACACACACACACACCAAATGTATGCATGCCCACTGGCTGTCTCATTTATGTCACACCTGGAGTAGAGCAGAAGGAGCTAGGAGAAGCTTAAGGGGTACTTAAGTCATTTATATTTTGTTGTACGACCACGTGATGACCGCAGATTTTCAGTTGAAAATCACGTTATTTTGGTGAGTGATGCTGCCGTTCGACAGAATATATATTAGAGATGGCGGGTTCTGGCGCCCATATGCAGCATACAACCCATAACTCCAATCCACAATCATATTCACCCAACAAACACATATGCACTCACACGCATGCACGCACAATATTTGAACTCTCTAAACCAGGGGTGCCCAAAAGTTAGATCGCAATCTACAAGTTGATCACAAAGGCTGTGCAGGTCGATCACATGACATGTCCCTAAAGAATATTTCATTTAAATATTGTGCTGTGCACAAAAACGTCTGTAGCATTACAAATTAAATACCTATTCAATTTCTCCCGCTCATTTCCCATTCCAAGAGTCTTATATGTAATGCCTTATGCCAGCTCCGTTATTCCAAAGCCCCCTCAGGTACATATTTAATATTTTCAGCAATGGTATAAGTTATAATATTTTCTGTAGTAGACTTGTTGAGCTGGTCATTTTGAAAGTAGCTCTCAAGTAAAAAAAAGTGTGGCCACCCCTGCTCTAAACTAAGTGAGATAGATAGCCCTGTCACCTTATACGGTGACCAAGAGTTGAGGTGTTATTTAGTTTCAGTGAAAATTACAAGGTCTACATAAACAGACAGCCGACTATGGCTGAAAGAAGTAGAACACAAACTACTGTGTATTCAATCTGTCAACAGTGTAACTTTGTAATGGATTAGTGAGGTGATATGGATTACAAGACTACTCTTTCAACAATAACAAAAGGAATCATGCAGTGCAACGGCTAATCCTACCAAGTCAAATTATAACAAACAAAGCTCTACAAATCCTCACAGAAATCACAGTCCAGTAGTGAGTCTGATTCTTATTTCTTTGACACTGAAGCTGGCTGAATCATAGCTTACAGGATCATTAAAGACTATTGAATTCCTAACGTCATAAGGAAGCTGTGAGTCAGAGTTCAAGTCACCATGTTTATCTGACTTTGACACTGCTCCATTTCAATTCAAATTATTTTTTCCCCTTCATTTCTTTTCATCCAATTTTCAATGGCTTTGGGACTCTTGAAATGCATGCCATTATCCACTTTTTAACCTATGAATAATAAAGTATAATACTTAAAAACCACTGCTAAGACATCAACGTGACATCAATATGAGTGTATATCCGATTACAAAAATAAATAAATAAGAAAGAAAGTAAGAAGGAAAGAAAGAAAGTAAAAGTTAATACAATTTCATGAGTTTTTTTGTTGGAAGCCATACTATAGGCTACTTGACTTCCAACTGTACCCTATTACTTTGTTCTATCGTTCATAATGGAGAGAACAAGATTAACCTCATCTCATGTCCCTGCTTGTTTTCCAGGCTAATGATCTCATGCATACTGTTCTAGACATGAAGACACACCATTTAGTAAGTTCCCACACCGTGTGATCTAACCTCGCTCAGTTGAAAAGATGAACTTTGGTCAGTGGTGCAACAGTAGTATGCCAGCTATAGATTGTGGATGAGACTGGTCTGGTGTCAGTTGCTTTGCTATAAAGTTTTCTTCTTGATGATCTCATGAGATATGTGTTTTCTAGTGGTAAAGTCTTTATTACATTCTATTTCAGATTGATCACAGACTAATATAGGCCTACATGAACTACTTTGACAAAATATAGCCAGTCTCCCTTGAGAACATCGTTTTCATTGACATATTCCGGCAATATTGCCCCATGCCAGTGATTTGTCTGGCCCATGCTTTGGGGAAATGTCATATCATGAATACATAATTTGAGCTAACACAATTATTTGTTATTTAGCCTCTAAGTCACAGTAGTAACTCTGCTTCAGTTATTTTTCTTTTCTCTCTCTACCGTAGGGTAGGCTATATTTAAAAATAAATGTAATGGACCTACCAATTTCTACTTTGCATTTTCAGAAATACAAAATGTTTGAATCAAAAGAAACGGTTAAAAAGAATAAGACGCTTTGTATTGTATATGGTGCAATTGCAACTTTTGTGTTTGTTTCAGTTATGTCTACAGCTACAGTCAGTGCAGTGACAAGTTTCTCATGTGACAGCCCTAGAAAAGGTATGCTACAGTAGTAGACTACCTGAGTTTTTCCACCCCGTCTAGCGCGACTTTAGGCGCCTTTGTAGTGGGTGTGACAAAAATACATGTCTGGTATTTTCATAACATTTTCGGAACTATTTTAGTGTGTATAAACTTTGTTTTGAAAAGCATCATACGTTTATCCATTATTATATTCATAAAACACATTCTCTCACACATTTAATTGAACTGTGAAACTTTCTAACGGTCACAGAAAGAAGTTAAAGTGACTCAAAATGTATAACGGTTGCTCTCTTTACCATACATCTGACTCACATGTTCACAACTCACCTTGCTATGTAAAGCCGGGTCTGGCGGTGTTGAGATAGAGAAGCGTGTGTGCGACCGTCCCTCAGAGTTTGGGAGTGAACTGAACTGAACGGAACTGGGACTTCCGCATAAAACCCTCCCCCAACTGACAGCCTGGAGGAGGGGTTGTGTGGAAGCATGACCGGGCCGGGCGGCCAGTAGGGCCTGCTTCACTGAGACCTTCCCTTTCCCACCGGCTGGGAACCGGTTCAGTTCAGAACCAGTTTTTAGTTCATCATGAGCCAGACCTCCAAAATTGGGCATATGTCTACAGTTATGAATTAGTGCAAAAGCAGCAAAACCATACCTATATTAAATTGTTTAGGATCAATATAAGTAAATTAATATATGATAACACAGTAAATAGCTTTTTTATTTTTTTGCATTTTTTCCTATATAATACCTCATTTGCATATTTAACATTTTAAGATTTGTAGAACAATAATTCATTGTCTTTGTGTAAGTAATCAACTGGGGAAGTTTCATGGTTTTTCTGCACACAAATTAACGTTCCAATTTTGGAGCTCTGGCTTTATATGGACTATTGGACTAAGAACCAAATATCACACCCGTGTGAACTGAGTGGTGCAACTCCCCTCCCCTCTCCCCCTCCTCTCCTCTCTCTCTCTCTCTCTCTCTCTCTCTCTCTCTCACATTAGCCGGCAACAGTGCAGCACTAATACTATCTCTCTCTCTGTTTCTGGCAAACAGCGCCCCTAATGGTAGGCCCTACTAATAGTCATATACTGGTGCTCATGGCCACATATAGGCGCACGGACGGAGGATTCGAACTCAGGACTCCTGCATGAAAGCCTAACATCTTCTTAACCACTACTAGACCAACAGGATATCCCTCTAGACCAGGGGAGATATTATACTTTTGACACCATCAGGCAGAGGCTCTGAGCCACTGCTACACTAACCTCCCTTTTGACCACCTCCCACTGGGAAACCCGATGCGGGTCACGGCACCAATGTAACTCTGGCCTCCCGCATGAAAGTCCAACATCTTAACCACTAGGAAATGTGGTCTCTACATGACATCGTTCTATTGTTAACAGCAAAATCATTCAGTGTTTGTGATGACAATTATTTGGGTCCTGGTCCATTATTCCTTACTACAGTGTATTTGCTGTTCATGTTTTTTAAGGCTGGTTTCAGTTCTATTTGGCATGACCCTCTACCATACTGTAAAGTTGCAAAGCATATGACACTGCATGTATGTATTAGGGACAAAAGAAGAATTTTCACAAAACTGCAATTTTCATTGGCTCATAAAACCTTCATTTTTGTAGAAGTTTTCATATAATTCAAAATGGCAGGTGATCTAGAGGTCAGAGGTCAAAAGTAAGAGCACGACACTCGTTTGGCATGAGGAGACGCATATGTGTGTCGAGGTTTCATTGCTTACGGTCAAACGGTTCATGAGCTATGCGTGGTCAAAGTTTGCATTTTCAATATAGCCCTTTGGCCAATGGTTGTGGGCTTCGCATCCTCACCGTTTGGCATGGCCCTCTACAATATCTCCAAATTTCGCGAAAACCGACTGCAAGCAGTCCTGCTTGGTCCTTTAATAACTATATTTCCTGTGGCAATCATTCCATTGGATGCCTCCAGCACAGATCACACACACGTATGACTAGCTCTGGTCCATAGCCAATGCTTCTACAATGCAGGGCAGAATCATAGAAGCATTGGCTATGGACCAGAGCTAATGTATGACTTGACCTGAAAATGTCCTGGGCAAAAGGCTATATCTGTCTGTTACTGCCCTCTCGTGGTGTGCGTATGTTTTGCATTGCCCTGCAATGAGCGGATATTCAGTAAGCAAGCCTGATACTCATTTTCATTTACAGTTTACAGTTACACCAATCAATGATCATATAGAGCCGATAGTTTGTTCTTTTCTGGACTTAATATAAGCCTGAATCTTCCACTGATGATCTTAAACCACTAGTCATAAAATATATATTTAGACAAACTTAAGCTCGCTAAATTAGGATGATCTCTTTGTGAATGGTAACGGCAGTGACTTCTGTCCGCTCTCTCTGTGTGTGTGTGTGTGTGTGCGCGTGCGTGTTATATTTCAGGACGTCAGAAAGCAGTCGCTGTGCCACCCAGTGACAGAGAGCGTGTTGATGTTAGAGACTATTTTCACAGAATGTTTCTTACATGTCTAGAATAGGTGCACTAGGGTTCATGTTATGTAGTTATTAAAGTAAGATGCGGCTTTGCATTAATTCTGCTGTATGACACAGCTTGCCTTTAGCTGCCTGTGTGCCACTTTAATGGATGACTAAGCTGATGGGAACACAGCAGTCTAATGTCAAGACAAGAAGGCCTTAGCGCCACTGAAGTGTAGTAGTTCTCATTTATGGAAGCAATGCAGTACACAGTTAGAGCACCATTACATAAACCAAACAGTGCAAGACATTCTGAAATCATAAGTGCAAAAGGAGAGTTCAAAGTGGAACTTGAGGGTTTGGAAGGAAGAAAGATGTTGGTAGTGGCGTCATAATACTTGCACTTTACTAACAGGTGTAGCGTGTGATTATGTTTACTAACAGGTGTAGCGTGTGATTATGTGTAATTTTCGTTTTAGTATGATGAAGAGGGCTTTTTAAGGTAATGTCGTTCAAAAACCTAAATCTTACCTCTCCTGCAGACCCCA
Organism: Protomyctophum bolini; assembly: GCF_963924005.1. NCBI lineage: Eukaryota > Metazoa > Chordata > Actinopteri > Myctophiformes > Myctophidae > Protomyctophum > Protomyctophum bolini. The sequence goes on along the minus strand of NC_137883.1, from coordinate 17,877,211 downwards.
AAAATATATTTAAAAAAAGAACACTGTAAATTACTGATAACATCGAGACATTGACCTATTCTGCACTGGCCTTGATGGTCAGTATGCAAAACCCTTACATAGCATGCACATCCAAAAGATTAAATCCCAGGTGCAAGTACATTAAAATAGAATAGAGTCCGCACATTGGTTCATGCTCCCATAGTTAATTTAATGGATATCACCAAGGTGGTGATATAGGCTGAGGAAGAACTAAGACGCTTGAAACGTCACCTTGGTGGTAATCAATGTAATTAACTATGGTTTAAGTTTCTTAAAACTGTAATCTTATTTTTATGAATAAAATGTTAAAATGTAAAACATTACCAATTTGTATGGTATAGAAATATAATATAATTTACAGCAAATCTGTGGTGGTTGGAGCTGGTCTCCCTACACTTCCATGTTGAAATCTAGACCCTAGTGTCAGGTAGGCAGGGCACCTACAGTACTGGTCGACTACTACTGCCTGAAGCTCATAATGCAAAATCTTCCCAGACCAAGCAGGAATGCCTTGGCATCTCTGCCATTGGCAAAGTGCTAGAACACAGTATGTTGATGTTATGGATTGCAATTTATACCACTTCCGCCCAATTGTATACCGGTACTTGTGTTGTGCAGCAACATAGCATTGACACATTGCGAGCTTGTAGATCTGCTACTTTTGAAAACATGGAAACGTTTTTGAAACATTTTCACTTATGACGACATGCCCACAATAGAGATGCCAGGTTGAGAGTGGTCAAAGGACAATTACTATACTGATTAAACTGAGTCAGTTGAACATAATCAGTGTGCAGGATGATGATATTCACACCAGTCATATAGTTTTTCACACATTAAACAACTGTAAACACTTGCATTTGATTGTGGTACATGCCAGGCATGCCAGATTCCTGGTTCTATGAAAAGTAAGAATAACAGCTGTTTTTCAATCTAACCATTCATTCAAGTACTGTGCTGTACTGCACATACACATTAGCTTCCTGATGTTTCAGGAGAGAAATCTTTCTACAGACTCCAGCAGTTCAGGAGAGCAATTCAACTTCTGTAGGCCCAGTAGCAGGTCCCTCTGTAGTCTTTGTTTTTCCCTGTGGTATAAGGCGTCCTCCACGAGACTGCTCTCAGACACGTCCTCGCATCCTGCATCGTCCAGAGACCCTGACCCCGAGCGGCCCTGCATGACCTTCCCATGTCCTTCATCCCTCCTCTCCTTCCATGTTGGCGGGGGTTCTGTCAGCTGACGACATTCACCCTCCTTCGCTACATACTGTTCCGTTATCTCTTCCGTTCTCCGTCCCTCCTCTCTGACAGGAAGGAGTGACATGGTGGCCTCATTGACGGAGTCAGACACCCGGTTGTGGTCACACCTGCTCATTGACCCTCGGTCTGTGGTGGCAAACTGAGAAGGAAAACAATGCAGTAAAATCAAGAAAGCAAAACGTTTTTAGTTTTGTGAGTGAAGGATTCATTGAGACATATAAACTGCACCAATATGAACACACACCGCCATCCCCTTATTTTCTAAAGCATGATGTCAAAATGGAGTCCTAAGGGCCGATTCATACTCCTGTTTCGGCGCTGTAGTGCCGAAATGATTTCGGCTCGTCAGAAAATTTCAGTAGCACCGAAGAGCCGACTTTAGGACGGTACCCGCCCCCCCGAACCTCAAATGACGTCAAATTGTAGGCTCTACAGCGCCGAACCGACTTTTATTCGGCTCTAAAATAGGAGTATGAATCGACCCTAAGACTGGATTCCCTCTCTGAGCCGTTCCCAGATCTGCTGAGACACCTAAGTACCTCCCTTGCTCTTTATGGCACATTATTCTAGCACCCTAGCAATGCTTAATTTATGCCCCGTCATACGCAGGTGTTGCACGCCAAAAAATAGGCAAATCAAAAGCTTACAATGCGTTTCATCCACAACACATTGTGGAATGCCCCGGCACCATCTCCTCCAGAAGGAGATGGAATTCACTGCTGACATTTTTTCTTCAGAAAACTATGCTAGTAGAAAAAGGGAAAACCCTTTTTCTACTAGTATAGATTAGCCTGGCTTTTGTTGCCAACTGCCACAGTCTTTTGGCTTTAATACTAATAATAGTGGCTGCGTATCACACAATCAGGCTTATAGTCAGTGGTGGCAATTATACCCTTACTTTCACATAAAACATCTACCTTCTTTTACATGAAGAAAAATAATACACTATATAATACAATACATCCTGATGACCTACCTTACCTGATCCTGGCTTTGGCTGCTCTTTGTCCTGATCCACTGAACTGAAGACCTGTGCTCCTTCTTCATCAGAAGTCCTCCCAGGGACTGTCCAGATCTGAAAGTCTTTCTATGCTGTCGTATGGGGTCTAGCTCTACATCACTCCACACCTGCTGTAGAGGACATGAATGCCAAACTAAACTAATATACAAGTTATTTGTCAAACTGTGGTATAATTTCTATAAAAGGCTTTTTTCTAAAGGATCCCTGGCTAATAAGACTCAAATGCCTTAATACAATATAATTGCCCTCTAAAAGTAAAATTAAAAAACTAAAAATACCTTAAATATGTTTTGTCGCAATGATGTAATTTGTTCATGTCTGGTCCAGCCCTATGGAATGTATTGAATGCATGTGCTAATAAAAACAACTAAATACTTTCTAAGCATCAAAACAATAAATATGCAAGGTGTTTTTAGTTTTTAATTTTAGATATAGAGTGCAATGATTATATATTAAGGCATATAAGGTTTATTAGGGATGCCTTTAACAGACATCTGTATTTCCTTGTCAGATGATTTGGACCAGCTGCCCCTATGCACCACCCATTGCTTTCAAGTTTTCTGTGATGTATTTCTTTGCAAGTGCATCCCCTGAGTTACTGGAGGCATACAGTAGCCGTACTGTACATGCAGTTACATCAAGCTTAGAACGACATACCACTTTTCATGACATTTCCCATGTGAAATTGCAGTTCCCTGGGTTCAATCGATTGCAAGCACATGCAACGCTCACTGTATGTGAACTATAGGGGAACCCGTTCCATCAACATCCAGGTGACTTGCAATGCAGCTAAATTATAATGGAAAGAACGTTCGATTGCTGAAAATGTGAGACGTTGACTGGAACATTATGATAGCCCTCAGAAGGTCAGAGCATTATCTGTGGCATGTTGTGAGTTACATAACATTGCCATCAATGCCATGCATCATGGATGTCTCTTGGACATACGTAAATGACACATTTGATTACAGGACATTGGAAGGTGTGATTCGGAACTGACACTAAAAGGGTCCAGTGAAATGCGGTCACTGTTTGACCCTGTTTGACCCTGAACAACTTTGATGTAAACCTCTTGCCTCATATGCCTTAATACATGTATAACTGCCCTCTATAACTATCAAGAACTGATGACATAGTCATATATTGCTTTTGAAAAAATGTGGCGCAAATATTTGAATATACCGGTATATTCTTTCAGAGAAAACGTTTTTAACTCAAATATTTGCTTGTTTATTGCTGGACCATACATGTGCCTTCACTGGACCAAAGGAGTTCAGCTCCATTTTTTTAGGAATATATATTTTTAACAATATTCACATTTATCACCGATTCTTTTATAGGGTTTTTTGGTGAATATTAAAGAAGGGTTGCCATATATTGTTGTACTTTAATATATTTTGATGAGAAATATAAATTTCCAACGATAGTGTTGTAGGGTTAACATGCATATACTGTTGATTCTGTTCCATGTCTGTGGTGTGCTCGTTTTCCCCAGGCTTTACCTTACCTTTTCAATAATAACCTTAACGAGGATGCTGAACTCACCTTATCTGCAGCATACATGGAGGAAACTCGGTGGAATTTCATCTTAGATCCAGATGACTGTCTACTCAGCAATGAGCAGTCCCTGAAGGAGGACTCACTGTTGGACACTGATATGCAATCCTTCCTGGGAGGCTGGGCTAGGAAGTGGAGACAGGGGACCCTCTGTGCTAGGGTATCCCTGTTGATTTGTTTTTACAGTGTACATTCAGAAAAAATGTCTCCTCAAGTGAACAGCATGCCGCCATGACGGAGCATGAATCATCATGGGCCTATACTGTAGGTCAGTTATAGGTTGTGGCACAACCACACTCACCTGTATTTGGAGTGAATGATGGCATAGATGAAAGGGTTGTAGATGGCTGACGCTTTGGCTATAACAGCGGGTACAGCTTTGGAGTAAGGAGTGAGGATGCTGCCATATCTGAAAGATTGAACACAGGAAATCTGTACTGTACAGATTGGAAAATCTGCTATATTAATGTATAGAGCACACACACACACACACACACACACACACACACACACACACAGAGAGGAGGAGTGGCATCGGACTAGTGAAGAAACACGGGGAAGGTTGCCGTATATTAGATTAGTCGATGGGTGGCTCTTCCAAGACAGATTTTGCACTCTCATTAGAAAGCGGGTGTAAGTGCCATCCAACCGTTTCTCTAGTTTCTTTGAAAGTGTCCATGTCTAGCCATAGAGTAGAATCGGCTCAACGGTCGTCCTAAATATTTTTACTTTGAACATCTTACTAAGCTGGGATGACCAGCTTAATTCATTATACAAGCTCACAAAGTATTGCATTTGGATGAGTTGTGATTGTGAGTTTATAGATCTGCTATTTTTGCTATTATAATTTGTTTTGTTCCCAGAAGTTGTGACGCCAGGATTAATGCGGTTAAGTATTAGCAGTTTGTAGCAATACAGTACAGCACAATACTGTACATGTGATCAGCCATGAAAATGCATTATTCTGCCTTCATCAACTGGCCACCAGGACCACTATTTGTCAAATCTGGAGATACCGACTGGCAGCTTTTCCAGATTGGAATCCGATTTTGTTTTTATCAAGTCTGAGCAGCAAGAAACGACACATTTATGGAAACAGATTTGAACGACAAAAAGCTTTGAAATGGCAATGCCATTCAAATCTACACTCTAAAGATGTGTCTCAGTCTGGACTCGGACACTGAAATGGTGAAACCTGATTCATACTTTGTTAGATAGACGCATGCTCAGGCCTCATTATGTTCTTACCACAGCAACCAATGCAGATAGGTTGACGATGTCTGAACTCTGAATACACAAATATGATATGATCATTTGCAAATATCAGTGTGTACAGTCAGTCCTTTATTTTGTTTGAGAAACAAAGGCTTTGCCTACATTCTGAAAATCGTGTTTTGTCTGTGATTGTATTGACTGTATTATAAAATCCACTCAGAGTTGACAAAAAACTCATAGAAAGTCTGTCAGGAATGATTTGATGGGTAACTGAAAACAACTTGCTCCAAAAAATATCCCATCCACTTCTCTAGGACACCATCTCTACCTCATCACCATTTCCATTTCTCCACTTAATGCATATTTACCCTGCCCAGGCGATGAGAGTGACGCATGCGTAAGGCGACCAGGAGAGCACAAACACTATGATGACCACAAAGGCAATCTTGGCAAGCTTCCACTCAGTCTTGATGCTTGACTGCTGCTGAATCAGGGTTGAATTCCCCATCCTGTCCACATCTCTGATCACATGGAGAGAATGAACATGGGTTAAACATCACAATACTCACGAGTCAATTTATACTGTCATATAACGTTGATGCTTGGGTAAATGTGGTTAAACTAAGTAGCCTAATGAAATAAAATTGACACATTTTTACGAAATATTTTTACAAAATCTGTGCTGCGTTTGTTTGTACAGTATGTTTATACCTGGCAGCACGGCGAATAGCCAGGAACATGTACAGGTAGCAGTAGGAGATAATGCCCAAAGGAATGAAGAATACAAAGCAACACAGCATCAAGGTGTAGCTCTTATTGGCTGGAGTGGACGTCACATAGTCCCATGTACATGAGGTCATGAGGCCTTCTGGGATATAAGAACCTAGAGAGACAGAGAGAGAGAGAGAGAGAGAGAGAGAGAGAGAGAGAGAGAGAGAGAGAGCAAAAAACATGAAGAAATGTTATGGTGAGAATGTGAAATATCGTTGCTGTCGGTTACTAGCCTTTGCATAGGCCCTTATATGAATGTGTTTTTACTGGTTAAATAAAGGTTAAATAAAATAAAATAAAACCCTGTATGTCCAAAATTGTTCATTCCAAGAAATTAAAATACTGGTAAATAAATAATTATATGTTTTTTTTAAGCTCAAAACACACTGCGATGAGTTGAGAGCTTGTAGATTGGCTATTTTCAATCATTTTACTCTTCACACTACTATGAAAAAGTAATATTAATAAAAAAAGGATAAGAAATTCATCAAATATAAACAACATTCATCAAATTTATTCATCAAATAAAAATGTAATGGGTCCCTGGATACATCAAATTTTCCCTGGTAAAGAGTTTCTAACCACTGCGCTGTAGCAGAAGGAAGCAGGGTCACTCACTCCAGCCCAGAAGAGGTGCCAGGCTCCAGGCTAGCGAATACAGCCAGACCAGGAGGATGACGATGGAAGTGCGTCTCTTGGATGTCCACTGGATGGCCTGCAGGGGCATGGTAATGACAATGTAGCGGTCTATAGAGATCGCCAGCAAATTGATCATGGAGGTGATTCCAAACAAAGCTCCACAGAAGGCGTACGTCTTGCATCCTGATAACAAAGAGGAGAGCAAAACATCATAACCTGCATGGGTGTGATGTGAGGTCCTTGTAACAATGTTCCTCATCGCAGTGGAGAGAATGTTGAGAATATTGCCTTAATGTTTACCATGTCCATGATGTTTAGCAATAGCATTCTGGGCAGGAACCCCTTTTGGTTTGAACCCTTCTGGACGGGAACCCCTTTTGGGGTTCTAATCTGTACAGTATATACAGTAGTCTACTTTTCATGCTGCTATATAAATATTTGAAGTGAAAACTTAGGTCAGGATTTAGAAGGCGTTTTTAGAATCGGCCTCGTCCGAAATGGGTTAAACACTTTCGCCACTACTGTCACGCAGAAACCTTGAGGTGCTGTAGTGTAAGGGATATGTTTTGGTTGAAATCAGTGTTAAATATCTATGTATTCTCATACTAATCATTGCTATAAAGTCCGTGTTCAGTAACACAACTCTCCGGCTATTTAGTAAAGAAAATACATTTTCCCCATTTTATGGGAGAGAACTCAGGAGGAGGAGGAGGAGCGAATACAGGATACACCTGTAACATCTGAAACTGGAAGTGATAAAACAAAGAAAAAACAAAATACAACTCACTATATTATAGTATTAATTACTATAATGGAGGTTTAACTTTTAAATTTCCTGAAAAGTAACAGTTTTGAACATGCGAGGACACATGAAAATGTGAATTCACGCGACCGGGATGGTTTACAAGGTTACAAGGTTTCTGCACAACAGCGATGATACACTTTATTGTACATATGGCAAATAGCAAAAATAGCAGATCTACAGTACAAGCTCACAATGCATCAGGATTCTGAGCTTGTAGATCAGCTATTTTGGACACTTGCACACTATGAAATGCTTAAATGAGTTAGATGAGTTAAATGTGTCTTATTGGACATAACTGAGTTATTTATTCCGTAGACAGACACATAATCTGATGTCATTATAAATCTCTCATGTTATATTTCATTCATGCATGCATGCAGGCTACTGACACCACAAATGCTGTGTAAACATTTATATCGTTCACATCACGAAATATTGTGCATTACGTGTACATAGTAATGTATTATACAATTTCATAATTATGACTAATTTATTATAAGGGGAAAGCTTTCTTACAATGTCTAAAGATAAAATTAAAATGGATGCTAATGGTATGTACCCATTTCCCCAAAAATCCACTCCTTGTAAAGTGAGTTGACAAAGAAGATTGGTGACTGTGTGACAGCCATGAGGAAGTCACTGACAGCCAGGTTCATGATGAAATAGTTGGGTGCTGTGCGAAGCTTCTTGTTACTGAAACACAGGACACAAAGACGTTAGGCACATATCATGTTGTAATGTAAAGATTTTCATCAGTTTTTGCTATTTTTTGGCTGCAAATATCAGCTGCTACTGATAGTACGGTCAAGTATGGTGAGTTGTAATTAAGAAACGAAACATGCCAGACTACCGGTATGGTCCTTTAATGAAGACTGTCTGAAAGACCAATTAGAGAAATTTATAACATGGTGTGTTTTTAATTAACTGGTTGTGACGGAGCGAATTAAAACCACCTCTCACTTGTTGTGAGTGTCAATTGTCTGTGAAAAAAGCCCGCCACACGGCCCACCTCCCCTGCTTTCCACCCTACCTCGGCACCAACGATCAATGAATGACAGTTCAATCAATATAGTCTCTGTGACTTGCTGAGCCACTGTGCAAATCAACTGGAATCACTTTTCACTGACATCTTTGTGTGTGTGTGTGTGTGTGTGTGTGTGTGTGTGTGTGTGTGTGTGTGTGTGTGTGTGTGTGTGTGCGCGTGTGTGCGTGTGTGCGTGCGCGTGCGTCCCACACTGATGGTGGGGGGATAACATTGCGTCTCATGTGAGGTCGAACCTTAATGCAAAAAGCATGTCAGACCCAGGCCCATAGGAGAAAGTCCTTCTCACTGCTAGACTGAGTAGAACTGGCAACCTGACTGACTGTCTGACTGACTGACTATGACAAAAAAGGTTCGTCGACTGTATACCTTCTTTCACTGACGAAAAATAAAAAAAACTAAATAAAACTAAATAAAACGTAGCTATGATGACTAAAACTGAGACTAAATATACTGATACTAAATTACATTTTATTCAAAATAAATCAATACTAACTGACTGCACAAGCTTCTATCTCACCTGTCACTACAACAAATATCTGTAATATACAGTATTACCAAGATACAAGATAGCTTCATTAAAAAAAACTTTGACCTCTTTATTGATAATAAACTACAATGAGCAATGAGCTGACAATGAGGTTATATCTTCCCTTCTTCTCTGGAATCCTGCCTCAAAGCAGACCAGAGGTATAAAACTGTCGTTCCCTGATGTCATCGCTAGTAGGGACACATGCATCAGTAAGCAGGAACTGGGGATGGCAATGAAGGACCGGAAAGTCTGGCGTGGCATTGTGAAATCCATGATCTCGACCGTGGTCGAAAAATGATGACGAAAAGTATAAAAACGCAAAAAAGCCAAGGGCTTATTTCAATTGCGGTCCTAAATTATGTGGTGTTGCATGATGTGATGTGTATGTGTATATTTGCACTTAAGTCCATATGCACCCAATGGTATTTCTGCCGTGCGACACCGTCATATGAAGTACAAATCAGGCTTAGTCTGAATGTGGCCTACCATGAGAAGGCGTACATAACCAGGGCATTCCCAGTGACCCCCACAGCTCCGATCACCAAGACAAAGAAAGCAACGATGTAGTGAGCATGGTCGTGAACATCCACTTTGCGGTAGAATCCTCTGTCCATGTCCATGCCTGGGACACAGAAAGATGTCAGTATAGTTAACAAGGTCATGATAGGTGAACATTTATATAACACACTCTGTAGATCGGCTATTTTCGAGATAATGTAAAAACCCTGCTTAGCGCAGAATGGAATAATCAAGTTGAATTGGAGTAACAATACCTCCAGTAGTTGGAGTTGACATGACAACTTGAATGTTGAAACAGTAAGCAATATAATTGCTTAAGTTTCATTGTTTTGAATCAGATAATCATCAGTTCCGCATTAACTGTCACCTTTTCCGTTTTCACCATTATGCTTCATAAAACGAAACATTATTGATTAGAAGGCAGAACTGTTCCTGTTAATGAGACATGTGTACCTTCTGTACCAGTGAGCTTTTTCATAGCCAATAGTTGGCTCAGTATTGATCAAATACACGCAAGTAGACTATGATACCTGAAGTGAAATGGACCCGTCATTATGTTTGGTCCAAAAGGAGAACCTATCGATACTGAATTGGTCTGCTTTGTGAGTTTCCAAAATACAATGCAGGGAATTGCAGTTATATGCCAGTGAAACTAAAAGCTTGTTGTTCAGGGCATCTGGTTTTCGCAAACCGAAAATAATTAGGCAAAGTATTATGATAGTATTATTATATCAATATGAAAAGAATATAATGTAAAACGTAGTGACAGAAGTACATGTAAACAAAAGGCACTATTTTCCTTAGTGACAAATACCCAACAAATGCTCTTAATCACCAAAACATGTTTATTAAAGAGGCGATTAAGCATTAGCCATTTCTGATAATGAAAATGGATGTATGGAAAGTGGGTGTGACTGTAACTCAAATGAGGTGGTCATTATAAGAGGATTTATTTCTTTTGTTAATATGATGAAATCAAGAGTGCACATGTGCATTACTGGTAGACCTCTGGTCCGGAGTCTTTGAATGTTTCTCATGAATGGGGGATTTGACAACACCTATACTGCCATCCTGGGGGTGGTCCCAAGAGAGATGAACCTTTCGGGCCAGCTGAGAAGTGCGATTGCTTTCGCCTCACTGCTGGCCCGAAGGCTCATATTAAAGAATTGGAAGGCAGATAAACCTCCCTCTGTGGCCCAATGGAAGTTTGGCAGAACCTGGTCTATGTTTATCTCATGTGCTGAAAACTTTACATTTCCTTAAGGGACAGATGAGGGCACCGGTAACTAGACCCCATGCTTCATCCCCCTAGTGGGGACTGGGGTCAATGTGGCCAGAATGCACCTCCTTCCCGGGATTGTGATATATATATATTTTTTTCCTACAAAAAAACTGTTTTGACTGAATTTCCTGTCTGTATTAACCTTATACAATATATGGAGTCACTTTCTCTCAGCATCCCTGTGCTAAATAGAAGAGTGACATATTGTCGTTGTCGGGTGGAAACCTTGTATGTCCAAAACAGTAACTTTTCTGAACCTTGTAGTACCAAGCTCCTGTTAATAATTTTGGTTGGTTACATATTAAAATTTCATTTCATTTCATTTTAACTACTTGTGTTTTATTGTATTCTATTTTTGTGTCCTGCCCTGTGAAGAAGCACTTTGAGCTGCATTTATGTATGAAAGGTGCTATATAAATAAAGTTTATTATTATTATTTGTATCTGCTGTTATTATCTTAATGTTTAAAAAGGGTATATCTTTGAAAAACAAAGAAAGGGTCCCGCACACTGTCAGACACTTGCCAAAATGTTGCTCTTTATTGGGTTGACGTTTCGGTCGATTAGACCTTCATCAGGACAGACAATTATACTGTTAAATTGTCCTCTGTAAAATTGTATTACCCTAATCCAACATGGACATCTACTAATAGGCTACTGTATGTTCTCGCCTCCAGTGATAACTTAAGGCACTACAGCAGTGGATAAATTATTTCTATATCATGCAAAGAAAGGTTTCTATGATTGATGTTAGCTTTACAGTGTGCTTGCATGAGTTATATCTATTATCTAGAGGACATGTACATGTACTAGCATTGAATTACTCATGACCTTGGCTGAGTCTATTCATCATGGGAAGAAAAGGAGAACAACATATATTCTCCAGATTGCACCTTTTAATGTTTTGTTTGTTTGTGTTTGTTTTTTAAATAAATGAATGCCACAACGTCGTAAACAAAAACCACTCTAGCGATGATTAGCCTATATCAGAATATAGTGCTTTCATCTTAACGCTTTCATCTTAACTGTTAAGATGAAAGAGTGTTAAGACTTAACACAAAACGAATCCAAAAATATCACATACCCTACCTTTAACCAATAAAAACAGACAACATAAGAGAGTGTGACTAAATAACTACATTTGATTTGTAATACATTATTTTCTAATTTCCTGAGAAGTAACGTTTTTGGACATACATGGTATCTGCCCGACAGTAATGACAATGACGTGAACTGAATGAAGGACACTGGTACGTGTCAGCATGTTCTTGTTTTTCTCATTCACCTGCCAGCATCAACACATTCCCCCGTAACAAAGAACAAACTAAGGGTAGTCAGAGCACTCAGGCATACAGTATACAGTACATCAACTGGACTGCCTGTACTGTGCACTCCTCTAGACTTGTGGGAGGTATCATAGTGTGAAACCATCTCCAGCAAATGGTTACTGTACGTGTATATTATTAATCTGTATGACTGGTACAGATTTAATCAAATGTGTAAATGTTCATTCTTATGAAAGGAAGGCCGATGTGTTGAACATGGACATTATGATTTGACAGAGAGATGAATGTCTGGACCTATAGTAATGTCCTGTGAGGTATACAATATGTACAGTGTGTATGCATACGTTTGTATGTGTATAAATGTATGTCCTCAAGGGTCAACCTATACACAAAGAAGGGGTAGGACCCGTTAAGTTTTTAACTAAACTTCTTTCTATCCCTTTTTCGAACATAAACTATAAGGATATTAAATATCCCTTGTTTTATTTTATTTTCGTTTTATTATTATTTTAAATCTAGTTATTTAATTTAATTTGCCTGTTCATTTATGTTTTATTATGTTTGAAATAAATAAATAAATGAAATTAAATGAAATATGATATTTAAGATTTGTGTGTATCATTGAGAAAGCAGAAAGGGGACATTTCTTCTTTATGTAGTGTATCTCTGCTGTCTAGAAGAAACTCCAAAATGTAAAAAAATAATAATTAGGAAATGAAAAAACATCCAGCTGAAGTGGAGTTAGGAGGTATAGCTCAGTTGGCAGAGCTCTTGCCTTTGAACCACAAGTTCACAGGTTCGATCCCGGGCACCGCTAACTCATCGTATGAGCAGCACGGCTTGGGTGCGGAAAGTCGTGCGGGAAGTAGTGGGAGCTGACTCAGCAATCCATCTCCCAGGGGTCTAGTCTAGCGCATTGTTACGGGGACAGACTCCCGTGTGTTACCGGCTGATACCGACAATAAGCCCTTAACGACCTACTTCTTCTTCTTCTTTTAGCCCCTCCTATGCCCAGCTTTGTGTGTTTGTGTGAATCATAGCGATGATCTGATTGCCTGCTCACCTCATAACGATTATTTGATTGGCTAATAAAAAGTGAGGGCAGAAAGTGAAGACGTCAATTGTGATTGGCCTGGAATGACAGAAAAGTGAGGACGCCAATTGTGATTGGCCAGAATGTGATGATGTATGATAATAATGTATAATAATATATTAATAATCTTTATTTGTATAGCACCTTTCATGCGAATTTTAATCCAAAGTGCTTCACATAAAACAAATGATAAGAGCGCCCCTCACTTCACACAAGTGTGATTTTCTTTAACACACAGACGTAAAGGGTGTTCAATAGCATTGATTTATGAAAATAATGATCAAAAACCTAAAAAAATTGCTAGGTGGTTTCTTCCGGGCAGATATACTGAACGATATACTGTATACTGTATATAGTGTGACATTTTCATGGAAATCATCCCCTGGTTTCTGTGAAAACCCATGAAGGTCATTCTAAGATAGGGTCCTGCTCGGTCCCTATACTGATGTGCCCATCCAGGGGCAATATAATACAATATAATATGTGCTTAAATGTTAAACACAAAAGTAAAACACTCTAATGTAATGGTTCCTTAATAGACATATCAAATAATTTATGCTAGCGTCTCTGGGGCTTTATATACATGACACACACACATATATATATACAGTATATATTCTCTGTGAAATACAGTATAGCCCAGTCAAGAAACTCTCAGTTCATTTTGGTTGCCTTGCAAAAACACAACCATTCTGAAAACGGTAGGCCCACTTAGCCATCCCACAAATCACAGTCAAGTAGTATTGTAAAAGTTACACCACTATACCTGCTAGTGATTGGGGTCCTCCTTCCTCCTCTGACCACCACGTCTATTTGTTTGGCGTGGTGAAGTGATCCAAAGAGAATTCAGCTCTGTAGCATGTAGGAGTGCTGTTGGTGTAAATGGACAGGTCTGTCAGCAGCTTCCTTATACAGTATACACCAGTTAGATGGAGTCTCTCTCACAGCAGCAACAGGAGGAAGCTGTTACAGTATATCAGTGCGTGTTGCTCTGGCGGAGGAGGAGGATAGCGAGGCACATTGACCCACCCCCCCCCCCCCCCCCCCATCCTGTGTGACCCACATCACAGCACGCTTATACAGTGATCAAACCAAACAGATACACAGGGCTCCATCTTGCACCACCCTTATCCCTTAACGTATTTGCCATTTTTTACTATTTAAAAAAAACCTTTTAAAATAGTTCAACTAGCCGATCTACATCGAGACATTGTGAGCTTGTAGATCGGCTATTTGAACTATTTTAAAAGGTTTTTTTTATAGTAAAAAATGGCAAATTAGTTTAGGGATAAGGGTTAAGGGGTGGCACAAGATATACAGAGGATATGTTGTACAGTTGGCACAGTAACCACAAAAGCACAATGTGTTACACTTCAAAGAATTATTGTTTTCGATATCTTTCCTATATATCCTCAATGATAATGCATCAGTACGTGGAACATCGGATGCTGAATTAACTACAAGGTGAGAGGATCCGTGATATAAGTCAGCTGGTGCTGTACCCACTTCTTGGATAACTGCAATAAAGTACTAACTACTTCTGGAGAGTAACTACTATGCACTTTGTTTTTAAACCGACATCAGTCTTGTTCACTGCTCAGCCTTGTGTGAGAGGAATCCTGTGAAAGGAGCAGTCAGCCACATAAAAGCCTCTCAATGTACTGTACAGCATCACACGCACAACTGAACAGGAGCTACATGGGCACTTTCCTCTGGGTCTGGGGTGCTAGTTGACTACCCCTAGGGGTACTTTGGGGTAGTCCTATAGGTAGTCCGAAAATGAAGTTCATGTGTGCTGGAATTATAATCGCTGCGCGTCTTGTCTCGGGTGAGCCAATATGAAATAGAGTTAGTTACCCTTATGGACCCACGAGGACCGATTTTTCATATTTCATATTATTAAATTATTTAATTTAAATCTTATATTAAAAGGGAGGTCCATGCAGCCAGTCCATCTGACGTCATGCTCATGTCACCTCAGCCATAATCATATAAGGAGTTCTCAGTGCAGCTACGCCCAAATATGGAATGTGTTGTCTTGTTGTCTAACCTCAATGTGTGTTGTCATGGCGCATCAGGCGCAAACAAATCTGGCATGCAATTGCATACTGATGACATCAGGGATCACCATATGGCCATATCAGTTGGATCGGTGGTGCAAAGTAGGTCTATACAATTAATTTAAGACTTTTACTCAAGTGGTATTCCAATGGTGACTTTCAATTGGACCATTTCCCGTGAGATATTGGGTATACTGCAGGCATAGAAATACCAATCTAAAATAAACGGGGTAAATGTATGGCAAGGCTGGGAAACATCCCTGCTAAAGCACCACTTTATCATGGAGTCCAAGGCAATGAAGTGCAATAAAACAGTCACATTGATAAGGTCGTGACTCATTCCTGAACTGTCCTTGAGAGTCTAGGAGATTTTCCATCAACTCTGGGAGATGTTATGGTTGTTAGGATATATGGGCTGATCTTGAGAAGGTCTATAAATCCTAGAATGCTCATAGATACATCACTTAGATAGAAATAATGTAATGCTACTTTATGTTTTTATCCCACAATGGTGTATTCCTAAGCCGCAATGGTTCCTGCAGCCTCCACCTGAGCAGAAAGGTGGTGCTGCAGGCTCCGCTTGCGGCTTAAGTGGCCCTCCTAAAGGCCTCACCGAGGGTTTGTTGGGCTTCCTCCTCACGGAGGACACAGGCTGGGGCGCTAACCCATACTGCTCACCCGGGTGCCGTCTACATTCCGGCTGTCACTCCTGACTACCTGGTTGTCACATAGTCTATTCCTATGAGTCACTATAAATAGAATAACTAACAAAAAAAATTGCATGGATGCACCTGGGACATATCCTCAGTGATGTATCCCAACTTAAGGTCATCTGGGTTTTGGGTCTCTCAAACATCATACCCCTCACTCAGGCGACCCAGCCGGGGTGATCAAGTCCTGACTTACATCCCAGTAGCTACCCAGTAGCGACCAAGGCCACAAAATCCATTAGAACTACTCTACGGGGCGCGGTGGCACAGTTGGTAGTGCTGTTGCCTCACAGCTAGAAGGTCCTGGGTTCGATTCCCGCTCGGGGCACTGTGGGTGCTGGCGGCGTGTTTCCTCCTCCGCGTCATCAGTGCCCATACCCGAAGGCGGGGTTGGCGAAAGGGCCTTTCTGTGTGGAGTTTGCATGTTCTCCCCGTGTCCCCTAGGGTAGGTACCCTCACAAAAACATGCAGTAATCCTGGTCTCTAAACTGCCTCCCCCTGGCCAGCCGGGGCACCTGATGGAGGGGAAAGGAACTGGTTGGAATAACGTGTTCCTTTCACGCGCTACGTCCAACCAGGGAAACTCCCCCCTGTCAGGTGTAAAGGAGCAACTTGGACACTCAAGCATGAAGGAAGCATGAGTTAAGTCTGTTGCTCTCCCCAGGTTGGCGGAGGGTGTGTAGAGCCCAGGATCACAGTAGATGATTGACACAGGGGTGAAAAATGGGTTACAAAAATCGTGGGATAAAAAAAAAAAAAGAAAAAAAATAACTACTCCAAAACTACTCTGCCGCAGGGCTGGGAGGTACGCTTCTGGCGCATGGAAGGACTAGGCTTTGTGGGTTGACTCCTGTCCGGGGCCCTCCTATAGGTCTCACAGTCACCAGGTCAACTTCTGTACTCACACCAGAGTCCCAGAAATGACAATGCAGGGGCCTCCTGCAGGATCCAGGAGAGTGTTGGCAGCTCTATCATGAGTATGTGAATGGTTACCTCTACCATCAGTATGTGAATGTGTGAATGTAAAATTGTAAAGCACTAAAATGCGCTATAGAAATGCAGACCATGTATGTTCATATATGTCACACTTTTACTAAACACATTTCGTGATCCCCAGGTCAGCAACAAATGCGTGGGGATTCTAGTTGGATTACCCACATTCTCACTCACACACACACACACACACACACACACACACACACACACACACACACACACACACACACACACACACACACACACACACACACACACACACACACACACACACACACACACACACACACACACACACACACACACACACACACACACACACACACACACACACACACAAAAAACATTATTTGGAGTGTGTGTGTGCAGGCTGTCTGGGAATTCGTTTTTGAGTATACCATCTGGACTCATAGGCCTTGTTTGTTCTAACTTACCATTGACCTCCGAGACATGGATTTCAGATAAGCCTGAAACCCCAGCATCCGTATTGTGGGGAAAGCTTTCGCTAAAAATAGCCAATCGACAAGCTTACAACACGTCGTCCATCATTACACAATATACATCTTTATGGGGTCTTCCAGAATTAATGTGGTCTAATCTGCAGGTGTCTCTACCGCGTTCTCAGACGAGCCCTCCTCAACGTCTCCAGTCCTCCCGGTTCTCCATACATCTGGAACTGTAAGGGTCCATTTGTACACTCTAGTCTCAAATATAATTAACACTGAAGATTCTATAGCTGGCAAGACACCCCTAAGAGCTCCCCACCCGAATGCCTCTGAGCAGCGGGTGAAGCTGAAACTGGATTTCCCACAGAATTAATAAAGGTGTTCCTTCTATCATAAAAAGGCATCTCTCTTCAGCAGCTATATCCACCAGTTCTCTCTGCCACCTCTCTCTGTGTATAGATCTTTGTGAAGAAGGGCGGGCAAGCCAAGTTAAAGGGAATGCAAGCCATTGATCTGATCTGTATAATGGCCACATGGTTTATTAATTATCCCAGCAGCAGCGAACTTCGCACCACTCAGACATGGCCACTTGCCTATAGAGCGCCGCAGTCCCGCCCCCTCGAGATACCCGGAAAATAAATCCCTGTTAATTTTCCTCATAGACTTTTCAGAAAGTATTTATTTAAAGACGTTTACGCCGCGGACAAAGCCAACTCTTGTCGTGACAAATCATGACAACAAACGGACCAAACACAGAATTAGAAAGTAGAAAAAAACACTTTTTTGTTGTTTTTCTTCTTTGTAATTATTTGTTTGGTCACATTATATTGTGTGTGTTGTCATGATTTGTCACGACAAGAGTTGGCTTCGTACGACGCTTAAAAGGTATTTATTTAAAGATAAATACGTTTTGAAATGTCTATGGGAAAAATGCATTGAGATTCATTTCCTGGGCCTGGCTTCGTCCTGAAAGGGGGCGGGACTGCGACGCTCTATAGGGAGGCCGGTGTGCATGCGGCACCCCCCTCAGGGCTCAATACTCATCGTTGATGTCGCACCTGGCTTGAATCTTTGAGATGCAACGCATCAGAGGTTTGCAGAAACGTATAACCACAATGTTTCTTGTGCGCCCGAAACATCAGTCGGATAAATCAATGCATATGGAGCCAGAGTCTGCCACTTCTTTCCATTAGTTAGACTAAAGTCTTTCATAATGAGGGCTCTATCTGTTCAACATGAATAAAAGCGAGAAGATCTACAAGAATGTAATACACAAAGCTTATGACAATTTGTATTGGGGGTAAATCTGTATTTGATATTGAATGTTGATCTGGTTGGTGAAACTCAATACATGCAGACTTTCCTCCAACTCACAAGTATTGCCTGATGCCCTGCCCCTGACCTCCACTCAAAATTGTCAAAATAATCCAACCCCATCTCATAGAAATACAGCGAAATAGCACGGAATTGCAATTCCGTACCTACACGTGAGATGGGGTTGACTAAAATGTATTCAGGATTATGCTATGTCAAAAAACCTCACTGAATTACTATCCCTACTATCCTTTCTGACCTTACACAGTAAAGTTGTGAGAGTCAATTTGGTGTATGAATAGAAGGAACATATGGACTGTAGGGTCCGAGTTGTCTCATCCCTGTACTCTCTCACCCTAAGTGTCCTTATTTGGCAATGTGGTGTGGACAGCCCTCTACTTAGTCTACTATACCACTACAATGTATCATCTTTATCCATTTGTGCCTCCACTGGGGGTCTTAGTGTGCACTGCCTTTATAGCTTTTAAAAATAAGTCATCCTTGTGTGTTTAAATGTACAATATGTCATTGTATAATTCACAAGTGATTTCAATTATCACGAGGCAATGGCATTTGTGCCGGTTATAGGCAGTACCTTCTGGATTCAGGATTGTCATTAGGAGAAACGTGTTATCTAATAGCACAGCGGATCAGCTACCCATTTATATTAAGGCTTCCCTGTCTGTATGGCTTAGGTACCATGGATTTACCTATAGCCAGTGGCAATGTAGCACGATGAAATGAGAGATTATCAATACAGCAACACCATGCAGTCAGAGGGAACTGTGTCAACAGCAGGATTAAAAAATAATATTTCAAATTACCTTTTGTCTATAGAAAATGCAGCCACAGTGTAAAATAGCCTATTTTACACTGTGCCTGGTATGTCATTTTGTCTACAAAATAACATACTCTCTTTACAAGAATTGCAATAGAATAGAATCAATAACATGTTGAAATCCAGTCCTAATGATTTTAACCATATTAGCCCAGTCACAAACAAAATCACACCCGTGTGAAGTGAGGGGCGCTCTTATCATCATACATCATCATGCCGTAACGTGTCTATTTGCCCAGACATATGACGTACATTCTCCATTCATTGTCAATGGGAATTTAATCCGTGTGTGACAGAAATAGCCAATTTGCTCGTCCACATATGACGTAAATTCTCCATTCATTGTCAATGGGAATCTAATGTTTATTTAAGACGAAGATACGGATTTGCTCAGACATATGACTAAAATTCTCCATTCATTGTCAATGTGCACGACAAAGTTTGTGCACACACACTAAAAGCTGGACATAGGAGGGCCTATTGCACCATAGGAAACATTTTATAAAGATTATTTTTTCTTATTTTTTTATCCCACAATTTTGTAACCCATTTTTTCACCCAGTGTCAATTATCTAATGTAATCCTGGACGCTACACTTCCTCTGCCAAACTGGGGGGGGGCAGCGGACTGACCTCATGCTTCCTTCTATGCATGAGGAGTCCAAGCTGCTTCTTTTCACCTGACGGGGGAGGTGCCAGGTCTTCCCTGGCAGAGTTTAGATGGTACAGTTCTATATTCCGTTGCTGTTGTCATGGCTGCCAGTTTACAGCTGAGGAGTCCTGACTCGCACAACCTTGTTTCCAGGAGAAGGTCTCTGTATTTCACAGGTCATTCCCAGGAGGGACGTGCATCGATGACCTCCCTAGGGAGACGCTCGGGAGTCATCCTTACTACATGCCCTAAGCTGTCTCCTTTCCAAGCGAAGAAGCCGTGGGTCTACTCTCTCGCGTGATTGAACTTCAGAATGCATTTGGGATGGCACTTGTTTCTAGAAGGATGCAGGGCATTGTCTACATTGACCCCACCAGAGAGGTCCTGAGGCACCCGGATACTGTGACCATTTTATGATGACCTTACAGAGACCTACAGAGGAAGGACATGATGGTACCGACTACCGACTGAGAATATACCTTGACATGACCTTTTCTCTGGAAATGTAACCACTTAAACCACTTCAGTTGACTGGGCTCGCAAAGGGGTCCCTCCTTTTTTCCCACAACACCAAATCTCCACAGAAAATAGCCAATTTGTTCATGTGTTAAAATAACGGTGTTATAAGTATACAACACCAAATATTAACCTACCCATAATCCATGTGACAAACATTATGTGGTAAAACAATATTTTGCTAAACATTATACTGAAATAATATTTCAGTATAATGTTTAGCAAAATATTGTTAACACTATCTACCTCACTGTCTGTCCATTCAGTGAGGTAGATAGTGTTTTGTCCCTTGCTGTAAATTCTGGATGCTCCCAGCAAAAGTCTTGAACAAGCAGGCCGTAGAGCTATTCTGGGACTCTGCCGAAGTACATAGAGTGTATAAATACACCTAATCTGCTCAGATTAAGTGAGAGTTCCTTTTCTTTCAACATCAAAGAGTTTGTCCTAAATACCAGCTGGCTACATTTGCAGTTATTCACGCTCTTATAGTTCACCATTTAAAATAAAACAGAAATGTGTATTTATTTAAATACAAAGTGATGTGTAATGATTCCCTTTTTCTGTGATTTCTCTGATTTAAAGTTGAATGAACATTATAAACAAAAAATGAGCATGTGTTTTTTAACTGCTCAAATGGCTATAGAATATGTATTATCCATTTAGTTAAATTTTGTTTGCTATTCAGCATGACTGCTGGCCTGGTATAATTCAGCTTTCATTACAGTCTATATTATAGGCATAAGACATTAATTACAAAAAACACTAACCACAATTAAGGCCACTGAGTTGGTTGAGTGTGCTACTGTGTTATTTATTCACTGTTGTTGTTGCTCTCTAAAGTCTAAACCACCAACATAACCACAGAAGTCTTGAACCACCACAACCAGTCTGTCAGCTCTCAGTTTCTGCTGATAAGGCAACAAATTCACGTTGCTCTCCCTCTCTTTGCATCTCTTAGCTGACATGTTCAGCTTCTTTCTTTCTTATTTCACAACCATCTTCTTACAGTATCTGTTGTTCACTTCCTCATGCATTGACAGAGGGAGATTTTTGGGCATCCCTAAACTTTGGAAAAAGGTGCTACATAAATCTAGTAAAAAGTATAAAAGTGGTTCCCAGATAATATTGTACCAAACTTAAATGTTCATTGTCATATGCACTCAGAGTTAGGCTACCTACATACAAATGTAATGACATGATGTGCTGTGGGTCTCTCACCCTCCCAGAAATGCATTTTTTCCTTGTCAGGTGGATATGGCAGTATAACTGAATTTGTGGCATATACAGTATGTGGCAAAACATACTGTTGAGTGCAAGATAAAGACAGAAAAAGAATCTGCTATATATTCTCAGTAGTAAATTAATGGTTGAGTATAAAAATGCATATAAAATGCATCTAAGCGGTCACTCTACCTACTGATCCACTGTGGAGTTAGATACAGTAGATACCTTTATTGATCCCGCGGGAGAACTGGCAACTCATGTGCCAACTGCTATTGTGTAAAAGCAGTCAAACCCCCGGGGAGGAGAGGTTGCATGAGTCCATACAAGCACACTCATGTATCCATACATTATATCACACACACACACACACACACACACACACACACACACACACACACACACACACACACACACACACACACACACACACACACACACACAGTGTGTGAAGTAAGTATTGATTAGCATAGTGACAGTCTATATTAATTGTATCCACTGAGAGGAAAAACATCCACTAATTCGGAATACAGTCTGATTTCTAAATGTTGAGAATTTGACTTTCAGAAAATAATGTCTCCAATGTTGGTATTTCCATTCTCTGAAAGTGGTCACAGTGGTGTGTTACTGATCGAGGCTTTTAACAAATCATACAATGTCAGTTTTACATTATATTTGACACAGCATGTTATCTCAATCCTTTTTCTAGTTTCTGTGTAGCCTACTGTACGTCTGTACCCGTCTAGGCTCTCCTGATGTCATTGAGCAGTAACTGTAATTTATGGAAATCATTTCTAAAGTTCATAAAGTTTGTTTGCATTTCTCATGGACACAGCTTATGAATTTAATCAGAAAACGGTGGTTTATCCAATGCACGTTTGGAATTTTGGGTGGTCACAAACCTTCAGTGAGATATAATCATATAAGCGTATGTCACCAAGGGGAAATAAAAGAGACATGCAAAGAATGTAATTTGGGTGAGCCTCACTCGCAATGCGTGAGAGTTGCCACAACTATAAGGAAATGCTCTCATCGGCTTTAGAGCAGGGGAAAATATAATTAATGACAAATATCTGAACACAACTTCCTCGCGAACTTTCGCAATGTGTGAGAGTTGCCACAACTATAAGGAAATGTTCTCATCGGCTTTAGAGCAGGGGAAAATATAATTAACGACAAATATCTGAACACAACTTCCTCATGAACTTTAAATCACAGGTTATTCATTACAACAAAATGGAATAATCTGAACTGAAGTAAATACAGAGGGGGTGTAAGTCAGGGGGCAAAGTTTGTAGTGGGTTTAAAATAGGTTATAAAAGTATTCCATTTATGGGAAAGATTGCAGAGTTACCCTTTGCAGAGGACATACGGTAGAGGTAGATGGAGCCTTAGATGATTCTCCATAGCAGCAGGATGCAATGTCTAGCCAATAGGGATGTGTAAGCTAGTATAGCAGATTGTGCAGAGTTTATCTGAGTGCAGCTGCTTGAGACCCCAAGACCCCTTTTAAGGAGCAGTGTTGGGCAGTAACAAGTTACTAGATATGTAATATTATTACTTTACCCAGTAACGAGTAATTGCTCTGCCAAAACAGTAATATTATATTACTATGTAAAAAAAATAGCAATTTATTTTTGTTGGCTACCGTTTAAAAACGGTCAGGAGAGATTGCTGCTTCATTTTATAGCGTTTTTGGCTGATTGGTGACTCTTATTATTATTCAAAACAATTGGATTCAGTTATTTTGCGGGTGTGGGGGCAAAAGTAATATATGTAATATATGAAATATAATATATTACTCTTGATTCCACGTAATAATATAATATTATTACTTTTTTTTAAGGAGTAATATATAATAACAAGTAACATATTACTCTCTTGAGTAATATTCCCCAAGGTAACAGGTATGTTGGTGATTAAATAAAAGGTATTATCATATTCATTTATCACTCTATATATCCACGGGCATAATAGCATGATGATGCCATTACACAACATGGGCTACATGGAAGAAATGTGACTCAGGTTACATGGAGAAGAGTGACATCTTTCACATTTATATACTATTGATGGAAACATTTTGGATAGTCTCTATAGATTTTGAAAAGTATTAAACTACTTAAAGTACTTTACAGTGGCAAAATGGATAATACCGTTTTAGGTCCCCATGAGATCAAAGATCTTAAAAGCCTTAAAGACTTGATTTTAATATACCGGTATAAGGCATATGATTATATGCTTAAACAATAGCATTTGGTCCTGTGCTGATTGCCAAGTTGTTTGGAGGGGTAGGCTATCAAATCAATACAGAGTTATGTTGTTCAGATGCAAATGAGATCTCAATTTTACTAAAAGCTATAAGCGCTAACTCAGACAACAAACAGATTTTTAGCTGTCTGTTGCCGCTAGTGTCTATCCTTATAACAACCTATAGAGAGATGAGTGACATGCGGTTTCTCCCCAAACTGGATGGACAGATTCATCTGATGAATGATGACAGGATTATCATACCAGTGTCAGCACATAAACATGAGGAAGTAGTTTTCTTTATCAAAAGTGGAACTGCACCTTTGCATGCCATCCAGATGTATTAGCGATAAATAGAGGTATAAATACAGGTTGGATCGAGTGCTTGTACCATCATCTTCAAGTCTCACTCAGTCATGGTCTCGAGAGCTGGAACATTGCTAGTTCTTTCTTTCCTCCATGTCTGCTTCACTGCCCCTGTCCGTAATCACACCTTTCAACGATGCCGTGCCTCAACAAACCAACTTTCCCTCGCCATGTCAGTCCTTCCTGGAGGAGGCTGGGACAATCTGAGGAACCTAGACATGGGTCGGGTGATGGATGTCAGCTACACCAAGTGCCAGACCACAGAGGACGGCTTCTACTTCATTCCAGACACGGTGTTTGTCATTCCCCGGAAAGTGACAAATATTGAAAGCTACGCAGAGGTCATCAGTTCCTATCTGAGGCAAACAAGTTCTACATCTGCCTCCATCAACATAGAAACATCTTACAACAAATTATTTACATCGGTGAATGGACAATTCTCTGCTGAACATGAGAGGGTGAAAACCAACCAAATCAATAGCAAATCTGAGACGGTCAGAGTACAAGTGAGTTCTATGTCTTGCAATATTATATATTAATGTTATATGATAAACTTATATGATCTTGCAAATGTGAAAAATTGTGGACTTACTAATTCACATTTTCCCTTTCTCCCATGCTTTCCCTTCCTAGATACGGAACCACCTTTACACAGTACAGGCGTATCCCGATTTCAAGCTGGACTCCAATTTTGTTCGACAAATAGAGAACATTGCAGATGCCATTGCAAATAGCCAAAGCAGACTTGCCACTTATCTGTCAGAGAAGGTCGTGGCTGACTATGGAACCCATGTGATAACTAGTATTGATGCTGGGGCTAGCTTAATGAGAGAGGACTACATAAAATCTGATGCCTTAACAGGAAGTGAATCCTCCAAGAATTCTATCAAAGCATCACTTGGTTTAAAGTTTTTCAAAATGCTTAAAGTTGATGTAGCTATTGGGTACACAGAACAGTCAACTACTGATAGCAATTATGACAAGAAAGTCACTTCCTCCTTTATTGAGAGCTCTGGAGGTTCACCCTTCCACCCTGGCATGAGTCTTAAAGAGTGGCAAGATAGCACCAGAAATAACCTTGTTGGCATTGACCGGTCTGGTTTGCAACTACAATATGTTATAAATACCAATAACTTGCCTAATCTGCCAGAGCCAACCGTTAACAAGGTGGCTCTCTCCCTGCAACAGGCCATAGAGCGCTACTATACAGTTAACACCCACCCAGGCTGTATCGATAGTAACTCGCCAAACTTTAACTTTCAGGCTAATGTTGATGACAACTCTTGTAATGGGACAGTCATAGAATTCAGTTTTGGTGGGGGCTATGTGACGTGTGAGACAAATCATGCAAGTCAACTCTGCCAAGACCTGGCTAAAAAAAACCCAGATACAGATGACTACTCTTGCCGCCCACCCTACCAGTCACAGTTATTACACACTGAGGTGAAAGAGGAAGACTTTAATGTAAGGCAGTGTGAAGAAGTATACTATTCCTGTGGATTTTTAGGGTTATTCACATGCAGAAGAGAAGAATGTTGGAATGTTCACCATGTCCGAACAGCTAAAGTAAAAATGTATTGGTGCTACTACAATGGTCCTACAGAGAACAAAGGGTTTTTGTTTGGAGGTCTCTATGGCAACTACTTTGACAATCCTATCACCAAAACTAGGACCTGTCCTGAACACTTCACTGCATTTAAATTACTTGTTAATGATGTGATGATCTGTATGAGTAATGCGACGGATGAGCTTAGCCTCACACATGCAGTGAAGTTTGGAGGTTTTTTCAGTTGTGAGTCCCCTAACCCCTTGGCAGGAGGAGGTGAACAGCGTTGTCCTCCCACATACAGCCAGCATCAAGCCGAAATCAGTGACGGCTGTGAGATTCTCTTCTGTGTCCAGTCAAGTGTCTTCCGAGGTAGTGAGTCACTGCCACTCCGTCGGCCTCCTTTCAGCAATCCTCCCAACATAGGCTCGATATCCAACAACAGAATTATGGTGATGGCAGAAGAGAACCAGACCTGGATCAAAGTCGGTCCGTCGAAAAAATGGACAAGGGCTGCAGCAAGCGATGTCCAGGATGTGATCAGGAAGTATGCCACAGATTCTGCAGATGAATCTGGGGTGAAGGCAGGTATAGGGCTTGGGGTAATAGCTTTAGTCAGCTTCTTAATTGCAGGTGTGGTGCTGACTGTCAGATGGAAGAAGGGTTCGCCGTTGTGTAAAAAAGGCAGCCATGGGGAGGATATTCACAGTCAGGCAGAAATGATGACAGGAGCAGAGGAGATTGTGCTGTAAATGAGATGTAACAACCTTGAGAGCACTAAGCTCATCTACTCTATAAACTGAGGAAACCGCAAATTAACTATTCATTGAACAGTTTATTTTGTTTAAGATCATACAGTGAACTTCCTTGATTTCTAAGATGTGATAATTATGTAACTCATGTACTGTATGTCATTAATACTTTAAAGGAAGTGCTTAATTGTGTCATTGAAATGTAATTGACAAATTACCGAGTCATTTACATTATTAAGTGACATGTATTGTAACACATAGAATAACTAAATCACTTATACGTCTTACTAGCATACTGTCTGCCACTGCAAATTACAATCAATATTAATCAATTATTTGCCTTTTTTTAAATACATTTTATTTTTAATATTGTATTCTTTTGTAATTGGTGTGTTGAATTGTGTATGTATTTCAAATATGCTCAATGTTATAGTTTTGGCCTTACAATAAAATATAACAGAGAAATAAACAGTATCCATTTGTATCTTGGCAACCTCACTGTAGAAAGTAACAGTACAGTAAAGAACTTGGGGGTCATTATTGATTCTGAATTTAATTTTAATTCACACATTAATCATGTTACCAATATTTTTTCACCTTTTTTTTTTTTTCACCACGAATCAGAGCCTATTTGTCATTGGACGATGCAAAAACGCTAATCGGCTTGATTACTGCAATGCACTTTTTTCTGGACTGCCGAAGAAAACAGCTGACAGATTACAACTTGTCCAAAATGCAGCAGCCAGAGTTTTAACTAGAACTAAGATGAGAGAACATATTACTCCAGTTTTGGCTTCACTGCACTGGCTTCCGGTTGTTTTTAGGATTGATTTTAAAATTATTTTGCTCTCAATGATCTCGCACCTTCCTACCTACATGACTGCCTGCCTAAATATGTCCCAAACCGCCCCCTAAGGTCTTCCACTGCTGGCCTGCTCGCTTTGCCTAAAAAATGGCAACTAAAAAATACGGGGAAGCAGCTTTTTGCTTCTGCGGGCCGACAGCGTGGAACAAACTCCCACTGTACCTTCGACAGGCAGCCTCTGTAGACATTTTTAAAGCACCCACTTATACACTTTTAATTGATCTTTACATTTTTTGTTATTCATGTCCTCACTGTATTGCATTACTGCACTTTGAGCTGCATTTCATGTCATGAAAGGTGCTATACAAATAAAGTTTAATTATTATTTGTTTAAATTGTATTATTTCTATTGTAATTTAACAAACTGGCAGATAAATAATTAAGGAAGGAAGACTCCTTAGTCTGAGACTTAAGAAAAAAGGATTTATTTTATTTAGATGCTCATAGTAAAGCTCATAGTGAGTTAAAATTAGCAAACGTTTCAGTTCTGGGACCTTTGTCAGTGCTTAAAGCATTATTGACTGACTGAAGTCAGCCCCACAACAAGCAGTGGTTTGGTGTTGAGCTGTGTCTTGATGTCAGGCTGTCAGAGGAGCACAGATAGTAAGTATCCCACGGTTCCCACCTTCAGTTATTCAAATAATCCCTCTGCAGAGAAGCATTTCTGTATCATAGCATACCACAAGAGGGCACTCTTTAACAGCATTAGAACACTGCAATAATGAAAACTCCACTATCTACCACAGCAGACTTTCTCTAAAAGAGAAATAAAATATTCAGGTGAAAGCTTTGAGCCAGTGTCACAGTCCATCACTGAATGATCAAATGACAATTACTATGTCTCTCACACACACACACACACACACACACACACACACACACACACACACACACACACACACACACACACACACACACACACACACACACACACACACACACACACACCTCAGCACAGTTTTAGGTTTAGCAACAAAGACACTGTTTGGGTGAGTGAGTGTGACTCGTCATAGCAACAGATAGCTGAAGAAGCATCCTTAAGCCTGACAACCAAATTGATGTTCACCCCTGTTGGTATGCACACTGACTCACAGTGTATTTCGTGTGGCATGTGCCTCTGTTGGCACAGGGATTGTTTTTACGGGATGCAGGGAATTGTCTACAATGACCCCACCAGAGAGGTCCTGAGGCACCCGGACACTGTGACCATTTTATGATGACCTTACAGAGAGCGACAGGGGAAGGACGGTGATGGTACTAACTGAGAACTGTCTCTGGAAATGTAACCACTTAAACCCTATACACTTCAGTTGACTGTGCTCCCAAAGGGGTTTACAGTATACAGTCTATCTTGGTCCCCTCCTTTTTCCCCACAACACTAAATCTCTTCAGAGAAAATAATGCACGATGCGTTGCAATGCCATGCGTTGTGGGCTAGTAGTATTCGCAAATGTTCACCTATGTGACAAAGTATGCGGTAAAACTATATTTTGGGGGTCTTTAAATAAAAAATATATACATTTGAGAACCACAGAACGATTGACCTTGAACTCGGAGAAGGACAGGTAGTGTGTGGAAGGGGTAGGGGGGACCAGGGTCCATGAAGTCCAAGTTTGTGGATGCAATTACAATTTAGAATTTAGACATTTATATAGAGCTACTTACAGAGTGCAAGATCAGAGTAGGTGGCATGAGTCCTAGTCAACAACACTTGACAGTAAATGGTCAAGTAAAGAGTGTGACCCCGTGAACAAGCCTCTCTGAGCCCTGCTTCTGAAAGACAGATGAGATGAAGATGCATCCTTACCTTACAGAAAGAGATTCAACAACAAGTCTGGTCAAGAAAGACGATGATGAGGCACTCCTCAGGCAGCCTGGGCAGTGTGGAGTGTGGAGTATCAGTACTATCATCATCTGGAGATAGAAGAGTGATGGAAGACAGAATGTTGGTCCGGTATCAATACCTCATCTGGAGGTACATTTAGAAGAGTGAAGGAATGATATCATTGCTGTTGGGCAGAAACCTCGTAACACCATAATGTCAACATTTCGTTTTTTAACAGATTAATGACATACTTCTTCATACAAGAGTGTCATACAAAAGTAGCGAAAATACGATGAGACACGTTGTGAGCTTATAGATCTGCTATTTTCAAAACATTTTGAACTAATGAAAAGTATTAAGAGCTTTTGACTAAATAATAACTCATAACATTGGATTCACTGGAACACATTATTTTCTTTGCCCCACTTCCTGGAGAGTAACAGTTTTAGACAAGAGTAACAGTTTTAGACAAGAGTAACAGTTTTAGACACACATGGTTTCCACCCGACAGTAACAATATGTTGGGTTGAATGTGTTGAGTTAATGGACTGATTAGTGGGAAGTTGGTAGAAAGAGCTTCTGACATGATCAACCTTCTTATCAAAGTATGTGATGAAAGCTTCAACTGAGGTGTGTGTGTGTGTGTGTGTGTGTGTGTGTGTGTGTGTGTGTGTGTGTGTGTGTGTGTGTGTGTGTGTGTGTGTGTGTGTGTGTGTGTGTGTGTGTGTGTGTGTGCGCGCGCATGCGGAGTAGTAGTAGTAGTAAAGAGGGGCAAAGAGCAGAGAGGAGTGAATGAAGGTGGGAGAGGTCATCTGATTGGCCAGTGCTGTGCCACCTCATTTGAGCTGCTCTTCTGTCAGCTCTGAGGGTTTAGATAAGCAAGGAGTAGTGGAGACAGGCGTACCGGCTTGGAAGAGAGAAAGCAGTGACACTGGGACACACACAGACAGATGAAAATGAATGATGAGATGCAGTGAACCACCAGCTGGAAACCTGCGAAGTAATAGAGAGGGGGGCTGACGGCTGAGGGAGGAAGTACACATATATACCTTGTCCACCACACCTACACATATACCGTCTGTCTGACTGTCAAGCGGTATATTATCTGTATATCAGTATTTCTCCCTCTATTCTGTCTGTCTGTCTGTCTGTCTATGTGAGGTGTCACTCAATCCTCTGGCACAGATGGCCTCTATATGGCCGCAGAGACATAGGTGGTGACCAATAATTATACAGATGGCCATGCATGTCCCTCCATTGGCACAAAAATATCCACAAGCAGGACTGTTGGATACAGAAGGCGATGTAAAAAAAAAACATAATTTAATGTAATCTAGTCTGATGACAATGCATCTCTGTAATCAAAGTTTACAGACCAGACTTCTGTGCCGACTTGCAGAGGATTTACCCCCATTTCACTAATTCCACATGTCTCTGTCAATAAAAGAGTCATTACAGCCTTTCCCAGCTCTCAATTAGGTCAACTCTTGCAGTCTACTGTATAACCACAGATCAGACTTTCCCACCTCCACTAGATCAAGGTCTCATGTCAATCAGCTCATTATTGATCTGTTCCACACACCCCTAAAATCCTCATTAGTCTCTGACGTCCTGGCAGGCCAACAGGCATTAAATAGAGACATGCGAAATGTGATCTTTGTGTATAGTCTCCCTGTGAATGTCAGAAAAGAGAACGAGAGAGGGGAAAAAAGAAAGGAATAAATCATTCTTCATAGTCCTATAGAATTACAGTTCCAACAGCGTATTGAAGCCTGCAGGTGGTCTTTTCAATGGCTGAATCCTGAATTGTTGCCCACCCGTGAGTGTCCTCTGATGGGCACATGCATCATTATCCAGCCTCATCCATCCATTAACATGGTCTTGAAATGTCCACATCATGGTATGCCAATGTACCAATATCACTTGACTGCAACTCACATTCTAGGCACGAATGGTGGCATACTTAAGCCTGCACTGGAAAATAAATCACACCTGTGTGAAGTGAGTGGTGCAACTCTGTGTGTGTGTGTGTGTGTGTGTGTGGGGGGAACACAGGAACGCACCCAGCCGTCCCGCGTCCGAAACGGTTGAGAAATGATAGAGTTACCGTGTGGGGGTCCATCTACTGTACCCTCTACTGTATTGTAGTCACTGTACTGTACTGGTACACCCGAAATCACCATACAGTTAATATGCGTGTGTGTGTGTTTGTGTTAGGTTGCGCACAGGTGGTGAAAACAACCATGCTGTTTTCGTGCTCAGACGCACCCACCCACCCAGCCACCCACCCAGCCACCCAGCCACCCAACCACCCACCCAACCACCCACCCAGCCAGTCACACACATGTCCGTAAGGGAGTGGTTGCACCACTCAAAAATGAATTGATGAAGGCGGGTGGATGCAATAGTCTGGTGCAGTACCGTACAGTGGTTCTACATGGAGTCTGGGGACCCCCAGGTGTTCTTGAGGACGTTCCAGGGGGTCCCCAGCTAAAAATAAGTGTGAGATTCACTGTCAGGCAGTAGGCTACACATGCAGTGTTTGAACGAGCAAATTAATCTGCAGTGAGTGAGTGAGCCAATTAACAAGCAAGCGAGTAAATAATAGTGTGTCAGTAAGAGCCTAGTGTCTAGCTGTCTGGCAGACTTGACTGAGTGAATACCCAACAAGGTATAGAATAAACAACAGCCAGTGAGGCATTATTATGCTCACTCTCCCCACAGAAAAACAGAAAGCCTGCATGACTGTACAACACAAACTACGCCAAACTGACGCCAATCTATGCTTCATATATCCATGCTCAACTTTACTCAATAAATATATGCTAAATCCATTCTAAGATTTGTCTGACTGAACTGGAGATCAAGGGCATGGTCACAGCTGTGCGAAGGTGAATGACAGGTGATTGACCATCGCTTGCCACACACACACACACACACACACACACACACACACACACACACACACGCGCACACGCACACACGGTTGCTTTGCCACCAGTTGTATTCTCCCCCTTGGGATTTGTGCATGCCATATTGCCATAAGGTACAGACTTGGACTGGTAAGCCAAAACAATTTGTCAAGCAATTAGTTTGACTAGATATAATGGGAGCTGTGATAACATATCTCACACAGAGAGCAGATGTCCTCTCCTCATACAAGGCCACTGTACTGTAGCAGTGTATGCCCCCATTATGGTAGTCATTAACACTCACACTGTTGGGGGGACAGACGGTGGCCTCACAAAGAAGGTCACAGAGCCCTCTCAGTTGACTCTGCCATTGTTTGATGTTTGAAGAAGTGGGAGGGGATAATTTGTGTCTGTGTGATGTGATAGGGGTTAGAAATAATAAGGATATGACCTATAGATATTGTGGACATACTGTAGCAGTGGTTTGTGGTAATGGTGCATATACAGTATATAGCACCTCTACAATGTGCATTGATTAACCCACACACCGGTGGTGGAGGAAACCACGCACCAGGCACCAACCTGCTCATCAGGAACATAACAGTGCAAAACTAACCCAGGGAGAGCTGAGGATCGGAAAGGTTCCCGGACGGTCCCCAAGCGGTCACTCTACCTACTGATCCACTGTGGCGTTAGATAGATACCTTTATTGATCCCGTGGGAGACATTCTGTCAACTGTGCCAACTGTGCTATTGTGTAAAAGCAGTCAAACCCCCGGGAAGGAGAGGTTGCATGAGTACATACAAGCATGCATGCACGCACACACACACACACACACACACACACACACACACACACACACACACACACACACACACACACACACACACACACACACACACACACACACACACACACACACACACACACACACACACACACACACACACACACACACACACACACACACACACACACACACACACACACACACACACACACACACACACACACACACACACACACACACACGGCATAAAATATAGAAAACCGCCACCAATTCTAGTGTACCGTGGCTGTCTTTGGCAGCACATGTGCTGTGCTGAGACCACCCACATTTTTTTCCGATAGTGAGTTTTTGTGAGTCATACCAACAACTGCATGTTTAGGTACTATGAGTTTAAACAAAATGGAATATATTATACAGGAAAGTTTCTAAATAAGACTAAGGTTTGTAAACTAAACACTGTTCCCTCAGTACTAATTAGTATACCTTCTCTTTCTGCTGTTTGGTTATGGGACTGGCTTCCCTGATAAATGTTTCTGATAAATATTTCCACTTAAAATCTCAACAGTCTTCCAACAAACAAGTATTTTTGAAGGAATGACAGTGAGTCTGCTGTTTGGCAAACAAACTAAATTTACCTCATGTATTATTGACACTAAAATTAAGGACTGTGGACCACTTTCTTTTTCTTTTTCCCAAGACAAGGTATCTTAAATGTCACAGCCACCCCCCTGGATGTGAGAGGGGCCCGAGTGTGGTCTCTACTGAGGGTGGGGTTGGAGGTAGGATGGTGTTATATGGCTGGACGTCCAAAAACAAATCAAGTTGTGAAATCTTGTCGCTATGCATGGCCTTTGTGTGGATGGGTGCAAATAGAGGCCAGTGGAACAAATATCTTTACCTCTTTAGCTTCTTTGAACCACTTTCAGCCATGGTCTCCCCACTTTGAGCATGACATTATAAGCAAAGCTAGCAAAATTATCAGGAGGATATGAAATTATTTTCCGTGGCACACTGGTGCAGTCCTCTCTTGCCCATCCATATGCTGCAATACAGAACACAAGCTCAGCTGGTTTTGGAATTGACAATTTCCAAAACATTATCATTTACAGAGAAATACAGAAACCACCAATTTTTTGTTTTACCTGAAAAAATTGGACGACCGCTCGTTGCACATCTCTCTACAAAACCCGGGAGAAAAAAAACAGGCTGAGAGAGAGATGTACAAAGAGAAAATGGGACACTTAATTGTATTTTTTACAGAAAGCTAAAGTGACCATGGTTGTCAACAGTATATTGAATCATTATGTGTATCTCTAAATGTAGTTATCACAGCCTGCGGCAGAAGAGACAACAGAGGGCACATGCTGTGTTGTATAAAAAACAACCACAACACAGAGCCATGTGAACCAGCTCAAATGTCTACTGAAGTATATCACAGATGTCTCTGTGGTCTGTTGTAGGCTACTTTAGGTACTTTAGGAAACTAAATGCACTTACGTACTTATGTACTGTATTTTGAGGAACTTTTACTGTACTTCAATTATTTTAAATTATTTTCATACTTTCCCCTCTCCTACATTTCAGGAGATTTTTTTAAACAATTTGACAGCTTTAGTTACAAGTTACTTCTCATATTTAAATGATTCGTGGCAAACATAAATGACCTGATACATGATTATGTATTATTATACATCACTGATTATCAGTTCATGTACAGTATGAAGCTGCCCATGGTAGTACATCAATTTATAATTCAAAAGAACCCCACCTTTACCATTTACATTACAACTTCAAAGTGGAGACGGCAGTGGCCGGTAAAGTGGCTACACGGAAACCGTGAGGTTCCCAGTTTGAACCCCGGGCTCCCCCAAGAGTTAGTGTCCTTGAGCAAGACTCTGACTCTGGTGCCTTGCACGGTTTCCGCTGCCATCGGTGTATGAATGTGTGTGTGAATGGGTGAATGTAATGCACAATCTATGTAAAGCACCTTGGATAAAGGCGCTATAGAAATGCACCATTTACCATTCATGAACACATTAATGCATCACTAGTAATTACTATCTCATCTTTTCAAGAGCTATTGTGACTCCAGCATTCAAAATGTATGTAATTAAATTAAATATATTAAAGAGTCTCTTGTATCGGGA
The DNA here is from genome assembly GCF_963924005.1 of Protomyctophum bolini. NCBI lineage: Eukaryota > Metazoa > Chordata > Actinopteri > Myctophiformes > Myctophidae > Protomyctophum > Protomyctophum bolini. The sequence continues at coordinate 17,841,963 of NC_137883.1, read as the reverse complement.
TAGGACTGAACTCTTTATAGTTGTCTTTTTGTTTTACTTCCAAGTGAACACTGAGCCTCTGTCTTGACAATCTGAAGCACATGTACATGGTTTCATTTCAACCTGCAAGTCTTAGAGCAGGTGAAAATCAATACAAGATGTGTTATCATTTTAGAAATACACAAAACTACGTAAAATTACTTTCAAAATGCTTCAGAGACAAGACAAGACAAGACAATTGGAACTAAATTTAAAATAGATAATTGATTGTGTCCTTTTCTTCTCCCGGAAAGATTATTAAGCATTTATGGAATATGTTACAGATTGCAGGGAGTTTATTATGTGGTCTGTGGATCTCTCTGGACCACTCATCTTTTCACAGTCACAATGCTGTTTTGTCTAGCAGGGGAAAGAGCAGCGGGGATTTGAATTTGGGCTAAATCAAATTGAAAGGCTTGGCAAAAGGGTAGACGGTAGGTTATTTGTAACTGCTGGGATATGGGAATAAATGGCTGCTACAGTTATACCAACACTGATAAATGAAAGTGTTATCATAATATGCCCACTACTAGTGACTGTAAATGACATCACGTCTCCGTGGGACTGTCCAGCTGTTCCAAACAGCAGTCATAGCAGTTCAATCTCCAGGGGACATTGGAAACTTAAGACAAGGCTAACTGGTCCTGACTTTGTGATACTGGAACAGATTAAGTTCACTGCATCCATCAGTTCACCTTCAAGCCTATGGGTACATTCATTCATCATCACTGCAAGACAGATGCTGCTGATGGGTGCATCACAACGATGTGATGTCCACTGGAACCTTACAAGTGTTACAAACAATGAAGGGGTTTTCATTTACAGACTACAGACAATGAGATACGCTATGAAATTATACTACAGGAGGGCAACAGTAGGCAGACACTGATCATATACAGTATACAAGTAAGACGCGTAAACGCGGAAAGCGAACTAAGCTGTTGTGTCAGTCTCACACACGCACAGACCTCTGTATCGTTCCAATTTCAGTTGCCCTCTGGTGGCGGGCGGGTGGTGTTACAGCGTGACACACATCAGCTTCTAAATGCTAAATACATTAAACAGTAGCCCAGGTCTAGGTCTACATACTGTATACATTAATTTATCAATTTTTAATTCACAACCCACAGTGAATTTCCACTTGTTGTACAGTAGCTACACAAGAACCATCATTGATTATGTTGATGAACAATATAGGCTACAAAGTGACAGACCCATGGCCTACAAGATTACAGTGGTCAGATATATTAATTTGGCTATCATGTATCTAGCCTGCCCCAACCTGTGTGGTTTCTGGTCTAGATGGGCGGGTGACGGTTGATCCTATTGGTTCACTGATCTGAGCATCCGCCCCTGCCCCCGTTCTCCCCTCCCCTCCCCGGTAGAACACAATGGAGAACACTCACGTCACCAAGTTCAGAGTGACGCGCCTCTGCACTGTTATTGGTTAGCGAAATACAAGGAAGTGGGCTTCCCATGCCAGATTTTCGAATGGGTTTCCTCAGGCTTTCATTTTTGAGCCGAATGCGAATGAAAATAAAAGCCTTGGTACCAACACAATCATTCATCTGCTAAAGCATCCACAACAGTAAACGGGTGTAAGTGACATAACGGTTCAAGCCTCCCACTGGCATGTTCAAAGTGATGCAATTAGGCATGCTTGCGCTGTCCAAGGTGCTGAACAAATAGACTGGTAGGCCTACTAAATGGTTTAATAAAGGGAATTTTTGTCTTTTCAGGTTCAGTTCAAGACAAAAATACAAGACATTACAAATGTGTCATATTTGAGGAGAATTTGTAGATTTTCTACTTTGGGTGCACGGCAATCAAGGGAAATATTAGGCTTCTGGTCTTCAGGCAGGACTACTCTGCTCAAAACACGGCCCTTTGACCTCTCTGACCCTGTGGGCAACCCAATCTGGACATGCCCCCGATAATTTTATCTGGACTCGAACTCAGTCTTGCGCATGGGGAAAACAACGCATCTACCACTACCGCTCATCCAAAGGGAATGCCCATTTGCTAAGGGAGATATTAGGCTTCTGGGACTGGGCTGCAGATAGGGCTAATCTTCTACATCAGTAAAGTAGTTTGTTGTTATATGAATACTTTACCCATTTGGTCAACTGCAGCCGATTATCGATTCGTGGCACAATATCGTGAAGACATATGAATAGCAATTTTATGTTAAAATGAATCATGCTGTAAGCAATAATAATTACATGTTAGTTATTAGATGTAATATGGATGATATTTGGATGGGATGGCCTTTACCAGAGCAGTTGTTTGAATAGATAAGGTTATTCGCTAACCTATACTAAAGGTCAAATGAGAAAGCATTGCAAATGTCAATGTTGTCTTTCCTAGCCAGTATGCAATTTGAATATTAGTTTTTATATGAGATTGATATTTTATTCAACGTCCTTTACATTCAATAATGCCATATTGTCTCCAGAAGTCGTGGCTTTTCCCATTGCCATTTGAGTTAAGCCACCGGAGGGCAACATGATGTTCCTTCCAAATGGAAGACAACAGTGAATGTACAATATATATAGGAAAACCCATTGTCTTCCATTATATACTTACTGTATTAAACCTCAAAGTAGGTACTAAGTTAGCCTACTGGATTTTGCAAAATAAATGTGGTGCTCTACCAACTCCCCTGTTATCCTATTTCTGTCTCCCCCAATCTCTCTCTAGTCTGTACTTCTCCATTGCATCCTCTCTATATTCTCTCCCTCTCGCCTTCTCTCTCTACTGTCCTTCTAACTTACCTCTCTCACCCCCTCCCCAGTCTCTGTTTCACCTCTTGGTTGTACCACAGGGTCAGGGTTAGGGGTACCTCCCCCTCCCCAGTCTCTGTTTCACCTCTTGGTTGTACCACAGGGTTAGGGTTAGGGGTACCTCCCCCTCCCCAGTCTCTGTTTCACCTCTTGGTTGTACCACAGGGCGATCTCACCTCCCTGCTTCCCCTAGCCTCTGATAAAAACATAATTTTGCCATGCAGTGAAATACGGTGCTTAATGTGATGCTTGTCTCTTATTGATGGCAACACCTTTCTGTGGTCAACTTATTTAACGTGTACCTGAAATGTCTGTTTAAATATCACCACTGAATCACTTTTGTTATAGTGAGTTTTAATATCACCAGTGAATCTCTTTTGTTATATTGAGTTTTAATATCACCAGTGAATCTCTTTTGTTATATTGAGTTTTAATATCACCAGTGAATCTCTTTTGTTATATTGAGTTTTAATATCACCAGTGAATCTCTTTTGTTACATTTTTATGTAATTGTTTGTAACACATGTTGTTGTTTAAACGCAGAGGCATTGAAAATGAGGATCTCCAACTCGATTAGTTCCTGAAGTTTTTATAAAAGTTTCGTTTTATTGAGATTTGGCTTTCGATTATAAACGATATGGAATTCACAGTGTAGGTGTTGTGGTTCTCAAAGCGGGGACCAGGGGGTTCCCAGGTAAATTAGGTATAGCATAACAATCTGTTTAACCACTTATAACCATATATACTGTACGTGGTGTACGACATGAAAATAATGTTGAAACATGTGGAATTTAGTTTCTTAAGAGGGAATCTTGAAAAAACAAGAAAGTGGCCGCACACGCTAATAACCAAAGTGCCAATATTTATTAGGACGCAGCAGAGTAAGACATCATGAATCCAACGTTTTGGCGGTTAAGCCTTCATCAGGGAAGGACAAGGACTTTGGTGTGCGTAAGCATCTTTGTGCACAGAATTTAGTTTCTTAAACATTTTAGGAACATTTTAACAACACAAGAATTATGCCCAAATACTTAATTTGGGGGTCCTTGACATTAAGTCCCCCCGTCCCCCCCCATCCAAAAAATAAATGTCGTCCCGGAGGTACCGAGACTACGCGGGACGATAATTCGATTGAACTGGTGACTCCGTAACTCGGAGGGCACTGAGTCAGCTGAAGGTGACTTTGCAATGCTCGCCACAGCGACTTACTCGCCTAAGCTCGCTCAGTGTTGCCTCTCGTGGCTCAAGTCACCTTCAGACGGCACATCCCTGTTGGTAAAACGAGTGCACCTTTTTCAATCTGACTGGTTTTCCAATCATACTGGTATGTACATTCCTTAAGTGACAATTTAACAACTTTTAAGAACTTTTTAATACATACCATTAGGCATGTATTAACAAAAAAGGTTAAACATTGGCCTAATTGTCAAACATTAACTAAGAAAGAGGCAAACATATTGAAAATAACCAATCTACATTCTCTCATGTTGCGAGGCATTGTGAGCTTTCAATAGTCTATTTTCACAATTTGTATCTGTGGAACCGAGTCAAGCAAAATGTAATCCTTCAAGTTCAAATATTATTATGTTGGGGGGGTCACGGTCTGAAATGTTTGAGAACCACTGCTGTATGGCACCTATCAAATAGTGTTACCATTACAGCTGTGTAAACTAAGCTACAACCAGTAGAGAATATATAAAGAACCATACAAGGGCTGAACAGGTTCTTTGTATGGCAGTAAAGCATATGATATAACACCATATGACAGCTGTGCCAAAACTGCTGAAGAACTACTGTTGAACCAATATTTCTGAGATGTAGTGGATAAAGTATAAACTAAAGTATTGGAAAATGGGCATACTCAAGTAAAGAAAAAGTACCTCAATATTGTGAATATGGAGTACTTAGTTACTTTCCATCACTGTGCAGTGTATGCCTATCACGCCTATACATCTGCCTAAAAAGCTGTTCTCCATACTCCACCAGGTGGGAGTAAACATCAAGAAACATAGCTGATCGCTTCACAGTGATGTTGTAGATCTGCTATTTCCGTGCACGACACTGGCACCAAACTATACATTGAATATTAGTGTCTTTCTTATGCATGGCTGTGACAGATGTGAATAAAAGATCAGCTCTTTCAACAACTTCAAATTCTACAGATCAAAACGTAATACGTTAAAGCTGTACTGACAGCACACAAACAATTACTGCACCAGAATACAGTCCCAGAGACCTATATGCAGAATTATTTCTCGCCGTCAGTGGAGGATTTGCAAATCAATGCAATCGGGAGTTCATACCATTTTTGGCCAACAATGATATGCCCAAAATAGTGAAGTAAAGTCAAAGTTTGAAAGTCAAAGTGGTTAAGATGTATTTTCACTAAAGTTAGAGGAGGTGTGTATTGTGTATGATCAGTGGTTGCATATCGTTGCTGTCGGCAGGAAAGCACCTAAATCAATTTTTGAGGTTTTTGATTATTTTGCATAAATCTGTGCTATTGAACACCCTTTACTTCAACTTCAAAGAACTTTATTTTTCCTTTCGGGAACTTATTTTGTGCAGTGGTAAAAGACAACAAGAAATCAAATACATACTGTACATACACAGTTATACACTATACACTATATAAAAAGACTATAAAAACGACTTTAAAAAAAAGCTACTGCTTAAAAGCATAATGTATTAAAATTAAAATCAGTTCTATATAAGTACAAATAATTAATAATCTGATACTGTATGCAACCCATGTGACAGTCCAACGAGGGGGGTTCAGCCTAGGCGTTCAAAAGTCTGATGGAGGTGGGCACAAAGCTCAAAGATCAAAACTCACCCTTTTAGTGAGTTTTGATGCTCTGTATCGCCGGCCTGAGGACATTAGGTCGTAGTGGGTGTGGGAGTTGTCCTCAACTATTTGAGAGGTCTTCTTTATTGTCTGTTTTTTATGGATGCTACTGAGTTCTCCTGGTTCCTCCCAATGATCTTGCCACTGATGCTAATCACCCTGTCGAGAGGTAGAATAGTAGTAGATAGTAATAGTAATAGTAGAATAGTTGACACATTTTGGAGTTAAGTGGTTTCTTCCCGACAGCAGAGACATTAAGCATCAAAAGATATTCAGAACTCGCGTTGGATTCAGATATGACGTTCTCATATTGCACATAGGTTTTTCTATTTTAGGTATTTGAATGATACATTTAGTACGTGGAACTCACAAGCTCTGGGCAACTCCTACACATTCCAGTTGTGTTAACTACACTGTGACCCTGGCCTTAACTCCCTGGCAACTTTGAACAAGAACCCAAAGGTTATGGACCCTTTTCAAATAAAGATCAGAGTTATGCACACACATGCATGGCCAAACATACACACTGGGAACCGTTTCCAACCCTTGTTCCCCATGCATTCATCCCAGATGAAACATCACTTGGCAGCAATGAATGAACATGACGGTGACATTCTGATGAACCACGCATCGTCTTTCATCTGTCAATCCTTTCCAAACCACCAGCCATGCAGTGTGCAGAGTATATTGGGTATGCACAATCATGCTTACAGTAAGTAGCAAATCGAGTGGCAAAGTGAGTGGCAAAGTGACTTTAATGTTGTTTAAACTCGTTCAGATAGGACTTTTCTGTTTGGATGTATGGGCTGTCAAGGCCAGAAAGTAGTTTTTTGCCACTCAATAGGTGTTCCCGAATAACTATGATGATGATGATGTCACACGCAGGCATCAATTGCTTTAAAACATCAGCATTCATAAGCACAATTACTATTGACACTACTACTATTTTGACTGCAATTGCTGATTTATACATTGTTGCATGGCTGTGCATTTTCAAATAATAATAATGATTTAGCCACCCCTCTTTAGCTCTTGTTGCAGTATTTGTCACTGTACATTTTTCACATAAGTGAAATTAGTCTTCTGCATTTAACCCATCCTAACTATTGGGAGCAGTGGGAGCTATTAATACAGTGCCCAGGGAGCACTTAGGTGTTACGTGTCTTGCTCAGGGACACTTCAACACATAGACTGGGCGGAGCGAAGGGGTAATCGACGACCTTCTAATTCCTATATCCACTCAGCCACTCGGTCCCAGCCTTACTCATCTGCGAAGAGAAAAGCCTGGTCGCAACCCAATCACAACACTTCACTTCATTCACGGACAATGTAAACAGATAAACAGAAGCGTCAACGTCATTTCCTTGAGCAGTACTTCCGCCAAAAAACAGCAGTTCAGTTTATGCATGCTACAGCATAGAAGCCTTCACCACATTCATCTTGGCATCCATATTTATAGGCAAATTATTATTATTTATTTAAAAACAATATGCGATCTGCAAAGCTCACAATGCATCGTGATGCGACGTGTTGTGAGCATCTAGATAGGCTATTTAGGGGGACAATTTGACAAGGGCTTAATGAGTTAGCCCATGTTAATTGAGTAATGTATTCTCATGATGTTTAGTTCCACCTGGTGGAGCATGAGGAACAGCGCTTCAGGCAGAGGCACTGTACTGTGGGGTTGCATTTGTACATAGGTGGTCTAGAGGTGGGCCTCTCCAGCTGTAAATAGTGTTCTGACACGTGTGTGACCACTCCAGTGTCTGCGACCCCTCAACCCCTGAAAGCTTAGCTTTACCACCTGGTGGCGGAGGACTGCTCTTGATCTCACAGCACCTTCCCTACAAACTGCCACACAGATCACTCCATTCAGACTCCCTGGAAACAACTGCAAGCTCCACTTTAACGCGCACACGTGTGTGGATAGTGGCACGTGTGACACACACACACACACACACACACACACACACACACACACACACACACACACACACACACACACACACACACACACACACACACACACACACACACACACACACACACACACACACACGAGTTAGACCTGTCTGAACTGAGTGGTGCTGTACTGTACGTGTGTGTGTGTGTGTGTGTGTGTGTGTGTGTGTGTGTGTGTGTGTGTGTGTGTGTGTGTGTGAGAGAGAGGCTGCACAACAGTGACATTTGGTGGTGAATAAACGCTACTTCCGTGCTCGTACTCAGGGACACAGCCAGGGACACACATTGCTGGGCAATGGAGTAGCTGCACCACTCAAAAAATAAAGGGGGACTAGTACGTAAAATAAAGTATTTAGTCATCATAGCACAGTATTAGGTGCTTGAAGGTGCTGTGTGCATGGTTCCTACTGCTGTGCATGTCCGAATTGTGCGCACTGTCTGCACTCAGTATGTGAGTATAAATATACATTTTACATGTACTTATGTGCATGTACATGTTTGTACATCGTTTCTGTCTGGCAGAAACCTTGTATCTCCATATTTCAACTTTTTCTGTTTTGTGGTAAATGATTGCCATACATCATCATACAAGACTGTCACACAATCAGAAAGTAGCTGATCTATAACCTCACACGTAGTGATGCAACGTGGTGTGAGCTTGTAGATCGTCTATTTTCGCTATTTTAATTTATGATGTTTTTAAAATGATAACAAAAAGACATACAAGGTTTCCACCCAACAGCAACGACATGCCGTGCCGTGTCGCACACACACACATACGCACACGTGTCGCGCATGCACATACACAGAAGAAGAAAAGAGACATGCACAGAGCCTTTTAGAAAAACAGCTCCATTACAAAGGTATCTTCAGTGGAGGTCTTGTGGACTGTAATTCATTTCTGATCTCCAAGCGGATCAGGTTTCTAAGTGTTTCATCTGTCTTACTTCTATGTTCGAATTTGTTTCACAGTTTGTTTATATTTTAAATTGCTGTAAAAAGTGACATATATTCAAAGTTGGAATATTTCTTCCAATTTGCAAAAAGAAATTAGAGACAGAGGGAGGAATTCTGCACCTCGCTCCACATTCCATGTGAACATCGGTTTTGTAGTCTTTTTAATCCTTAGCTTCTATCTGATTTGCTGTGTTGGGGTTCCACTGGGGCCTCTCTGTGGTTGGCTTTTTGTGTCTGAATAAGGATGAGCCATTTTCAACACACTGCAAGTGGAGTCATGTCTTTACCTCACTGTCTATGCGACTAAACAATCAGTACAACTGGCTCTAGCTGCTGCTTATTTTGGGCTTAGCCACATCTGGTGTGTGTTATGACTGAGTCAAATCTCTTACCCCCAAATCAACACACAAATTCTATCTCCTTTCTACAGTATCTCCATCTTCTCTCCGTCTCCTTTCCTCTTTCTTTTTTGTTATGCAAGCGCGTAACAAAAGGTATCATTAAGACTACAAGTCTACTTGATATCCTACTTACTAGCGGGAGACGCAGTGTTCAGTTACTGAATAAGGGAGATAGTGACAGATGTTAAAAGGGTTTTCAAAAATAAAAAAATAGTCCAGGTGCAGCGGTATTCAGAGCGCAGCTTATCATTCTGTACATCCAAAGCTATCTGGCCTGCAAGGTGCAGTAAGGCACTTGTTCTTAATGACAGTTGAGACCCAAATGGACCGTTACAGCTCTGTAACTGAGAGTGTACAAATAGGTACATTAGTACACTTTCAGTTATTGTGAATTTTGAATGAGGTCATGGGAAAGTAGATTGCAATGTTAATTCACTTCCAAGGATTTGAATCGATTTGGGTCCTGGAGATAAAAAATAAAAAAATAAAATTCATGACAAATGAAGGCCCGTGACCTAATGCATAACAAACTGGTGCTGAATTGAAGTAAAAAAAAAAAGAAAAAAAAGGTTGAGAATCAACCTTATTGTAACCAATAAACTCATCTATCAATTATTCTGCATGGAACTTGGGAGCCGCCGCCGCCTCATCCACCACCGCTGACAATGTGAGGGAGCCTCTGCACTCACCAGCGCGAGGGCGTGCATCCCTTTGATCGGCTTTATCTCTCACTTTAGTAAGGTTAAAAAAAGATACATCAATAACAATAGGCGAGAATGAGGCTCACTCCCACTGTCTAGCCCATTCTCTTTGTCATTGCCCCCCCCCCCGCTCCACATACGGTACAATACAGTGCAGAGGAGGGGGAATCCTCTGCCGTCTGGTAACATGATGACACACCAAAGGCCAGGTGAGTAAAATCCCCCTCCGCAGAGGGACATGTGTCACAGTTCAGTGCCTCTCCAACCTTTCTTGTGGTCTCCCGTCCCCCTTTTTTGTGTCTTGCCCTGCGGCCATAACGATAAAGCCCCCATCTGCTCTGGGGACCGAGGCCTTTCTCTGTCTTGAAATAGCAGATTCCCTTTGTTTAAGCATGCAGATCACGTTTCCCCTTTGACACCTCTACACATGCAACAGGTAGCTATAGTTCTTCAGTTGTAAGAGAAAAAGAAATGTGTAGAAAATACCATAGTGGTTTCTTTCCAAAGTCTTTGCCGCTGGGCACCGGTGTCACCAATCCCCTTGGTGAAAACACTGCATTTTCAGCAAGCGAAGAATGGCCTGGAGGAATGCCTGAAAACACTGTGTTGATCCTCACTAGTTGGATAATTGACCCCAAGCATGACCTGTGAATCCACCACTAAATAAACCATTGTTTACCATTCCACACAATGTGAACGCTATCTATCTATCTATCCATCTATCTTTCTTATCCATCTATGCAACTCTTCCTCATCCAAAGTGGTTTCAGCTGTTTCCATGTGCCAACTGCATGTGTTATTGTGTAAAAGCAGTCAAACCCCCGGGAAGGAGAGGTTACATGCGTCCATACAAGCACACTCGCGTACCAATACATGTCATCACACACACACACACACACACACACACACCCACACACACACACACACACACACACAGTAACATGAACCCCCACAGCAGCATCCCTGCCCTTAGTGAGATCCCGTACCACAGGTCAAAAGGACAGCTGTAGTGTTTTCAGACATGGGCCTACATTAATGAAGTATCTTAGAACAGCAGCGCTGAGAGGTCTGCGTCCAGCTTATCTCTTAAGTCCACCAAGATGTCTCTTTCCTGAGCGCAGCGTATATGTGTTTTTCATTGTTTTCAATGGGAGCGCAGCATATTGTTGCTATGCTAGAAAGACCACAAGCAAGGTACTGAGCATCTATTCTGCGCTGCGTGATGACGTGTGGCGTTTGAGAGAGTTGAAATATTTTCAAGTCAGGTGTTCGGAAGCATTTTTAGGCGAGCACCTTGCCATTTGGGAGGAAACGCTTTGGTGGACACACAGCCTATAATGAATCATGATCATTGTGCACATAATGTGTTCCTGATGTGTTAACCCTTAATATTCTTAGTGGTTACATGACGGAAGCAAACACAATTGCATGCATAGCCAATGGAGAGATACAGAACTGCAGATTGACTGTCCTGTACACATTTGATTTACAATCCATAAGGTCTCAGTACCCAGGCCAGGGTTCAAATCCGGATCCCATCGTCGTTTCTTTTTACTGTTGAACTATAACGGAAAACACATTTTGGATGGCAAGTCATTTCCATTTGAGCTTCAAAGTCCATTTGTGTCATTTTTCAGCCACAAACATTTCAGCCAAAACGTTTGAGGCTGTATAGGATAACATAAATACATGATAAAATACAGAGTGTGACCCTCCTTGTTTTATTATTATTGTTGAGTTGATTAGGACAATGCACCACAAGACTGTGGTGTGGTAACATAAACAACAAACCCAATAGATTTTCTGGTCAACCAGTAGTGGTCCATAGCTGAACCACAGGATCTAAATGTCTCAATATAATAGCAGAGAGACCACCTCCAACCACGACTAGTGTGTAAGTATACGTAACATACTCCTTTAAAACATATAGACTGGTTAAAATAACATTTGTATTAATTAATATGAAAAATGGATCGCAGCTTTAAAGAGATATTTGCAAACAGATACCGCGACATGCAACAACAGTACGAGTGCCGCTCAAGGTTCTGACATATCACTTGTTCTACGTAACAGTTATGCCTTGAGCAGATGAACATCTGATAGCTGAACTTTGACCTATGAACTGGAGCTTCATTCTCCAGATAGCACAGCAGTTAGTCAGACTCAAAACAACTGACACTATAGGAGAGTGTGGAATTACTGCTGATTGTTCTTTATCACTCACTACTCTTATGTTACAACCGGCCACTGTTCTTGTCGCCAACACCTCGGTGACAACGAGCAAGGCTTGACCTCTACATACCGATAAAAGGCTAAAACACATGTAATAATTAACCTTGAATGCTACTTTTTTGTCAGTTCATTAGCATTTGGCTATTTTGATATGGAAACTTGAGTATGAAAATTAAGACTGAACTTACTGACTTCTAATATTTATTGAACAATCTAATCTACGTTACGTGGCCTTCATCGGGATGCATCATTACGAACATGATCAAGCTCAGAAAATGTCTCCATGAGATGCGTTGTTAATTAACCTGAAAATCTACAAAATCCAGTTTTTCTTTTATAAACAATTGCATTTCTACGGATTTTATGTATTCGTTTATTTCTTCAATTAGGCTAATTTGTCCAAAATAGAGATGCCAGGGTGCAGTGTTCTTTCTCTCCTCTCAATAACAAAACATACAGTACGTGCAGGTTGCTATGTTGTTGGTTCTCATATCTAATTACTATCTAATTAGGTCATGTCTGGCCAATACTACAATCTTCACGTTTATGCTGAGGATCCACCCATCATTCCAAACTGGGTATCACTAATGCTCTGACCTTGGAAGTGAATTAACATTGCAATCTACTTTCCCACGACCTCTCATTCCAAGGTAACTGATTAGATTATCATGGCATTACTTTCAATTGTATGTTCGGTAATATTCCGTTGAGTTTGTTGCCGTATTTCCACTCTTCATAAAACAAAGTCCAAGGTTGCAGATTCACCTGACCGGGCTTTCTTTCACTATGGGAACACTGGTGTTTGTATACTACAACCCTGTATAGAGGGTATGCACGTCATCATCATACCCGGAAGTTATGCATGAACGCCTACTGAGTGGCAAAACACTACTTTCTGGCCTCGACAGCCCATATATCCACACAGAAAAGTCCTACCTGATTGCATTAAATGACTTTAAACATTAAATTCACTTTGTCACTCATTTTGCCACTCGATTTGCCACTCACTTTATGCATGCGCATATTGGGGTTAAAAAAAAAAATAATAATACACTAAATACACTTATACTGTGTGTTTAGTGTACAGACGTTGCAGCCCCTTTAGACAATGTACTTCAATTCAAACGTATTGTTTAGTTTTTTATAATCCTGTAATACATATTAAAGGAAGGTGGTTATGGAAAGTTGCATTTAATGTGCATGCGTGCGTGCGTGCGTGCGTGTGTGTGTGTGTGTGTGTGTGTGTGTGTGTGTGTGTGTGTGTGTGTGTGTGTGTGTGTGTGTGTGTGTGGGGGGGGGGGGGGGGGGGGGGGGGGCAGCTTTTATTGCAGTCACCTGTTCATTTAATTAGTTCTTTTCAGTTGTTTTTAATGTTTCCTATTACTACACTAAGCATCTGTAACAGTGTACCTGTCAGCTAGCTTGTATTTGCTTAGCAGAATGAGAAACGTAATTGTTTCTTTCAACTTAAACTCAATTTAAACATTGTTTGTCATATAACAGGTAGACGTTTACCTAGTGTAACAAAGTGGTGAAATAAAGTACGTACGTATAAGCTCCCATATTTTTTTTGTTTTCAGGAAAGGGAAGTAGAATAGAGAACAAGAAAGAACAAGGAAAGGTCAGATACTGTATTCCAAATATTCTAGATATGGGTAGATTAAAATATAATACATACAATAGGTGCAAGCTACACTTTTGATACACAAAAGTGTAGCTTGACTGCTATTACGAATTATGTAACACAGTTACAATGCAATGCAATTGCTAACCTAGATGTGTAAATATATTTGCTGCCAAGATACTGTACGGTATATAAAATCGAAAAGGACAACCAGCTGTATCAATACCGGCACCGCGAGGATAATGCATCCATGGCTAGGATCAAAGTCGAACTAGCTTCCCCATTTAGCCTCCCTAGTAGAAACAGGAATGACTAGATTGTTTGGTGTGTCTACTTGAGAGGCTTCCGTTTTATTTTATGAGGCACTGGGTTAGGGTTAAGCCCTTTTAGTTTGTGTCATTTCACCCATTCACCCCATCATGTGGCTGAGCCAAATTTAGATCCTTTACATTAATCTGCTTTTAGAGATGAAAGATGATAATACACACACACACACACACACACACACACACACACACACACACACACACACACACACACACACACACACACACACGATGTATGGCGAGGGGAGAGATTAAGCTGAGAATAATCAGAACCTTGTCCTGTATTATAACATTTGGATTATATATCATTGCTGTCAAATCTTGTATATCCAAAATCATCACTCCTCAGGAAATGGGCATGTCATATGCAAAAATATTCTAAACCTTTGAGAACCTTTCTAAAGCAGTGAATATAGTAAGTAGATCTACAAGATCACACGCTTGTGTTGTGATCTTGTAGATAGGGTACTTTCGCTGTTTTTGCTTGAAACTGTCATACATATGAAGTATAAAAAAGGCATTCATTTATGAAAAAACATAAAAAGATTCAGGCGAATCAGGCCGCAATGAAATGTGATGCCTATGCTACTCACTCTGCTGACAGAGACATCAGGCTCTTTGGTCAACTCATTACTGACAGGGAGCATGACATGATGTGTATGTTTGTGTGCATGTGTGTGCAGGCTACATGTGATGTGGTGGATGTTTGTGGACAAAGCGCTGCAGTGCTGAAACTTTGAGTTAAGTCAGTACATGACAAGGGTCGGTACTCTGTACATGATAAGTGTTCGTTTCTTTCAATGAACCTGGTTTCGTGTGTAGGCCTGGAAGTGCCTTTTGCCGTTAAGTGTTAGCAGAGGAAGTATGGAGTTAACAGGTCTCACTGCAGAGCCACCAGATGCTCTGATCCCCACACATACCGGGCTGGATTAGAACAGGGAACCGGAGCAGAAACAGGATCTGAGCCTCCTCCTGTCCCTCCCTATAACCTCCAACCCCTCCTCAAAGACATCCTCGGCACTTCCTCCTCCAATTAGTGTGACCTTGTTGCATTGGGGACAGCGAAACGTTGTGAAAGTCAAGACACCGGCTCCTCGCACCTCACTTTTAGCAAGCGGGCCAACAAGCCAGTAAGCCTGAAGGCTAGAGGTTATCATCAAAATAGCACTGCTCAGCTCTGAAAATTGATAGTGCATAAAGCAAATGGACAACAAGCAACGTAATCATTTCCTTTCCCCGGGGAGCGTTTCATCTCTGCTCGGCGAGTGCGCTCAGCACTCAAGCCACCCCTATTTGTTTAGTAACAGCAGATGGAAAGGGCCCGGTGGAGGCTCTTTGAATGATCCAAACCGTAAAGCCAGCGTGGGCTTTGACACGGTGCCACCTCTGGGAGGAGCAACGATATCCCACATGTCTCCTCGTCGACGAGGGGGCGTCACTGACAGCTGCTGAAGGTCAAGGGTCAAAGTCATCCCAGGTAGGCTATCAGCAGCCAGGCATGCAGGCTGTCCAGTGGGAGTAGTGAAGGCTGACAGAGGGCTAAACTAAAAGGGCCCAGGGACTCTATCAGCCTAACCACAGACGCCGGGCAACGTACACCGGCACAATGGTGTGTATGTGTGTGTGTGTGTGTGTGTGTGTGTAATGGAGAGAGAGTGAGGGGGCGGGGCACTGATTAAGGCTTTGGGATATGGAACATGGCCAACTGAACATGTCATAGACACACACACACACACACACACACACACACGGAATCAATCGGGCATGGAATTCTTGCTTTAGTTCCTAGTTTGGTCATGCAGACAGCTGGGCACAGAGGCTCCTGGAAGTATTCAGGGTTTTGGGCAGTAGCCAAGCTATCTCCAGTGCATCTCATATAGAGCTGCATCTACATAACCCACCTGTCAACTCGTTCACACTATATAGTCATTCAAACCTATTTTGTGAATGACCAAATGCATCTTCAGACTTTACAGAATTAGACTTTGGATGGTGATGTTGATGTAAATCCAAAAGTTGTCAGTGATCATACATTATTCACAACGTTGTACCACCCACAACCCCTTAAACCCTATACTTGTAATTGACTGGAGCACCCCAGGTGTCTGTACTTCCTTTTTCCCCAATACACCATATCTTCACTAAAAATAATTGATCTACAGTGAGCTCACACCGTATTTCCCCCGAATGTTCACCTATTATGACATGCCCAGAAAAGGGACGCTGAATTAAAGCCTCATGACAAACGCAACTGATTTTCAACTGATGTGTTGATCAGTTGATTTACTGCGAGCTGTACTGTAGGATGAATATTAATTGGGCCATAGGAATTTGAATTCATCATTGCCACCTGCCCAGAGAGGTAATTGGTAGAGAGATTAACCTATTCTCTTTTAGTTCATGAGGTGATCATTTGCCCTTGACCAATAATGAGCTCTTCAGACATCATGCCGCCACACCATGCTGTGCTAACTGTAATAAACGACCAAGCCGACCTGTTGAACTGACCCTGAGAAGGAAGTAGAGATATCTTCACTTTATAATCACAAGAGCCCATAAGTATACCAGACTATATAGATTATAGAAGAACCAGCACTTTATAATTAACTTACAATACAGAGGAATCGCATTAAAAGTAGTCTATAACTACACCAGACTGTGAAACTACTGGTATACTGCAAAAAATAGGTCACTGGGCTTTGACTTGAGTCTCTTCTATACATTTTATCTCTATGTTTGAGAGATTTAACCTTCCTCACTTCCTTGCTTCTATTAATAACGGTGTCATAGTCTTGCCTGCACTTTGATACTACGTGAGCTCATTTACACACTTACTTACACACACACACACACACACACACACACACACACACACACACACACACACACACACACACACACACACACACACACACACACACACACACACACACACACACACACACACACACACACACACACACACACACACACACACACACACACACACACCTGTACTGTGTTTAGCCTTGATATTCCTGCAAGATCTATGTGCAAACAAATCCTACCAAATACTTGTGAGCGGTTTGAGCAATGACAGGATCAGAGGGAAATGCTACACTGGATGCCACAATGCAGGAGCACCTGGCCAGAGGCCAAATCTGAATTTCAATGTGTCCTAATGGATCAGATGAAAGCTATGTGAATACTCCAATGTTTGTACCGACGACTACCTGCTCCCTGTCTTTCCTGTCTGTGCCAAGGGTGATCTAGGTACTATGCTTGCTGGCAGCTGAGCATTAGCGTGGCAAAGAACTGCCCTCTGTGGTATCAGCACTCCACCACATACAGGAGACAGGACACTGGGCTACATGTCCTGTGATGGTCAGCTTACGAGCCAACATGACTACGGCGTGGCACTGGCATCTGACTTCCTTGCAGCCACATCAAACAGACAATGACAGGCTGGAATCTGGGCAGCGTTAGATTGGCCATGTATTTCACTCACAGGCTGTCCGTCATGCCGTGCCGTGGGCTTAAGGTTTCAAAAGTTCAGCTCTCAAGAGTGGTCAGCTGTTGATGTCCGTGTATGCAAACTGCTGAAGGGACAATTAAAGTGACTTGTTGTACGTACTGTGACATTTTTGAATAAAAAACAAGTTTCTAATATGTTTCAGTCAACTAGTAGAATAGATTGTCGATTTGTATTCTTGGACAATAAACTAATTAGCAGTATAAGTAATAGAGTAAAGAAATCACAGACCAACATTAAAATTCGCCAAATTGTATCAATTTTCTAATGATTTTGAGTTCTTAAGTCAAATAAAAAAAAATGTTTTTTTAATAAACCTACAGTATATTATGGGCATACTGTTTTTTTATGTTATTAAAAAACAAAGCAATAAAACCTTAGATATGGTCTGACATAATTGATCAATGAAGAAAGAGTTGGAGATTGTAGTCTTATTAAAATCTTAAACCCAGTCCACAGTATACCAATGATTCATGTTGCAACGAAAGCGGTGCAATGTGTTGCAGAGAGAAATAGCAGCCCCGTTTGGGATTCTGTTTTAAGTGGTTGCAAGTAGCAACTTGTTGCATTGTGAATCATTGGTGTGAACTGAGCTTTACATATTAAACCTTGTTGGAAATCATCTTCAAAATAACAAGCAATTGTAGTCTTATTATCCTTAGCTGCCATTCAATGCCAGCTAAGGATTCCCAACGATATATGCAGAGGACTACCTGTTATCCAGTGGATTAGGAGATTTAAGCATCATAATGCCTACTCCACTGTATTTGAGTGAAATTGCAATGGTACTGTAACTGCAGTAGTAAAGACATCAGATTATTTGATATTAGGCTACAGTTCACTTTAAAATGTCTCTGCATTTTTACTTATGATAGTAAATTGCTGATATTGACCTTGAGGAAAGTGATGGACACATTATTGTTACTATGAAGGAAATAACTAGCTTACTACAATAGTCTATGTAATGTTAAATATCATGTGATATACGATTCAATCCGGAGATATACTGAAACGAATCGTTTAGAAATTGTGTGAATTCCGTACGTTAGCCGGATAATCCTGCTAACATGTTGACCTTTTCTGGAATCCTACAGATCACTGGGGTGATTATTGGAAACTGAGAGCAAGAGAAGACATGAATAGAGTCTGACATTAAACACAATGTATGAGATAAACAATTATTGAATATTTCACAAACTCCAGGAAACATAATTTGAATGTTTGGATTGAGGAGCTGTTATAGTATGTCCGATAATGTGTTGCAGTATGGGGGCTAATAATAGCATGAGTCCCATGTGGATCTCGGTATGACTTCTTTACTGTACGATATGTCTCCAATTTTGTGCAAGATTTCAGCCTGATCCAAACCTCATTGACTGTGTTGAGGTACTTCTTGGCCTACTGACACTGTGAAAGAGAGTTGCTGATTGGTCCGGCGGTTTGCGAGATTAGGCCCTGACAAACAAAAACAAATTTGTAGACACCTTGCCTCCGACATATCCACAGCGTAACTAAATAGTCAACCATAAGCAACAACCTATACTTGGGATTACTGATGTCATTCGTGTAATATTCTCTCTCTCTCACACACACACACACACACACACACACACACACACACACACACACACACACACACACACACACACACACACACACACACACACACACACACACACACACACACACACACACAGCAGAATGCCTGTCATTAAAAATGAAGGTGCTCATCCCAGCCATGACATAGCTAATGAAACAAGGGCCTTCTGTCTCAGTGACTGGCGTCTTCCTCACACCCCATGCGGTGGTGATTCATTCAGCTTACTCATGTTACTGCAGCAAACAAATTAATATTTCATATAGCTACTTGAGTATTCCGTCTGAGGGAGGTACGACCCCCATGATGTCCCCCCCATCCCTCAGTCTGTGCTGTGTCTGTGCACATAAAAGAACCCTCTGAAAGCGTTCTATTTTTGGTGACCACTACCTCCTCCACTCTGTCCCTATCAGACACCCATGCACAGTTTGGTGTCACTACTCTGAGAAGGCTCTGTAACAATGCTGCCTCTGTCTGTCTATGCACCAAACAGTCCATGTTCCTCTTGCTTCAGACACCAGATTCAATGACTTAATGTCTGAACTCTGATACTACGTGAGCTCATTTACACACACTCTCTGATACTAATGCAGTAAGTCAGGAGATAGAGGGGACACTTGTGAAACAGAAGGTTCCCGTTTCAATCCCCGGCTCTTCCTGCCTACGGGTCGGATTGTCCTTGAACAAGACACTGAACCCTAACTTCAGCAGGTTGTGTGTGAATAAATATGTGAATGAAATGCACTTGTCTCAGTGACCGAATGGCCCATATATGGAGTTATTTGTCAGGCATGCCCAAATATGGAGTCTATGCATATTTGTGATGTAAGAAAAGGCCAGCCCGGGCAGGGGCCCTGTTCAGAGCCCGGGCAGGGGCCCTGTTCAGAGCCCGGGCAGGGGCCCTGTTCAGAGCCCGGGCAGGGGCCCTGTTCAGAGCCCGGGCAGGGGCCCTGTTCAGAGCCCGGGCAGGGGCCCTGTTCAGAGCCCGGGCAGGGGCCCTGTTCAGAGCCCGGGCAGGGGCCCTGTTCAGAGCCCGGGCAGGGGCCCTGTTCAGAGCCCGGGCAGGGGCCCTGTTCAGAGCCCGGGCAGGGGCCCTGTTCAGAGCCCGGGCAGGGGCCCTGTTCAGAGCCCGGGCAGGGGCCCTGTTCAGAGCCCGGGCAGGACAGCCTTTTGTGCTTGTTCTGGACAACCGTGGGTTCCGACCGATTCGTCATCAGGCACTGCACTCCTTTTGTGGTGGTTCTGGACAACCGTAGGTCCGACAGACTCGACACTGGGCACTGCACTCCCTGTGGGGGTGTGGAACGTGTGTGTCGAATTTGAAGTCGGTGGTGCGCACGGTTCTCGAGTTACGTGCATTACAGCTGCACACGCGACAGACAGTGCATGGTGCATTTGTTCACTATTTGATATCAAGTATTTTGGCAAATTTTAACAAATTATCAGTGAAAATAATGAACTTCAGGTATAGTTTTTTCTTTCACAGAATGAAATATCATATTATACTGTAAGGAATTACAACTGCTGCCGTTTTAGGGCCAGCTACAAACAACAAAGTGACCATCAAAGAAAACAAAACAAAAACGTTCAGCTGTGTATCAAGAGTCCAAGTGAGTAAGATATCTTCTGTGTGGATATGGTGATGCAATCACAGGAAGTGGTCTACAAATCAGTTTTAGTTCATGTGAAATTGAGCCACGTAGAACAGACCCCCAGAAGAACCAGGTCTTCTCCAGAGGGGACAGCCCTCTCTGATTCTACCCGGTGGCTGCAAAATTCTCAACTCCACCCACACAAAAATGCTTTCAAGGTCAGCACTTTAAATCACCTTAAAGACCCACAAAGGGCTTGTAATAGGAATGTCTCCGCAGTCATATGAGTCTGACTTTTATTGCAACCCATCAATCTCTGTGTGAGTCATGTATTCAGAGCTTGTTGATATAAATATTTGTTTTCAGAATAGTTGATAGAAATAGACAAAATCGATTCGTAAGATTGTCATTTCATTTTCCCTACCAACTGCGTGTGGATGATGATGCTTTCCGTGTCAGCATTTGTATAACACAATGTGGTCTATAATTTCATGCCATGCCAAATTAATCTCTTAATCAAATTAAGAGCTAGAAATAGTGGTAACAAAACAAGACTTTGTAGCAACCTACTGAAGTAGCCACTAGCCAGTAGATCATAACCTGTGTGGTTAATAGCACTGACAAAATGAAACAAGACTAATAGCTCTAACTTGGAGTGAATGGATGAATTGACCATCTCCGGAGATACGTCATGTCATGCTTCTTACCCACCTGCAACTGTTATTTTTGGAAGTTGCTGTGCCAGTGTGGTAGGAGAGGTGCGGGGCCCGTGGGTGTCATTTTGCAAATTAGCGGCACACAGGTCTACCGGCGTATTGCGTGCTTGTCCATATTTTGTCTCACTTCATGTTTTGCTTGTCTGTTTCACTTTGGTATGAATCGGTCAAGCTGGAAGGAACTGATGTGTTATCTTTAGGCCTGTCCCCGACTGATTGGCCAAATGTTGCCTATAGTTGACTGGTAGTCGAATCATGCATGAGTCGAATCATGCATGATTCGACTGAGAGATTGGCAGTCGAATCAGTCAGATGTTTTAACGCATGTATCCATCAAAATGGTTGTGCACAGGGAATATATAATATACACAATGGTTTCTCGTTCATAAAAGGCTCATTATTGGTCAGGTCAAATTAGATAGATTTATTGTTACGCATTCTGGCAAGTTTGGCTCATGTCGGACCATTAAGGTGCTGCTTACTGCTTAGTGTCTGTATTGTTTAAAACAGGGAGCAGACATTAACGTGGTGGTGAGTTCATGTGTGACTGTCTGCAAACCTTTGCATTTCAAAGTCCTGTGTGTATACAAGGCATACTCAGAGTGTACCAGACAGTTTTATAGAAAATTCTAATGGACAGGTCACACAGACAGGTACTGTATGCAAGGAAGGACACAATAAATGACTGCCACTTGGACCTCCTAGGCAGACGTCTACTCACAGTCTGCAAGTATGACTGTGCTGAACCTGGGAAGACGTCCACACTCCACAGGTCCAAGCAGCAGTCATTTTGAAGACATCCATCTATGTAGTTAATTTGGGATGCACACACAGATTCCGACACACCAACGGACCGACATGCGGAAACAACGGTCGGACATGCGGTCAAACATGCGCTGCTCCCGTGCTTAGGGCTTATGAACTGGACTTTACACTTACACTAAGCGATGCTTCCAAGAGAGGTTCAACATGTTTGTTGAGCCTTCCACAAGATGTGGTTGTGGACCACAACCACAATTGGATAGCTACAAACTTCAACTATAACAGAAAGCCAAGCTGAAACACATCATATTCTACCATAAATCCATATATACTGTCAATCCCATCCCTATGACAGCCTGGCCAATGCTCCAAGCGTCCTTCCTGGCTCCAGCCAAGCTGAGAAATGTGTGAGCTTTGTGTGTCTGTGTACCATATTTGTGATGATTTGATTGGCTGAGCATGGAATGTGATGATGTACTGTACGATGATGAGAGTGCCCCTCACTTTACACAAGTGTGATTTTTATTTATTACTTTTCAGTCTTTTACTGATGAATTTCAGTCATCAATGTTTATATAGCTCATTGTGTATTTTGCGTATAGCTTTTTTCTTTTTGGGCTCGACTCCGTCATATACAAGCTGCTTGCACCTATATTTATTATTATTATTTGTATAGTATAGTATAGTATAATAATTATAGAATTAATTTAGACAGCCGTTTGTCATGACAGGTGATTTAGAACAGTTTTGTACTGTATGGTAAAAAGAAAAAGAAAGCTTGCTTTAAAACAGTGGTTCTCAACCTTTTCAGGCCCTGACCCCCACAAATGAATCATATTTAAACTGGGGGCCCTGACATGCACTTGGAATGTACAGTAAGAGTTCAGGCATTCAATTTTGTTTGACTTTGCAGTTGTGAAAATAGTCGATTAAAGCTTTTCTGATTGTTTGTCTCTTTCTTATTATTAGACATTAGTTTAGTTAGTTGATAACTTTTGATGCCACACTGTGGCACTGTGGCAGCCACAGTGTTCTTTTTCTTTCCTTTTTTTAGGTATAAAAAAGGACCCCCCACAATCGACCCACAGGTTGAGAACCAATGTCCCCTTGCTTTGAACACAAAGAGATTGAATGAATTATCCTGATTGGATAAATACATTCTGCAGAAGATGAAAGGGGGAACTATTTAAGTGTAAATCAGGAGGATAATGGAAAAGGTTCCTCAGTCAGGTGCCAGTGCCACTGCCACACACCATGATGTGGAGTCCTTCTTTTGTGGCCTATACCGTTTCCCGCTAGGCTCTTGGTCATAAGACACTGATTATTGAATGACCAACTGCTTCAAGGTATAATGGACTGCATGCCAGGTATATACTGTATAACTTATGTGAATTAAAGTCGTATGTAATACGCATGGTCAGTGGTCACACACCACACTTATTTACACATGTGTTCTATAGTAAATAAGTGTGCGTAAATAAGTGTGGTGGGCATCCTAATTTGAGATGTGTGTACCCAGCAGACGGAACTCGACACCGATGCGCACGGCGCGGGGAGATCAGAAACATGCATCGCAACAGAACATCTCCAAATCGCTTTCCGCATACTGAAATCGAATCCGAGGACATCAGGAGTGTGACATAATCCTCAAGACATCTCAAAACTGCGAGCCTCCGAGTGGAGCGCCAAGGGTGGCTCTTGGAGGGATGTGTGTGTGGACTTCAGTTACTCATGCTGTTTGGTCTTGCAGAGGTCGAGAGAAGAGAGGCGGACACCAACTGCTCTAAACGTCAGCGCGCGTTTAACTATAAATCTCTCCAAACCGCCTTCTGCTCCCGGTGCGGTGTAATGCGCAGGCAGCTGCAGTGCTGCACATCTGTCCTGCCATTCCAGTGAGAGAGGAGATAACGACACCACTTAACTTGGAGAACATGGAGAATAAATATTCCCCCGTCTTTTGGTCACGATATCAAGGTCAGGAATATTGGCGATTATGAAAATAGCGCCATCGCATTTGACGACCGCATACGCGCTGGATAAAACCGGCGCGTCATTTATTTTGCATATTCTTTCTAGAAGACAAGACATTGTCGCTCGTTACGCTGTTGAAAAGAGATATTCTATACATCTGCCGTGCGCGCCTCGCTTTGGCGACCCGCACTTGGCGACGCTGATGTCTTCATTTGACTCCTTCGAGTTGGAGATGGTGGAACTCTCTCGGATTTCCAACGTGGAAACATAGCATCCAATTAATCAGCGACTGTCTGTGCCACCGGAGTGCGCAACAGCACCGTGTCCATTCTCTCCACGTAGCCTACCTTTGGACTCCACGGCGTGAAAAGACGCGTGCTTTCGTGCGCCGTACAGCAGAGTATGAAAAACACAGATAGTGTTGCATTTGGCATTCTTGCCTTTGGACATTGTCAATGAATTTGAACTGTGGAAGAAAGACGTCCCTTCGCTGTTCAGCGATACACTATCCAAGCCTTCGGATAATAGTTTCAACTTGGAACATTAAATGAGCCATGTTTTTTCTTTGGATTTTGAGACTAACAACCAATTAGTTGCAGGTCTGCATGGACCAGATTTTAAGGTAAGTGACCACAGCATGACTGTTCTATTTGTTTAACACATGCAGGTGGCAAACGGAAAGTGCACGCATTCTTGCACACACTTTCTAGCAAACGACCTATCTGGATTTTAATTGCCTTTTATTTAAAGTCATAATTTAATAATTTCAAAATAATAACAATGAAACTATATTCATGAAGACAAAGACTTGCGCATGCTGTATTTAGCCTATATGCATGCAGAGCTGTTTGCAGTAGCTTACAGACTCAACATGCCACTATAAGAAGAGTCACGTAGCCTGGTCTTTGCTAATTACCATCTGGCCATATTTTATACCAATATTTAGGCTGTCATTGCGAATGGCTTCTTCAGTGCATGCATCCACCAGCGATATGTTTATTTTTTTTGCATAGCCTCGGTTTAACACAAGGCTGCGCCCTAGCCGAGACAATTCAAATCTATATAGCCTATGTCAGTATCCCAATGATTATGCTATAGTCGAAGCGAAGGTATAGCTGTGTTTTCAATGTTGAGTGATATTCTACTTTTTATATAACATGAGGAATTTAGGAGTTATGGCCATATCTCTCAATGCATGCAGCCACTGGCACAAAGTGACTGAATGATTCAAGACATGACAGATACTACCAAAGGAACCTCTAAATATGTTAAAATGCATGCATACATGTAATAACCTACTGTATACTAATGTGTTTATACTGATCACTGATCTGGCAGAACACAATAACTCACTTTGTGTACAGGCAGAATAGACCAAAGAGTTTTGTAACATGATTTTTCATAAGTCTGTTCACTTAGTAGGCCTACTACTTGTTTGTTTCAATTTGTTTTATTTGTCGTTTGTAGTTTCTATAGCTCTACCAAATGAAACACCTAATCATTTTTTTGTTTTTTTTCCTCACAGCTTCCTTCATTGGAACTAGTCTAAAATGAAGTTATGGGATGTTTTGGCCATGTGTTTGTTGCTCCTGAGCTCCGTCTCCGCAAGACCCCTCTACCAAAACCTTCAGCCAGCCAAAAGAACGTATTTCCCCAGTAGCTACAGTGATTCTTTTTCCCTGTCTGAGGAGGAAAAAGAGCCAGAGTTCCAGTCTGAAGACCACAGTCTGCACGAGATATCCATGGAGGATCAGTGTAAGGCACACTAGACATTTTTACACAATGCTTTATAAATCTTTAGATTGTGAAATAGAGACACTTGACTGGTGATTTACTTGGTCCACTTGAGGCTCATAATAGATGCCTGCAAAGTTCTGAAGATGGGACTATCAGATTCTAAACACACAACAGCAACAGTCTGAACGTTGTTCAAAGCTCCGGTAAACAAAATGCCACTGGGAATGTAACCCTAACTACTGAGGGAGAAGAGCAATTTAAAGTCTGTTTATCTCATGGTCACGTATTGTCGAGTGTTGACTTTTCGATGAGTTTTCAAGCGACAGGTTTTTTTATGATGGAAGCCTCAGATGCTAGTATTGATGGTGAGTGTATATGTTCCACCATGGCTGATGAAATGGTTTTGTCTTCCTTGACAATATCGAAATAGACAAATCAAATGCCACAGACATAAGTATTAATCAACAACTTTACAGTGTTTTGTTATGGCACAGTAAAATATTGTGTGTTAAAAACACTTGAACCCTACCATCCCCATTCTGGTTTGGAACGTTGAGCGAAAATAGCTGATCTACAAGATCACAACACAAAACGCAACATGTTGTGAGCTTCTAGATCGGCTAAGAGTTTTTTGTGCAGAGGGAAAAAAGCAGACCATGCACAAATACGTTTAAGTTATAAATAGTTAATTTATCAGTCAAACTAACATTCAGGACTTGCTTCATGTTGTCAAAATGGGCATGGCAGCTCAGATCCCATCTTCAGTAGAAGTTAGTGTCCCCAGTACCTCGTCTTGTTTATTTTCACGCATGCATGTCTGACTTGGAGACCCACAGGCTTTACACTTTCGCAAAGTGGAGAAATCATGGTTTTCCATGGTTGCCACATAAACCCTATAGCATCCCTGCATGTTCTGGGTATAATTGGCATAAAAATTGTGAACATTTTGTCAAACAATAACATATCTACAAGCTCATAGATTGGCTATTTTTGCTATTTGACGTACAACGTAGTACATTTTAGTGGCTAACCAAATTAGAGGAGGCAATCCGAACCAGATGCAATGTATTTTAGGAGAGAGGGTGAACAACACAGGAGAGTTTGAAGCATCAAGTGAGACTTCGGTGTTTATGTTCATTTTAGCTACAGCAGTGGGTAGGAATTTCTTTTGTTTAGATCAATGTGACACTATATCATCTTTACACAGTAGTAGACCTAAACCAGGCCAAGAACTAGATAAGGAATGGAACATTTTGTGATATGTTTGTCCTCTCACCTCATATTCTGTTTGTGCCATGGTGACTTCACTGATCTGTTCTGTAACCCAAGACCATTAACTATGCACTAAGGTGTAAACAACACTGCAACTCAATGGGATGTTCAGACTTTTGTTTTGTGTGTAATGTCAATGGCAAGACATGGAGTCAGTCCAAGTTCTAAACCATAGAAGGTGAGAGACTTTTCAGGGATGAGCATAGGGAGAGATGGCTCTTTTAGTGTTGAGTATTATGCCAAATACTGTTGTCAATGCAAATGCAAGATTAAGTTGCATTTAATGATTTATTTTATTGAATCTTATTGGTTGTTCAGCCTGATATTATGCCTCAGCAACGTGTCATGCAACGTGTGGCTTGACAAAAATCCTTTTCAACTGAAAAACGTGTTGTCACATTAACGTTTCACATTATATGAAATCCGTTATTGTCGAGTGCCACGTTGCAGAGGCATTACAATGCAGATGATGACGTTCAAACAAACAAACCCTCTGGTAAAGTCTGGTGGTAGTCCACCAGAGAAGAATCATAGCACATCGTGAGCTAGGTTCCACCATCAACCTCTCCATTTTGACATGACCACTTGTCTGGTCTGTCAGCAGATGTACGATACATGACATCCCTGCATGCTATCAGCTGACATACAATAAGAGGCGTCTAAATCAAAGGGAAGGGGTGTCTAAACAGATTGGCCTGGGCTCACCTGATACCCGAGTGGTGGCCCAATCAGCCATGGAACTGAGGGGATTAGATGACCTGTTCTCCAGCAGGGAGGCAGGTAAGACAGGCGAGATAGGTGACACCTCCATAGAGCGGCTGCGTTACTGACACCACCATTCGCCAGACATCACAACCTGCATAGTTGACTTCCTGACACAAATAGAACTGCACGCATTCACTCATGGAGGCGTGCATGCACACACACCGCTCGCGCACACACACACACACACACGCACACACACGCACACACACACACACACACACACACACACGTGCGCACACGCACACAGAGAAGAATGCTCCAATGGTGCTCCAATAAATATGGACTTGATGTTGCCATTTTCTAATATGATTAGCATAACATTAATTGAGTCATTAAACAATACTTTCGATACATGCATGTTGCCAGATTGTTGAATAAGGGGATAAGAAGTAAAAGGGAGATGACTCTCTAATAGGATCATTCAGAATCTATTATTGGAGGATCAAAGGCTTTACAAGTTCATTCCCTATGGGGTATGGGGTGAATGTTTTATGTTTAGAACGGAGTGAATCTGCTCTATTTTAATGTGTCACAACACGCCTATATTACTGTACTTTCTAGTCAAGTTTGAAGATTTTTTTTAAATGGAACAAAGATGTTCCAAGATACATTCAAAAGAGATTACTGAGACTAAAACAAACCTCAAACTGAACTGGAAATTGGAACGAACTTGATCTGTAACTCTGTATACAATTTATGATTGTGATAAATTGCGACAGATTACAGTTGTGTTGAGCAGTAGTACTAAATATAGCAGTTGTTTTGCAACTAGTTTGATACCTTTGTACCATGTAGTGTAAGTAGTGTATGTAGTAGCTTTAATGAGCTGCCTCTGTATCTTCCAGATGACATCACAGGCCCCTATCCAGAACAGTTTGATGATGTAATGGACTTTATAGAGGCTACCATTGGTCGACTGCGGAGGTCAACAGAGCATCATGACGGCTCTAGGGGACGAAGGGAGCAAACGAGACAGAGGGGAGCAGCAAACACAGACAGAGGAGCAGGAGCGGTGGGGAGAGGAGGACGCGGAGACAAGAGAAAGAACAGAGGAAGAGGGGGGAGTCGAGGGAGTAAAGGAGGCCGGGGTGAAAAGGGGAGGGAGAGCATATCGGTGCAGACTCGTGGCTGCTTGCTAAAGGAGGTTCACCTGAATGTAACAGACTTGGGGCTCGGATACAGGACCAAAGAGGAGTTGATCTTCAGGTACTGCAGTGGCCCTTGTGTCGATGCCGAGACCAACTATGACAAAATCCTCAACAATCTCACCCACAACAAGAAGCTGGACAAGGACACGCCCTCCCGCACCTGCTGCCGACCAATTTCCTTTGATGACGACTTGTCGTTCCTGGATGACAATGTGGTGTATCACACTCTGAAGAAGCATTCTGCCAGAAAGTGTGCCTGTGTCTGATGAAGTCATGTGTACGTGACACACTGATCAATGTGGCCATCAGTGACATTAGGCCACATTTGAGACTGGTGCTTTACCCCACAGGGAGGAAACACTCTTGGATATGGGGAAATGAAAAGGATGCTGGGGAAATACTTTTGGATGATGAGGGAGTGTGTGGTCTCTAAAGTGTCCCCTCTATGTGTCAGTGGTCAACCTGACCCTGCACCACTCTGGACAGATGGTATACTGGGTGAGTATATATAGTGGTCTCTTCAGTGTAAAAACCTCCTACAATAAACTACAGTGCGTTTAATTGTGTCAGATGCGTACCCCATTGCAAATGATACAGTTCTGTTCTGTCACACTGACAGACTTGACTGACAGTCAACCTTGTTTTCTTGAAGGTGAGACTGAAGTGGAACTCTGCTCGGAGTAGGTTGGCTCAATTTCGTTTTTTTTCCTGGGACAATTCATTTTCCCAGGAACATCGGTTTTCCATTGCTGGCTCCTTAGTCTCTAAATGAGAGCAGAGGCTTTGGGAGTGTATTCAGCTGCAGTCCAGATCACTTCCACTGCATGGACTGGATGTTTATGTTTATATTCAGAGCCAAGGGATGAAATACCACGAGGGGTTTCAAAGACTTTTGGTACAACGTACATCTATGTAAAATCCATACATTTAAATTCTATATATATCTATATATATATACACATTATATATATATGTATAAGAGATGTATTTATTAAGATTGAATTAACTTATTGTTATTTATTGCAATCAACTTTAACTTTAAAAATGTTTGTTTTCTTATTTATTTAAACACTTTGTTTGTCCTGGGTGGTGCCAAAATGGAGCACGTAGTTTCAAGGGAAATCCAGTTGGGTGAAACGCAACAGAGGTATGGCCACAGCTAATCAAACTCACCCGTAGCTCCAAACACTATTATTTCTTCTGAATTCCAGGGTATCTCAGTCCGCACACTCTTTAAGGGTGATTTATACTTGGTTGCGTGGCAATGTTGTGCACAGGACATAGCTGATCTACAAGGTCACAACGTGTCGCACTGCAACAAATTGTGAGCTTGCCGAACCACTATTTTCCGCAAGCAACATGGCACACAACTAAGTATAAATCAGGCATTATGTTTAGGAAAAGAAGCATGAGTAGTGCAGAGAGAGGAATGGACCAATGTAACCTTTTCAACCCAACTCATCAATTGATTTGAATCATTTTGAGGGATGCAGGGTTTGAGTGTTTTTTGACAGTTCGCTGGCACCAGAGTACCAGTCTGAGACATTTTGGGGCTCAGGGATCTGGGAACGATGAGTCACTTGCTGCTGCTCACCCACCCTTCACAGTGCCAGGGTAGTGACTCCTACACTAACCATGGCATGCCATTATCTGTTTACAAAGAGAGAGAGATCCTTGGCTCTTCTGTTCATTTTTCTAGCGTATAATAGTAAATAATAATAGATATTCTAGGATTATCTTTGTGATTTTAGAAATGTCACTACAAAATAAAACACACACACACACACACACACACACACACACACAGCTGCTTGAACTACAAAAGGAGTTTTAAGTTACATATTGTGTACGTTGGAAATGCTAAATCCAAAGATAACGTCATTATTAGATCATTCAACAAGTAAATTATGTCAAATCAAAATATTGTTTTGTCTGAAAGACAAAATCTATATAAAATCTGATTCAAATTGATAGTAACTTCCCATTGAGCAATGATAAACCTCTGTGGGTGGTTTGTGGCCAATTAGCGAGAAGCCACTGTCTTTTGGTCCCCACAGTAAAGTCACGAGTGTTAATTTAACACAGAGTGCACAAATGGAATCAAATTAAACTGACGGTAAATGGGTCCATTACATTTGGTTCCATTTGTGCACTCCCAGCGTTTTATTGGCACTCATGATTTTACTGTGTACAAATTGCAATAGCCACTACCTGTCTGTAATAATATCTGAAACGAAAGAATGAGAAAAAAAGATCTGTAATGGTTTCTTTCCCACTGTGCTTTAATGTTCTGTCTTTGCTCTGACAGAGTCACCTTTCTCACTGACTGGGCATTTGGAAATTATATATGATATTTCACCAGAACTCGCATTTCACCGATGTCGGGTAGAAACCTTGTATCTCCATAATGTCATTTTATGTTGTTGTTTTTCTTCTTTAAAAAAAAGAGCTCACAATGTGTAGGGATGCCAGGTGGAAATTGATTACGTTTGTGGGTTATATAATGGAATGAATGAAAATAATTAAGAGGTTATGACTAAATAACAACTATATTGGATCATTGGTTTTGGACATACAAGGTTTCTGCTCAAAACTGCAACAATATGCAAAAGCTATACGAGTTTTGCAACATTTAAGAACATTGTTAAAATAATGTAATCGTATTTTTTACATTTCAAAAAAAATTGCTGACAGTGTAGACATTACTAACGATGGAAAAGGACATAGTATAAGATGACATTAGCAAGTGTTATCCCTGAGTGAATATTATTACACAGAATTGAATAAATTCAAGATAATAGGATTTTTATAAAGGGCAAGTTAGCATGTCCGTTTCAAGTACCTGCATTGTAACATCTATAGCGTTCATTTAAAAGTATAAAAATGGACCGGTAAAAGGTCCCTCTGACAGGTCTTGATGTTAGCACGGATTAGGGACCAGGGTATCTGTGCCCCCCCAACAGCAACCAAGCCAGCTTTACTCTATAATCCCCCCTACACAAAGAACAAATCCACAGCATCAAGCAGAATTTAGGCCAAATACTACAGAGGGGAAAGGAACTAGCTTTTAACAGCATAGCTCATCAATTGGATCATCTTCTCCTTTAACAGTTGATTCATGTATAAGCCTTTCCAGATGAGAATGTGCATTTAGGAGACTTCCCAGTAGCCTTTTGGCCTTCAGAGAGCCTCACGACACTATACATTAAAGTGTGTGAACCCAGACCACCAGCCACTCTAGTCTTTATGGTTGTTTTGCTCAACTGTCAATGTTCTTTATCTGCAGTGTGTTGATTACCCATACAGATTTGATGTGAATGTAAACAGGCAAAGATAAATGGAGTATAGGGATGGAGAAATTGTCAGTGTTAACGTGAGGCGGGGAGGATTGCATTTGTTTTCACTTCATGTTGTGTTTCCACCTCTGTGAAAAAATATTGTCACTTGTTTTTGTGTTACTGAACCAAAGCTCTCGACAAACTTTATTTTTGTACAATATTCATTTTATAACTTTTTACAGAATTAAACTTGTTTCTATTAAACAAGTCTCTCTCCTGTTTTTCTGACTCAAAACATTTAGCCGACAGAAATTTGCCAAATTAGCTATAGGAAGAGAAACTGCGACATGATTTGTAACTAAGGGCGGAAATTGAGGTGAATTAGAGCAAGCAAGTATTACCAAGAGTGAAATGTGTTAGGCTTCATTCATGCTCCGTCGTACGATGGTGTCGCACATCAAAAATAGCAGATCCACGAGTTCACAAAGCGCTGCAGATGCAACGCATAGTGAGCTTGTATATTGGCCATTTCTGACACGTTGTACGACAACATATAAATTGGGCTTTACTCTTTGCTGTTGTGCATTCCTGAACACCGGCTCATGGTTGTACAGTAAACAAAAGCTAGCTGTAAAGCGACACTATGCTGTAAATTGAGGCACTCAAGGAGAATGTTTCCACCGTGCAAAGAAGATATGTAAACGCTGATGAGAAAATGGCAGAGGTGCAGGCAGGGTGACTCAGTAAGCGGGGTCTTAAGTGTGTATACAGCCCATCATTTATGTCCTACCTTGTTTTGTTTTTTTTGTTTTTTTTCTTGTGAGTAGAATAAAAACACTGATCATACATACAACCTATTTGATATATGATGTCCCTGTTTGGGCATGTCATTAACCCAATGTTTACTTTGTAGTACAACGGTGTTGCTCATGCGGAAAGCAACTGATAGTCTCAGGCTATATTTTTTAAATCAGTTGAAGTGTAAGGCTTAATGTACTGTATGAGCTAAGGAAAGAAAAGAGGCGAAAGAGGTAAATGACTCCAGTGATCATGAGTAGAATGTGACATCACCCAGAATTGGTGCAGACAGTAGCCTCGGGCAGTTGGGTCTGGACAGGATTAGGCCATACTAGGGTTTACATCACTGGTCTGAGGGCACTGGAGGCTTCTCCAGGGCAAACTGCCCAAAATCCAGATGATATGTAGCTTCTCACTGTGTTTAACTGTTGAGAATCAACAGGAATCTGACATTGGAATCTGACCACTTGAGCTTGTCGTATGCCAAACTACAAGCTATGTTTTGAATTATTTATTTATTATGGTAGCTGACGGTTAAGGTGAACGAGAATAAACAGTACTTTGCCCATATAACATTAAAATGTTTGAAAATGTACCGTATAATAATTATGACCAGGATTTTTTTTGCCATCAGGCATTAGACATGCAGCAAAGACCGCCAGGAACAGGACTCGAACCTGCAGTGTGCTGCCCGGACCGCAAGCCAATCACTTTTAAACACATTTTCCTTCAACAATGTCAAAGGGGGAAATAAAATCTTGAAAAGAATGAAGATAAGAAATATAACCTTTTGAATTTGGTTTTAGAATGAAAGCTAGTGAATTCAATCACCATGAATACATGCTGTATGCAATATTTGGTGTCAGCTATGCATTACAAATACAGATATCTCATAGAGTGTGTACTTATTTAAGCTGCTATTGGCAAAGCAAAGCAAATCCACTATTTCAGGCATTTCCCCAAACAAAGTCTAGCAATACAGAAGTCATATAAACCTTGTGGCACCAATTTTTGTCTTTACAAACAAATGTTCTTTGGTAAACAATTACAACCCTCAGACTCAAAGCATCAACCACACTGGTATGTATACCCTGAGGCAGCATTCCTGAGGAATGTATACTGAAAATAAACATACAATCCCTGGAATTTGTATGTTGTGGCTATGTCTGTCCATTGAAATACTTATGGACACTCTACAGGGCGTTAATGGAATTCAAGACTGGAGTACTGTACGTTAACCAAATGAACCCTAGGGTCCCTGTTCTGGGTATGTCATAATGAGCATACAGCTAATAGAGATTTAAAGGAAGGGACCAAGAATAGACCACTGGGAGATCATGGTCAATGAAGTATATAGAGTTAAGTAAATATGTTGACATTTAATAAAATAAAATAAATGATGTCACCGGTAGGCAGGTTTTTCAACTGTCCACAGCCATCATATATGAGACACTTACTTTTTTTTTTTTTTTTAACCATATGAGCATTAGTGAAGGTCAATTATATGAAGAAAGGCTAAAATGGCTGAAGCGGTCCTTTAAAGGTTTCATGACATTAATTTTCCTTTATTTTTATAACCCGCTTTTCTTTTAGGTTTTATGACCTCAATTACACTTCAAAAACTTGAACTTCAGTGGATTTTCTGTGGTCTGGACTCTGGACTGGAGTTTTCTCTAGGCTTTGGAAGCCTTTGGAGCTGCAATGAAAACAGGCAAAGCAGTGAAAACAGTGACATCTGCTGGCAAATCCCATCGACATAAATGGGATTTGCTGGCTCTTACATCACAAACAGCAGAAAAATCATAGCACTTGTTTGAGCCAGAAAACCCCAGACCACAGAAAATCTACTGAATGTTAAAAGTTCAGGTTCTTATTTTTTGTCACAATCCCATTAAGTGTGGCAAGCGATTATTATTATGCCATGACAGTAATTTAGCTATGATTATTATGTTATGGAAAGGAGAATTCACTGCAATGATTTTAATACTGGAAAGTGACACAATCAAGAAGTTTATTTAACTCATCAATATTTGGAAATCACTGCAACCAAAATAAGTAAAGTGTGCCATGAAAATTAAATAAATGTTTAGATAAAAGGAGCAACTTGCTATGTCCAACACAAGCAGTCTGCAAATAATAATGACTGCTTGGATGTCTGTAGGGTTGGTGTACCAGACAAAATTCCCCAAAACAGTCCAATTGCTACAAGACTACGACAAAAAAAAATCATTGTGGTAGAAATATTTTCCACAGACTCAAAGCTGTTCATTAAAAAATAATGATAATGTTTGAGTGGAACAAACAAACAAAACAACAAACAAAACAAAAATAATGATAAGCGATAAATGTCATGAATACATCATTAAAAAAATATACTACTGTATGTGGTAGAGAGAGTAGAGAGTAGAGACACAATTTGGCTCTGTTTTGTTCAAGTGCTGAAGAAGGGTGTCATGGCCAAAACACATTCTACCAGAAACTGTATAAAATCGATTCAAGATTTGTTGCGAGTGCTGGAAAAATGTATGTCATTACTATAGTAGACCGGTGCCTGGCTGTACAGCGCCGAGTCGGTAACAAAGTTGAAGATCTATGCTCCACCTGGCTATGAAATACCCGTTGTACCCGTGTACCCATTCCGCCCATCTGTACCTCTTTTATGCCCATATATGGAGATTTCTGTATTTGTCTCTCTGTGTCACTTTATTCCATGGAGTTCTGTCAGGCATGCCCAAATATAGAGTGTTGTGATGTCAGAAGTTAGGCCAGATCCATATACAGTATGGAGCATGGGCAGGGGCCCTGTCCAGAAGTTGGTGGGGCTAACGGTTCTCGAGTTACGTGCATTACAGCCGTACGTACACACGTACGTACATACAGACCGAGACGTGGGGCATTTATAGATAGATGGGCAGGGGCCCTGTCCATAGCCCGGGCAGAGGCCTTTTGTAGCGGTTTTGGACAACCGTGGGTCTGACCGACTCGACACCAGGCACTGCACTTGCTGTGGGGGTGTGGAACGCGTGTGTCCAATTCGGTGGGGCTACCGGTTCTCGAGTTACGTGCATTACAGCTGTACACACGTACAGTACGTACGTACGTA
Source organism: Protomyctophum bolini (assembly GCF_963924005.1). Lineage (NCBI taxonomy): Eukaryota > Metazoa > Chordata > Actinopteri > Myctophiformes > Myctophidae > Protomyctophum > Protomyctophum bolini. Next base: position 17,805,861 of record NC_137883.1, on the reverse strand, counting down.
AATACATACATACAGACAGATAGAGACGTGGTGCTTTTATAGATCAGATATATAGACAGACAGACAGATATATCTAGTAGATTAAAGAAAAGGCTCAGTAAAGTAAAGTCACAAGTCAGAGTAAAATCCTTAGTGTTAATTCATCCATTTGAAACACTATGTACAGATGTAACAACAAGCAATTAACATAGGCCAACAAAGGGCAGTAACCAGATCAGAACTGGGGTATATCGCAAGCCATGAATATACTGTATGTATGAAGTCTAAGTACGACAGTGGCTGTTATTATCGACATCACTATGCAAATGCTGCGCAATGACTGATCGGACAAACCAGAAGAGCTACAGTAGGGCTAAGAGCCCAGTGAGCCCACACAGTAAAACCCAGAGTATTACTTTAACTCTGAGAGTGTACTTTTAGGACACTTGGTTGGCACAGGAGTAAAGCTCCTCTCCACCACCGGAGTCTAGCTGGGGTTCCATTCCCCTGTTGTGAGACCCATGTCAGGGGAGAGAAGCCGGGCAGGCAGGGTGATTTATGTCACTGCATGTACTCCTATGGGCTATTCTTTGGGAGTTTTTGATCGCGATAAACAATAGTGATTATCGTTCCCTACTGGCGCAGTAGGGTACAACAGTGATAACACAGAAATGTGTCGGGAGGATTCATTGGCATAACGCCTAAATTGGGGTACAAAGGGTACAAATGATTGACTTCTCTAGGAGAAAATAAAAGTCTCCACTCTCCATCAACTTGGTACCAACCTAGAACTGGCTGTCACAACATGGGCTGGTTCTCACCATAATTACAGTAGCTTCATAGCTGGAGCCAATTCTTACAGCCAAGCAGATGGTGGAGAGAGGTGTGAATCCAGCCGTGAAGAGATACGTACTCAGATTTATAAGTATAGCAATACCACAACATGAAAATGGTAGTAAAAAGTATTAAGAGCCTGTATAAAAAAGTTAACTTGAATAAAAGTAAAAATGTATTGGCATCAATTATACTTACAGTATAACAGTATATTTTTCTAAATCGCAATGCATATTTTCAATGCATATTATGCAAGGGTTTAATTGGTTAATATTATTATTATTATATTTCAAAGAATTTTCTTTGGCGTTTTTTGCCTTTATTGATAGGGTACAGCTAGACAGGAAAGGGGGAGAGAGATGGGGGGGAAGACATGCGGCAAAGGCCGACGGGCTCGGGACTCGAACCCGCGACAACTAATTGATTCAGTATGTTTTTTCACTTGTCTGTCATTATACGTACTTAAAAGAATGTCATGCCTGAAAAAAAGGCATTCACTGCTAATGACAGTAGCTGATCAGTTGATCTGCACAGATTAGTGCAGTGGTTTTCAAACAGTCTGGGGACCACCAGTTGTCCTTGAGGGGGTTCCAGGTGGTCCCCAGCTCTATCAAACTCAATTCAATGTTAATATTATTCTAAGTGACAAGTCACATTTATGTAATTGACTACATACCCCCAACCTTCAGAGAAACAGCACTATGAGATGTAACCAAACCAACATATCAAATGGAGCTATTGCACGAATGGAACCTCACATTGTTCATGTTCTCCATATATTACAGATGGGATTGTCTTCCTTCTACACATATAAACCTATCATCCACAAGCATGCAATTCAGACAAGATTATATTTCTAGTCTTGATTCATTCAACAAGGGCAATACGAAATTATGAAGAGAGTAATTACACAATTACTTTAACACGAGGAAACATATTTTGATATAATGTAAAAACTATTATTTGCCAAATGACTAATTAAGTGACATCCACCAGTGACTGAGGTAGGGCATGTGTTCTAATCTAGATGACATGTTCTAGGTACATTATGTGTTATAATCTAGATGACATGTTCTAGGTATGTGTTCTGTGAATCCTGTCTAATTGATACTGCTCTACAATGGCATATCCTAGTACTGACAAGTCTGACATTGTTCCATTATCAATACTTACAAGGCTAATAGGGAATGGGATGTACAGTAAACTTAGTGGTCTTTCTACAGTATAGTACAATGTATGTGTGTGTACACTGTGTGTGTGTGTGTGTGTGTGTGTGTGTGTGTGTGTGTGTGTGTGTGTGTGTGTGTGTGTGTGTGTGTGTGTGTGTGTGTGCGCGCGCGCGCACGTGTAAATGCCCCATTTGTGTTACTGTCTTTAAACATCCATATGCAACATCACCCAATCATAAACAGCAGCACCCTTTATATTTATCTTACACTGTCTCGTCTTATACACAAAAAGCTTAGTTTATCGGAGTGAGACAGAAGGACAGTAATTGGGAGACTTCTATCAATAAGAGTACAGTAATGGGGTCCTACTTTTTGTATGCTGGGGTTCTCCTCTGTCTCTTTGGCAGGATGGCTTCCCTAGGATTGCTGTCGTCCGCTTTACAGAGTGCCACCATGAGCTGCCACTCGACCACCCCGACCTGTTGGTGCACAAGAACACTGGATTACAAAGACAAACGCATAGAAACCAACAAACGAAACAAACGTCAATGACAGGCAACAGATCATTTTGTTGCGTGAAACAGAGCACAGATAAAGGCTGGACCTTTGAGTCACTAGGGAGTAGAGAGACCTCTTTCCATGGCTTATAAGCATCTATCCAACCATCAAACATTACCTCACAATGTTGTAAAGCCATTTCACAAAGGAGATAAACAATTTGAAAATGGCCTTTCATCTAAAAACCACTGCTCTGCCCTGTATACAAGTATGCCAAATGTCTTCTCCATACATACAGTAAACCATACATTCACTATTGAAATCTAATCTAGTCTTTAATCTTTATGTCCTTGTCTCAACTTCAACAAATCATTCCGTTCCTTCCACCTCATGCAATAATAAATGTTTTATTCTTCCTGCTTTGAAAGAAATAACAAATAAAATTCAAAAACTATTCACAAACGAAATAGCAGCACAAAACCAGCTGGGATACATTTGGGAGGAAATGTTGTCTGGAACCTCAGCTTATTGAACAAGGTTCAAGCCACGTGCATGTGTACGCGCTCATGTGTGTGTGTGTGTGTGTGTGTGTGTGTGTGTGTGTGTGTGTGTGTGTGTGCGTGCGTGTGTGCACGCACGCACAGTACGCATAAGCAGACTGGACATGAGGTAACATAAGCAGACTGGACATGAGGTAACATAAGCAGACTGGACATGAGGTAACATAAGCAGACTGGACATGAGGTAACATAAGCAGACTGGACATGAGGTAACAAAGGAAGTGGTCAATAGTCAGTACAGCAACATGGTCCTGCGGTTAGGAAAAATCATTTTCAAACATCAAGCTGTTACAGCAGTAAAACTTAAAGTTGCTAGCATCACTGCTGCAGCAGTGAATAAAGACTCTGAGCTAGGTGTTACATCTGTTGTGCATCAAACACACAGGAGAAAATTACAATTTAGATCCAGAGTGACAGTGAGCAAGTTCCCCCCCCACACACACACACACACACACACACACACACACACACACACTCAATGGAGAGAGAGAGAGAGAGAGAGAGAGGTCATGAAATGTTTTTTATCTCATCCACAAAATCAAATTTCCATGTGGCTGTCTAGGGCCACGCATGGCAAGCAGCATGATGTTACTTGTCATCGGGTCTACCATTGAGCCTGTCACACATGATTAGGATACATCTTAAACTGAGTGCAGGACATAACCGTTATAATAGGCAGGCCTTTGGCCAATTGGGGCGGAGCAACACGAAAAACCGAACACATTCTACCATACAATTGTGAAAACTGTACGTCCTTCTGTCAGCATCCATTCTTCTCCTCAATAGGCTGGCCAATCAATCTGAAATGTATTGCACATGGGCATTGAGTGTTAGCATATGCAGGGACTGACAAGGCAGATTTTTCTCCAGACAGGGACTGACGAACCAGACATTTTCCATTTCCGAAATGTAAGCTGTTTATTAACTTTGTTGCCAAGTCTGTGCAGAATCGTGACATCCGATTCCCATGATGTCTGCATGTAGTTGGGGCGCACACATCCCTAGGTATGGACTAGTTATAGTACCGTATACACACTATAGTCATTTCAACAACTTAAAGTCTCTATACCAAACTAAGTGGTCGACTCTGTGCTTTATCCGCTCTTTTTTCCCCTAGAGCAAATGTCTTCCTTGAAAATAGCTGATCTAAAGACTCACACTCCCCCCCCCCCCCCTAGAATAGGGATGCAAGGGTTCAAGTAGTTGTATAAAATACAAAGCCGTGTTAGACTGATAAAATAATACAGAAATCCCACATTCAGACACATCCATGCCAAACGGGTTGTCATCCTATCCCATTACGTCACACTAAACAATAGAATCCTCAGGGTTCATTTATCAATGTGTACACTCTCCGAGTTAAACACACATTGTAGGACAGCATGAGGTGAACACACGTGGCCTGCATGCACACCCGCTGACCTCCAGCAGGCATCTCTCCTCTGTGTACACTTTCTGCCATAGTGGACACCAACAGGCTCATTACAACAACCATGTTTAGATTTAGACACTTACTCTGCTCCTCTTCACACACTTTGCTGAACACAACCACAATAGAGACTCCCAGCACTTTAACCTATGAGTGAGGTTGCCCTCAAGTGTGTGTGTGTGTGTGTGTGTGTGTGTGTGTGTGTGTGTGTGTGTGTGTGTGTGTGTGTGTGTGTACCCACTTGTATTACTTTATTAGTGAAAATGTCCCCCTAAGAATACTGTACCACCAGGTAGTAGAATTTGAGAAATAGACATTGTAAAATATTTTCCAGGTTTGCACCGGTGTCGTCACCAAAGGTTGTCGATCTACAAGCTCATGTCTCTGTGGAGAGCTTGTAGATCGGGAAGTTTTTGTGTATGCATACTAAGTATAACTCAGGCCTCAGGGTTAGAATGTTGACGTCCTCAGCCTCACAAGTATAGTAATACGTGTGTGTGTGTGTGTGTGTGTGTGTGTGTGTGTGTGTGTGTGTGTACTCTGCTCTTATCCTCAGGGGTTACAAAGAGACACTTTAGTAAAGGGCTAGATAAAGTGATTTTCCATTCAGGAGCCATGTTGTCACCGCTCAGTGTTAATTCCTCCCCTATACGCTACATTAAGCAAAAAGGTTACTGTTAACAGATTCCCTCGCGTTTCTCAATGGGCCATCGCTTGCTTCCCGTCCCCTCTAATTTTCCAGGGCCGGGGTATCAAGTGCGTCACTCAGCGCCCATGGCCTTACTTCACACCCGGCTGGTGTGGCTTGAAATCACATGACGTATGAAAAGGCTATAGTGGCCAAAACAATCAGTGGGGTCCGACTCGTGCCTGGGAGCCAATCAGAGAACCATTGTGGGCAGCTGTCCTGCTCCTATAGGTTCACCAGCCTGGGAAGAGTGTGCAGACCATGCACGGAAGAGATGACAGCCTCGTGCATTGATCATATGACAGGCAAGGAGAAGAAGAGACAATACAGTGTGTGAGTGTGTGTATGTGTGTGTGCGCGTGTGTTCACAATGATCACGCCAATGAGAGTGGAAGAGGTGGCTGTCCCCTCGTGGCCGACGCATGGCACGGTGCACTGCGGCTGCACATCCACACATTCAGAATCACTAGGATTTTTTTATTGTTGCATCACATTTCAAGTAAGGTGAGTGCAATTCTTGGTTGTGCAGGCTCATCATTGCAGTTTAAAAAGATATAGAGAGAAGAGCATAAAGTGCTTAATATATATGACTAATCTCGGCATGATTCAATGTGAGTGCATACAAATAAATAAAAAGGTTGTGAATGTACACATATAAAGGAGTCCCTATTAAAACAAACAAATTCAGTTCAGTCTGTGACTGCGCAGTGTCACCAGACTTAGATCTCGTTCAGCAGTCCAATTGCTGACAAGTAGAAATTGACAGTTCAAGAGTCTGGTGGTACTACTTCCGATTTTCCGGTAACGTTTGCCTGGCCGTGGGTGCGCCAACGGATTGAACAGGCAAAGGCTGGGGTAGTTGTCCCTGATGATGCTTTCAGCCTTAGCCACACAATATGTCTCTTGTGTATTTCATTGGAGGGGGGGGGAGCTCCCCTCCCACGATGCACTGCGCTGTTCTCACCACACTCTCTGCAGTGCTTTGTGTTCCGCGGTGGTGCAGTTTCCGAACCAGTCAGTGGTGCCGCAGTGGTGAAACGCTCTGAACAGCACGTCTCTTGGGTTGAGAGATAAAAGTATGTGCGTGCTATATGTGGTGATTCCGCGCCACAATGTACTTTATACTATGTGAGAAAGGCAATTCATTTTATGTGCATCAAGGTCCAATGTTCCCATCCTGCAGTATTGCTCAGTAGTATAGTGGTCACGTCACATACACCTTTCATTCTATTAATACAGTCTGTCATATAGGAGCACTGATGAAGCCCCAATGAGCAGATTGGTTTGTGACTCAAGGTGGACAAAACTGCTCAAGTGTCCTTGAGAGAGGCACTTAGCCTAAATTGCTCCAGTAATTGTTCGTTGACATAAATGGGTAATGTGTGAAATTACATACATTGCCCAGCGAGGTAGACCAATGATCTAAGATCATAAGGTGATTCTTTGGTACCTCCCTATGGACCGTTTGAGATCAAAAGTTAATGTGATGACATGGGTCTAACAAATAAAAGTGTGTGTGTGTGTGTGTGTGTGTGTGTGTGTGTGTGTGTGTGTGTGTGTGTGTGTGTGTGTGTGTGTGTGTGTGTGTGCACAAGAGAGAGAGATCTTGTGTGTATGTGGGCCCACACGTGTGCAATAACTTATAATCGGACTTATTAGGTTATCACACAGTTTAGAAATGCTGCCGTTATGCCAATTCGTGAATTCCCTCACACTTGTAGTGTTTTCACTATCGACTCCTACTGGTTCACCTGCCAATATGGAGCTTCACCTGCAGGGTGTGTCAGGCTGGCAGCACACCCTATTCCTCACATTTCAACACCCCCACTGACAGGCAGGCGCCTTGCCAGCCAGTAGGAGTTGCTGGTGCACTGCCGACAACGATGAACCTCCCGCCTGTCTTCCCTGCTGTAAACACAGCCAATTGTGCTCGTATGGACACCAAACAAGCCGGATGCTCTCTGAAAGATTCAAAATGTCTAGTCTCCTTGGTGGTGGACAGGAACCTATACCCCTGTGCCACCCAGCCGAGACAATTATCTAGGACTGAAAAGGAATGTACAATGCCAGGGACGTTACATTTATCTGTGTCTTTTTCCCGTGTCATAGTAAACTATGTACTGTAAGCCAAATAAAAAGATTGAATATACAAAGACATGACAAGGACAATGAACCATAATGACAAGTGGCTTTCGAATTTTGATAGACTCCCATTCAGGAAATACATCCATACAGTATATAAATACATACAGTATATTAAAAAGGCAGACAATAGTTATCATAGGCACCAAATCATTACAACAAGAGCAGACCCATGCATACTCCACTCAAAGGCGGCAACCGCCCCCCCTCCAGGCGGCAGGGCCACCGCCCCAAGAAGTGGCCCGACACAACGCATCGAGACCCCTGCCCGGGCGACCATCCCCCCATACCCAAAGGGCAGACAAGCCCCCACCCCAAAGCAGAGCACCCACTAGGGAAGAATGCTGGCATATAAGATATCTAAGGTTGGCACGGAAAACCTCCAAGTACCGTGGCAGACAATGTTGGTCCAATATGATTCAAATAAGGGTCCCAAATTTTGTAGAAAGTGTCCAATTTAGAATGCAACATGCATGTAATGTATTCACAAGGAATACAGTCCATTATAATGTTATGCCATGATTTCTTTGATGGAGCAACATCCTTGATCCAAAACAAAAGAATATTTTTCCTAGCAGCAAACGTTAATAAGTTGAACAACCTCTTATGTTTGACATCAATGACATGATCATCTGGGAGACCAAGTAAAAGACACAACGGATCTAAATCGATTGAGACACCAAAAATAACAGAGAGTTCTGACACAATGTCATACCAATAGTTCTGAAGCTTCACACAGGACCAAAGACAGTGAACGTAATTACCAATCTCTGTCTTGCACTTAAAGCAAAATGGGGACGCAGTGACATCCATCTTGTTCTTGAGAGCAGGAGTTATATATACGATGTAATATTCTGAACTGGATGGATTTAGTTCGGTTACAAACTTAAATCTGTTTTGCATAGGCCCACATATCTGCCAAGTCCTCATCATGAATAGAGACGTCCAGATCTTTTTCCCAGGACTGCTTAGTAATCTGAGAGGATATAGATGAGTATAGGAATTCAATACGTCACAGAAAATGAAATTTGTTTCTTAGATAATTGCAAAGAGAGGGCTCGTTCTACCTGTGAAGCGGAACTATTGGCTAAAAGTGAAGTGTCCTCAGTAATAAAATGTCTAATTTGTAAATACCTGAAGAATTCTGATTTTGGCAACCCATGACGCTGCTGCAATTGTGTGAAAGACCTCATGGTTTGGCCATCAAACAGGTCTCCAAGTTTGGTAATGCCCTTCTCATGCCAGGTCTTAAAGCCTGCACCTGAGACAGTGTCCCGGCCTAAAGTCAGACTCAGGGTTGCCTACCACTGGAGTAAGGGGAGATGTCAATTTAGCACGGCCTTCAATATTACGCACAGACCTCCAGGCTTTGACTGAACATAGAGTGATGGGGTTAGAACAAAATGTCTTAATAAACTTAAGGTCCTTTATGAATAATAGATTCCAAAGAGGGCAGATTCCTCTATTGTTGCTAAAGTCTTATTCATGCTTGGTTGCATGATGTGTTGCTCACCGAAAATAGCCGATCTACAAGTTGTAGATCTACATCTACAATCCAGAGATTGTAGATGTGCCATTTCTGGTCAAGTATGCATTAAGCCTAGTATTAAGCATTGTGGGTCAGATTAGCTGGTTCGTTGATGGCTTTCTGTAGCTCTACTGATTATTGTCACAGTATTTTAAGTATTCTATGCAATGACCCAGGGGTATAGTGGCTGAGGTATAGAGCGGATCAGTCCCAGTATGTTCTGCTGCACTCCTTGCCTATATTTGGATGTTAGGATGAGGGCTGGATCCCTCAGTCTGTGTGTGACAGATGGCCCACTGCCAATAGGCAAATGTGACCACATTTCTCATCCAGAGGTGCGTGTGTGTGCGTGTGTATGTGTAGGATTTTTGTGTGAGGTATCGTGTCTCTCGTGTGTGCATGTGGGGTGTGAGGTTATGGGGGTGGGGGGACTAGTGCTGGGGGGGAGAGGATTGTTGGGGGTGGGTCAGGCTGCAATTGGGATGTCCAGAGAGTGTGACCAGGCGAAAGCTGCTTAACGCCCCAGCTGTTCAGCTCCCCACGGCCTCTCCAGTGTAAGAGTTTCAACCACAAACAACTATGTACACACACGCTTATGTTTTCATAGTTATTTACATGTACACACGCTTCAATAACAGACCGCACGTCGCACGAGGTTAGCAGCTCTTTGATGACAGATGATGGTTAATCTGTTCCATAGGTCATGTGGTAACTATAATTGGTGATTTAGAAAGATCTCATAAATGTACCAAACAGAGTGGTAATCCTCCCATTATAGTCTACACATTAAAACCCTCAGTGCTAATTCAACTCTCTGAGAGTGTGAAAATGGACCCTTATGGGTCTGCTTTTACAATCTAGATTACATCAGAAATACACTTTGGAAGTTTTGGTAGAAGTTTGGGTTGATTGAGATGTGTGAGAGATATCTTGAATAGATGAAACAGGTCTCAAAGTTTTTAATACATGAATTAACTCAAACTAAAGGTTATTCTGCCAATGAATTACAAAATCCAACAGCATTATATTTTAGGTATACTATCATTTCTAACATGCACAACACTTATAATTAACGGAGCAACTACTGAAGATATCTCAGTAGTGAGTATGAGTTACATCATGGCAAGGTAACTACACAAGTATCACTTTAGCTGTGAGGTCCATAAATATTATGTTTTTAAAATATACAATAAGTGACTTAGTAATTGCAAAAGTAAACGTGTTACCCAGGGGGAGAGTACAGCAAACACTGCTGACCTTTGAGAGATCTGCTAAGTACATGTCATGAAGATATACTGTACGGTAGTGCATTCCTAATGCCCACCTATGCCAACACGAAAGGTTATCTGTGTACTTACCGTATGGTTTTACACTGTAGGACAGGTTGTGCACAATCCATGTGTATTGTCAATGTGTGTTTTTCTGTGTGTCATAAACTAGCATACCCCTCGTAGTGTTGCTTCCCAAACAGTTAATGGATACTGTGTTATAACAAGTAAGACGCGCAAACGCGGGAAGCGAACGCAGCAAGTTTTTTTTATATATGGAGCTGAGTGATTTGTTTGTGATTGATGCAACACACTCCATATTTGGACGTATAGCTGCTTTGGGGACTCCTTATATGGCTATGGCTGAGTCATGGTGACATGAGTGTGATGGCGTGGTCCAACTTGTATTCCATTATGGGCAGGTGGTGTAACAGCGGGACAGACACACAGACAGACAGACAGACATGATCTGCTAGGTCTCATAGTTAGTGCTCACTGCATTCGCAACCACTGGTTCTCAGGTTTGGGGACCCTCAGGGGTCCTTGGGGGAGGGGGGGGGGGCGGATTCCAAGCAGACCCTAGCTAAATGTTTGATAGTTAGTTAGGAACCAAATTAACCCCTATGGATCTGGAAGTCAGAGATTCCGTTTTCGTTTAATTTGTACTCTCAGCGTTCAAATAACAGTGAAGATTGGGGTCCCAGAGATCGTATAAAATGGGGGACTGTGATCCAATCTATATCAAACTGGGGGTTCTTTAACTTTAAAAAAAGGTTGAGAAATACTGTTATAATCCGTCAGGGTTGCTAAAGTAACATGGGCCATCTATCACTAACAAGGCAGAGCAGGGGCAATGGTTAGGAATTCTTCTCCACTCCAGAGGCACTCAATCAGACCCGATATACAGTAACGCTTACATACATAGCACAGCACAACTCAAGCGAAACAATTACATTGGAAGTTTTGAACACATTCAATCTGTGGTTCTCAAACTTCTTCATGTCGAGGACCCTCAAATCGATATGTATTTTGCCCCATAAGAGAAGATTTGTCAAAAGTGTGTGTGTGTGTGTGTGTGTGTGTGTGTGTGTGTGACACCAGCGCACAGCTAAATATAAAAGCATTATGACTAACTTCAAGTTAAGATACCTTTTTTGTGTTAAATTAAAACGTTAAAAAGCCACATGAGGATATATTACACGCTGTTCTAAACGGGTAAGCGCCCGTAAATGGCTTTTTAACGTTTGCATTTTGTAACATTATGCCCAAGAAACAATAAAAGTATTTTAACTATACAGTATCATTGGCTTGCTGTGAGTGTGCTTGAAGTTAACCAGAAAGTTATTAACAGTTTTAGCCCACTCCAGCCTATTTGCCTAAAAATACCATTGCCTCACCAGAAATAGGGCTGCTCGCTAGTCATTCAGCGCATGTTTACACGGTGGGAAACACTGTTTACACTTCCAGTCCACAAAATTACATCACATCGTGAAGGAGGAAACTTTGATCAGTTATGTCTGATTTATACTTGATTGCGTGCCGTGTCGCACACACACCAAAAACAGCCGATTTACAAGCTCAAAGCATGAATCACCACGACACGCTGTGAGTTTGGAAATCTGCAATGTTTGGCACTGGCAAACATTTAAGTATACAGTAATAAGTGCCAGTGTAGAAATCAGCCTTTAGTTCTTGAGTAGCAGCCTCAAAATCCAAAAGTTGAAAATGCCACAGGCCATTGTGAATTTAGAGGCAAATAAAATAACAGGTTTTTGGCTAATATACTTATTATGAAACAAAGTTATGCAGTATTCACAGGACAACACGCACAGCTGTGTTCCTTGGTTAGCTGCTAGTGACTTTAGCCAAATATGCACTGCTGATGACAGAGTTGCTACACAAGCCAAGTGACTGCAGCCGTAGAAAGGAGAATCCTAGGCTTAACACTTTAGCTACACATGGTTGAATGGAAACATCCATTGAAGATCTGTAATTAAACTATCTCTCTGGACCCACAGACTATTATGTCCAGCCAAATTGACTTGGTGCAGGCATGGCCAAGTTGGCCTGCTTGGCTGCAAGCAGTGGCGATTCTCTCCATGGATATTACAACATAATAAGCCACACCAAAAGACTCTTTCGCACCTTGGCTACTCCTAGTGTCGAAGGGTGAAAGACCAACTTTCCCATCAAAGGTTCCCTTTTAAGAGCGTGGCACGGGGAGATCGAGGCAGCTCACTGTTTGAGAGTCATCAAGCGTGAGATGTTAAGTGTAGCATGAGAGAACATCAATACGCTATATAACACCACACCATCCACCAAAATCCCACCAAAATCCCTCAGTGTAATTCACACAGTCACTGTTGGGTGGAAACCTCGTACAGTATGTTACTTTTAAACCTCGTACAGTATGTTACTTTTCAGTAAATGCAAAACAATGGATTGCAAGGGATCCAATGGTGCATTTATGTATATAGTGCCTTTATTCAAAGCACTTTACAATGTGTAACAATGTGTACAATTATAGAAAGATGAAATACAGAGACACACACACACACACACACACACACACACACACACACACACACACACACACACACACACACACACACACACACACACACACACACACACACACACACACACACACACACACACACACACACACACACACACGCGCACGCACACTCATATCAGGGCTGAAATTCTCAATAAGCCTCCTTTTGAACTCCAGCCAACAGCTCAGTACTGTGTGAGTCAGGAAGGTCTCACCTGGTTCCTGCCCTTCAGATGGACTAAGATAAGCCCAAGAGTGCTTTGAGTATTTAACAAACAAGCCTAAAACAGCCTCCACTCCCAAGCGTACCCCAGGATCCAGGTCTGGGGTTATATAGACTGTTTAGGTAGAAATGATTGGTGGCTGTTCCTTTCACTCGCCCGCCTGATGCACCACTTCATAAAGACTGCACTTAAATTCTTAGGCCATCGGAGAGGCAGACGGTTGATGTAAACCTAGTAAATAGCTCATTCATCAAGTCTCCAGAGTACATGTCACCCAGAAATAAATGATTTGCTGCAAAAACAAACCTTTACCACCCCAAAGTCAGACTTTATGGCATTGGCATTTGGCGAGGTTGCCAGATAAAAGTACTGCCTTTTTCACAAACAAGGATGGAACACTTTCACTCTAGAGGCATGCATTTTTCTTCCAAATGCCAGCAATGGTAAGAACTATACACATATTCAAAAAATGTCGATTCTCTGAAACTGTTGGTCCAATCAGTTTCCGAGTTATGCCCAACGACATACACACACAGAGGAATCCGTGAATAAATAAGAAGATATTGACGGAACCCAAGATATTGTCAATACTATTAATGGATCCCTTTCAGTGATCAACTAACTTGCACTTCAGAATATATTATGACAAAAATAATAATTATGGCAGTCACAATAAAGGTCCTAAACCTTTAAACAGAATCTATGGGTTTTATGCATATGCAGAAACAAGTGTTCATAGTGGCCCGGAACAAACTGTTCAATCTAAGGCCATTGATTTGATAAGAAAGCATGGAATGTATTCAATTCTAGTTTAATGTAATATCAGGCCCTTTCACTTTACCTCAATGTTACATCACGGCACAATGTTTACTCTGCACCACTCCGAGATACCAGGCTCTCCTATCAGTAAATATGAGCTTATCTCTTGAGTTTGCAGAGCATAGACTCCATAAGTATGTACTTATGGGGCTTACACTCATGACACCTACATGGTGTATAACCTGGACCTGGTGTGTACTGTGTAATGCAAGAAAACACAATTTGCCTTGATTTTTCTAACCAATATGTCATATGTCCATCCATCCATCTTCAACCGCTTATCTGTAGTTGGGTCGCGGGGGCAACAGCTCCACCAGAGTGTTCCAGACTTCCCTCTCCCTACGTCATATGCAGACGAGCAAATCGGCAAATCAATCACATGTCGGTGGGAGCGTGTGGCCAATAAGGGCACTTAAGCACTTGGCCAGAAGATATCAAAGCTCTACTGATTGGCCAGTATGAGATGATTCATGATGATGTACGATGACAAGAGCGCCCCTCACTTCACACGGGTGTGATTTCTATAACTAAATTCAGTGCAGGAGCAGCCTGATGGGGATTTTCCACTAGACGTTTAAAAACCGCCAAGTGCAGGACAGCTACGATATCAGAGACGGTCTCGTAATGTACTATGAAAACTCCCCTCCATGTTTTTCTTCACTTTGTGGATGTTGAACTCTGCCATTGCAGCAACATAAAGACCTTTTCATGCTCCATCTCTTCAAAACAACATACGGTTCCCATTTCCTCCTCGAGCACTATGAGCTACGGACAACATATACTCAACCATGAGCCCACCACCACGTATGATATAGTGGCATAATTACACCCTGTCCACACACTTTCTGTGAGGTTCTACTTTGGAGATTTACTTTGGCAAAGTCAGGTACTGTATCTGTCTGACAGCTGCTATTTCGTATTCCTCTGCTCCTACATACATGAAATATAAAGCTATCGCTATCAGCGTTAGATCATCATATCTACTGTTGATATTCTGTATACCCACCATATGCCCAATTACAGGTCATTGGTACATTATACATAATCTTGTTGCTGTCGGGGGGAAACCAAACCACCTAACTTTTTCTAACAATTATTTAGGTTTTAGATTTAGATTTTCTTTTGCATAAATCAGTGCTATTGAATACCATTTACATCTGTGTGTTGTTTTGAAAATATTGAACCAATGAAAAGTAGTAAAAGGTGCTTCGGACAAACTCCATTGGACCCTCAATGCTGCTAAAGCAACAAACTCCACCTCTCCCTGTCTCAATGCTGCTAAAGCAACCAACTCCACCTCTCCCTGTCTCAATGCTGCTAAAGCAACCAACTCCACCTCTCCCTGTCTCAATGCTGCTAAAGCAACCAACTCCACCTCTCCCTGTCTCATGGCAATATATAAAGTCACAACACCAACTTTGATGAGGCAGTATTGCTTTGTTATCAAAATATATGTTTTTCTTCATTTCCTGAAAAATGTTTATTTTACATTTCCTTTTGGAGTTGGTTGGTTTCTTACCGACAGCAGAGATATATGCCTCAATGTATCTATTACAATTACATGATCTATTACATGATGATACTTATGCCTATACATCTACTAGGCCGATGCCCATTGGGGAAGATGCCTGTTGGGAATGAATGTCCCTCCGGTTATGCAATACCTGTTGTACTTGTTGTCAGACTACGTAGTTAGTGTATACATTAGAATATAATATATGTAATATATTATATTACACAAACTATGACGCCCTGCCCTATTTGGGGCCATGCTTGTCGGGACTGATGCGAGTCATGCCATTTATATTCCTTTTCTCTGCCAATTCCCATCGGGTCCGCACAGTGGAAAATATGTGAATATGTGGTTCTGTTTTCTGCATCTTCATCTGTGACTCCTGGAACCCCTTTATCTGGCACCTTTATGCCGTGTCTCTCACCACTTTCCATAAGCCTATTCCTCTTCTCCCCTCACGTGGCAGTTCCATCTTCATCATCTTTCTCCCAATGTATCACTCATTCATCTTGTCCAAACCATCTGAACCTTGTGCTGGTGCTATTGCTTTATCCCCAAACATGCTAACCTGGGATGATCCTCCAATGTAGTCATGTATGATCATGTCCCACCTCCTCTGACCTCACAACACACATCCTCCAATGATCCCAAAGATCCCCCCCCCCCCCCCCCCCCCCAATGGGGGGGGGAGCTTCGCACCAGATCAGTCTCTATCCTTTTAATACTCTATGCCTCCAACTCTGCACAACACACATCCTCCAATGATCCTCCAATGTAGTCATGTATGATCATGTCCCGCCTCCTCTGACCGACCTCCAACTCTGCACAACACACATCCTTGGTTTTGAAGTTGATCAGTCATCAGACAGTTCTCCAGATATCATGAGAAAAGGAGGCACTGGAGCAGCTCAGACAATTTCAGCCCTTACTTAACAGGGAACTGGTAAAAAGCGACAACGTTCCGATGTTTCAGTTACATCTTCGCCAGGTCATGTAACTGAAACATCGGTGTGGCAATGACCAACAGAGACCAGTGCAAGCAGCTCGCAGATCTCGAGGGCACTCGAAGGATAATTGCCATATGACGCTCATTCATATACACTATGCAAACACGACCAATCCAAACTTTATTTATATTTCCTGTACTACTACCAGTTCAAACACTAAGCAAACCTGACCAGTCCAAAAGCCCTTTCTTTCATATATTTTCATCATAAGTTTTCTTTTTTTCTACATTTTTGAAAACGTTTTAGTTAACGGTTAAAGTTAACTTCTACTCTTACTTTTATCCGTGTTTCATGCCTACTGCAGCGCTGCTACAGTATGACAAGTGACAACTGAACTTCCCTCGGGATCAATAAAGGTCTCTCTATCTACATGGCTTACATGTAGATAGGAACATACCATGGACAGGCTGGCTCCTAACTATTGTCCTGGGCTAATGTTGGTCTTTTCATTGTTTGGCATAGCCTATACTCTTTGACGTCATGGCTATCCTTGATCATGTCAATATGTCACCACTGACAGGCAAAGCAACAACTGTTCTAAAACTGCAGATGAATAGAGTTCATATCCAGTGGTGGAAAGTAACTAAGTACATTTACTTAAGTACCTATGAATTTAAATACGATTTTTAAACCATTTAGGCCTGACGTCCAAATAAAAAAAACGTTCGCTCTGAAAGAATATATATTCAAAGATTTGTGGCGCATTTTTACGATTTTTCAAAAATAGCAGACCTACAAGCTCTGAGCTTGTAGGTCTTTCTACTTTCGATACCAACCAATACTTTTGTACATTTACTCAAGTACATTTAGAATTCTGGTAAAAGAATTGAGTACTTTTTCCACAACTGGTCATATCAAAACATCTCTGACAATGCCAACTAATACAGCCATAGCTAGAGCCACAGCATCAGGGTAAAGCACTTAAAATTATGAAAGCACATGAAATTAGTTTTTCAACTGGTTTGAAGTTAGGGATGTCAATACATTGTACGTACCCCTCCAATACAGCGGCAACTATGATAAAAGTGCCTCACAATGATAAATGGAATAGAAGTGGCAGCAAGTACAGTACAGAAAAACATTGTGGTGGTATTGGCAGCTCAGGTCTCCCTCACCTTGTAACTTCTTTCACAGGCTATTGCTGTTAACTTGTGTTTGGTAACGTGTGTTTAAAAAAAAAAAGTAAACTCATCTGACAATAGCCTAAAACAACCACATACTAAAGCTGTGGACTTTTTTCTGTTGAACTCAAAGTACCCTAAACACAAATACTATCTCCACTTAACAAGGACAGATTTTATAGATCATGACATGAAAAGACTAAAGAGAAACAGAATTTTGTTGTACGTTCTGGGGGCAAAGGGTCAAAGCTCTCATGGAGCTATTTTCAAAAGAATAACATTTCTGAGAAAAGGCAGTAGACATTATTCAAAAGTCATCTATAAGCTCCCTAAGTCATTCATTCCAGTATCTCAATCTTGTTCCTTCGGCAGTGGCAAACACTTGAACACTTGGTATAAACAGGTGTTTCCAAGATGGTTTGCTTTCACATGTGTTTCCTCAGTGCTCACTGTGAGTGGTTGGTTTACAACTGCTGCAGAGTGGGTTGTGTGGCTGGTGCCAAGATCTGCCGGTCCATGCTGGCAGTGAACCAATGTGGCCTCAGCGTAGATAGAATATCCTCTACGCTGGTACAGTAAAAACAAAAACAAAAAGAATACTACTACAGCGTAATGTGATATCAGACGCACTCAAAGAGAACATGGCAAAAAACACAAAACATAAATAGGATTAAGTTAGAATACATTGGCCGATGCCCGTTGGGAACGATGCCCACTGGGAACGCATGACACTCCTGTTGCAATACCTGTATAATACCTGTACATGTTGAACGTTGTCCGAGTAGTACCCGTTATAGCCATCTGGCTGTCATTGACGTATTATAAAAGTATAAAAAAATATGTGAACATCTGTGGTCTACTAGCAGTTTACACAAGAAAATGCTGCATGTCAACCCTCTTATAGATGGCTACCGTAGCCACCTGTAGACTAGAGTCACACTGTAAAAACGTGTGTGTGTGTGTGTGTGTGTGTGTGTGTGTGTGTGTGTGTTTGTGTGTTGCAGTGGTTAATGGGCGAGTGCTTAGTGTGAATGGCCTGGCATCTACAGGGGTCAATAGGTCGTAAGGGGTCAATAGGTCCTACTCTAAACAGACAGACATAGGGACAGACAGACAGACGGACATTGGGATACACATAGCCATTTAAAGGAGCGGTGTACACCGCTCAAAAACTATCTAAGGCTATTTAGAGAGAAGGTAATGAAAGATGAACAATAAATAATGATGGGGATTTGTTATCCGCATCATTAGTTCTCGTTCACCATTGATCATATAGATATATTAGTGAAGACATAACCGTTTCAGCCAGCTGCAAGAATGGATAAATAAATATGGAAGACATTTCAGCAATTTGCCTTAGAAGCTAGAATGCCGTGGCTTTACCTGGACAGAGTACAACCAGTTCACACAGATCGATCACTATCAGACACCCAGGCTCACAGATGCAGAGAGCTTCCCAGCACTCAACGACCTCAGTTTATACATCTATATTTTCATTAATTCTGAGTGGTATGCAAATAAATCAGGAGAGGAAAGAGAAATGTGGCAACATTTCACTCTGGAAGCTGGATAAGGAATTTGGAAAGTGTGTGCAGTGTGTGTGTGGGGGGGGGGGGAGATAAGATAGAGAAAGGCAGAAAACTATTGGCAAAAGGAAAAAGGTATAACAGGAGTGATAGTGAGAGCAGAGAGGGGGGGATGAGGGATAGTGTCCTTAGGGTACAGAGAGGGAAAAACACGGTCATACAGTGAGTACTTTGGTTCCATTATAAGTGGAGGGAAGTTATTAACCTGTAAGACAGATAACGCTGCTACATTGAACTGTAGATAGCAAACGTTCGTTCTTAATCATTCAACACTGTCGAGTCCTTCCTTGGCCACCACGCTTTTGCATTCTTTCCTGAGGTAATTGTCCTGCTATGCATGTATCATTTTACCCTCACAGTGTGTTTGACTTCCATCCTTCACTTCTGTTCTCTTGTTTTATCTACCGTATCTATTCTCTCATGTGGAGAATAGGATAGAAATGGATTTGCTACAGAAAATGACTAAGAGGTCAAATACATTAAATATACCACTTTCTATTCTACATTTTCACTAATATTTTAGATGGATGTGTTAAAGACAATCTTGGACCCACATAAAAATAACTTAATGTAAAGGGATATAGGGCTCTATTTCCGTCCATGCTAAACCCCTTATCCCTAAACTACTTTGCCTTTTACTATTTGGAAAAACATTTTTGAATAGTTAAAATAGCCAATCTACAAGCTCACAATGTGTCGATGTACATTGGCTAGTATTAAAAAAAAATCTAAATAGTAAAAAGAAAAAAAAGGCAAAGCAGTTTAGGGATAAGGGGTTTAGCATGGACGAAAATAGAGCCCAAAATGTTGAAGGGAGAGCTCAGTCTTTTCACACATCCAGCCCCGCTAATAGAGAAAAAGTATGTTGTTTATCTGTGTGCCCAATTCTTCTAGCACACCATTGTGCAATTGCCTCCACACACATTATGCACATATAATGCATGCCATGGGAAATCCAATATCTATTATTACATTTGAGAAGTGAACAAGTTGCGAGTGCACACTCAGTAACTATATTATTATTTTTTTTCCTATTTTTTGAGGGCCCCCCTCTTATATACAACTTTTCGTCCCGTCGCGTCTCACATTTGCCATTGACAATGAAAGGAAAATTTACGTCATATGTACACGAGCAAATCAGCTAACCAATCACATAAATTCAGTTGTCATCTTACATGATCATCATGGTGAAAAGATGAGTTTTTTTTAAACATTGTATCATCATGGTTAAAAGATAATACCGGTAACATAAGTTGACAAATTAATTCATGAAGAATTATATACATTTTGTATTGGATGATGTACGACAACAAGAGTGCCCCTCACTTCACATGGGTGTGATTTTTTTTGTTCCAAATGCAGCTAGGCCTAAATGTGTCATCATACACAAAGACAAACAAATCACTCAGCTCCAATATGGGCAAAAAAAAATGTGCCAGGTCCATATATGGCCTACTAATGACATCAGGGATCTCTATTTATGCCCATAAAAGGGACAAGGACTGACAGATACACAGATCTCCTTATATGGCCATATCAGTCGGAACGGCGGTGCAAGGCAGGTGTTCGGGCCGGTCACAAGGACCTTGTCAAATAGTTGAAAAACAACTAGTACTGCGGTTACTGAGAAATGTCCACTAGAGGCTTGTTACTTGCGCAAGCAGAGCGCGCAAGTATTGTGGTCATGCTGGCTTTTTTATGTGTATGCTCGGAGATATATACTGTATACTTACTAGATGTTGATAGTGACGTAATTAAGATATGTTTCAATGTCGGGTATTAGGATATGTTTCAGTGTCGGGTGAATTAAAGGTAATTATATATATAATCTGAAACCTATCTTTATTATGTCACCATCAAAAGCCAGTTATAACCCGGCATTGATACATATCTTAAGTACGTCACCATCAACATCTAGTATATATATCTCCGAGCATTCGCATAAAAAAGCCAGCCGACCACAGTAGTACTTTCAACTTACAACAAACATGTATACGTTAGCTGTTACCCATCCAATATTGAAACATATCGTAATTATGTCACCATTGACAGCAAGTTATAACCCGACTTTAGTATTTAATTTCAATGTTTTACAGAGAGGCTGAGATTTGAAAGTTCGTAGCGGTCGACAGTGATAGATATTTCTATTCATATTTTATTGATTCACATATTAATGTAATGTTAAAAATTGTCCTCACTCGGGTGGACAGGACTGCCCTGTCACCGAGTAAGGGACCTCTTGTTTTTGCATGTTCATTCATTCTATTATCAGCTGTCACCCACTCCAGATTGATTCAAACTGGAGGAAACAACTTGACCTAAATGACACTCTCACCCCATGAGATAAACCGTGAACAACAGAATCCGTAATCATGGAACATGATTACCAGTCAAAAACATGTTCTGTTGTTTGGCGTGACTGGCGTCTGATGACGCCTGACCCTAATCACGCTGTTCGACCTATGGAGAAGTGACACTGCATTCTGATAAAACATGACATGATTGAATTGTATATATACTATTGTAAAATGATGTAACAGGGTTCAGAAGCTCTTGCGGTACGGAGAATTCTCTCTCCTACCATATTCCATCATTCTTGTCACATATTTCATGTGTAACATACTTTGTAAGAACCGAAGAATTCACTAAAGATCCTTGTATTAACCTGTCGTCCGTGTGAACATTCCTTTCAAGTCTTTTTCCCTCTGGTTTTCCACCAGAGAGCGTACTTTTGAGTTGTTAGTTGAGCTGTCTCTAGTTTCCAAGGAAAGATAGTTAAGGTGGAGTTAAAGTGTATTTCTATACTTATCATTTGGTCCATATCGAGCGGTGTTTCCTTTGCCTATAGAATTTCACAGCTGGTTTGTGAAAACATTAGGAGGGGGGCTAGAACCTGCACAGAATTCACCTTTCTGTCTATCTGGATACGGATAAATCTTGACCGAGCCGGTGCCTGCAGCCTGGCTGGTCGGATCGCAAAGCAACAACTCAACAAAACGTATGTATTTGTAACCTTATTTAAAGTGTTCTAAGTACCAATACTTCTCTTGCTAGCTGGTGGACTGTTGAATTCCTGTAGCGCTACTGGCTTTCACAGACAAACCGGCTTTCTATTTTCTCAGTGGTTCTCACTTTTCTCTCTCCTGGCATTTGCTGTGTATGCATTGTTTGAATAGAAATCAGTCGTTCAAACTTCAATATGAATAGAAATCAGTCGTTCATATATATATATCTTAATCTATGCATCTAAATATGAATTGTATCAGTCGTTCATATAAACCAGCATCTTATTTAGCTTGAATAGAAATCAGTCGTTCAAACTACTGTATGGATAGAAATCAGTCGTCCATATAGATATATCTTATAGCCAGCATCTTATTTAGCTTGAATAGAAATCAGTCGTTCAAACTACTATATGAATAGAAATCAATCGTTCATATATATCAGTAAATAACAGTTCTCTCTCTCTCTCTCTCCCTCTGTAAAACAGAAGAGTCAGTTTGTAACTAGGCCAAGGTCACTAAAATTCCTGCCTTATCACTAAACATTCCAATCTCTGAAGTAGAGAGCACTAAAATCTGAGCAGTATAACACTGACCTCCCCTGTCCAACTGTCGTATTTCTCCCCTAAAACACATCACTTTGCAATTTCTAGAATGGGGAACTCAAACAAAAGGCAGAATAAGCAGGAAAGAAATGAAAGACAACCACTGTTAACACCGAAAGGCAAATCGGCCCAGAAAATGACAGAAGTGGGAAAAAAACCATTTCTCAGACATTTCCGCAAGACAGCTAACTCTCATTCCCTTTCCAAAGATGCAGGGAATACATTTCCGGTAGGGGATGAAATCACATCTCTGCTACCTCAGACTTTCTTTGACAATCCAAACAGAGGTAACACACATGATGCCATTAAAAAAAAGGAAAATGATGATTATAATAATAATCATGACTCAGATAATGACGCGGATCAGTCTGAAGACATTGATCCAGATGATAACAGCACAAATGTTGTTCCATTTCCACTGCAGGTCCAGCTCCAGATCCAGGATCCTGGGCCGTCTGTCAGCACACCGCATAAGGGGGGTAAGAGAACATCCAAGCAGAATCACATCTCACTCACACCAGATAAACCACCGCTTATTCATAACCAGACAGTAGCCCCCCTTGCGGGCTTCGGTTATGAATACCGGACAAGAGACTTTAAAAAAAGGGCAAAGTCTTTTCCTGACATAACAGCAGACCCACAAGCTTGGGACACCATTTTGAGAGTAGAAGTTGCAGAACTTCTATTGGATACGGAAGAAGTCCGAGAATTAATTCAGGCCAGCTGCCCAACACTGCGGGCTTACGAAATTTCACAAGGGGTAAATATCACACATCATGGTCAGGGCCACAGCTATTTCCTGTACCCACCCCAAGTGAATTCCACCCAAATACAGCACAGATTTCGTAATGAACGACACGAAGACGCTTTAGAACTGATGATAAAAAACACCAAAACTCTCATGAGAACTAAGATGGAAGTACAGGCAGGGCTCACGGAGGAGGAACAAAAACCAGGCTATCAGGAAAAGCGGAGCAGACAGACGGCCCCGGATTCAGGACAACGGACCACACACGGTAATACAAAAACACATCACACTCAGAAAACTCCAGGCCGCTCTGCCCGTACACCTAGAGATTGGACTAAGGTCACCTGTTGGAATTGTGGGGTCACAGGCCATCCCTCTCTTAAATGCCCACAGCAGATTGTTCAACCATTTGCCTACTTTCCTAAACAGTCAGGGAAGCCCCAAAATCCAGGGCCTTCTGCCAATGCCAACACTGCCCATCCACCTAAAAAAAGGACTAAGGTCATTTGTTGGAATTGTGGGGCGACCGGCCATTCACTTTTCCGGTGCCCTAAATCAATTGTTCATCCATTGGCCTACTTTTCTAGAAAATCAGGGACACCCCAAACCTGTTGTCATTGCCAAAAGACAGGCCATACCAGTTGACTACCCATTCTACCCACACTCATACAACCTGCCCAGACTAACAACCCAGGGCCCTCTGCCAAAACTGACACCATCACTTGTTGGAATTGCCGAAAGGCAGGCCATACCGTTTGGCGGTGTCCAGACCCATACGTCCTACCCGCTGTGCCCGCACGCATAAAAACCAACTTTCAAGACATCTGGTACATAGCATTTGACCCATATTAACAACCCGCTATTCAAACATGCTGTCTGAGTACCAGTCCCTTCTGCCAAATGTGTGTGCGTCTGGGTGAATCTGTTCTTTTGTGTTTGAACACTAAAGAACTTTACTTCCCAGTTGGATGATTTGACAGCCATCTTGGCTAGTTTCCGTTCTCAAGAAAACATATACTTATATCATTTATTACTTTATTATTTTTTGCCCTAAGCCCATTTGGAGAACTCATGCGGCAGGGCCCCATAACACCTGACTGTCTTGTGTGTGACAATTGTATTTTATACTGCCTCTATTGTCTTACAGAAATTAGGCACATCCTAACGGCCTGTCGCCTACTATCCTTCTTTAACGCAGACCTGCATCCTGGACCCAAGCCAAGGATCGCAGTGTTACCATCTGCAGACACAGTCAGTATGCTATGCTTTCTATACACTTCATGTCTCTGCGGCTCAGTGGAGACGAAGATTTTACTTTGCCATCAATTTAATCCTCAATGGGGGGGTGAAAATCTCCCCTGGAACATTCCTTAGTCCCACAAAACCATTTCACACTCTTGAAATGGACTTTGTGGGTCCTTGGCCGTAAGTCCAGAACTTACAAAACCTCTTGGACATAATTGTCCCATATAGAAAAATAAATAAATGTATAGATATTAATAACGCCTTTACAATAGTTAGAGCCCATAGTGAACACATTATCTGTTATTATGGCGTTCCCCAGACTTTATACTACAACAGAGACTAATTTTTATGCACAGATTACAACACATATCTGCAAGTCACTATGTTTTGAGAACACTTGCTTCCTTGTTATAGAAACATCAGAATGACCCCAGAACATAAGGGAACGCAGCCGACCTAACGTCAAGGTTGTGGGTCCCGTAACAGAAGCCACATACAGCTTACTTTAGAGAAGGCCAACTGAATTACTAAAGCTAGTATTATATTATTTTTGGCCGACCAAACATAGCCCTCCATTTTCCACACAACAGTTAGACCAGGAGTTCCCAAACATAGCACATGAAATGAAAAGGTTCCTGTCCTCAAAACCCATTGCTCCCACTATCAGAGAAGCAGCACCGAAGCCTGTGCCAGTGTATGCAGACTCTGGCGAGAGACCACACGACATCATCCCGGGGGATTACGTCCTACTCAAGCCAACTCTTCGAACCAAGGGAGGCCATCAACCGTGGGGGAAGGCTTTGTGGGAAGGTCCCTATCAGGTGAACACTAGTACACTCACATGTACTCAACGTTTTTGGAAAAGACCGCTGGATCCCAGTGAGACAAGTAAAAAAGTCTCCGCCGCCGTTTAAAAAAAAAAAAAAAAAAAAAAACATTGACATTGAGGCATAGAGTTACATTACTTGGAAACTTTATTGACAGGCGTAGCTACAAAGGGATTTCCTATACCAGGATTTGTCTCAAACCACACCTGTCAATACTTAAGAGTCTCCGATAATGTGGCCCTGCGCTGTTTTGTTTTTATTTTGTTTATTTTTACCAACCCGACCTGGTCTTCCCTGCACACCGGGAAAAGGGCACATCTTGTGGTGTGACACCGCCAGCCTGGCCCTCCAAACTGCCAAGCCTGAAAACCCCAACCCAGGAGATGACACACCAACACAGGGGGACAAGATCAACCTCTCCACTTTATATGGGTACTCTGAAACGCACACACGCACACACCGCGCATTGGAACTCTGTGAGGATAATACAGCATGTGCACATTCCATCTTACATTACCAAGCTCTGAAACACACCGAAGATTGCTGGATATGTAAACATATGCGCTATAATCATGAGGTCACACCCTTATCCTATAAATTAATCAATTACTTGCATTTTGAGAAAGCATTAGGATCGGACTCTGTTTGTGCATTACCTCACTCAATGCTTATGCTTTTACAATTAGCACTGACTAGGGCCATGGATGACTACTCATTATTACCTCCACACAATATTTCCTGCATAGACAACGGCATGGTTAACGCACCTAATCAAACGTTCATAGTCCCACTTACCAAAGCAGAGACCTGTGTGTGTAATAGCCATGGCCCTCATGTCGGATACAGCCAGTGTGAGGTTAATGTTATGATTCACAATAGCACCACTGCCAGAACTACTACTCTCACCTGTTCCCTCACATGGCAGAATGGTAACACCTATGAGTTTCCCTGCCCCTTTAAGGGACTCTCATCAGCGCCTGGTTTATTTTGGGTCTGTGGACAACATGCATTTGCCAGCCTTCCTTTACTATGGACGGGCTGTTGTTTTCCGGCAGTAGTACAACCGGCTATTACTGTATACGCCGTAGATAAGTTACCAACTAACGACACCCATCGCAATAAGAGGTCCACTTATAAGGGATACATTGTCGCTGAACCATTCACTACACAAGCAGAGACTGTGGGCTGGGGAATTTTTCCCTTCGGAGGTGTAGTAGCAGCATTGCAGAAAATCAATAAGTTAGGGATGGAAATTCTCACCCTAAATACAGAAACTACTAGTAGCCTGGCCGCCCTAAATTCAGAACAATTCCAAATCAGAGAAGCAGTTTTGCAAAATAGGATGCTTTTGGATATTCTCGAATCAAGGAGTGGGGGATTATGCAGGGTGCTACACACAAAATGTTGTTTTTTCATTCAAAATAACTATGAAAATGTCTCTTCTGCCATCAACAGAATGCGTGAGGCGGCTCGGGAACCCCCCCCGGCTGATGACCTGGGCGCTTATTTGCGACATCTCGGATACGGTTGGATCAGCTGGGTGGCGGCCGTCGTGCTCCCCGTGGTTATCCCTCTGATAGTCATTCTGTCCACTCTGCGTTGTTGCATTATCCCCCTGGTCAAACGGTCAGTACAACGATTATTTAAGTCCCAGCAAGACATTCTGTTGGCACTGCAAAACCCAGAACCAGAACGAGAACCAGAATGGACTGATTTATACCCTCTCCCATCTTCAAGGGTTTAAAGAAAAAAAAAAAAAAAAGGGGGGGACCCTGTATTAACCTGTATTATCCACTTTGACTTTGATTTTTTTTCATATTGCAATTATTATTATTACAACTCTGATAAAAAAAAAAATATATTATTTCTGTTTTATATTATTTCTCTATTACATTTAAAAAAAAAAAAGAAAGAAAAACATATTACAATGATTATTATTATTACAAATGATAAAAAAAAAAAAAAAATATTATTTCTGTTTTCTATTATTTCTATATTACATTTAAGAAAAAAAAAAAAAGAAGAATGTTCACATTTCTCATAACTAATCATGTTCTTGTGTTTCTCTGTTTTTGCTTTATTTTCCCTTCAACCTAAGAAAAAAAAAAAAAAAAAAAAAAAAGAAGGGAAGCAAGCTGATGACATTATCAGACAAGCTCCATCACAGAACCAATTGACTATCATTCATCTGTCACGAGGAACAGGTGGGTATAATGTGTCATATCTGATGAGAAAAGTGACATTTCTTTCATGTGTTGTCCCAAAGTATCTACCATAATCATTGTGCTATAACCATTAGATTTAGACTCATCTTTATCATTAGATTATTTTTGTGCAAAGTGTTTTTTTCTCCACACAATTGTTTGAACAGCAGGGGGCTCCCGGGTTGCGCCCAGAGAAACCATGAGTGAGTCTCTGCTACCCCTGAAATGCTGGTCCAGAGGTTAAAAGTTACACATAACTCTGATAGTATGGAGACCGAAGCGAACTCCAACCAAACACAACGATTAAAACCATGCTATAATGAGCCAGTGGGGGACTAGCTGCAGGTATGATCTGATCTTAAAAGATTCCCCAGATAACAACAGAATGAAGGAAACACATGAGAAATGGATAAAAAACCTCAAGAAAGAGGAGAAATGAGGAAAGAGGAGAAATGAGGAGAAATGAGGAGAAAGAGGAGAAATGAGGAGAAATGAGGAGAAATGGAGACATTCTACGGAAAGACACATGCAGACCAGACAGGTTGGTCAATGTGACAGAGAGGCCTGCCGCTCTCTGACTCACACACAGGTCCCGGTATAAATGATTATGGTGGCATCTGAAGGAGAGTTTGTGAATGAGTGTTTTCTGCCTCATCACTTATGATACATTTGCCTATTTTGTTCACTCTTATGTAGATATACAGTCCTTGAAATTGAAGTTAAAATGAAGTTAATTAATCAATTAATCAATTAATTAAAATTATTAATCATGATAAGTATTATTTTTTGCCATTATGATTTGTATTGAAGTAATTTTGTGCCTGCCCACTGGTCACTTTTAGATCATTTACAAAACCCAGCATACAGATGATGCTAGGGGGTAAAACTGAGAAGGAGCCTCCTAGTTGAAAAGAAAAAATATATATTTGTGCTGATTTTTAACATGGTCTAATCTGTGATCAAGATGAGGGATTTGATAGATATTTCTATTCATATTTTATTGATTCACATATTAATGTAATGTTAAAAATTGTCCTCACTCGGGTGGACAGGACTGCCCTGTCACCGAGTAAGGGACCTCTTGTTTTTGCATGTTCATTCATTCTATTATCAGCTGTCACCCACTCCAGATTGATTCAAACTGGAGGAAACAACTTGACCTAAATGACACTCTCACCCCATGAGATAAACCGTGAACAACAGAATCCGTAATCATGGAACATGATTACCAGTCAAAAACATGTTCTGTTGTTTGGCGTGACTGGCGTCTGATGACGCCTGACCCTAATCACGCTGTTCGACCTATGGAGAAGTGACACTGCATTCTGATAAAACATGACATGATTGAATTGTATATATACTATTGTAAAATGATGTAACAGGGTTCAGAAGCTCTTGCGGTACGGAGAATTCTCTCTCCTACCATATTCCATCATTCTTGTCACATATTTCATGTGTAACATACTTTGTAAGAACCGAAGAATTCACTAAAGATCCTTGTATTAACCTGTCGTCCGTGTGAACATTCCTTTCAAGTCTTTTTCCCTCTGGTTTTCCACCAGAGAGCGTACTTTTGAGTTGTTAGTTGAGCTGTCTCTAGTTTCCAAGGAAAGATAGTTAAGGTGGAGTTAAAGTGTATTTCTATACTTATCAGACAGTACTTGCACGCTCTGCTTGCGCACTACTTGTGTGCAACTACTGTACTTGTAGTCACTCGGCAGAGTGCAGTTCTAGTTCTAGATGAGGTTAAACGCAGAATACTTTTCCTTGAGCTTTTAGAATTGTCTTCTACTGTATAATCTCTCTAAAACTAAAACATATAGGCATGTGGTAAGCTTTGTTACAGCATTTCTGCCAGGGTAGATTTGATTACTGTTGACATGACATATGAAGCCCCATCCCTTGCCTTTGCATTCGAGGAGTAGTGAGTGAGGGATGTAGGACATGTGGTGAGGAATAATACATTGTAAAATTAGAGAAAGAAACTCAGTTGTCTGATTCTGTGACCAATGGAATCATAAACATATTAACCTAACAACAACATACAATGGTGATTAACTGATGTAATTAAAACACAAACCAGTTTGTCCATTGTTCAAATATTACCATTGTAAACATCAAACCTAAATCAATGTGCTGGAAGGTGTTAGCTGGTATTACAACCATATGCTTAACATGCCTATTTATGGATCATGCCCTGTTGTGAAAGCTTAAGTGTTTGTTCTCATCATGTTGGCGAGCTCTGGCAGCTAGACACTGTGCTGTTTGCTTCCTGTGATAGTCTATGGAGTCAGGTTGTGAAACCTGATTCGTTTGAAGCCTCTTTCACGCCATGCAATGCAACTTCCTCCCTAAGCAGCACCCCTCTCTCTGTCTTTAGCCTAAACCAGCAATGGTCGCACTGATCATGTAGCCCATGTGAGTACTGGACGCATAGATATGGACAGCCAAATCCGGTGTTAATTTCACTCTGAATGTGAAAATAGACCCATAGGAAGATCCACATAAGTCTATAAATAGACTATAAAAAAAAAAGATATAGCCTACAAATAACACGCCATGATTTAACTGTACCCTCACATGCAAACACATGCATGCTGCCAGACACTCTTGATGACCAAACCACGGCGAAATATTCCACACATCTTCAGCAGGGGAGTTGATAATATAGCAGAAGGATTGGGTTTCATCATCAGCAGCCTATGATAACGATCTAGCAACAGGCACAACTGTTCCTGACCATGCCATCTGAGAAACATAAATACTGCGTCTCTTCTACTCTCAAACACATACACACCCAAACCCACACCTGAGACACTTTATGATGCCCTCGGTGCAGCCAGTTGTAGGAGTAACTCTGAGGATCAAGTGACAAAATCACAGTCCAGAACAGCTGCACTGATCTTTCATGGAAATCAACAAGTGGTGACTGTGTGTGTGTGTGTGTGTGTGTGTGTGTGTGTGTGTGTGTGTGTGTGTGTGTGTGTGTGTGTGTGTGTGCGCGTGCGCGTGTGTGTGCATGTGTGTGCACGTGTGTGCAAGAGATCAAATTGGAGCATGTACAAATGTAGATAATCCTTGAGTGCATGCAGCAGAACAGTAATGTACTTCTCGGTGTGCCTTAAAAAATGTGAATTTATATAGCGCCTTTTATCCAAGGTGCACACATTCACACAAACCGGCGGCAGAGGAAAACATGCAACATGAGAACACAAAAGGTCCGAAACTGCGCATTGGGAGCAGTTAAGGGGTTCAGTGTCTTCCTCAGGTATACAGTACTTTGACACTATTGTTGGGGATCGAATCAGAAACCTCTTGAGCAAATCACAATCCTTAAAACTTCCGTCCGGTTGCTGTGAAGACAATGGATATGACATGCTGCGGCATTCCTTTGATATTATAAAGCATCGTTTGCAGTTCGAATGGCTGCTTGTCTACATATGTTTAACCACTTAAACCCTATATACTCGTCGTCAAAGCAGCAGTTCTGCTATTTTCCACCTAATGCCTATTATGACTTGCCCAGAATAGGGACGCTAGGGTCCATGTGGCTAAGCGTGGAGAGGAGAAGAAAGTTCAGGTTGGCCATGATGAAGCTCTGTGAGAAAGGGGTGACGTAGACTGTCATACTGAGCTCTGGTCAAAGTCTTAAGGAGTAGGTTGCCTTCAGATGACCCAGTTGGATCGGTTTGTTCACACTCCAAATGCTTCCCTGAAGACAGCCTCATAAAGCAGCCTGAGTGGCTGCTCTAGCTAGTTGTCAGGCCCTGGACTTCTCTAAACATTCATTGGACCTGTGCTTCGAAGAAGTGTGCCTATTGGCTGTTCTGAAGCCAATCTGCCCAGACTCTATCTTTTATGACCCAGGGATTTACTGGTTTACAGTGACACTGTGCAGAGTCACATTGCTGTGCTGAGGGTCCCATTAGGCCAGCGAGTGCAAATTATGTGCTAGCCTGCACTGGTGGTCGATTTATGCGGGAAGGAATAAAGTGCATGTGATAGCAAAAAAAAGAAAAACAGGGAAGTCGAGAGAAGAGTTTGTATTAAACTGTATCCAGAAACAAAGCTGAATAGGATGAGCAGAAGAATTATAACAAGTGATCCCTGCATCAACAGTACCTAAAGACTGTCTTATGATAACACTGAACATGATATCATCCGAGTTGATCATAAGCCTCTGAAAGGGGTCCCATTCTGGGGAGAACAATGACTTCATAACATTCCACTGGTCTCTGTGGTAATGTTCTAGAACCAAAGCCAGTGCCTTCACCCACGGCTCAAAGTACCACAGGCCCGCACATTACCTGGCAACCACAGAACTAAACCCTCGCAATTTTGGCACAGACTCCTCTGGTCAGAGAATGAGCATGCAATCACGGTCTCCAGCAGCTCACTAGGAGACCTTCTTGACTCCCATCAAAGGATCAATCAACTAATGTCAAGGTTCAAGAACATGATGTGTCATCCTCAATACCTTCTCTTCAGTTGGAACTCTAGATCAAGGTCAGGTACATGATTGATCTTGTCTGCGTACATATTCTGGCCATGAGTAATAGTGGTGATACAACAGGAGATAGGCCTTTCTTGCTTTGAGTGGGGGAGAGTAGCAATAACAGCATGGGGAGGGCAACTCCTTTTTAGGTGCAGAGGTGAATTTGAGTCATCAAACTAGCTGATTCAAAGTTCAATAATAATGTTATAATGCAATTATCAACTATTGTGTCACAACTATTGGATTTCTCACATACAGTACTGTATACAGTATGTGTTTAATGCAAGCTTACCCACAAGTTGCAGGGCACCTTTGGGGCAGAGAGTTCAGTCCATCCCATCCAGCTAGACATACTGTGGTGGTCAGGGAACACACACAGCTATTGTAAGCTGCCATGCGTTGCAGGGTAAATATTTAGTTTTGTAGAAGAACGGGTAATAAATTAGAAAAGCTTTTACCCAATCTCTAGGAGCCTACTGTTACAAGCAATCTAGTGGTTAAGAGTGGATGGGGGAGTCCACACAACAATAGAACATAATTCAAACCACAGATGCTCTAACAATGAGGGGTCGGTAAGGTGGCACAATTCCTGGAAAGCTGTTTCAACTCACCAACTATGGCTTGATTATTACTGTCACTACTTTTAGACCAAATAAAGAGCCATTGAACCGTGTCAGTATGAATGTGTGAGTAGGGGAGGGGTCGGGAGGATGAAGAATGGCTTGGAGCTGAAGGGAAATGAGGGTAGAGATTTAAAGAAAAAAGGTAACTGCCCTGTAAATGGCGAGAAAATTGAACTGGAGTGATTTTGCACCTCTCAACCTCAATATGCTGAATTGTTTGTGAAGCAGTTCATTTTACCAGGTCCATACAATGGAAAAGCCCTCCTCTCTTTAAACTCTCCATCTAACGCTGTGTCACAGAGGTGAGTCTCGTCTGTGAGTGCTTTGAATAAAATGAGCGATCGGCTACCCGCCCTGCTCTCACACTGATCCCTCCACAGGAAGCAATATTCAGTCACGTCCCGCTCCAACAGATGTATCACTGTGCATAATGGTCCTCAAGCATGCACCGAAGAATTGCATGTTAATGTAACTGTGAAAAGGGATTGTACTGCATGGGTAGGTAGATACGTAGATATCAAATGGTACATTTATATCAGTGGAGAGAAGTCTGGTTATTCTTGGGCTATCAAAAACTAATTTAAGAAACTCTTATCAAAATGAGAACACACACCATATCCCAGCGCAAGTCATTTTAAATTCACTGTGAGTCTTTGTCACATTATATCCAGCATAAACAGTCCAACGAATGAAAGGAATGCTTCCCAAAAGCCAAGATCTACTATTCATTTCAACACAGGGAATAAGAGAAATGGAATGCACTTTGATCACCTAATTACATAATTACTAATAGTGGAAAAAGTACAGAGTACATAGTGAAGACTAAAGAGGCCTCCCAGCAACCTCCATTTATCCCTCCTCAATCATAACACGTCAACTAATACAGTTACATCACCAGTTATTTTTCTCTGGGCTTACAATCGCATGAGAGCCAGCCTGCATGAGAGCTCAGCTACAGTAGCCTGCAGAGAGCTCAGCTACAGTAGAGCTCAGCTACAGTAGCCTGCAGAGCAAACTGCCTGCACAGGACGTAGGTAAAGGTAAAGTCATACACATTTGAAAATGAGCAGGGCACCAATAAACAATCACTTTCCATGAAAAGCGTAAAGCATTTTTTCAGCAAAAAGCATAAAGTAATTCAGCTATTAACTTATAGTGGGACGCTGAATTCCAGTGAATGTGGTATTTTACAATAATGTATAGGCTACTAGGATCTGTGTCAGAGATAGAACTGGCAATGTACTGTAATTTGCTTCCAACTTACAGCTGTCATAAGATTATGTACACATGAATGCTCATACAGTTACATGTACAGTATGCCGTAGTATGCACCCCTCTTTCCTTAAACAAGTAGGCCTTTATCAGCTCCACCAATGCTAATACAAATATACTATATTTGACATGACAATTTGATTTACTACTATATACTGTAGCCAATTAATTCTAGTTCTGAGACCACAACTTACAATACACTGTACAATCCTCATTGCAAATGGAACCAAATGGGTCCATTTGGTTCGCCTTTAGGCGACGGCAGACTGCAGGGCGAGCACTGGCGCTTTGGCATGGGGAGTCAGATCAACATATGGAATGAATTCTGTACTGGCCATATATGGAGCGTGTCTTGAGTGTACAGGGTTTGATGAGGTCAGATCAACATATGGAATGTCAGAACAAGTCAGCTCCATATATGGAGATCTAAGGGTGGCAGCAGACAGTGTCTCGAGTGTACAGGGTTTGATGAGGTCTGGCCATATATGGAGCGTGTCTTGAGTGTACAGGGTTTGATGAGGTCAGCTCCATATATGGAGATCTAAGGGTGGCAGCGGGGGCAGTGTCTTGAGTGTACAGGATTTGATGAGGGCCCAGGTAGGGCCAGAACTCTGGTTTTCGCCAACTGCCGGGCACGGCTGCACTAACTAACTGCACAGAACTGCACTCTGTCGAGTGCCTACTTGCGCGGTGCACACAAGCAGGCCATAAATGGCCTACTAGTACGCAAGTACTGTCGACTGTCAACTGGCTGTCAATGGTGACAAGGTTGGTCCTGCTACAGGCTAAGGTGGAGTCTGAAGATGTCACTCTTCAGATCACGGCGGAAGATTAGGGTCCATTTGGTTTATAACTATCAATCATTTAGCTGGGGACCCCCTGGAACCGCATCAAAGACCCCTAGGGGTCCCCAGACCCCAAATTGAGAACCAGTGATCTACAGTCCTGCATATCGTTGCTGTCAGGCAGAACAGAAACATCTCTATTTTTCAACTTTGTAGTCCATTTCTAAATGAATGCCCTACTTTGTCACACAGATGAAGCATAAATATCTGATTTACAAGCCCCACAAACTTGTAGAAATGCTATTTTAAAACATCTTAAAGTGAAAGAGCTTGTGACTAAAAAAGAACAGCATTGGATCCATTGGAACACAGGTTCTGTTTTCCATTTCCTGAAAAGTAAAGATTTTGGACAGCGACGACATGTCTTGCTCTCTCTTGCAATCCATAAGAGGACAATAGACAGAGGGACACAACACAAGAAAATGGGATGGTTCAAATTAAAGCGATTTGCCAACACACAAGCTCAACATTCCCTCCTATGGTTTTATTTACAGCCGGGTCCTGTTCAGTGTTGCTGACCTTTTGCACTCTGACCCCGTGACCTAATGACCTCAGGCTGCATGAGTGCATGGCCAAAATGATCCAGAACAGCCAGACTTTATTACCCAACTAACATCCTAAACTGTGGAAGTAATTTCTCTATGGAGAACAACATGGGGTGATCTTAATATCGTCTACTATAAGCATTGTGGTCCAAAAATAAACAAGCTGTCTCAGCGTTATTGTCAGGGAGGTGGCTCTGTATCGTTTGCGACAGTCAGTGACTCTTATATGATACACTACAGTCTGCTTCTAGCAAAAATGTAACTAATTCAGTAGCAGTAACATTAGCGTTTTCTCACACAGTTGATTCTTCATATCGCCTGGATGATTTGTATATTTTTGAGGGGCGCTAGCCCCTCCTATACAAAGGTTTAATGTTTGTCTTTCTTTAGTTCAATGTTTGTTTTGTAAACGCATTGACAATGAAGGGAAAATGTACGGCATAATGTGTCATTACTTGCGCAAGCAGAGCGTGCAAGTAATGTTATTAGTCAGGTGCTACCTTAGCAGCACATGATATGACATCATATGCTGGCACGGGACATACGGAAGCAGACCGTGCAGGTATGTTTTCCGTCATGCTACGAAGCGTATGTCCCATGACGTGATGAAGATATGTAATGTACCAATGCCAAGGTATATATAATTGGTTTACGATGGTGACGTAATGATATGTTTCAGTGTCGGGTGGATTAAAGGGAAATATGCATCAAACCACCCGAGTAACCACAGTATACCACTAATCAACTCACAAATTACATATACATATATAGACATATGAGCATATGCGAATAAAAAAACTAGATAGAAAGAAAAAGCAAAACCGTAAGGACCAAGAAAAACGTAATGAAAAACCGAATAAATGAAACTGATGGACAACGAACGGAACGGCTTTCAAAAAGACGGAATTCATACGTTTAAAAGGATATAATGAATTGCATTTTTATAGCGCTTTTCCAAGTGCTCAAAGCGCTTTACAATGGTTCATTCATACATTGGGAGGTGAAGCGGCGAACAGTCGACGTCAGCGTCCTCACTTTAGATATGAGTAAAATACCACTTGAAATTCAAGAAAATAAAAAACTTAAGAGAAACAGACTACTTCGAATTATCCGAACAAAAGAAACGGATGAAAGACGAAAGGAACGGTTGGTTATGCGTAACAGAAATCTCAGGAATATGGGAATACAACAACTAGAGGATAAACAGAAATTAAACTCGAAAAATGGATACAAAGAAAAAACAAGGACAACCAAATACTTAAGGAAAACCAAATAAATGAAACCGATGGACAAGGAAAGCAATGTTATTGAGAGTTTAAAATAAACATATTTTTTTCAATTAATATATTTTCATTTGATATCCATGACTTATTTTTCTACACTACAAGTGGATCCTGGACAAGATAGTTTTTTGAGGGGCGCTCGCCCCTCCTCCTAATGCACAGCTTTGTGTGTGTTTGTAGCACGGAATGTGATGATTTGATTGGCTGAGCACGGAATGTGATGATGTATGATGATAAGATCGCCCCCCACTCACACAAGTCTTATTTTTCAGTCATCATTTCATTGTTGAAGATTTTACATTTCAATATTCCCCACAGCACCTATTGCATGGAAAGCGCTCCCCTCTTTTTTTTTTTTGGTAACTTTTCCTTGCCTGATTGAGTGTCTAAGGGAAGTTTCCATGTTAATCTTATGTTATTGCTTACTATGGTCGAAGGCAATTTATTTCCAACATTTTGATTTTGAAATTGTAATGTTGAATCTCTTCATGGTTTTATCACACTGCACTTTTTGCACACATTGTCACGTTTGTTTTTTTATTTTAATGTCAAGCACTTGGTAACTTTGTGTCGATAAGTGCTCTATAAATAAAGTTTATTATTATTCATAACATTTTCAGATTTAGTGTGTCTCAAACATTTTGCCCGTAAACTTTATGAGCAAAATGTATTTGACTCATAAACTTTATTAGTGTCAACTTAGATACATCTCTTTATATTTCTAGGTTCGTAACTATACCCTTATAACTCCTGTCACATAGAGAAATGCAGCATGTGCCTGTCCTTTTTTGTATATGATGTGAGGGAACGATGTGTTGCAGGGATGGAAACAGAGGAGACACAGAGAACAGTAGATCAAGCTGACAGGCGTGTCTGAAAGCTTCCATGAAATCCTCATTCTCTCCCCTACATCTGCTGAACACATTATGCACAGGCTGGACCAGGAAGAGGAGGAATTAAAAAACAGAGTTGTACAAAATTAAGATCTCCAACCTAGCTCTGGTCCAGTGGGTTATAGGTGTTAGGCCATGTTCACACTGGCAGCCAAAAATAATGAAATCGTTTTTCATGAAGCCTGAAGAGCAACACAGAAATAGATTTTTGCTAATCAGATTTGAACCCGATTCCTGGTTTTGAAATGTGATTCCAATTTCTAAAGATGTGTCTCAGTCTGGACACTTGTTACACTGAATCCTGAT
This sequence comes from Protomyctophum bolini, assembly GCF_963924005.1. NCBI lineage: Eukaryota > Metazoa > Chordata > Actinopteri > Myctophiformes > Myctophidae > Protomyctophum > Protomyctophum bolini. Next base: position 17,768,046 of record NC_137883.1, on the reverse strand, counting down.
TTATACGTAGTCATATCATGATGGTGTCGCTCGGCAATTTGGATTGGGGCAAGCAAGCTTTTTGGACTAGTCTAGTCACTGATTCAAAGTATACATTGGTCTGCCAGGATGTTTATGTTCGAACAAGGCAGAGAAATGTTGCCTCTGACCCCTCAATTTCAACCTCCAGTCTTGGGGATGTCAAAAGGACATCCCGATGTCTCCAAGCCACCTTACTTAACATCACTCATCACTTCACTTACCCAACTCTTGAAGCTTTCAATGGCTCTCTTATCATAGAAGATAAGAAGACACGAGTATGGGGGAGGATACAGAGATGAAAACAGACAAAGAAAGAAGAGATTATGCGATAGAAAGACACGATGAGTGGGGGAAAGATAGACGTGCTGATCAAGAGACCAGGTTAGGCTCATGGCAAAGAGGATAAAAGGGACATAGCACCTGACGCACCATAACCACTGACACTCTGACGCACCATAACCACTGACACTCTGACGCACCATAACCACTGACACTCTGACGCACCATAACCACTGACACTCTTACACAGAGACATATGATACTTGATACACAAGCATGCACGCACACAGACACATGACCAACCACTCATGTGCACAAAAACATCAGTGCCAGACGATGAGCGTGTCCTAAGTCTGTCTGTGACCCAATGCCTGCTTTAGCTAGACTGACCTTAAGGTCGTAAGGTCAGTTGGGGAGTGTAAACACACAGACATTGCTGTCCAAGCAGGGATTCCACTATGGTTGCTCAAAGACATTCAACACATTCAACGATGTTTGGATATGCCTGACACAAATGACAGCATAAGACATATGACCTGAGTAAGGATTGGCAGGGGTCAAATAAAACTCAGTTTGATGAATGGCTGTAACTCAGTCCAAGGCAAATTTGTCAGATTGTGCTGAGGAAATGCCCATGTGACTGTATATTTGACAGTTTCACAGTTTCATTGAGTTGAGCGCAGATGTGTGCGTGCAATCATGTTCACACATGCACGTGGGTGACAGCCACGCACCGAGTGACAAATCGTTCCACCTGCTGCCTCACATAGACGTCTCTATTCTGTTTACAGAAGACTGCAGGCGTCTGTCAGGACACTAAAGACAACATAACCTTTCACGTGGCTCACAAAACCTGGAATGCAATTCATCGTAAGGGCCCTTTTCCAAAACATGGCACTGTAGGCTGACAAGAGGGCTTGAGCCTATGAGAACTGAGCCTGCCGTGCCGTGGACACATAGGTTCCAGCACTATTAGGCCACATGTTTTTAAAGTGGGGGCCGGGGTCACAAGGGAAGCCACTACAGAGGGGCCAATTGGAAAGGAGATAAAATGTAATCAATAAAAAATATATATATTACTGTGCTAGTTTTAACCACCGTCTATGTATGTTGGGCAAAAATGTTCAAACATGCTATATTAAAATTGGCTAATGGGATTGCAGACCGGTGTGCAGAACTCTGACTTCACTCTGACACAGCCATAACCTAAGGGGTTCCCCAATGCAGCTACGCCCAAATATGAAGTGTGTTGTCTTTGGGCATATACTGATGACAGTACATAAAAGGAACAAGGCCTGACACTTACAAAGGTCCGGTTGTCCAGAGCCAAAGATTCGACACCCGACCGCTATGCCCATAGGCCTACCGGTATTATGGTCATGTGGATGTATGGCACCAACCAAATTCAAACTCGGCACACGCATCGGCAAGGACTCGAGGGAGTGCTGTGCCCGCCGTCAAGGGGAACACCTGCTATAGGTCATTAACTGTCAGGAACAAGGCCAGTTATACCGGAGTGTCCCTGTTCAGCAATCAAAACAATGCCTTAAGAAAAATAGAATACATGCAATAATAAGGTGGGGGTGACGAATTGTAATTTATGAATAACCACCTGGAACTCTGCGTGTTGTGATGTGCATTTGCACAAGAATAATTACTGTCACTGATAATACAGGAGCAACAGCTAAAAAGGCTCAGATTGTGCAATTCCTCACATCCTGATTTAGTATAGCAAAGTGGGCTGAAAAATTAGGAGAAATGAGCATTGGATGCATGAGGAAACTTTGATTATTTGGGTGAACCATGCTCCAAATGTTTTTTAGATGACTCATAACATAACAGCATGAGAAAGCTTGAATCTTTACACACACACACACACACACACACACACACACACACACACACACTATAGTATTACCATTGGTCAAACGAGGCTTCGACCAACACCACACTAGTACATGCACACAGCCTGCTCGCTGTATTTCAGTTTCAAGTTTGCCCAAATTATAAATTGCAATGTTACGCGTTTAGGGAGGTGGCTGTTGTAACAGATAAATGAATGTGAAACTTGGCAAAATCCCCTTTTCTCAATTCAATGTAATGAGGTGACAAAACATTCATACAACATGAAAACAAACGAAGACATCAGGGGGCAATCCAAGTACACTCCACCCTTTCCTATTCCCTGCAACCCTGTTTTCCCTTCAATCAGCACAACACTTTTCCTGTGTGAATGTTTAAGTTGCAGAGGGGTGAACGTGATAAAAGACAAGAGCCATACAGCCTCAACCATGCGTGTGTGTGCTTTACGAGGTAGCAGAGCAGTTCACACATCAACCGATGTGGTGAGGCCTCGTTGAGGCCCCCTCCTCTCTCAAACTCAGATGCTATCTGTACACCAGGGTGAATAGGCCTGGTGGGGTGCTAGTGGCTGTAGACAACTCCACTGATGGAGGGATAAGGAGAGAAAGAAAATGTTGAGTTTGTAGGGTCCGTTGGATTGTGGAAACGCTAGACTATGTGACCTGTTGGCTGATCGGTTGACTGACTGCCTGAGTTCTCTTATCACCTTAGGAGAGGACAATCATTCTGTTTTGTCAGTCAAAGGCAACAGAGACAAAAATATGTTGCTGAAGCAAATGAGATCCCCATATACAATAAACATTTGTATCACACCATATCATATGCTTGGTACTTGGTTAAGGAATATCAACACCTAAGTAAGCCTAAAGTCATGTTCAGACCAAATAAGATTTTTGGCCAATCCAAATTGGAGTGGTCTGATTCAAATATGATTTCTGAAGATGTCTCAGTCTGGGCACTCGACACTAAAGCCTGATGATTTATACTTTATCCTATAACGATGTCGCCCATGGAAAATAGCTAGTCATCAGTGCCCGAGGCGGGTATGGGCAGGCCTTTCTGTGTGGAGTTTGCATGTTCTCCCCGTGTCCCCTAGGGCAGGGGTTCTCAACCCATGGGTCGACAAATTATTTTGGGGGGGTCCCCAAATATTTATATATATATTCTTTTAAAGAAAAAAATATATATAATTTTTTTTTTTCCAACTTAAATTAAGAGTTTACATAGTACGTGGTGCATGCATAAACTTTCCTTATATCTGGTTTAAGTATTAATTTATGATATATTTTCTCTATTATTAAGATTACTTTTGAGGTCAGTTTGTAATGGTGGTGGGGAGGGGGGCGGAGCGGGGGTCGCAAGACATGTCCAAAGCATTTCCGGGGGTCCCCAGACAAAAACGTTGAGAACCCCTGCCCTAGGGTAGATATCACAAAAAACATGCAGTAATCCTCCTGGTCTCTAAAATACCTCCCCCTGGCCAGCCTGATGGAGGGGAAAGGAACTGCTCGGAATTACGTGTTCCTTCCACGCGCTACGTCTGGCCGGGGAAACTCTCCCGTCAGGTGAAAAGAAGCAATTCGACTCCTCATGCATATAAGGAAGCATGAGGTCAGTCCGCTGCCCCCCAGATTGGCAGAGGAAGTGTAGATAATTGACACTGGGTAAAAAAGTGGGTTGCAAAATCGTGGTATAAAAACTATATATATATATATAAAAAAAGAAAATAGCCAATCTACAAGTTCACAATCTGATGAATTGTAACACATTGTGAGCTTGTAGATCTGCCATTTTTGGCGAGTTACACATCATGCAACATAGCATGAGTCACCCCTAATGTTGTTACAACAGCAACAAATGCACTCCCAACCTTCTGTCTTAGTCTGAAATCCCACTTTCTTAGCCCGTAGCACTTGCACTAGCTTCAACGACCTTACAGGTGTATACAAAGGCTAAACGTATGTACCGTTAATTTAGATAGCATATTATGTACACTATAGTATAGTCAGTATATACTCATAGCTTTACTGTACAGATTTTCTACTGTTAAGACAGATGCTAGGTTCTTAGCTTCCTTATGATTCTTGATGGCTATTTTTGAGGGGCTCCTATGCCCAGCTTTGAGGGTTTGTGTGAACACAAACATTGGCTGATGATTGTCGATCACCATATATCGATGATTTGATTGGCTGAGAAAAGTACAGCACCCCTTACTTCACACGAGGGTAGCCCCTCCTATATCCAGCTTTTCGTTTATGTTCACAAACTTTGTCCTACACAATCATTAAATTCCCATTGACAATGAATGGACATTTTTACGTCATAGTGTCTGGGAGGTACGTCATGATGTATGATGATAAGAGCGCCCCTCACTTGAAGTCACTTCACACGGGAGTGATTTTATTTTTATGAATTTTATGTATTACCATGTGTTGTTCTCGCTTACTGCAAGAGTGTCTGCTAAATGCCTAAATTGTAAATGCAGATATAGGGCTACAACGTCTAAATACACAAATCCTATCTGATTACATGCAAATAACAGTGTGGACAGTCAGTCCAAAAGATCAGATTAAATTTGGTCTTCAGTCTGTAACAACGCTAAATTGGGCCTAAATGGGCCGGGTGGACCTACATAGAATACATATACTCGATATACTTGACTCGAGGACAAAACGATAGCTCTTCAAACGTAATCAAGTGACTGACATCGTCTCACTTCACACTCCACAGGATGCACTGGCCACTCGTCTTCAGTCAAGTAAGAAAGTACACAATATGTTTACACATTAAAGCACTAGAGGTCACTAATGTCTCTTAAAAATTCAAGATCAAATGCAAGAGGGAAGCACACATCTCAAAAACGATCTACAGGTGCAGAACAAAAATATGTAAAATGATAAAGGAAGGCAGTCTGAAGCTCCCAGAAGAAGCAATTTTGTTTTTAGGAAACAACCTAAATCGACCCTTGTCGGTCGATCTTCATCAGGTCTGAGCATACCTGACGAAGACTCACACGGCTCAAAATGTTATTTCCTCAGAAAATTGCTTCTGGAAGCTTCGAGCCAGTGTGCGGACATTCTTCCTGTCCTTCATTGCTGAAAAACTCAACACTGCAGGTGGAAAACAAAGGTTAGCCACTGTATTTTAAGGTATGGTATGCACATACCATACCTTAAAGTTCTTTGGCAGGACATGGAACACTTGCAGTGTAAGGCAGGCAGCAGCAGTGAGACAAGTGCTGCACTGTGGATGAACCTAATGTGTCACAATGTGTAAATTGCCTCAACATGTTCCCCACAGTCCCTGTGGTGTCTGTCTCTCCTCTACATCCTTAAGTTGCCATGCAGGTCATGTCCAGCAGGCAGCAGCCTTTGCTGGACTCATTCCATTTCCCTTCTGGAAACACAAGTTTAATTATCTTTGTTTAACAGATTTTTTGGCAAAAAGTTACTTTTAGAAAATTAAATAAGTAAATACAAGGAAATATACTAATTTCACTACATCAACATGCCAGAAATGATCATTGACCAGAAATTATTATTGAATATCAGTCCAAAGATTATCTACAGCAGTGGTTTCCAAAATGTGTGCTGTGGCACACTGGTGTGCCGTGAGACAACCATACATAGAACTAAAAAACAACAAGGATGCAACTGGGACATATCCTCAGTGATGTATCGCAAGGTCATCTGTGTTTCGGGTCTTCCAACATCATACCCCTCACTCGGGTGACCCAGCCGGGGTGATCAAGTCCCGACTTACGTCCCAGTAGCAACCCTCGATCAGTCCCATTAGGGAAAAACCAGGGACACACAATCTGCTGCTCCAGAACTACTCTGCCGGTACTGGGCGGGCCATCCGACGGGGACTAGGCACTGTGGGTTGACTCCTGGCCGGGCACCTCCTACGCCTCACCAGGTCCTCTCCTGCTCTCACCAGGTGCACCCAGGACCTGTGCGTTGCACCAGATTCCCAGCACCAGACTTCATTCGGGAGTGGTGGATTCCTCAGGCTCCACCGGCAGGGTAACGGTGGTGCCGCAGGCTCGACTTGCGGCTTGAATGGCCCTCCTAAAGGCCTCACGTGGGTTTTTTAGGCGTCCTCCTCACAGCGGACACAGGCTGGGGCGCTATCATGTATCATTAAGGCTAGGGTGGATGCTCAATACGTTTTCAGCAGTGAAAAGGGACGTCTACGCTGTCCTCTGGGTCCCCTTGCATAATATAAAGCTATACAAGCAAGTCCAGCTGCAGTCTTGACCACAGCCCAGCATGAAGGGAATCCCTGGCATTTCAGCCTCATGCACTATAAAGGTTCTGAGTGTTAAATGGGTGCGGTAAGGGTCAGACTTAAATTAACAATCATCATTTTGCAGTGTGGAAAGCATCTTAAGTGTGTATACTACAGTATGTGTGAACATGATGTCAACATGTCCCTACTGCTGCCAATCTGGGTGGTGTGTGGACTGTGGACTCATTGATGCTGCCATCTACAGTATGTTCATGGTTGTAAGAGTACATTTCAGCATTGCAAGCGTTACAACATGTATCCTGACTGCTATCATGACACTAAAACTGTCCATCAACACGTTATGTTATTTCCATGTGGTCACTAACAAATATCCTCTATTACGGAGAGATTTCTTAGACATCAAGTAACTTCTTGAAGGACTGGTCCCCCGGAAAAATAATAATAATATGATGGGGTGCGTAGCGTTAGTCCGACGTCCCAATAATTCGACCATAGTCTAGAGCCCATACTAACCCAATTTGATGACCGGCGGAGTCGGACTCATTTTAGTATCCTACCAGAGTCTCCGCCACAAAAAGATCTCCATGAATTCAAGGCTTCGTGGGGTGTGTAATTGATAGAAAATACGTTATTTTTGGGGTGAACTACTCCTTTAACTTTCAATCGGACTGACATCTATTTTGGGCAAGGTAAGCATTTTCTTTATTATTTTCTTCCCCTAGAAATGAGGGACAGCGAGTTCCAAAAGCAGATCTACAGGCTCACATGTGTACATTGGTGTAGATCATATGACTACGTACGTATACTGTAAATCAGTGTAAAGTGGCTAAAACAGTGGCTGCTGAATAGGAATAGAAATGGCTGAAAAAAACCCTCCCCTCCCTCTCTCTCCTCGTGTTTAATCTTGGCAAAGAATATTCCCATCGGGAGTGCACCCAGGGCATTCTGACTACACTTTCTGAGGAATGAATAGGCTATGTGGCTGGGAGACATAATTCATCTCACGTTTTCAAACAGGTGTTCATACTTTCAGTCAGGAATTAGTTGAAGTGGCTGTGCCCTTAAACATATTCGGGCCCCATGGATCAAATATGAATAACGTTAGCAAACATTGCAATGTATACTATCTGACAAGAGCTATCTAATTCACAATCCGAAATTCCGAATCGACAGCAAAGTGGTTGTTGGCGGCTTCAGCCAAATGAAGGCATAAATGCTTTCCATTAACTTACCACGCCATAAACTTAAAGACATCCTCCCTACCGTAAGCTGCCCTTGATTTGTAGGGACAAGCACAATCACATTGCTGCTGTATTGTCAAGACTCGTCATAAAGGTCTTCCTTTATCCATTTCCTCTCATGGTAAAACACCTGGGTCAATGAAAACATTAAATGTATGTCCACACAAACTTACACAAGGAGTCAGCATTTAAATAATGCATGCAAAGCAATACAATAAACACTCAAGTTAGGAGAGAGAGGATAATACCGTGGTGATGGCTACCACTAGGCACCCATGAAGTGGTTCCACTTTCCCCAAATTGGACCATTGTTAACCACCCTATCATACGTCGTCGTGACTCGTGACAGTGTCACACTAAAATGTCACGCAAAAATAGAACAATGATATACGGTGACGGTGTGAGCTTGTAGATCTGCTATTTGTGAAAGGTTTTGAAAGGAAGGAGGGAAGGTGAGGTGGTAAGGAAGGAGGGAGTGGACAAGTGAGAAATGCTTCCTTCAGAAATACAGATTTTTTTTTGTAAGCTATCGGGACTAAAATCATAAACCTAAGGTCAACCTCTATAAGACCCCAGTATATAGCGGTCCCTATACTGTGATCTCTATTCTAACTGCCAAAATGCTATAGGCGTATCCATGCACTGACTGTCATTGATACCGTAGCAGAATGTCCATTTTCACTATAAACAGTCCCCTACTGGTTCCCAAGCTTTTCTAGATCTTGAAATCTTGAAAGAGTTCATGGCCCACAGATCTGCCATGTGATCAGAGCATGTTTATTTTAATGATCAATCAACCGATTGTATGGGATCAATGGTATCTAACTATTGTAGTATATTTAATTTTCTTTACATTTCTTCATCTTTTAAAACTATTTTTTTATATGAATGCTATATTTCCATGAAAACAGTGTTTTGCCAATTATTTGAGAATCACTGCCCTACATATCAGAATGTATTACAAACCAAGCAACCAAGCACATGAAGATGGAAGCATTTGCTACTGCTACTACTACCACCACCACCTTCACCCCCCCCATGCAAATCATCCAAAAATCTAAATTCCCTCTTGCTAATAATAATAATAATAATAATAGGTGATGAAGACACTGGCTGTACATTGCACTCCAAGCTGCCATCGTTGTATACAGTACTCACATTCTGTCCACTCAGTACACTGAGATCACTAGATGTGGGCTCATGGATAGGATACGGCCTCTTTCAACAGTAAAGCACACCAAGCTCTTAATCCCCCCCCCCCACCCCCCACCCCATCCCTGTGCCTCGGGGTGCTGAAATGACCTGCTCTGCCGCTGTGGACCCTCCACATATGCATGCAGCTGCTGTGGCTGTGAATGACTCCCCATGCACTCCTCTCTCTCTCTCTCTCTCTCTCTCTCTCTCTCGTTCTCCTGTGAGCTGGCCAGGGGCAACACCCAGTGCTAACGTGCCAGGGGAGGATTTCCAGAGCCTCAATAAGAGCTAAATAAACCAACTCCCACATCTGGGAGAGCAGTAAGACTGGTAAACAGTGGGCCGGGGCCTGCCCACAGAGCCAGGCCCTTGTTTTCACTTAATGATGATAGCACTGGGTTTCTGCACTGCTGCTTGTCACACTCACTTAAACTCATCACGGCACTCTCTGAGTCACACATGTGCGCGCAGACGACTGCATGGATACAAACACACATGCATAGCATGCATACGTGCACACGCACAGACATCATTGGTTACAGCTTCTGTGTCCATCCATATACAGCTTTTCAGAAAAGCCTTCAACTCAGGCTTGGCTAACGGAAAACTTAATTTGATGTCTTTCGTACCCTAGAGTAACATTCATCCTTTATTGTAAATATATGACACTTCTAGATGTAGTGAGAAATTGTGCCATATGTCAACATAGGTATGTGAGGACAAGCCAAGCTTCCCCGAGTCATAGTCTGGTCTAGGGGATGCCCTGCTGGCGACAAAGGGGATGAGAGGCAAGCTAACAAAATTCAGAATTAAATTAAGATGTGGTCTTGAAAATGTCATGTTCCAATTGCCTTTCAAGTTGGATAGCTTTGTTCAGATATTAGAATAGCCTATATAAAGACATGGCGCCTCCATCATGAAATATGCCTGATTCCAGGTAATGAACAATGTGAATATACTGCAGTTTAATGATCATTTTTCAGGTCACTTTAAGCTTTTAATAGAGGAATGCCTCAAACCTAGATTTTTTTGTGTGTGTTAATAAATAAACAGAACACAAGGGTTGCTGTTGCAAAGTGGCAACTCAGAGATGGCATTAAGTTTGTTCCAGAGATCGCAGCATCAGTGACTTAATAATTACGGCAAGTAACAAATCCTACCTAAACACTTACCTGTCATTTGAGCAGGGTTATAAACTCAGCAGTAATCTTTTGGGTTCCAGCTAGCAGCCATCATCGAGTGTCAATGTGCCCCTGAAAAGGTACAGTAAAGGTTAAAAATAATAAAACGTTATTGAGTCAAAGTAAAAATAACACATGCTGTAATGGGCATGGAGGCCTGGGATTATTGCTGTCACGGCAAGAATGTCCTGGTTCAAAACCCCACTGAGGCCTTTCTGTTCCTCCAACACCAATATATATATACTGTACATGTTAGGGCCATACTGTAATCCCACTAGTGACCTGGACCCAGATTTTGGGTTTAGAGGTGGTCCCTGGGTGGTCCCTGGGTGCCGGAGCCTGGCTGCAGGTCTTTTGATGAATAATTTACTCAATCATTTGCCTCCTCAAATATAGGTACACCACTTATCCATTGAGCCATGCACTTGACCACTAACAATTCTACTATTGTTATTTCTAAAATACCTGAACAAAAGTTGAATTGGTTCAAATTAGGGATTTGTTTTGGACAAAATGTTGATGCCAGGGTTCATGTGGTTCAATAGTGTGTTCAATTCAAAGGGTTAAATGAGGATCGGAGGATTATAATAATGATCAATCTGGGAACACATCAGCAAAAAAAGTCCAGTTTTCCTTTGAATTTGCCTCTGGGGGCAGTGCTAAACATAACATGGATAGCAGGATGTTGCCCATTTGCGCCGCCTCTTCCGATGGGGCACCTATGTTTTCATTCCCACTAACGACAATGTATACATTTTCTGAATGTCCCTGCCAACAGATAGCATAACTCGGAATCTGTTGAGAGATTATAATATGACAGACCACCAGGCTAAATCAGATCAACTGCTATGACTCGAGTGTGGTGTGACCCAAAAGCACAGCAAGGAGAGGAAAGCAGAGTTAAGCCCACCTGTGCAGGTTTTTATTCACAAACAGTAGGCTCGGGTCCCGGAAACACTGGAGAGGAGAAGAGAAGGTTGAGTCAATGGCAGGTTCACAGAGGAGAGAAAATAGCACAGTAACAGCGCAACGTTTAACTGTCTAAAGCCCTAAACACACCAAAGGGTCACCATGCAACTCCTTTGGTCGAAATGGTTGCAAGGAGTTAACGCAAAAACACTGACTCTTGACCCTTTGGTGTGGTTTGGGCCATTAAATTACATGCGTTGAATCACTACTAGGGTCAACGTGCAACAAGACATATAACACTGCAGGGACAACGCTAAAACAGTCTTGACCCTTTGGTGTGGTTAGGGCTTAACTCTAAACCCATGTCTGGCTGTCTAACTTTACCATATGTAAAGCAGGAAAACGATATGCACATCCCAGTTTCAGAATATGGTGCTGGACCCAAAAAATGACTGAATGAAGAAAAAAGTGGAATGTCCGCACACAATATAATTCTGCTCCCCGTCTTTTTTATTTCAACCTATAAATACAACAACATTTCGCCCCTCCGAGCTTTCTCAAGTCTAACTTTACCAACCATAGACTGGAGAAGAACTGGCACCGAGTTGCAGACAGGCCTGGCTCTTGTAGACTCATCAGCTGATTGCAGACGACGCTCAGGTGAGGAGGTTGTAACTGGGAGGCAGGTGCTGTGGAGTGCTCTGGAGCCCTCTGGTGGCGCTGAAGGGCAGGGGGGGGGGGGGGGGGAGAACGTAACATCAACATCAGGATTATTCTACAAGAGTCAAGATCACAACCAAACCAAAAATGTCAAAGCAGGCCAGGGCCAATGCATTTTTTCCCCAAAATCATTAGAGGAATGTGAAGACAATGAGAAGGATCAAACTTTCGCTAGCCTTGGAAATCTATGATCACAGTTGCAATTTCAGTCTGCATCTTGATTCTTGCCTTGGATTTTGGTCTTCCTCCAGAGAAACCTTGCCATAACGGCTAGGGATAGAGAATGCTAAAACACAAGGCATCAGATCAGGCTATGGTTACAAGTTACAACCCAAAAGATTCCAACTCACAACAGAATGACCTTCAGCCGTTTCCTTTGCTAGAACAACCCTGTAGAGAATTAGTCAGACTCATAATAAATAACATCTTCAAAGAGGGGAGGGGAGGCTTTCTCCACTGCCATGTCAGAGGATCACTATGGTGCTGCCGGAGCTTCAGGCATGACATACCTCTATCTGACAGCCTGGCTCAAAGGAGGGGGAGCCTCATATTTGTGCAGGAGATGACCAAATGACATCAGTATGTGTTGATATGGATGAAAGGCTTGCCTGCTCACTGTCAATTTTAGAATTTTATATATACACAAGGCGTGTCTGAAAAGTAACAAGACTGTGGCAGCCAGCCATGCACATGACTCAATGCTAATTGAATAACGATATAATATTTCTCACTTAGTCACTTTTCTCACTCACTGTGTTTCTGTTCCAGGATGTTTTGTAACACTCCATCACGCAACTGGACATGGTACAAGCATGGAGAAAATAATCAATTTGAAATTCCTGGTAAAATTGGGTTCGGTTAGGGTTACAACCCGGAAACCAAGAGACAGAGCCTGCAGAATGGTGTGTACGTGCCAGGAGCAACCACAACTTGTCTCTCCACAGAGCCTGCCTGCTGCGCCGATCCCGGTCTGCCCATGAGCTAGATTTAACATAGGATTTAAATTGTTAATGATCAGTACATTTCTGAGACGAATAGAAAGAAATGTCATGTTATTTCTTTCTATTCGTCTCAGAAAGCCTGCCTGGTTGTTAATGTTTATGGCAACAGCTGCACACACCGAGGTTAAAGCTTGAATGGTTTGTAAATGACTGAATTGCTTCCATGCTGAGAGCAACAGCATCAAAACAAACATTGTCATCCGCCGCAATTACTTTTTAATTGGCTCGAGGAACTACTACCGTTGCTAAGCACATCTGATTTCTCTTCCTCTACATCCTGGAGAGCAAATGACCAATGACTACAGAAACAGGCGATATTCATACCAAGGATAAACATTACATCAGTGGACCTTGATAGTAAACGGTCAGTAGAAATGGTCCTGTCCAAGGACAGGGAAATGGAGGGGTTTATCTATAGTGGTGCAATAATACTAATACTAATACTAATAATACAGGTAATAGAAAGTAAGATTGACAGAATAGGAATGGTGCAGTGGGTGCAATTTATTTTCTTAGCAGAAACTTTGGACTGATCCAGTTATAGCTAAAACGTGAATCAGCCTGTTATAGAGCTAATATAGACTGATTTAATCGGACACTGCATTCATGATTTGAGGCATTTTGTTCACAACGGGCCAAACTTTAGAAGCCTATATCTTAGCAATCGTGATGGAATATGAAAAATCACAATCAACTCGAACTGTCAATCAATTGACAGTAATTCCTAAACGTATAAACAATGTCCAATTGTATACTTCAGCCACCCTGGATAGTCAATGTCTACCAAAGTGGATTTCTAAATACAGTAACGCTACAAGCACTTTCAAGAAAACAGTTTAAACCAGATCCTCAGTACTACAATTATGTGTACACCTATGGAATGAGGATGAGTCTCCAGTCATTGTGGTGACCTTATTGCAGCTGGGCCTACATCACACACCATTACCCAATACCCACATCCCAATGACGGGCCATTTCAGCTGCAGCAGGTTTCAATCATCATGGCTGCTGGATCCCCACAGAACACAGTGAAGGCCAGATGAATACAATGCATTTACAGTAGGTTGTGTGAATGCATACAGAAGTCAAGTCAATATCAATTTCTGCTAAAGCAGCAAGCTAGATATAGGGCTTGACTAATTTGGTTTTCCAGTGGGGAAAAAAAGGCTTCTAAATCCTAATAGTTTTCTGAATAGTTTTTTATGTCAGGGACCCCCCAGAAGCCAATATTTCTGTTAAAAATGTTCGCTCTGAAATATATATTCAAAGATTTGTGTGCCATTTTCACGATGAAAAAAAAAATAGCAGACCTACAAGCTCGCAGCGCAACACTCTGTGGAGCGCTATGAGCTTGAAGATCTGCTATTTTTCAATAGCTAAATTATAACATGTTTAAAACACCAAAAGCGGTTCCCGCCCAAAATGGGTTAATTCCGTGACTGCAGAGGCAAAATGGATACGACATGCATCATGCGCTTTATTTTCTACTCATTTTCAGCACTTCAGATGTACATACTGTCAGGAAGCATTTAAAAAATGGGTGAGCCACTACTTAACAACAATGTACTGGTCTCCCTTCACACACACACACACACACACACACTGACATTGAATCCAGCATCACTGTTTGTTGTTGCCGTACGGTTAAGATGACATCAACAGTGATGCTTTATTGCAGAAACTTGATCTGATGGATGATAACTACACACAGGAGATCTTTTTTACTTGCATTCCTGTGATCAACCATCTGCCATTCATTTAAAAAGTGCAGTTACTGTCTTTGTGTGCATCTGTTTTTGCATTGGTGGTGAAAAACATCTTATAACTGTGAGTGTGTGCAACATTTGGGAGATAAGATCTCCCCGCCTGGTCAGGGGAGATATTGTACTCAAAAGAATAAGGAGACCACCTCCAACCACTGCAGATGCACTAGTTGTATTGTATTGACATGATCTACCATATACAGATTAAAACATGTTTTAATCATAATTATTATTAATATAATAGTTAACTTTATTCATTAGATAAAGAAGAATACCCCGCACACTCATCTGCTCCAGTTACTAATTTATTGACATTTCGAGCTGAGGCTCTTCATTTGGTCAAATTCAGCTTCTGCTCAAAACGTTGTCAATAAATTAGTAACTGGAGCAAATGAGTGTTATTCTTGGGTTATTCTTCTTTTTCTGATGTAATTCTCTAACCCAGCACCTCTATAAAGTGATGTGTGTATTCTATTAGTTTTTGTCACTGGTCGACAAAAACACCTCGAAGACCCCAACAGGAGCCCTCGCCACAAGATTCGATACACCACCAAGATACCCATGTACCTGTCTAAATACTTCCTTAATATCAACAAAGTCCACACCCACAACACCAGAGGGAGCTCAACAAACCATGTGCAACCCAGATTTGGCACAAACAAGGGACTAAATTAATTACGCTCCTATGCCACCAAAATGTGGAACGCCCTACCAACGATCATTAAGACATGTGAATCCCTTGACTCCTTCAAAACCGCTCTTCTACCTCCTTCATGATGATGATTTCCTGTTTTTTCGCTATATAGTTCAAGTGAATATTTGTATGTCTCTAAATGTTATGATGAATTGAACAAGGTGGACCCTCTTGTAAACAA
Organism: Protomyctophum bolini; assembly: GCF_963924005.1. Classification (NCBI taxonomy): domain Eukaryota; kingdom Metazoa; phylum Chordata; class Actinopteri; order Myctophiformes; family Myctophidae; genus Protomyctophum; species Protomyctophum bolini. The sequence continues at coordinate 17,752,748 of NC_137883.1, read as the reverse complement.
GTCTAGTGCTTTATTGGTCGTCCACTCACAGTTAACAGTTTTTTGTATTGAGTTGTGCTTGAAATGTACTGTAATTCTGCAAACTGTTAAATACTTCAATCAATCAATGTATAACTTTTATGCATTAAAATAGGTTCTGGATTGCAACTTTAATAAACAAGAGGAGTTCAATATACAGTATAAAAGATAATCTAAGAAAAACAAGTTAAACAACACAAGAACACATACTGTACTGTACAACCAATTGCATACGGAAGGACACAAAATGTATAGAACCACTTTACCAGAGTGGAATTTGCAATTCAGGTCAATATCAAACAGCATTAACACAGCAGGAGGTAAAGGGGCCATGCTCCTATTTTTGCAGGAAGTAGAAAGGTCCATTGGGCTGCAGTAAGCGTTGTAATTTATTAAGAGGGGTGGGGGTGTGGGGGGGATTTGATGCCTTTTAAGAGGTCCATCACAACACAGTAAACTCCATCATGTTAATTTAACTCAGAGACTGTAAACGGTGAACCAAATGGACCCACAAGAGTACACTAATTATCTTGGAAAAAGGCCGGTTTGACCCAGCTAGAGAGGTGTGTTTGTGTGTGTGTGTGTGTGTGTGTGTGTGTGTGAGGGACTCCACTGTGGGACAGTTGACCTCACACCATGGTACACTGCCCAGTATGTCAGTGACCATACAGGCTAATGTAATGCACTGTAATCCCACTGAATGTAGCGTTGCAAATTGCAATTCTGTTAATAAGGGAGTGCGCTGCTCCACTTCAGCCCATTGCTTAGCAAAAACAGTGAAAGAGAATGCAGTCTCTGATGAGACCATTAAAGGCTGTGTGTAAACACACACACGCCATCGCCATCTGCTTCTACAGGAGGTGGGTCAATTTGACGTTAAGACAGTTCAGAACAACAGAACAGCAGCTGTGTGTTTGTGCGTACCGTAGTTGGCAATTGGCACACAAAGCGCTGTGAGTTTAGCATGTTCAACATACATTTATAGTGCACAATGCACTACTCACCTTGTGCAAGGCTGCAGGGAGTGGGACCAAAAGCCGAGAAGGGTCTGCATGGTACCATCCTCCAGTTGGACCAGTTACCAGAGGGGGCTGATTTGATACCTTGGGGAGTTGATCAAAGTCCGTCTGTGGGTCTGAGGGAAAGGTTTTTCTAGACGCAATTTGCAACTCAATTTTTTTTAATAATGGGATGAACCTAGAGTTGCAATACCCTCCATTTACTCCCCACTCATCCAATTTGCGTTTGCGATCTGCTTGTATCAAACGACGTTAGACTCACCAACATTGCAGCTCTAGGCCAAGCTTGAATTATCCTCTTTCAATCTGCCGAGGTTGTCATAAAAATCCACCGTAGACATGTTATGAGCTACTTTCTGTCAAGAAATTCTGTGCAAGTGATTATTTTTCTACGTGTTGGAGTTTGGAAGCTCTCGTTGTAAGTGTCCCCTTAAAAAAAACGAGTGCTTCCAAACTCCAACACGTAGAAAAATAATTTCTTGACATAAAGTAGCTCATAACATGTCTACGGTGGATTTTTATGACACAAAAGCTGGGCAGATTGAAAGAGTATAATTCAAGCTTGCCCTAAAGCTGCAATGTCGGTGAGTTTAACGTTGTTTTTTACAATCAGCAAATTGGATGAGTGCTGAGTCAATGGAGGGTATTGCTCTAGATTCACTCCAGAGTTGCAAATTGCGGCTAAGGTTTTTCTTACATTCACAAGATTCTGAACTTGGCCTTTGCCAAACCTTCTTGATATCCATTTAGAATACACATGGACAGAGTTATGTTGTAATGTGTACTAAAGTCAATAAAGGTATCAATAGACGTTATGTCAAGAGATTTGAGTTTCAAGTGCTAGGACTGCGTGCATGGCTGGCCGACTTGGGCAGAGAAAATGTTTGATAAAATTGCTAAAACTGGGTCAATTTTTATATATTTTTGTATATTTATGAAAGACACTTTTGCCCTAGTCCATATTGTTTATTGAACAAAATTACAACCTGCATGTTACCCTTTAAGATGGGTGTCAAAACCTGTATGAAAAACACCAATATGTATTCCAGGTTAAGTATTTATTTGTTGAGACCAAAGACATCTTCAAATATCATGCGTGGTCTGGTGGCCCCCTCCACCACAGAGGAGCCTTTCACTCGTCTGTTGAGTGCTTCTGGGTGCTTCCTCTTCACTCCCCCACCGGCCGTTTTCTTTATGGCTTGTGCATTTCTGGTTGTAGTCAGCTCTGTTGTCGTCATAGTTGTTGAGGAGGTTGTAGTCGTCAGCTCTGTTGTCGTCATAGTTGTTGAGGTTATAGTCGACAGCTCTGTTGTCGTCATAGTTGTTGAGGTTGTCTTCCCCTTTCTTGCCGTTGTGGCCGTTGGTGTTGATATGGTCTTCTTCTTCATCATTGGTGTTGCTGTGGGCTTGACTTCATGCTCCATCGACCACGCTTTGCTGCTAACCATCTTTGTCACTGGAGAGCAAAAGGTTTTAATTGAATGATATCCAACAACCTGGGTCTCAATGTTCAGTTGATCAAAACAAATGTAACCATATTCAATAATCGATATATCTTACCAGCAGAGGCAGTAGAGCTACAGTTGGATTTACAGCAGGAGCATACAGAGGCTGGACCATACAGTTCCTCCCATCTGATACATGAAACATTATGTGTGTTGAAATAGCGATTGGTGCATGTGCGTGTGTGTGTGTGTGTGTGTGTGTGTTTTAAACCAACACAGATACATCAATTTCAAATAAATATTTAATTGTACTAAATATTATATCAAAAATGTAATATAACCAGAGCTCACCTTCCAGCTGTTATGTTGTAATTACACGACTTGGCTGTGGGAGTGGGGATAGAATTCTCCACAGATACTGCACAGTGTATGAACATTAGCTGTGGAATATAAATGTGTGCTTTGATATTATATTATATACCAACTTCATGTCTCTGTAATATACTCTAGCCTGGAATATTCCAATCCATAGTTAATGCAACAGTAGGCCTAGAAAGGCTCTTGTTGTTTCATACAGTATATACAGTATTTCACATACAGAGCCATAGAACACCCTGCTTGATTTCTGGTCGGACTTTAACATGCACAGCCTAAATGTGATAAATTCTCCGTTTGTACTCACCCATTAAATAATTCCAAAGACGTGGAGTGAAAAATGGTCCTCTAGTTTTATATCCATGTGAAAGTTCTGGCACAAATGTGTATTTAGTCAATTATCTCCACTTTTTCAAATGTGCTTTGCGATAGGTGCTGGGTAATTAATCACACCACCTGCCAATTGTGTGACCCAAACTTTTGTGTTTCCCTGGTCAATTGGTGATGACGTCTGCGGTAAACAGGACGCATTTGTAAAATCAGTTCATCGATTATTCAGGCCCCCCTCGCCCGGAGAGAAAGATGTCCGTGTGCATCTCTTGAAAAAGTGGAGATAATTGACTAAATACACGTTTTGTGCCAGAACTTTCACATGGATATAAAACTAGAGGACCATTTTTCACTCCACGTTTTTGGAATTATTTAATGGGCGAGTACAAACGGAGCATTTATCACATTTATGCCGCGCATCTTTCATTTCTACCAGGACCTGGTGCAAGCGATCTATGCCTGTGATACATGAACATTTACGAAGTATAATTAAATGATCACAGGCATTCTAGGTCTAATGCAACAGTACAACCCATACCATCATAGGGTATAATTAAATGAGTTAAAGATGGAGTGCCATGATCCCTCCCCCTCCAAAAATTATCATCAGGTACTATGATTATACTAGGAGGAAGATCTTTTTCAAAACAGTGTACAGAAAGTGTTAAAATTATGTTTTTATGTGGCCACAGCACACCCACCAGTTCATTAAGTATACCTGGTTTTCACCTTAGAACCACCCACCTGAATTTAAGCCTCGCCCACAGCTAAAATGGTGTTATTTCGATTGGGCCTTGACTCAAAGGCTTTCAGAAAGAAACCAAAAATACACAGGGAAGACATATTTGAATATTATAACCATACCTGGGGGTCTATTAGAGTAATGTTAACTCTATAGACACACGCAAAACTGAAAAAGTACTAAAATCACGGCACTCCATCTTTAAGTTCATTATAGTATCTGTGAAATGATTATCAGCCCAGTTACTTACTTTTCCTGTCATTCCTTTAAGTAAGAATGCATCCACAGTGAATCTCACAGTATTATTTTTGTATGGGATGAAACTGGAATGTCCCTCCTTGCTCTCAACCATGCACCTGTACCAGGACAGCACACGCAGAAACAATCAGATGAACAAACATGGGTGTGAACTCAACAACTAAACCTTGCCAAAGTTGTGTTCTGCACAGGTGTGCTGAGCATAAGCAACAGTCCATGAATGAATGAGACATTACATTACCCGGAGTTCTCTATGATTGGATACTGGGGCTTTGAGGTGTGGGACTTCTGGTGGGTTGTATGACAGGAATGGACATATACCCTTTCATGTATGCTCATGGATGGAGCCTCAATCTGAAAGTACATGCGCTTGCCAAGCACATACGTTTCTACGTGGGAAAGTCTTTCCCACTGAGCTATCAAAAGATGAATAGTCACATTTAGAACATAAGTGGCTGTGGGACAAGACCCACCAACTACAGACTATTTATTTTGATAACCTAGAAAGCAGTCTCATAAAATGTTTACCATTTCGTGCAGTGAGAATCACTTTGACCCTGTTCTTCAATGGCTTGAAGACCTTTCGAATGTCCACCTTCGGTGTGTAGCCAATGTTATAGTTATACATGTATCTGAAAAGAACAAGTGTAATGTTCATCTTTCAGACTTTGGGGTCAAATACCGGCGTAGGCCTAAAATAAAGCTGCAACGATTTCAGCCTCACCTGTTGTAGTGACAGGCGATGGACAAGCTGAACGGTGCAGTTCGCCTGATTAGTCCAGCAAGTGTCGGTGGATCATATCGTAGAATGTGTGTGTAAACCAAACGGTTGTTCATTATCTGTTACGAAAAGCACATAAGCTATAGACCTACTAGCACTCTTCCTGAACTTTAAGATTTGTTTGAATTCATGTAATTAATTTGCTTAAAAAGGTAGGGCAAGTGGTTTTCTTTGGTTAAAAAGCTATATATTGTGATAGTACTCATTGAGTGCTCTGGAACAGGAGTCTCCATGTCTCTCCAGCTTTAAAACAGAAAATGGATTTTCAGATTGAGATACCAATTTCATCCAATCATGATGGAGCACTCAGTCAGGAATCTACAGATAAAACAAGTGGAATTGATGACAAAGAAATGAGCAGACAAAATTGGAACACTATAAAAACGAAGCTAATAAATGGATAGGCCTACTTTCTTCTGACCTACCTGAACATGAGCTGGAGAGACAGGGAGACCCCTGTAATAAATTATAGTTTTTTTTTTACTTTCAACTCTGGTCCATAGCCTTACTGCTGCCGTTACATTCTAATGAAGGCATTTAATAGAGGTATGGACCAGAGCTAACTTTTAACCAAAAAAGATCACTTAGGCCTACCCTACCTTTAATTTACTCATCATTAATTTAAAAAAAAGGGGGGAAAAACACTTACAGCTGGCTTGTTTCCGCAGAGCCCAAGGTCATATTCAAAATAAACCCGTTCCTTCGTGATTTTACTGGCTTGGCATGTGCCGAGTGTGAGCTGGGAAGGTATACCACCAGCAGCACCCAAAGAGCTCCTGCGAACCTGAACTAGGATTTTACTTGAGTTTGTACACCGAGCTCTGACGACAGGACACTCACCGACATCAGGAATGCCTGGACTCACTGTGGGAGACAGCACCGCAGTAAGCTGCAGCACAGCCCTCATGCTATCTGGTATCTGCTCAAGTCCAGTCCCAGTCTTCGGAGAGAAATGTTCTTTGTCGATGAGTGGGAGTCTCGAATGCATCATCAGCGGTAGTTGTGGTGTGTTCCACTTCCCACTCCCCTTCACCACAGAACCGTATGCTATAGCCACCAGTGAAAACAACACCGCCATCACACTATAGTTGGTCAGAGCTAATTGGCACATTGCTAAAAGTTGTCACTATATGGATGAAATATCAAACCTCTCCGAATTGTTTTAGCCTAGCTACTGCGAGCTCCTGTAGCCTCGGTCCCAGGCTTACCTGCGAAAAGAAAGAGCTCCTGCGAGTTCTGCCCTCTAAGGTTCTGCCACGGTCTTCGAACTGATCACAAATCACTGTCGGTAACAAACACCTGGTCAAGTCAGCCTGGGCCTAATAGGACTGCATCACACATGTTTAATACTGTATTGTTAATTATGTGTTATGTTAGACCAATTATTTGTTTACAAACACTGGGACTGTGCGCACGGGTGACTGTTTCATGTAATCAATTCCTAACAGATCTCCAAACCTGTTGTTTTGGGGAGCCCTGGTTTCAGTCCATTCAACCTCCTGTTTGTTGTGTGTTGACTATTGAGGCGCACCCTAGGAGACATTTAGTTCAAACGCTTCTATATTTGCTTAAATATAAATCTGGTGTGTCGTATCATTTTCTTACTCCCGAGTCCCGTCAGAATGAGGGGGAGAGGGGCACACATGCTGCAGCCTCGGTCAGGAATCGGAATCCAACTCCCGTTCACGTGATGACGTGAATGCGCATGGATGCATCCACGTTTGTTTTGTTTTTTCAGCTCCGCCAGCAGTTGGCGGAGCTGAAAAACCGCAGCAACTGCCTGTCATAATTTCAACCCCCCCTCCGTATCAAAGTATTGGACAGTATTAGGATGTTGATATTAATTTTGCAGTGTCTATAACACTACAAAATTAGTAGTGTCTATAACACAGTGTTCATCTCTAGGGGCCCAAATCACACCTTAGAAAGCACGAGTGTTTGAATTTGTTTCAAACACATTGTTATTCACCTGGGAGTCATATTTTGACAGTAGCAACTGCCTGTCTTAATTTCACCCCCCTCCATATCTAATTATTGGACAGTATAGTATATAAAGATGTTGATATATAAAATAGAGAGAGAGATATGTTAGAGCCTGCACTTCTAAAGGAGGAAAACAGATTACCGGTATCCTGGTACCTCTAGAGTTAGATTTAGATTTATTCACTCATATTTTCTTTTATGCTACTGCCATTTATTCACTCATCTTTTCTTTTATGCCACTGCCATCTAGTGGTGCAATCTTGAATAGGCCTATATACACCCTTCAAAATGAGGGCTAGTAGAGACTGTAGAACTGATTTACAGTACAATTTGGGGATATTCTAAGGTAGACCTATGCCTACTACTGAGTCTTTCCATTTTATGCTACTTTATTCTTCTACTCTGCTACAGTTCAGAAGGAAATATTGTAGCCGACATAATGGATAATAACAAGCTTTTATAATCAGTAACGCAACATTGTAAAGATTAATCCAGTGATTCCCAACCATATGCTTTTGTGTTACAAACAAAACAGATTTCAAATGTCTGTGAGTTACTGCTCCAACAAAACAGATATGTTATTTTAATTTCTCACATGGTTCAAATATTGAAATGATCCAATCCAATCAATCAAAGATTAGAAAAGATTAAGATGTTCCCTGTTTATTTAGAGCATTTTATAACATGTTATGAAAGAGATCGACGTGGCTCTTTTGTTGACTATTGGGAATTGGGATATATTTGCCACACAATACAAAAATAAAATATGCATGTATATTATTATTATATGTGCGATTTCAACTTGAAGACATCTTTTTTTGAACATGGAGAACTATTTCTGGTCAGGCCAGTAGACCAGAGCAAGAAAGTATATCAAGTCATCTAGTTAGGCTGGAGTTGTCTTTGGATGCTTGGCATTGCTTGCTAGGCCCTGCCTCCAAATTGTTCCCCCTCTGTGATATCCAGGCCAATAGGTGTAACCAGAGACAAGATAGGCTTCATATGTTATGGCTGATAATAATTCCCATTCAATTAATCAACCGGCAGGCTAAACCTGGGAGCTAAAACAAACTGTAATGAAGCGCAATAAAAATATTTATATAACAAAAAGGTGCTGTAAACTGAAACTTTCTGACAGTGGGCAGGCAAGCCTTTCTTCCAGATCAACACATAACTGTTTGAAACCAATTGAAGGCCACGTACATGTAGCAGTCTTGCTACATGTACATGTACAACCTCCTGACATTGATGTTGTATGTACCTACAGTACAGTATATGTAGAACAAAAATATGATAATATGCTTCTATAAGATGCTGGCAACAGGCAATTTCAAATGACATCAGTATAATATACTGATGTCATCTTCAAATGACATCAGTATAATATACTGATGTCATTTGAAATTGCAATGCCAAACAGTGACATACAAATAAAAACCTACTTGCACTGGTGTGATAGGCGGCAGAATTATGAGTTAACTGCCTGTTGTCAGCATCTTATAGAAGCATATTATCATATTTTTGTTCTACATATACTGTACTGTAGGTACATACAACATCAATGTCAGGAGGTTGTACATGTACATGTAGCAAGACTGCTACATGTACATGGCCTTCAATTGGCTTCCCTACATTGGCATGTTATGTCACGGATGTCACGCTTGTGAAAAAATGTTCACTCGTTAACATTGCTTTTCTGGTGAGACTGGTGACACTCCGCCCGCAAGACATGGCCAATGAAGTACAGTGTCACAAGCGTGACGTTAGGTATTTTGGATAGAACATTTTTAAATATGGAAATAACTGATGTCATAGTAATGATGTCATACACGATTGACTGGCCTTCAAGTACTGTGATGACGGGTACTTATAAGAGAAAGTTGAAGTTGTCTTACAGTTGATCAAGCATTTAATTTTCTTGTGACCATTTAGCACTGAATTGTAGGGGACAGAACCATAAGTAGACTGTCATATGTAGCATTGCATCTACAGAAGTAAAAGATGAGGAGTTTATGAACAATAACAAGTTCAATCAATTCAAATTGCTATACTGTATGTGTTAAGATTATAACAGAAACGTTATAAGTCTTATTGCCATGGATTCGTGGGGGGTCCGTGTCTTTGTCCTGTCATCTCTGTGTCTGTTGTGTACCATCCTATACCCCCAGCTGGGTCGTGTCTCCACATGGGTATCCCATGCAGAGATTGAGAAGCACTCAGAGATGGGCCGCAAGCCTCTCTTGGATGATAACCATGTGGAGATTGAGCAGCACTTGGAGATGGGCCATCGCAAGCGTCTCGTGGATGATACCCATGTGGAGATTACCGACCAGCACTTAGACAAGGGCCGCAAGCTTCTGGCAGCTGGTCAACTTGCCGAAGCACTATCCCACTACCACTCTGCTGTAGAAAGTTTCCCTGAAAACTACCTAACCTACTACAAGAGGGCTGCGGTGTTCCTGGCCATGGGGAAATTCAAATCTGCCCTGCCTGACCTCGCCAGAGCTGTCCGTCTCAAGCCTGACTTCTTGGCTGCCAGGATACAGAGAGGAAATATCCTGTTGAAGCAAGGTGACACCCAAGGGGCCAGGGAAGACTTCCAGGCAGTGCTGGATCGTAACCCTGCACAGGCAGAGGCCAAGGACCTGCTGATGAGAACCAACGAGCTGGAGGACCTTCAGGAAAAGGCCCATGCTGCCCACCACCAGGGCCACTACAGCACTACTATCACCATGCTGGAACGAGTCATAGAGCTCTCGCCGTGGGATCCCGAGTCGCGGGAGCTCCGTGCCAAATGCTACATCCACCTGGAGGATCCCCAGAAGGCCGTCCTCGACCTCAGAGTGACAACACGCCTACGCAACGACAACGGCGCTGCCTTCCTAAAGCTGAGCATGTTGCACTACAGCCTCGGACAACACCATGACTCACTGACTCAAATTCGGGAGTGTCTGAAGCTGGATCATGAAGATAAGGAGTGTTTCAGCCACTACAGACAGGTGAAGAAACTTGGCAAGCAGCTGGACTTGGCACAGGAGCTCTTCCAGGGAAGAAGATATCAAGAAGCCATTGACAAGTATGAGTCAGTAATGAAGACGGAGCCTAACATCCCATACTACACCAACCTGGCCAAGGAGAAGATATGCTTCTGTCTGGTCAAGCTTAAAATGGCTGATGATGCCATAGATACTTGTTCAGAGGCCCACCAGAGAGACCCTCGCAACGCCAACATCCTTAGGGATCGAGCCGAGGCGTTCATCCTCAACCAGGAGTATGAGAAGGCGGTGGAGGACTACCAGGCGGCCATGGAGTTTGATAGGAACAGTAATGAGATCAGAGAAGGTCTGGAGAAGGCACAGAAACTGCTCAAAATGTCCCACAAGAGAGACTACTACAAGATCCTTGGTGTCAAGAGGAATGCCAACAAACAGGAAATCAAAAAAGCATACAGGAAGTTGGCACAGCAGTGGCACCCGGACAACTTCCAGTCAGAAACAGACAAGAAGAAAGCAGAGAAGAAATTCATTGACATCGCCTCAGCTAAAGAGGTCCTCACCAACACAGAGATGCGGCAAAAGTTTGACACTGGTGAGGACCCACTGGACCCAGAGAGCCCGCATAATGGTGGGCAAGGTGGGCAAGTTTGGCCCTTTTTTCATCCCTTTGATTCCGCTAACAACTATCATTTCAAATTCCACTATAATTAGGGTGGACTTCCATAAATGACGGGGTAATTGGGACTTTGTTTAAAACTGGACATAGTATTAAGAGGCCAATATAAAATCTGTGGAGAAACTCTCAGCCTCACCTTGGGATATTTTATCAACTAAAGTTGAAGTTGTATATCTGTATCTCTCACTCTGGACAGATATACCCATATATGGACATGCTTGACATCGATGTGTAGTACTGATAATCAGAGCACTGCTTTTTACAGATGCCATAGTCATCATAGACTGACCTCCAAGACTTTACAAGCTGGTAACCGTAAACAACAATCACATTAACATAGCCAAATACAAAAAAAAGCTAAATAAATAAATAAATAGACAAATAAAACTTTTTTCCCTTCTCTAAACTATTGATTACATTGTCCAACTTCTGCGCGGAAGACAGTCAACAGACCTAGACCCACTGTGCATAGTTTCCCCAGTTTTTGAGGGCCCCTCCTATGCCCAGCTTTCCGGGTTTGTGTAAATAAACACAAACATTGAAGACGGAACGCAAATTGTGATTGGCCAGAATGAGATCATATATGATGATAAGAGCGACCCTCACTTGTTTTTTTTTCTCCCACTCCTGAGTCCTGAGTGGCTAATTGGCTTCCAAAGTTTGAGAGAGGCCTGTTATACAGAAAATGACAAATCATCAATCATCTGATCAACCCCTAATTTGATTCATATTGAGTACAGGTACTACAACTTATTTTTGTATGGCTTCCTTCAGATGATGCAGCATCATACATAACATAATGTTTGTTGCAGAAACATGTTTTTTCTTTCTCCACCAATTTGTATGGATGGTGGAGAGAATTACACTATATAGTAGTTATTGTTATTATGGTTATATCTAACATTTAACCATCACTTTTGGACCGCCGGTTAGAGCAGGCGCTTTTCGTGCAGATGGTCATGGGCTCGACATGCCTTGGGTCGATGTCAGAAAGGGCATGCGGTCGAAACAGGTTCCTATAACGCCAAATCAAATGGATTCAAATCTGAGCCAAGTCTCCTGATCATACGCGTCTGAAGCCTGTTCTGGATGATGGGACTAGTACTACTCCAGACGTAGTAGTACTAGTAGGCCTATGATACAGAGGTTTGAGCTCTTACACGGCTGTCGAAATGCCGATCCGACATCCGTGCCATAGTGGTAGGGGCTTTGTTGTTGTTGCCCTTTGTGCCCATAAACGTATTCTATTTATGAATGTTTCTTCAGGCAAATATATAACAAATGTGAAAAGTTGAATCAACCTGGCGAAGATATGCGAAAGATATGACTTTAGAACTACCTCCTTTGAACGGTGTCGTGTTCAGTTATTTACATTTAGAACTTCACAAAAGTTTAAAATTTACATTCACAATTACGTTTCAATCTGAAAAAATAATAAATAAATAAAACGTATCCACTTCTGTACCAACAATACTTTTGTCAGGACAGCAGATAATGAACATTTGAACAATACAACCACAAGCTGTCCTCCTTGTCCCTTCAAAAAGGGCCACTTCACCCCTTCTTCACTGGGACTTTTGTGTTTTTTGATATTTTAGTCATGACGCCATCCTCATTCCTCATGACCAAAATTAGTCATGAAAATGTGGCCTCACTTCCTGCCTGCATTTTACAAGTCACACCTCCACGCAGCCTCCCCCTCTCCACAAGGAGGGGCAGTGTACCAAAGCATTATGGTCATTGTAGGAATTCAACAACCTAGTCAAACACACAGACTTCATCATTTTTCTGGGCATAGGGTGCAAATTTCAAATTGTGCTACTGTTATCTATACTACAAATACTATTAAGATTGAGTGACTGCAGTTCTTTCCAGTGTTGAAATGTCCCTTTAAAGCAGTTCTTCGCAGCTCCATTACTCATACTCCTAATGTGACCTCTTTGTGGTCACAACTTTGTAATGATCCCAAAAAACCCACCCTTCTGACTGGGTGGTTCTCAGTGACTGAAGCATTTACATTTTAAATATTACTGAATTATTTAACCAATAATTAAATATGCTCCTCTGATAACATGATCTAGAATAAGGCATATACTGCATTTAACACTTTGTGAAGAAAGTCAAGCTTCACAAGGACAACAACAAGGAACGGCCGAGCTTCGCTTGATCTTTGTGCTGCTGTACCAATATTGGTGGTAGCACGTACTGTACGTGCAATAGCAGTCCATTCTTATACAGAACAACACCAGGGTTCTTACGAAGTGTGAAATGTTACGCTGGACAGCGTATTTGAGAGGAGGTCCAATGACAATCCACCTTGCTGCTGTGGCAGCTGGGCACAAGGTGTACTGCTTTGGAGGACACTGTAACATCAATAAAAGGGATCAGATTGAAGTGCACATCTTCAATACATTGCCCTTGCGCTGGATGAAGTTGCACCCAGTGGCAACTGACAGGGAACTTCCCCTTGAGGTTCCCTCCATGCGTGACGGCCACACCGCTGTGCTAATAGATGACATCGCCTATATATGGGGTGGGGTTACTCACACAGGGGTGTATTGCAACATTCTTTACGCGTATGATATTGACACGCACATGTGGTTAAAACTCAGGATTTCTGGGACTGCTCCAGAGGTGAGGAACAACCACTCAGCCTGTGTCTTGAGGAAGTTCATGTATATATTAGGAGGATTTGTTGAAAGGCTTCAAAACACTATTGAAATCTATAAGTTGGACACCACCACAATGGTTTGGTCTATCATTAACACTAGAGACACACCAGCACCCGCTTCATCATATCACTCTGCCACCATCATCGGGACAAAAGTGTTTGTATTTGGGTGCAGACGGGACCCGGACCAGTTCAAGATCTATTACAACAACATCAGTGTGTTTGACACAGAGACCAACCTCTGGCTGAGCACGCCTTCCGCAGAACCTGTTCCAGAAGGACGTAGGGGTCATTCAGCCTTTGCCTACAATGGAGAGCTGTACATATTTGGTGGTGAAAACCTGAACCGGTTGTTCGATGATATGTGGAAATTCAATCCCGAGACCTTCACTTGGAAGAAGGTTGAACTTGGGCCTAAGGGGAAAGGTCCGCGTCCATCGACATCTAGGATGTGCTGTTGCATGGTGGGAGATTGTATCATCCTCTTTGGAGGATACAGATACACACCTGATGAGCTGTACATGTTAGACTTAAGTCCTAGTATGAAGACATTGTGCAAGCTAGCCGTTATCAAGTACAGACTGGAGCAATCAGGACTCCCACACAACATCAGGTGGGAACTCGCAGCCATGACTACCACCAGCAAGAGAAAGCATAGCCCACTAAAAAGAACACACAAAAAACAGCGAACCCACTAAAACTCGACTTCTAGGAAATGGAGAATTAAGGGAAAGTGATTGGCACCCTTAAAAGTACTCCCTTCATTCAGATGGGAAAGAAAGCAGGAATATGCTCAGTGATACCCAACAGGAACTAAGCATCATCATACAGCCAGGAGAATAGAGAACTCCACTACCATGTGAATTACTGATCTTGCTGTCCATCAGGAATGAATGTAGAAATTAGATGGTTTGTGAAAAGCAATGGACAGTTTATGGAAGACAGTTATGGAAGAGGACCTCACAAATCACAAGTTTAAATGAGAACCGGGAGAGGAAAATCACTGCAAAGGTGCATGGAGGCCAGTGTGTGTGTGGGTGTTTTTTTTATTTATTTTGCGGGTTCATTTTTTAGGCAATAATAAAGTGAGCAGCAGATTAGAATAGAAAATAGACACAAATAAGACATAATTTAACCTACACTTCTAGTGAGGGGAGCTCTTATCATCATATGTCATCTCATTCTCAGTTCAAGCAACTCCACTCATACCAGTCACCACAGTTTGTGACTGGAACTATAAGTGCTGCCCAAAAGTAAACAGTTGAGATCACAACTGGTTGGGGTAATGTTTAAACGTTGCCACTCCTCACTGGACCAGGATAGAGGCCCATCCCAGCCCAGCCCAGAAATGGTTTCCTCCAAAACACCTGCACCTCACTGGACTGCCCCCACTGACACAGCGCTCAGAGCCAGATCATCATGAGTCATGACCAATGTATTAGAATATGTTAGTTTACTCCATGGAACGAAAATACATCGCATGGATGCAACTGGGACGTATCCTCAGTGATGTATCCCAAGGTCATCGGGGTTTCGGGTCTCGCGAACATCATACCCCCCATTCCGGGACAGAGGTACAATTCTAGCATGTGGAGGGACTAGGCTCTGTGGGTTGCCTCCTGTCCGGGCCCCTCCTACGTCTCACCAGGTCCACTCCTGCTCTCACCAGGAGTACAGCGAGGACCTGTGCGTTGCACCAGACTCCCAGCACCAGACACTTCATTCAGGAGTGGTGGATTCTTGAGCTACTTATATCATCATCATACTATAGTTCAGCGAATGTCTGAATGTCTGAATGTCACTGACAGCGTGTTATCTCATCATTGCCTGCACCAATCACTCCCACTTTTCACACAGGCATGGACCATAATTATATGGAGGTCTTAACGGAGCCCTTTTTTCGATTTGACACATTAATGATTATTAATGAATTTATTAGTGAATAAAAACAGCCGTTTACAGCCGTTTATTTATCCGTGGTCTATCTCCGACCGAGCCACACTATTAGCACACATCTCTCCATGCCAAAAAAATAACTAATAACTTAAAATCAACTTATAGGGCCTACTGTGTGTATATAGATTGTCCCCCAGGCATTGTAATGAACAGAATAAACATGAAATCTAACCGCTTCTTCATGAGCTGAGTCAAACATATCCATGTTTCACATTCTACATTGGTTTAATTATTTAAATGAAAAGTAAATTATAATTTATAACAATTTTTATTTGATAGCTCATTGTATTTACATTCTGATTCTTGTTGCCTATGAAGAAAGTATCGTTTTGACAAGCACCAAGTATTTAAAATAAAATGTCTAAAGCGGAAAAAATTAAAACAATCAATTAGTATAATAGAGCTAGGCGGTTTGGGTTGGGTTGTTACCTTGACATGATGTAACTCCAAATGTGGACAAGAAATAAAAATAGATTGCTCCAGTGATTAGAAATTGATAATTCAAAATATGCTCCTCATTGACTTACATTGTACGCTGAGGCAGGTCTCTGTGTGACACCGGGGCACAACAAAGTATAAATTAGATAGTCCCCTCTGCCGCTACCATGCTCTCAACTGCAGCCCAGTCCAGTTTGCTGAGAGTTGTGCTTGTACTTTCCGACGGGTTCTCCATCCACTCCGTCCATGACGTGCCAGACCTGGTCACATTCTGACCATCAGTTCGCCTAGTCACACCCACACCCTAAGCAGAAAAACAAACCACATGAAACAAACAAATGATGAAACCACAACATCTCTAAACTTCGAATGCAGGGGTTTGGTGCCATTGGATCCCCAGCCAAATGAAGGATCCCGTTACAACTAGAGTTGTTCTTATATTGATCGGAAAGGTTGCCGATACTGCCCAAAAAGCTGTTAGCGGTATCGGAGTGTGCCAGTCTATGCCAATCCGATTATCACATGATATCGAGATATCATGCTCTTTTCCAGAATAAATAAATATAATAAAGGTATTTGAATGGATATCGGGAAGGACATTTTTTGAACATCTCCCATTTTAAATGAATACATTCATTCGACATTACTACAAAGCAAACACTGGATTGAGACTATAATTTAATTTATACATCCAGACATACCAGATCCATATCCAACAGGCTACGGATTTCTGGAGGGGGGTTCCATGGGCTCACGACTTCTCTTTCCTCTTGGGAATCCATCTCCCTCCGCTCCCTCCGTATTTCATCCCTTAGGACAGCATGCCTTCCAGTCGGAGATTTGCTTTGTCTCGTCTTCCCTTGTCCACAGGATTGTCTGTGCATTCCTTCAAACTGGTTGATCGTGTTTGACTTTTCACATTTTCCCTTTACGTTAGTGATCATGCCACGTCTGGTCACCTGAGACAGACAGTCCCTTGGCAGAGAAGTCACTGATCGAAAACAAAAATGTATCACATATAAACGTATGAAGTTCAACATCCTTTATGGCAGTGGTTCTCAAAGAGGGGTCCCGTGAGTTGTGTGTTGTTGCACTTATGATGTACGTGCAGTTTCTATTGAATACTAATTAAGTGGGCCATATATATTTCTTGGGTCTTTTCATGCCTTTATTGATACAGTAGTCTGACAGGAAATGGGGATAGAGATGGGGGGGGGGTGACACGCAGCAAAGGTCATCAGGATCGTGATTCAAACCTGCGACACGCTGTCAGGCTGGATAGGCAGCCTAGGTGCCCAGAAGGCTACTCCAGCTGTCCGGGCCAAGTGGGCCATATCTATTGTTAAGTTAACGTGTGAACTACTTTGTCGCTCCAGTGGCCAGCAGTCGTTATCATCTGAATAGGCACACCTAAGCCTTCACCTCGGACGCTATAATATCAGCAAAAAAACATAGGCGGCTATACCAAACAGCCCCATCCTCCTGCATATACAGAAAACACTAGCTAGGACGGTTAGCTGAATATCCAAGTGAAATACCTGGTCTTTGTAGTCCCAGCCTGTTATGAAGATTCTTTCCTCGTCTTTCAGTGTTTTCCCAAGGACAAATGTGGGGGTGAGCTTTTTGTGACTGGGACTTTGGTCTCATTCTATTACCACCAGCAGGTACACTTTGAGCCCTTTGACAAGAAAAAGCACATGCATGTTCCTCATACACCTAATTTAAGTATTGTACATAATTACTTTTGTATCGTTATTTATTTGAAATTTCACTGGAGATTCGGCACTGAGATGCAGTGCCGAATGTTCGAGAGGGTCCTCAATTAATAATTAGTATATTTATGCCTTTTAAGTGATGTTTTTAGTCACAGAGAGCATATTTTTGCACATTTTGTAAGAAGAGAACAAAAAGAAAGGAATGCATTATTTCCCCGTCTTTTAGAGATTTTGCCGATACTTTCATGAGAGTATTGCATTGTGAACCGCAGTATCAAGAGTCAATCATTACATTTTGTAGCTTTTAGTTGGTGTACCTGCTCTTCTATTCAAATGTCTTCTTGTGAACGAGCAGGACCACTACAGGTTGACAAGTACGCATGAAGCTTAAAACTCATCCAGTGCCACAGGTGGATACCAGTTTTGGCCCTCGTTGCTACCGAAGTCCATTATAAATAAAAGAAAGAATTTGTAATAAAATTGTGCATGTAATGTGAATATCATCACCTGAACACCAGATTAGAGGCATTTTCGAAATCTGGATAAAGTAAAAAAAATAATAATTAGATTTTTTTTCTCTCCAAAAAGGCGCCCATGGCAACGAGGGTGTCACGGGATAGGCGTCCATAGGCATCATGTGGCACCGAATGAGTTCAAACGGAATATATCCTCTGCTCAAACAGGCTTTCTGTATTAGCTTTAATATCAAAATGTTGGTGTATAACTCTTAAAAGGTTTATGCATACAGGGTCATCTGAAAATGTTTACTGATGCCAAGATACCTGTTTCTGCCTTTTGCACTGCCAGTGGTCTGAGCTGTAGCAGACAGTATGGAGTTAGTAGAAGGGGCTCCTTGGGTTAGCAAGGAGTTGGGCAGGGTGAGAGGAGTAGTGAGAAGGTCATTGATCAATGTACAGGCCGCATGGGTCCTCTGGGTATTTTGCTCCAAAAGCATCGCCCTGTAATGAAACAGACTACTGTTAAGCACAAACACATTAATACAGTCTGATAATATAGACATGCTGTACTGCACATACTTGTCTTTTTCCAGCTTCGTCTTCCTAATTGCAGCTGGGGTTTTGTATGTTGACTTCTGTAGAAAACAGAGGTAGGATAATAATAAGCCCAAAAAGAGTGAAAACGGCCAATGGTCATGCGTCACAATGCATTGTGAACATATATTTTTGAAAAAAGTTCAAAAAATAAAACCATAGATAGAACCACGTTTAATCTTTTTTTTTAAAGGATTTGCCTATAATGAGATGCCCAAAACAGGGTTGAAAGTTGTAAGTATACACCATTGTCAAAGAAAATACAATTGTAGCCTTTCTTACCAATGTCACAGAAGTGGAGTAAGGTCTGTACTCCCTTTCTCTCATTCCCTCTCTGTGTTTTTGATACTCTGCAAGTTTTTCTCTTTGTTTGCTCCTCATCCAAATCCTTAACTCCTTCCTATTCTCCTCTTCAAGAAGCTCATTCCTCTGCAACGTATGTCTTCTGTGCTGCTGGTCTTGCCTGCTTTCCATTACACATTTCACATTACTAGTAGTAGTCATGTTTCATGTCATGTTTTTTTTGCAGACTACGTAAAAGGGTTGTCAGGGTTCATTTACACATTTAACAACATTAAGTCATTTACAATACCTCTCGAGGTGGGCAGCTTCTGTCGTGGGCAATCCGAGATCAGTGGGAGAGAAAGCCCCTTCCTTCACCAACTCACCCAAGATATCTGCCACATCACTCAGCCCACTAAAATCCAGAGTATTATTTGCCCACCTGAGACAGGAAGAACACATAAAAAAACTAGGAGTGAATGGAGAACAATGAAATACATGTTGTTTATTACTATTAGTATGTTATGTTAAGACTTACGTTTCAGAGATTCCTGATGTTGTAGGTGCTGCTTCTGTCATCTTATCTTTCACTTCTACAGGAGAACAATCATTCAACCACACAGAGATTAAACTGGTGAGAGATACAACTGGGAAGAAATTCAACCCGACTTCCAGGCATCTACAAAATTAGTAATATGCAATTTGGACTGCTACTGCACTATAACACCTATATTCTGTTCCGGCTTGGCGGCTGTGAGTGCCTGTTGCTTCAGTGTTGGGTGACACAGCTAATGCCTAATTTATAGTCTGTTGTACGACGATGTCCCGTGCCAGAAACAGCAGATCTACAAGGTTTGTAGATGTGCTATTGTTGGTGCATGACGCAGTAAGCAGAAGCTCCATGTAGATAGTGTTTTCCAAAAGGTGCTTGCCCTGCCGTACCGTACTCATACAGCATGTATTGTGCACGCATGTATTTGTTATCATCATGAACTGCACAACATCCACATTTACTTCACAAATTAACTATCATCTACTCTCAACAAGACATTATAGGAACAGCAAGAAATACACGCGTTTCTAATAACACTAGCATGTGGGTGTTCTAGTAACATTAGCTGTTTGTCTGGTAATTAGAGATACTTGGCCTAGTCCTTCTGCATCAAGCCTGTCCATGTGGACAGACTAGTCTCAGAATTTTGGCCACATGAGCAAATCATTTGGAAGTAATTATTACTCATTTTTTCATTTGATCCATTGGCTACAACAGTTTATTAAACTCAAGTCAAGTGCCAGCTGAAAAGCCTAGTATACTATGTCAAAAATGCAGGCCCACCTATCCATCCATTATACGTATATGTGAATTATATTTTATGCCAGGCCTCAGTATAATACATATAATACATCAAGTATGTGGTATCTTCTTCTTTACCTTTGGACTTTTCCCTTCAGGGGTCGAATCATCTACCTCCATATCACCCTGTCCTCTTCTCTCATACCTTCAGGGGTCGCCACAGCGAATCATCTACCTCCATATCACCCTGTCCTCTTCTCTCATACCTTCAGGGGTCGCCACAGCCAATCATCTACCTCCATATCACCCTGTCCTCTTCTCCCTTTTCCCTTCAGGGGTCGCCACAGCCAATCATCTACCTCCATATCACCCTGTCCTCTTCTCCCTTTTCCCTTCAGGGGTCGCCACAGCCAATCATCTACCTCCATATCACCCTGTCCTCTTCTCCCTTTTCCCTTCAGGGGTCGCCACAGCCAATCATCTACCTCCATATCACCCTGTCCTCTTCTCCCTTTTCCCTTCAGGGGTCGCCACAGCCAATCATCTACCTCCATATCACCCTGTCCTCTTCTCCCTTTTCCCTTCAGGGGTCGCCACAGCCAATCATCTACCTCCATATCACCCTGTCCTCTTCTCCCTTTTCCCTTCAGGGGTCGCCACAGCCAATCATCTACCTCCATATCACCCTGTCCTCTTCTCCCTTTTCCCTTCAGGGGTCGCCACAGCCAATCATCTACCTCCATATCACCCTGTCCTCTTCTCTCATACCTTCAGGGGTCGCCACAGCCAATCATCTACCTCCATATCACCCTGTCCTCTTCTCTCATACCAACTAACTTCATGTCCTCTTTCACTACATCCATAAATCTTCTCTTTGGTCTTCCTCTTTCCTGTCTGGCAGTTCCAACCTCAATATCCTTCTACCGATATACTCATAAGCTTCGGCTTCAGCCCAAACCTTTTCAGTCACTGTAATTCTGAAACCCTCATTCTGAAATGTACTAAACTGTAAATGACTGAGATAAATAAACTAACTAACTAACTAACTAACATGTACATTTGTATCCAAACCATCTCAGTCTGGCCTCTCTGGCTTTATCTCCAAAACATCTGACATGCACTGTCCCTCTGATGTTCTCGTTCCTGATCCTATCCATCCTTGTTACTCCCAGAGAGAATCTCAACATTTTCATCTCGGCTACCTCCAGCTCTGCTTCCTGTCTTTTCCTCAGTGCGACTGTCTCTAAACCATACAGTGAACGATGAAGTGCATTGAACAGCTGGTCATGGCTCACTTAAAGGTCAGCCTCGATGACGTAGATCCTCACCAGTTTGCATATAGGAAGAACCTCTCCACTGACGATGCAATAGCATATGTGGTCCATGCTCTAACGCATCTGGAGACCCCGAGTGCCTATGCTAGACTTCTCTTCCTGGACTTCAGTTCTGCATTTAATACCATCATCCCACAGACCCTAGTGAACAAACCATCCGTTCTTGGCATATGCCCACCCCTGTGTAACTGGGTCTTGGACTCTTTAACAAACAGGCCACAGACTGTGAAGATCCGCAACATCATCTCTTCTCCCATCACCCTCAACACCGGCTCCCCCCAGGGATGCATCCTGAGACCCCTGCTATGACTGTAAGGCCAGGTACCCAAGCAACCATATTGTCGAGTTTGCGGATGACACAGCAGTGGTGGGGCTAATCTCCAACAACGAGGAGGCGGAACACCTGGAGTCGTGGTGCAGAACAAATAACCTCTGCATCAATGTCAAACAGAAAAAATAAATTATAGTGGACTTCAGAAAGATGCAGCATCATGAAGGATGCCAACCACCTCCCTTCGAGTAAGAGGCTGCGCCGTATTAAGATAAGAAAAATAGCTTCTTCTTCCCTGTAGCTGTGAGAATCATGAACTCTAGACCCTGAACTGTGACCTATGATCTGTTGATTACACATGAACTCTGTCTGCATTATGAACTTGAGCCGTGACACATAAACTGTTTATTTGAATGCTGTTTTTGTAGTGCTGGTGCTTTTTATGGGCACGTGCAATATCAGTGGGTTGTGCAAATGCTTTTTTGCACTATAGGGTTTTATTTATATTTAATGTTTTTAGACGTACTGTATTCTACCTTCTTTTATGCCTGACCAGGACCTGGGTAATCAAATTTCGTTGGAACTATGGAATGACAATAAAGCTCCTTGAGCATAGCTGGTCTCACCACCGTCTTGTACACCTTCCCTTTCATTCTTGCTGATACTTTCCTATCACACATCACACCTGACAACTTTTCTCCACCCATTCCAACCTGCTTGCACTCTTACTTAATAGCCTCATATCAATTTGCAATGCATATTGCCCCTGATGCCCCAGGCAGATTAAGTCTGGCCCCTCTCAATTGTGGGAGGACTTCACAGGCAACGTGGTGACGAGCCAACCAGATTCGTGTGGAACCAGACTATAACCAACCAGGGCCCAGTATGCAAATATGGGGCGGGACATTTGTTTTCCAGTTCAGGATAAAAATAATAATACAGCTGAAAACATGGCAGGTAGGCTAGTAAGCAACACAGCTGCAGCTAATACAATTAACAATGCAGCAGTAGGTGCATTATTATGAAATGTTAGATTTAGGTCTGTTCAGAGCCAGTATTGTCAATTGAAACATCTAATTCGAACACACTCCTGATTAATTGTATTAGCTGCAGCCATGTTGCTTACACTGTACATCACAGGGTAGTGTGTACTATAAAGGTCAGTAATATACTGTACAGCCTGCCAAGTTTTTGCTATGCTGGTATTTTCATCCTGAACTGGAAAACAAACTACAAAATCCTCCTATAGGGTTTTCACCCCCCTGTAATTATTATCTACCAGTACATTGCAGATCACTACAAGAGTCGCCCTCACGACAACCCTGGGAGAACTATTAACGCCTAACACACAAAGACAAACTACTGTATGCTCATTGCTCTGAGGATCTGCTGTCATTGTAGCCTGTATTGTTAATTTGTTACATGTAGAGACAATCTGGCTTTTCAGTCAGAGTGGTCAGTGCACGTTCTGTGCTCCCAGAATGCTACTTCAGATTCAGACTTGTTCAAAATTTCCTCGCGACCAGAGAGACACTACTATGGTGTGCTCAGAGCGTATTTGTACGACTTTTAATACATTTGGATGATAATGTGCAATAAACATAAAATTCACCTGAAGGACTGTGAAGGTTTGAAGAAGCATTTCTATAAATAGCAGCAGTCCCGGGAGAAAGAAAGGACTCTAGTTCAGGAATGGAGCGATTGTAGCCTTCCTCCTCGTCTCTACAAGCATTTGGTTCAATCAAAGTGTGTTGTTGTGGTGTCCATGCTGAAACAAAGAGGGGACATTCATTATATTGTGAGTAGCGTTCTAATCCGTATGTCACTAATGATGTGATAATAATCAAATTCCTGTCTGCGTTTTATTAACTTGGCTATCAAATCAGGATTTATGTGGGCTCCCTGATTAGCAAGGTTGGTTCAGTTGTGACATAAACAGAGTGCATAGTCAAATAAGAACACCTGGAAGCTGGATAGTGTGGGTTTATATTAAGATAACAATATTAATACCCAGAGTTCCGATCTGGCTGTGACAATAGTAAACATTTTTGGTCTTTCTTTTACAATTTTTAATTAGGAAATGTCTGTCGTCAAACCTCTTTTTGGCACATCTAGGATGACTGTTTTGTTCTTCACATCAGGGGCAGTGACTGGTGTAAGTGTCTCAATGGTATTCACCAACTAGAGGAGAAAGACAAGTGAGAGAGAGACAAACTGGAAATTGGACGTCTTCAAGCTTCTATCTTGACTGCTTAACCCTGTTTCCCGAGTTTATTGATTTAGTCTTTGCCTGCTAAACCCAAGTGTGTGAAAAGAATATAACATTAGGTTCGGGTTCAGGTTTCAAATAAGGAGGTACCAGTCAGGCTCAGTCAGGTGAAAATCACGGTTATGGGCGGGGCTCTGGCTTAATCTTCATGATCAATGCAGACCTCCAAGAAGGCTCAGGACAACATACCAGCCTGGAGTTGGCAAACTCCATCTCCATGTGGTCTGCAATCCTTTGCAGGGCTGCCAACTGGGCATCCATCTCTGACAGGCGGGCAGAGACCTGGACAATTGGAGGTACAGGTAAGCTGCTCGCGGTATCACAGCCCACCGACGGACTGGTCCTGTGCTGCAGTAGGCTGACTGTCACTGGGTCTCCACTGGGCTCAACAGGCTGGAGAGTCTCAGGGACGTCTATGCGGTACACAAGAAATTAGGGTCCAGCTGGAATAAAACCTATTCTACTTTAACAATATTGTGCTTTTTCTTTTTCCATTTTGATTTCATTCCATTCTAAAGGCTCAATACCTGTAGGAATTATGGGTCTAGGGCTCCCCTCTGTAGCCATTACAGAGGTATGTGCAGCAGTAGGGGCATCATTAATAACAGAAACAGCCATTAAATGGAGTTCTGCCGAAGTAGGAGAAGGGGGCTGGATGGAAGGAACATGCTGTATCGCTGGGCTGGGACAGGCTGGTAGGTCCTGGAGCAGGGCTCCATCTTCCAAGTCAATGACATTGATGAACTGGTGGCCCTGAAGTTCCTGAGTGAGAGACAGACAGATGAAATTGGGAAGAGACAATTGGGAGAGTGAGAAATGGAAAGAGACAAGGAGAGACAGATAAAGTGAGATGGGTTGCCATATAGTGGATTTCTTGTTCTCTTACATCACTGTTTCTCAACTACAGGTCCAGGGACTACCAGGGATCCAAATGGACCCTTTTGAGTATGTAACTCTGAGAGCGTACAAAGGGAACCAAATGTTTTTTTTTTTTACACTCTCAGAGTTAAATAAACAGATTTCCACTGTAGATTGGGGTCCCAGAGATAATTTTTAAGTATCAAATTGGGGTCTTTGAAATTCCAAAAAAGGATGAGAATGACTGTCTTACATGATCCCTGTGCATTTCCTGTGTGTCTTGATCAGGGGGTTGAAGATGCAGAGGGGGGGACGAATCAGGAGGAAGCACTGCAGCAGAAGATTGTGCTGTGTGGAGAGAGAGAGCGCGCGCGCACACACACACACACACACACACACACACACACACACACACACACACACACACACACACACACACACACACACACACACACACAGGAGTGGCTACTGTGAGTACAATGTTCATTAAACTGGTATTGCATTGACTTAAATAGTGTAGAAAATGGTCTCCATTCTCTGCTCACCTGGTTCTGTATTGGTGCAAACATCATGAGTTTCAGGGGGTCTCTTGTGAGTGGAGGCAAAGGCATGAAGCTCAGCTGTGGTGGACATTGCCTTGTCCAGCAATCTTTGGCCAATCAGCATGGAGTCAAAGGACCCTGGAATAATAGGTTCATAAATATAAATGCTCTTAAGGTCCCCACACACCAGGCGCAATTTTCGGATTTATAGCGGCGTTTCTCCATCGGTTTTCCAAAAAACGCGTCCAGTGTGCAACCACCTTTAGGTTGTAAACCAGTGGTTCCCAAACTTTTTTACCAATTTAATTTCAAGAACCCCCAGTTTGACATGAATTAGGCTACGGACCTTCCATTTAATGGCATTTCTATCTCTGGGACCCCCAATTGTAAAACCAATGTCAATTTAAGTTTTGATTTTGGAAATGAATATTTTCACCCATGTGTTGGTGAGTATTTATGTTGACTTTGAGAAGGCTAAGATGATAATCTATGACAAAACAACATGCACTTACTGTCTCTGTCCCTCTATAAAAAATAAATAAAATAAAGGCGAAAGCCACAAAAAAGAAAAAACATCACCTTTTTGTCTCAATATTTCTAATTGCCCACATTTGAATTCCAAATGTCTATTTGTTTGGCCCTAGATAAAGTAGGCTATAATCCCAGGATGAATATGATACTCACCAAAGCCCTGCTCAACAGTAGACTCTACTTCATCGGCAACAAGTTCCTCATTTACAGTTGTATCTGTTGGCTGAAGATGCATGGTTTCATATTTAAAATAGCAGCTCTACAAGTTCATAACGTGTCATGATGTGATGCGTTGTGAGCTTGGAGATCAGCTATTTTCTCTATAATACATAGTATATCCCTATATACTATGTATAGGGATATATACCCTCAAGTGGTTAATTGCGACGAAAACCTGCATCTCCCGTCTGTCTGTTAATTAGTTAGTCCCTCCACGCCTCCATATATGGTCACGCCTCGTGACATCGCCGGGACATCCCACCTCCATATATGGCTAATGGTGGCATGACGTGTCATATATGAAGATCACAACGCTGACCTCATCTAACCCTCGATCATCACCTAGATCTGCATATATGGAGCCGGCTAGCAACTCTACATCTGACCTCAAACCCTTAGATCTCCATATATGGAGCTGACCTGTTCTGACATTCCATATATTGTTCCTTCCCTACCCGTCCTTCCTGTCGCCCAGCGGTCTGCCGTCACCCAGGCAGATGCGTGCACGCTTCTCGCCCTCAGGCGTTCTTACTGGTATTAGTAAAGGTAACATGAATTCGGAATGTAGTTAAGTGACATTGATCTACCTCTTGCATAGGAATGATGGAATGATTTGGTCTGAATGTGACCTCTGCTCTCTCTCCTTTCCTCCTCATCCTTTCCTCTTTCCTCTTCTGCCTAAAAAGCAACACACAAAGTAAGTATGGCATGCTGTGAGACACGTTACACTATGCACATATTGTATAAAAACATAAGATGTGATGCATAAACCTCTTGCTGGAATAGGAGCTGGTGGACCAGGCAACATTGTCAGAGGTCTGACTGTCTGGGTGTACACTGAGAAGCCGAAGGCCCGTTTCTCCTGCCTTCTGCCTCCCGATATCTAAGATAGCTAAGTCCTCCAGAGAGATGAGACGGGTTGCTTGGACTGGAGGGGCAGCGATGGGCCGCATCTAATATGGAAAACACAAGTTCATATTGTACATGTTACAGATTATGATTCAGTGATATCTAACGTTATCCACTTTTCGGGGCATTTTACAAAATATGTACAAAAACCTATTCAGAAAAACTAAAAATAAATATAAAATCTACAAGGTTTCAATGTATCTGCAACGCTATATTATATTCATTCTCCTTTTGAAATAGGGTCTTAGTCACATGAATCCTAGCATGTAAATGTCATAATAATAGGCACACATTTGGTTAAAATTGGTGAACATTCGCTAAAAATAAACCATCTAAATACCAGATACCAAGAGATTTGGTTTATAGGGACCATGTAGAGACCCCAAGAAGGGGTGCATGTGACCAAGTATATATAGTATATATACTTGGTCACATGCACATGCATTATATACCCATGGAGGAGTGTACGGGTACATAGAGGTAGGACAACAAAGTATAGGGATTAAATTACATTAAAATAAATGGGCCTGCCTACCATTCTGGGTTCAGGATCTATGTGTAGTAGTTGGATACTTGTGGGTTCTCCTATGGGGACTGAGATGATAGTGGAGGATCTCCGGGTAGGAGGTAATGATGCTTGAGGGACAGCGGTGAAGCACTGTGGCTCAGGCTGAAAGTGTAACAGACGCAGACCCTGGTTTGGAGGAGGTCTGTGAACAGGGAGAGCAGGGAAGATCTGAGGAGGCTCTGAACCTCTGGGTCTCGACAAGCAGCAATCCGTCTTCAGGGTCGGCTCAGGTGAAGGATTCGTAGGTAGGTCCAGGTTGAGGTGTCTGGGTGGAACGTTGGACTCCTTTTCCATAACCCTCCTGTTGTCCTCTTCTCCCTGTTCTTTCAAGCCGACTTGATCAAGGTTGAGGTTGCGGTGGGAGGGTCCCATGATTTCTCTCTTCTCTGTGCATGGGGCCCAGGCCTTCCTGACAGGCCTCTGCGGTGGCAGTAGGGGAGGGTGGGGCTCAAGCCCAGAGACCTGGCGAGCAGGGATATCCCAAGTGTCGCCATAAGAGGGTGCTATCAAAGGAGTTCTGGGAATGCTCTGGTTGGATTCCATGGTGGTCAAAAGTCCCTGAGAGGATGGGATCAACCTTCTCCTCCCCCTGCATGGGCTTCCAGGTAGCTCTGCCTGGACTGACAATGGCTCCATATCCTGTAGTAAGACCAAGAAAAGAAAAACACACCATTAAATTAAATGGTTTAAGATTATTATTCTGATTCTGAGGAAACTATAGTATGTTTATTAACACATAGAACCTTAATTTATTAACCCACTGACTCACACAATGCATTGAAATCTGGCACATTGTGAGCTTGTAGATCGGCTATTTTCTGCAAAGCTATTTAGTGTAGAGTCAAATTTGAAGGGGGCATAGGGGTCTCCAGTCACCTAAAGAGGGCTTATAACGACCAACTTGACATTACCTGAGAAGTAGACACTGGGTTGCCATTGGAAGGCAGATTTCTGTTGACTGACTGGTGTAATTGTAGTCTAATAGGTGACAGCTCTACTGAGCTCTGTGGGGCTGGGTCCACAGGCCTGGATACAGGGGCCTGACTAGGCTGAGTGCTCTGACATCCAGACACCGAACCAGCAGTCTGTGTCTGAAGCCCAGCGGAAATGTTAGTACTGGAAGATACGAAATTTGGTTGCCAGAGGTTGGTGGCACTTGAGGATTGCATGTTGAGGTTTGATGGGTTCACATCGGACTGGCCCAGGATACTATTCTGCTGAATAAATGGAAAGTTGGCAAAGAAGGCTCCCGCCACCTGCATCAGGCTCATGAAGTTGATCTGTAGCAAATAAAGACACAAAAACACAGTCAATTTATGGAAAAACAAACAAAAGAAAAAATATTTTTTCTATTCTTCCAGCACTTGCTCCTACCTGGACCATTCTGAACAGCTCATCATTCAAAAGCTGTCTCACAGGCTCTGTCTGCGCCGGTGGGGGCTGACTGGGAATAGTAGTAACAGTGGGAGTGTTAGCTGTGGAGCTCTGTGAACGATGGAGTGAAGGAGTGACCGGTGTGTTGTGAGGCTGAACTCCAGTTGAACTAGGGACTACTGTTTCATCAACAGGCTCCATTCCAGTTGAACTAGGGACTACTGTTTCATCAACAGGCTCCATTCCCGTTGGACTAGGGATTACGGTTTCATCAACAGGCTCCATTTCCGTTGGACTAGGGATTACCGTTTCATCCACAGGCTCCACTCCAGGGACAAGATGGAGTTGAGGCGCAGCTTCTGAGCTTGCGGTCCTGCTGGAACCTCTGAGAAAAAGGACAAATAAAACCATGACTTGTACAACACAAAACAGCTAAATATGAGAGAAATAATTTCTAACTAACTTCATTTTTTGGAAGTTAATGACAAATATGATACCAACGGTGGTTTGCATACTCAATTGAGCCAATGCCATTACATAACAATAGCTCAAATAAGTTTACTAGATATTTGAAATAATTATTTTTATTAACTCACTGAGAAGTTGTGTTGGAAACGTCTTCATCTCTCCGCGAGCAGTGTACTTCTCCAAGAGTTAAAGCCTAGAAATGAAGAGTAACAGTTAGACCTCAGCATTTCCTTATTGACAATAACTGTTGCCACTGTAATATGAATGTTTACTGACCGGCTCATGATGTGAGTGGATGTGTCCAGAGGTGTTCCCATTAGAACGACAGGACTCACTGGCACCACAATTGTCTATGATGATACACAAAAATCTACATGTCATTTTATATTCTCTCCTTAAGGTTTTCTCAAATTACATTTCAGGTACTCTTCTGATCTACAATATTCAAATATCATACCCTCTTTTTCGAGTGTCATGTCAAAGGTCACTTGTTCTTGGTCATTATGGTGTGATGTCAAGTCTGACGTCTCCCTCTCTGGTCCTTCGGAGTCAGATCTGGTACAGGAAAACACAAGATCAGATTATTCTATATACAGTAATAACTAGTCAAATATGTGGATCTCAGGATCCACATTTTTAGAAACGACTCCAATGTGGATCTCAGACTTCATGTGAGCAGCCTGTAACAGCAGTAATCTATGACGCAAGCCGCCATGACGTACAGTATGACAAGTTTGGGCAAGGTTTCAGTGCGATCACTTGGCTGATGAGTGAATATCAACATCCTAATACATCCTAATACCGGGGGGGTCAAATCGTGACAGGCAATTCCTGCTGTCAAAATGACCCCCCCAGTCAAAAAACACTTTGTTTGAAATAGACACTCATGCTTTCCAAGGTGTGATTTGGGGTCCTAAGGATGAATACAAAATGTATATCAACATCGTAAAACCAAAATGTTGAATTGTGGGTTTGAGCTCACATTGATGTTGATGTTGATGTAAATCAAAAGGGGGGTACCTATCAGTGGGGAGTGTTGGCTCACAGCCCCATTGACTTTAATTATGAAATGACAGTTGAATAATTATGTCCAAAACTATAAAACATGTGCAAAGATTTGTGGAAGTACTTCTATGGCCTACTGGTGGTGTGTGCATTAGGTGCTGATCGGTCCAGTGGTTTGCGGATTGCTCTGCGCACGCACACGCACGCACGCGCACAAACGCACAGTATAAAAACCTGAGATACTCACAAGGACAGTTCCCCTTGCTGTGGATCTTGATCAGGAACGTCAATGGGTGTGTTTGCTGATCCAGGGTAGCCTGTATCCACACTGCTATCCCTCTCAAGGTTCCAGCCCTCCTCTAGTTGTTGCACTGAAGCCACAGTCCCATGTCTTTCTGGAACATGGACCTGTTGCTCCGTCCAGCTGGGCAGTGCAGCAGTGTACCTGCGCTCCATCAAGCTAAGGGCTGTGAGGACAGCCGGCACCGAGGCTTTGACTCGGATCATTACACCTTTCTCATCACTCCCCGTCTTCCTGTTGGAGTGTCCTAATAGCAGCCTCCGGTCAGCCCAGCGTACCATCCACTCCAGCAGCCTGCTCAGCTCAGGGAACTGAGCCTCCAGTTTTCGGTCAAGGCCCTGTTGTAGTTCCACTTGTGCCTCCACGCAAATTAGAGAGTCGAGCAACAAGCGCTCCGTCAGCTGCTCCGGTGGAACGGGGCCAGACTCAAAGTCCCGGTGACCTCCCTTACTGCTCGGATCTGTGGCTCTGCTGGCCTGCTGGCGGAGCCCAAATAAACCCTGTTGCTTTCCAGCTCGCAGGCCAGGGAAGGATGTAACAGAAAGGTTGGATGTGGACACGGGGGCTTCACTCCACACCGTGGAAGGCGGTGGCTCAAGAGTATAACTTTTGTCGTTTGACTTATAGCAGTGCCCAGCTCTGAAAATGGCAGCATTGCTGTCCCCATGTCCCCTTGAATGGTGCCAGTCCCGCTGACGGCGATGGAGAGTGGTGAGCACGTCAAAGGTGAAGGAGTGCAGCTCTCTGTCCCTTAGCTGGGAGCAGAAGCCATTCAGTAGAGGAGGTTCAGAGCCCGAGTCTGTTCCCTCAGCATCGTCCTTCTCCAGGACATAGCTGAGGAAGAGCTCCAGGTAACGGAGGTATTCCTGGTCCTCCAGCTCAAACTCCCAAGTACCAACCACAGGCAGGGAGAGCTGCTCCACCTTAGGCTGCCCTTCAGATCCCTCACACGGGGTCCTGCAACTCTCACTCTCCTCCTGGATGACCTTCTGCCTCTTGACAGAATGTCTCTGTGCATCTGCTTTGCCTCTTACTTTTACCCTCTTGTCCCTGAGATGGACAAACACAGACAGTCCACAGAATAAGATCCGAACCCCTCCAAAATGCACATTGAAATTAAAATGTAGCCAGCTGCCAAACACATGTTTGCTTTTATAACATGGAGCATGGACAGGTTTTCACATTTTGGTGCAGGGGAAAAATAGTGCATGCCATTATATTTACTAAAATTAAGTGATTCATTGCTGTTGATCGATGAATAGTTTCACCCCACAGAAGGCCTAATATTGTAACTTGGTTACCTGGCCATGGGTTTGCTTGGCAGATCAGGAGAGAGAGCCTCTGACGTAGCTGTGTCGCCATCACTGTATACCAAGGGGTGACCAGCATCAGTCAGGGTGCCGCTACTCAGACTGGCCCCTAGAGGGAGCCGCCCTAAGATGGCTGTCCCCACACCTCCCCTGTCTTCCTCCTCTCTTTCCCACAGGCAAACTTCAAGAGGTGCCAGGTGTCTCTTTAGACGCTTTAAGTGCTTCCTCCTCTGTCTGAGTTTGTCTTGAATGACAATCATCATCATCTCACCCGCCTCCTCTTTTTCCGCTACTGAAGAAGACAGAGAATGCATCAGGGCTGCAACTATCGATTATTTTCTTTCGATTACTTTTTCGATGAATCGAATATTCGAGAATGATGATAATAAAGTGAAAGCACGGTGCTTCGGAGCAACCTATTGGTGAAGAGACGTAGCATTACCTGGGACAGTGCATTGCCTCAGCCTCTGCAGAAGTGAGTTGTACTTCTCTCTCAGGGGAACTCTGACAGACTCCTCCTCTTCTGGGAAGGCAAGCACCAGGCTCTCTGCCACCTAGGATGAACCATGAAATGTCTTCTTTTACACAACAAAACAACATACCAGTGCATGTTTTGTAAATAAACACAGGAAATAGGCAGTTTACCATGGAGACGGGAGGTAGTTCTGACACAAGGCTGAGCAGCATGTCCTGAAGTATCTCCTCAGCATTGAGGAAGCCAGAGAAGGGAATGAAACGGCAGGCCCAGCGGAGAGCCTCTTCACAGGAAGGTCTCCCCTCAGAATCACCAGAAACCTGGGGAACAAATACAGTTATCTAGGGGGTATAAAGGGTAGAGGCTATGCTACACACTTACTACACTAAATGGGTAGGCATACAGTACCTGCATATCGGTGTGATGATGTCTTACAGCCTGGTACTTCCTGCAAGAATTAGACAGCTGATCCCTGACATGAAGCATCCAGCACAGGCCACATAGCTCTCTGAAACAAACTGGTGAAGAACGCAAAAGCTAAATGTTAATCTTCTTATCGAATAAGAATAAATAATTTTGAGTGCTGCCTGTATCAAATGTTTTCTGTAACTTCTCACCTTCGTCTTCAGTGTTTGTCACTCAAAATTGTCCATTCATTGTGAATGGCATTTAATGTTTGTGTTAGGACAAAGTTTGTGTTAGCACACACACTAAAAGCTGGACATAGCAGGGGCTAGCACCCCTCAAAAATAACGGCATCGTAGAACCAATGCAAAGACGTTAGGGTGGTCCTTCAAATTGGGCCTGTATCAGGATTGGTTTTCAAAACAGTGGCCTTTAATTTGTTAGCACTGGTTTTCTCCACCCTTCAATTGAATTTAGATTTTCAGTATCAGTAGGCAGAGATCTGATAATCTGGCTTAATAGAACACTAACCCAGTCACTGAAAGGCATATCCGTATACTATACTGTAGCTCAGTACAATAATTTCAAGTACCCTCAGATTGATATGCATTATATTGCATATATTTTAATCTCTGGGAACCGAAATCCTCAAGAGTTACAGACCCCTAAGGTTCCATTTGGTATCAATCATTTAGCTGGTCACCCTGGAAACCCCTCATGGACCCCTGGGGGTCCCCAGACCCCATGTTGAGAGTGTGCCATAGATCTTCTTACTAATAGTTTGAATAGTGACAGGATCCAGTTGGACGTCTCTTTTGGATCCCTGCCTGAAAAATCCACTACGGCTAATGAACTTCATGAGGCCATCTGGGAAAGGCTCCTCTTCCTCGCTAGCAGAGGGATAGGAGTATTTCTGCTTTATCTGAAAACAAACCAAGACCATTGAGAAGAGATAGAGTTTTCATAGCATAGTGAAAACAAAACGTTAAAAATAGAATACAGTACATGTTTTCAATCAATGTAAAATAACACCCAAATCAACACTACCAGAACAGAGTGGACCATAAAATAACAATGACCATCCCTCAGTGATTAAACCTTACCCAACATTGATGCAGCGTTACAATAGTAAGTCAACTATAATGTATTCTCTCCAGGAATCCTTTCTCTCTACACTTTCACACAACACAAGAAACATGTTTTTTTTACATTGTATCCTGTCCTTGGCTGGAATGTATGTACCTTGTGTAGTAGATGTTTGGCGCGACGGAGATTTCTGATGTACCACTGGACTGCAGGACGACAGCAACGGGCAGATCTCAGAAGCAAAAGTAATCTTCGAAGCACTGCGGACAACTTGTGACGGGTCGCAACTTCTGAGAGCTCTGTAAACGTCCCTACAGGGTCCTAAAAAATTAAACAAATACACGCATGCACATAGATTTGTTTCTGGTAGATACTGTTATTTGGATTTGTTTTACTTTACTGTGATAAATCTCTTCTGCTGAGTGGAGTACCTGTGTGTTTGAAGCAGGCTGGGGACAGTAGAGAGGCGGTGCAGGTAGATACAGTCCACTGGGCACTAGAGCAGGCAAGCTGGAGGACAGGTCTTTAGCAGATTCCAACAAGGCAGTCAGGGGTTCAGATACAATATCTACTCCAGCCATAACTGAAGCCTTCAGAATCTCCTGCACCGAAACCTGTATTAATTCCCAATCTTCTCCTTCCAACGAGTCTAGTGGAAATGTAAGTATAAAAACAAGACATTGGAAAAGGTTAAAATAAATAGGAATTTCTGTTATGCACAGCTAAATAATCAGCTTGATATTTCCATGACTCACAAACCTGTTAAGCTCTTGTAGTCATTACTATCTTCTTTAGGTTCGTGTGAGACAGTTTTTCTACCAAGCAGAGACTCTAGCTGAGCTTGGAAGATGTGCCCTGGTTCTAAGACTGTTGTAAGGTGGAGTTCTCGCAGCCTATGTCTGTAACGAGAGGCACACAGCAACCATAAACACATACATGTTCATGCTTTTTATTTCAGATAGGTCAATGCAGAGAGACAGGAAACCAAGGACAGGGGAAAGAGGGTTACATATTCTGGTGATTCATAACCATTTGATTTTGTGAAAATTAAATTAATTAATTATATGACATACTACTTTTAACAAATACCCTTTATTCTCACAGAATCAAAGGTTTTATGTGCATGATTTACCAGGATCCTGGTTTGCTCATTGATACAATATTTTTGCAAATCTCCATGGGAAAAATGAATGGGAATGAAAAAACCCACGCTCACTGCTATGCCCTATATTAACAGTATGCTATGCACCCACTGACCGAGTGAAGTCGTAGTGCTCGGTGCTGTAAAGGGTATAGGCCAGGCCAAGAGAAGCTGCAGTCTTCCAGTCCCCAAGAACATGAGCCAGCCACACAGCCTCAGGCAGAAGCCCGCCCAGCAGTAAGAGGTCCAGGGCATACTCTACTGTCCACACTGCTGACAGCTGCTGCCCACGCACTGCCCCCGCCACCTTCTCCTGACACAGGGGCACCAGGCGCCCAACTCCCACGGCTGGGGAAAGAGAAGAAAAGAGAACCTTACCAACCAGTAGGGGTGCAACAGTCATGAATCAATTTAATCGATTTTCTTGTGGTGCAAACATAGGGTGCAGCACTCCAATGCCCAGCTATGTCCGTCCCTCCCTATGTCTGTCTGTCTGTCTGTCTGTCTGTCTGTCTGTCTGTCTGTCTGTCTGTCTGTCTGTCTGTATGTATGTTTAGGGTACCAACAGGTGACAAAGTGGCGCTGTTGAGCTTCACACTGTGCACCGGCGCATGATGGGAAGCTGATTTCTTTTTGCACCACTCACTTCAGACAGGTCTGATTTTAAATGAATACATTTTAATCAAATATTAAAAAGAATAATAATAATAATCTAAAACACAGAAAATGACAGATTTACAAGCTCAAAATGCTCTATGAGCTTGTAGATACCGTAGTCTATTTTCTGAATTTCAGTTATCAGTTATACCACAAAGAATGAAATAGGGATAAAGTGGTTAATCAGACAAATCAAGCAACAGAAGAAAAATAAAATGTGCTTCTCAATTATTCGATTAATCACAAAGTAATCACCAAAAATTCAAAAAACAGCGGTTACATCCCTAACCACCAGACACATAGCAGAGACACACAGGTATATTACTAACTATGCAATAGCAAAAGATGACTGTGAGTGTGCATCACCATGTGGCACGTGTAGAGGGGGCAGGACATCTACACTGTGTGGAGGCAGAATGTAGAGGGCTTGGTTGGTAAAGTAAGAGGCCATGAACCTCCCCAGAGTTTGAACCACTGCATATGCTGCCTCACTGTGGATGTCCTTCGGTATCCCTAAGCCAGGAGGAGTGTCTGCTACAGGATGCAAAGACAGAGCACATTAATAAAACGTATTATTTATATAATTTTGATTTTGAGCAAACATTTTATTTTAAACTCAAATCTTTACTTCTGGGAGTCCCTGGAACAAAATATGCGGCGGCCAAATACATTTTTTCTTCAAACAAAAAACAGCCTCAGGTCTTAATAAGTTAAATAAGAATTACAGCTAAGTGTTGTTGAGCCAAGCAGACCTGTTGCAGAGGTACTGTAGTCCTGGTTCTGATGTCCATCACTGTACAGTATCTGGCGGGCCATGTGGTCACCCAGCGCCTGGGCTTCTCTCAAACGATACTGGAACAACAGCCCGTAGAGGAGGGCCAGGCACAGCCGTGTCTCTTTGAACACCCTGCGATTACAATCTGACGAAGATAACTCATCATGATTCATATTCCATTCTACTTTGTAAGTGAACAACTAGTGCAAATTCATGAATAACCTATAAAGTCGAAGCCATGTTTCTCACTTATTTTTGTCTCTGTTGATATTTCTGACCTCCACGCATCGGTACTCTGCGAGTAGAAGCCAAACAGGAAGTGTTGTTCTCCTGGGTGGGGGGGGGGGGGGACAGGGACAGGGACAGGACACATGAAGTCAAATGTTTTTTTCGCAAAATTTACACTCATATTATCGGGTCCTAGAAATTAAAAGGTTTGAGAACCACAGCTCCAGCCATAGATTGTACACAGATTGTACACTATCCCACCTGAATAACTCAACAGTGCAGGCCCTTCATCAAGCCTCTCTCCTGTACTCTGAATGGCTGTCTGAATTTGTTCCAGGATCATAGACACGTGGTCCTCTTCCTCGTCCCATCCATGGCAACCTCTGGTGCCTTTAAGCTCCTCCATGTACTGCCTGGTAGCCCTGTAAAGCCACTGCCACACTCCCAACAACCTACGCAAAAATGAAAACAGGATCATTCACAGTCAACACACTTAAGAAACACTTAAGAAACACTGGCAAAGAGAGACAGGAAATGGACAGGAAAAAAAACAGTGTAGAAAATTCCTCTACCTGCTTGACGGTCGCTGGGGGACAGGGAGTAGTGCCTGCTGCACACGGCTTGGTTTCCCTTCCTGCTCATCCTGAAGCAGAGGCACATGGTAGCTGTCTGACGACCAGGACTTTGGTGGCTGAGGGACAGATTTCTCCTGAGTAACGGCCCAGCCGGTTCTCAGCCGTAGACTGTAGGTCTGGTCAAGACTGTCAGACACTGTCTGCAGTATAAGTAGGGCTGTGTGTAGGCTCTGGGAGGATATTTGACAGCCAGGCTGGCCACTCTGGTAGCATTCAGGGGGAGGAAACAGCAGCATGCGCAACAAATGTTGGCTGAGCTCTACCATTAAGCCCATACAACCCCACCCTTCTGCACGATTGGCATCCCAGGGAAGAAAAGAAAGAATGTTCCTGAGTAGACTGAGGAGCCGAGTATAAAAAGATATGTCCTTTTTTCCAGTGTGGGCCAAGGAGGCAGGGATCAATCGGAGGGAAGCAACCAGTCGTATCATACAGTGAACCGTGTACCTCATGAGATGTTTCCTGTGTTCCACAGTGCCTCCCAACGATACACCTAGAGCCCATGCTATCAGCAGACTACCCTGAACGCGATCAAGTTCACTGAGAATTTCTGAATGAACAGAGTCTGAGTGATTCTCGGGGGCTGGGACAGGAATGGCTCCAGAGCCAGCCTGGGAGTCTGACATGGCATGGAGGGTGTCAAACATTGAGGCGAACTCCAGACGACCACCTTCCTCCATATGAGAACCAGCAGGTTGTCCGTCTAAATCAGAATCGTCCTCAAATAATGCCTAGAAAAACGACATACAGATTAGAGACATCAATGTAAATAAACAAGAATCAGTCATAACTGCCAGGTGCAGAACGCTCTCATTTACGAACATCTACATTATAATCAGTTTGTGTGCCGCAGCCTCTACCTCAGCTCACGGCTTCACGTTGCAGATTCAGAGTATGCCGTTCAGAGTCAGACTATGGGTTTTATGGGTAAGTCTCCCATTGGCTTAGAGGCAGCCTAGAGACGATGCAGCCAATCATGAAAAAGTATCCACGTATACGGTCGCTACTAGAGGTAGTAGCAATTTCTAGCAAATGTAGTCCAGGCGCTTTTCATGCACCTGGCAAAAAGATACATCCGCTATGATCCATTAGCAGACATTGAGAATCAGACACACCTGTACTTTGTGAAGAAGCTCAGTGGTGTCCCCCAGGATTCCCTGGTCTTGTAGGAAAATGGGAAGAGTGGAGTCAGCAGTAGCTGGTGCAGAGTCAGTGACCCTAGATGGATCCATGGGTCTCAGCTCCTCCATGCTGCCAACGGGGTTCAAACAACTCATAGACTCCAACCAGGCCTTTGCGTGAATCTAAGGGGATTTGAAAGACAATAGTCATTAGCCCTTTTCAAACTGTTTTTTTTTTGCAGTAGGAGGATTATCTTTAATCCAATCTGGGAACCCATCAGAGGGGGAAAAAAATAAAATAAGTTTTTCCCCCCACTTTGAATTTGCCTCTGGGGGCACCGCCCAATACCCCAGTGTAGAGGCCGAGTGTTGGCCTGTTCACTCCCCTTCAGCCCGCCTCTTCCGGTGGTGAATCTTTGTTTACATTCCCAATAACAACAGAATCTACATGTTGTAATGGGAGTTGCTGACATATTATCTAGGACATATCTTTAAGCGTGTGAGGATCAAAAATAATTATGATCATGACACATTAATGCAAGTTAGTGGATGGAGCATGGAGGTAAAAAATAAAAAGAATAAAAAAAATAACTTGCAGACATTAGGTTGATTTTCAGACCATTAATAGTAACGCCATAGAGTCCACAGAATAATGTACTGTACAATGTCAGTATTTTACTTCTGAATGTACTAATCTAACTCAGAACTGTATGTTAAAATATATTCTGCATTTCAGTCAATTAAGATAATTCTAATACACAGTATTCTGCCAAATCTAACCCCCACAGCATTGCATTTGTTTTTCTTCCAGGAAACATAGTAGTTTAATTTTTTATAGTTGTGTTCTGCCATGTTTAATAGCCCAATTACTATGACTCAGTAAAAAGTGCTTGGATCCACTATTTTCCGAAGCGCTAGTACAATGTACAATGGGCACGACATTCCCCTACCTCTGCATTACCTGTCTCTCTCCACTATCACTGTCGAAGGCATATTTTTAGAAAGGAGTCATTACTAGTTGTCTAAAAACGAATTACTGTAGTACAGTCACATGTGACTGCTATACTGACGACTGAATATCCTGGATTACCTAGATATAAATTCTCCACTCTCTCCCCACTGGTGCATCCCTTCCGTGTGGCTTTCCCTCTTCCAGGAAGTCCCTCGTTTCTCACCTGTGATCTCTCCAACATCCGTCTAGTTTTATCCAGGCCTTGGCAAGTGTCTTGTAGCAGGTCTTTAATAAGGAGGGCAGGGGTGGGCCTTTCTGGCACCCTCAGGACTGTAGCCATGTAGCCGTCTGACACAATGAAGTAGAACATACGTGGATGCCAGGTCACAGAATAGCGCTGCCTCAGGATATCCCGTATGGACAAACTGGAGCTTGACAGAGAGGCATCTCTTTTCCCTGCAGACATTGGTGGCCTAAAACGAGAAGGTACAAAATTGGAAAGTAACTATATATAGCACTGTATACTTTGTTGTAGCGGGGAAAAATAAGCTCTAGAAGCTCATAACAGTTGTGAGCTTGAAAAATATCTGTAATATTGTTACAGAATTATTTTTCAGACCTCCAGTTCTAGGCAACACAGAATGGGGGGGGGGGGACTTTATTACAACTATAAGGTATATTTATGACAGTAAAATGTTGAAAATGAGTGGTATTCCCCTTTAAGTAGTGGCAGATAAAATGTCCAATCCAGTGTGCTGTCCCAATTCTGTTTCAACTAACTTTATTGAGAGTCAACTACTCTATCGTCCACCAGGGTCTAAATATCTCAACGGAAGAGTAGAGAGCCTAGTAACATGGAGTGTATTACTGTACCTGTACGTGACCAGAGGGTGCAGAGGTAGAAAGTGTGCAGGACCGAAGTCCACATTGCAGCCAGAGGTGGACAGAGACAGAAGAGCCCCAAGACGAGCTAACATAAGAAGGGAGCCTCTCTTTAGAACACAGGCCAGGAAAAGCCCACCTGGAGCCCAGCTCACACTACCGACCCAGTAAGACCTAAGACACAGAAAATGAATTCACTGAGCTGATTTCTCCAACAAAGACTAACAAATTCCAAACATTTATAGATGTGAACTGGTGTTTCTGGAAGTTACCGAATGTAAGTGGCATTCTGGCCACACAAAGTCAACTACTACATGCATGCATGTACATAAAACCACAACGTATTATGCAATATAGTTTAGACACGGTCTACCCCAAAATATCAAGTATGATCTTTTGAAGACAGATGATTTTTAAGCTCATGTGTCGGAATAGTGCTTAAGTGGTTAAAGCAACATCCTATGAAGTCACAGTGATTTAATATAATGGTGTCTGTGCCATTTCAGGTACTCTACCTCACATATTTTGATGGGATTTTTAGTTTCTTGCTGCCACATCCTCCAAGTCCACTGGACACTGAGACAAAATTCTGTGTGCTGACAAAGAGAACCTGTGTAGTCTGGAGGGGGAAAAAAGGAATTCACATTTTCAGAGAGTGAAGCAGCAGCCATAAATGAAGGAATAGAAGAAGTAAATAAGCAAAACATGTGAGACCAGATGCTCACTCTGGGATCTCTCTGGTTCAGGGCAATGGCTAATAATAGGCCATCAGGCGAAAAAGCTGGCAACAATGCCCCTCTGGACTTCACTGGACGACAGGGCGGAGAGAGACCAGACAAGTGATATGTCGTGTTGGTCCATCTTACACTGTATCCCACAGAACTAGAGTAATGGATAAAACAGTTAAAAGCAGTTGACTTTTTACAATCATTTTTTGTTTTGTTTATGACAGGCGTCCCACACAGAATATATTAGTCCACTCACCTAACTCTGTTCACATGGCCTTCCACCCACTGAATTTTTAGGAAGGTGATAATTAGTTTCTCCTCAGATGTGAAAGCGAACACTGACAAGCAGACATCACCCATGGCCTGTTTTCATTATTTTGGGGGGAGATACATATATGAGCATATCAATCAAACTGAAAAATAGTGTTTACACTATACAATGGCACAAACAAGTGGCCAGATGCAAATATATTTACTAGTAATATTTAAATTCAATTGACCTCTGACTTGACAAAGATGCAGTGTAGTGATGCTTCTTTGTCTTGTAATGAAGGTAGAACTGTATCTTCCAGGGGCTGTATATGAGTCCAATTCCCTCTAACAGTGCCATCTCGTACCCCTGTCAAGTCCCTGATATCTGCAGCCTCCCACAGACACACCTGCCCTGTTAGAGATACAAGGAGCACACGCATCCCATCCGCTGACACCTGGAGAGATAGACGTATGCCATTCCCTGTGACAACACACATGAATGGATTTGAGATTTAATGTGTCATTATCATTTAAAAACAGTTGACTGGAATTTGCCTCAAGTTAAAACACATGTTAGGTTCAAATCAGACAGTTGAATTATACAAACCTTGAGCATCAGTAACCAGCTGAGCTACTTTAGGGGCTGCTGCAGTCTTCTTTAGTGAATCTTTATCCCTGTTCCAGAGAAACAGCTCTCCAGAGACTAATAGTCCAGCAAGCAATACTCCTGGGGGACAAAGGAGCTAGTGGCATGATCTCATCTCATTGACAATGCTACATGATGTCTACTTGCATAAGTAATTGATTATTAATCAATCCATATTTTGTGCATGTCATTATAGGCAAAATGCTTTGCACAAAACAAATCCCAAAATATTGAAAATGTGATGTTGTTGTGAGCTTGTAGATCACCTATATTCAGTATTTTTGCATGACTGTTGTGCGACAATGTATAAAATAGGGAATAAGTCATTCATTCATAATGATGTAAAACCAATAATCAATTCATTGAAAAGGTTATTGATAGAATAATCTTTAAGAAAATATTTGAGTTGCAGCCCTGCGTAAGTTCAAACCCACCATTCTGAGATGCAGACATTGTCACCATATTGGTCAGCAAGGGGTAGAGTTTAGGAGTCTTCCTCTTGGTGCGACCAGTCACCATGTTGATCTCGCTGATACGCTTGTCATCCAGCAGGAAAACAGACTCCTTCTCCTGGACATT
Source organism: Protomyctophum bolini (assembly GCF_963924005.1). Taxonomy (NCBI): domain Eukaryota; kingdom Metazoa; phylum Chordata; class Actinopteri; order Myctophiformes; family Myctophidae; genus Protomyctophum; species Protomyctophum bolini. The sequence goes on along the minus strand of NC_137883.1, from coordinate 17,710,196 downwards.
GAAATCCACACAAATCATACTCTCAACAAGTAGCAGGGAGGATTATAAGCCTGAATTATAGCCTACTTTGCCATACATGTATAAAGTTTATAAACCAGCTGTCATCAACAGAAAGCCAATGTTGGAACATTATTAAGTACATTTATTCAAGTGCTGTCTTTAAGTACAACTTTGTGGGACTACATTTTTGATACTTTATACTGCTACTCCTCTATATATCTCAAGGCAAATATTCACTATTTACTCCACTACAATTATTGGAAAACTATAGTTACTATAGTAACTTTGCAGATTTCTATTATTAATACAAATCGCATATTCTATACTTCAACTATTTGATAATATTTGATGCCAATAATTCTTATTTTCTTTTACTCAAGTAAAATGTTGAATGAAGACTAGACATACTCACTTGTTGTGAGCATGACTACACTGTGGTATTGCTGCTTTTACTTAATAAAGTGAAACAATCCGAGTAGACTACTTCTTCCACCACAGCAGACAGATAACAATCAGTAATGGTATGATATCACAGTTTAGTCCATTTACCAGTCCAAGCCAGCAAAAGCGTGGCCATGGTTTCTTCCTTTTGATGCTGGATGACAACAAAACCTCCAGGTTCAGCTTCATTTCTCATGAACAACACCAATCCTTCCATCAATGACACACAGTCAAGGGATGCCCATTCGTGTAGAGACTGTGTGAGCCTGCTAAATGGAAAACTATACATCAGCGGAGGTTAACAACTTAAACCCTATACTTGATCGGAGTCCGTCAGGGCTCTATACAAGTGACTTTTCTGTTTTGACTCAACATTCAATATCTTCACTTAAAATAGCAAATCTGTAAACCCACATTGCATCGAGCTTGTTGATCTGCTATTTTCTGTGAAGGTTTTCCCCAGATTACCGATGCTGGGATAAACTGTAGCCTATATTATTATTATTTAGGCATTTTAAAGCAAATCTTCTCTTCTGGGGACACTGGGGTAACCTGACGCTGCCAGATCCAAAAAGCTTGCTACACAAATTTGTTTCAAGCTGTTAAACAAATTTGTGTAGCAAGCTTTTTGGATCTGGCAGCGTCAGGTTAACACTGGGGGTCCTCGGCTCAAAATCTCTTCAGATGGGAGTCTGTGTACTGTGGATACTATTTGAAAACAACTTTCTTTACTAATTAAGTTTACAAACCAAACCACACACACCACCACAATAGAAAAACTGCAATAAATGACACGTCCCATTGTAATGGTAACACAAATATTAATAATATTATTGATACAGTATGTTTGAGAAACCTTATGCTAGTTAGCCAACTGTGGCTATTGTAAACAAGACCAGTATCACCTAGTAGCTCGCACCTTCAAACCATTGTTTTTTTTAGTGTATACATTTTATTTTGTCATTCATCAAAACAAGACATGTACGATTTATACCATAATCTCGAAATGTTTCGAATTCCCCCCGCGTTGGTAACGGAAAACGATTCCCTGATGACCCTCCACAGAAGCATCGACGCGTTGCCTTAGAAACCCAGAGCCAGGAAGTATTTTTCCTAATGGTTCTAATGTAAACTAAAAGAATAAAAGGCATTTTTATCGTTCGGTTCGTTTCTTCGTTTCTTCGACATATTCGACTAGACTATAACACCGCGTGAGAACGGGAAAAAATCTTGCATATCGGATATGAACATTATGATATGATTTATGATACCGCGGATTACCGGTTATGATAACATGACAATTAACAAGCATTTCATATCTGGGTAGTCAGGTAGACAATGGACAGTTAATGCAACAACTTACAGATTCTTTTTAAAATCACAGTCACCTGGGCATCATGGAAGCAGACGATGTGCTACTCAAAAATACGCGGCCACCTTGTGGAAGTTGTGGTACTTCGGCTCGGCCTAGGGGCTCGGCTGCCTCGAACAAGGCGGTGTAAAGAAGGAACGGTCAGATTCAGAATCAGAAACGACGCATGCAATGCAATAATGTATTTTATTTTCCTGAAAAATATCGCAATGAGTCAGCAGTTTTTTTTATTCATACTCATACACCATCATACATAACTAACACATCTCAGCGATACATTCCGGCGGCTTGTTCCTGCCAGTCTGTTAAAAAGTAATATTTTAATTCTTAGCAAAACCTGCTGATACCCTGCACTGTTGCACAATTTGGCAGTAGAGCCAAATATCCGGGATGTAGGCTATACAGCACTGTATACAGTTAATTGATTTAGCGATTATCATTATTATTATGTTTTATTTTTATTATAAAAAATCTCCTCTCCTCCTGCACTGACAGGAAACAGTGATAGCATTATGACAGTAATGTCAAATTATAAAGCATATTCAACTTAAATCTATACCAGACAGAACTGTAGGCACTTGCTTGATTATAATAATTAATAACTTGTTGAATGAAAATTCATGTGAATGAACAATATTACTGCCAAATGCAGTTAATGCACGTGGTGTTTTGAAAGCTGCATGGCCTTCCCCACACTGTGTCCATATAAGGGCATCTATGTCACTATCACTAATCACTATATGACACTGCCCTGAATTGGAGACCTTCAAGAACATATAGGGCAGCTGGTTCGAATCCTGTCTGTCGTATACGAAGCCGAAAACAGTACTTGCGCTCTGCTCGCAAGTAAAAAATCACACGCGTGTGAACTGAGTGGTGCCGGTCTTCCCATAAGCCAATTTGATATATTATTATATAAAATATACTAGAATGTACTTTGCAATTTGTAACATGTACCTCAGTACTTTGGCAGAGCAACTTTCACTGAGTAATATTTGACCAGGAATGTGATTGCATTCTTTGTCCAACGCTGGAATTTAGGCATGTACTGTATGCATGGCAACAGTTTGTGTTGTTATACTTGTTTTGACATCAGGCCAGAGCTCTCTGGTCATAAAGGAGTAGGTAACTTAAAACATCCATTTGGATATGATGCCAGGTTGGATCACTACCAGATGGTGTGTGCTGGTTTTACTTCTCCTTTCAGGTGTCACAGGAGGAGGACGCACTGAAACAGCAACATCGAGTGACTGCATTTGTGGGAGCCATGTGCATGGTATGCGGCTGGAGAGAAGCGACAAACCCGCCACTACCACTGATGATGGCGTCATCAGGGTGACTGAGGGGAGTACTGTTCAGCTCCGGTTCTACGGGTTGCAGTTTAACTCTTTAACAGGGACGGGAATACGCTTCACGGAATGCACAGAGAATGATGAGGATGGGGTTAGCGATAACGTACACACAGTGAATGGGACTTGTGTTGATTTCACTAAAGATATCAGCATCGGAAACGTAATGGAGGTCAGTGGTGCAGGAACGACAGGAGTTATTAGTATACAAATTAAACCGCTTCGCAAGAATGAGTTTGAGAAGGAATATGCACTGTGCACCAGTGTAGATGGGAGCAGGTGGGTGCTCATGGGAGAGAGTCATGACAGGATCCTGGTTGTCGAAGAGAAGCATTCTCTTCTTCCCCTGTGGATGCTGATAATCAGCATCCCCTGCTTGTTTGTACTGTCCGCTATGTTTAGTGGGTTGAACCTGGGGCTTATGGCATTGGATCCAATAGGGATCAGCATTGTAAAGAAATGTGGAACAGATAAAGAGAAGAAATATGCTGGAGAAATTGAGCCGATCCGCAAAGAAGGGAACCGCTTGCTCTGTTCCCTCCTTTTAGGCAACGTCTTAGTGAACACAACACTTACCATTCTGCTTGACAGTATTATAGGCTCTGGGGTGGGTACAGTGGTCGCCTCCACCATTGGCATTGTTGTCCTTGGTGAGATTGCACCCCAATCAATATGCTCTCGCCACGGACTGGCTGTGGGAGCCAAAACAATGCCATTAACTAGATGTGTTATGTTTCTGACTTTCCCTGTGTCGTACCCTCTTGGCAAGCTCCTGGATGTCTTACTGGGACAAGAGATTGGTACTGTCTACACTAGGGAGAAGATTGTAGGAATGCTTAAAGTGACTGAGCGCTATAATGGACTTGTCAATGAGGAGATGAAGATGATGATTGGAGCCCTTGAGTTCAGGACCAAAACTGTAGAGGATGTCATGACGGCTTTGCCTGATTGCTTTATGATTCGAGTGGATGCACTACTAGATTTCAAAACCATCTCAGAGATCACAGAGAGTGGATACACACGCATCCCAGTGTTTGAGGGTGAACGGACCAACATTGTCAATATTCTATATGTGAAAGATCTGGCGTTTGTTGACCCTGATGACAAAGCCCCTTTGAAGACAATCATAAATACGTTTGAGCATACCCTACAATTTGTCTTCCATGACACAAAGCTGGATGCTATGCTGGAGGAGTTCAAGAAAGGAAAATCCCACTTGGCCATTGTCCAGAAGGTAAACAATGAGCAGGAGGGGGATCCCTTCTACGAAATGGTGGGATTGGTCACTTTAGAGGACATCATTGAGGAGATCATTAAGTCAGAAATCTTGGATGAATCTGACCTTTACACAGACAACAGCAACAGGAAAAGGGTGAACCTCAACCGGCATAAGCGTGACATCTCTGCCTTCAAACAAGACAGTGATAGCCAAGTGAACATTTCTCCACAGCTGATGCTAGCAGCACAATGGTTCCTGGCCAATGCGGTGAGCTTGTTCAGCCCTTCCCAGATCACTGAGAAGGTATTGGTGAAGATCCTGCAATACCCGCAAGTTATCCAGGAGATCAAATTCGATGGAGAAGATCCACCACCACGGCACGTTATCTACCAACGTGGTAAACCTGCAGACTACTTTATACTAATTCTGCAGGGCCAAGTGGAGGTGGAGATAGGCAAAGAAAACAAGAAGTTTGTAACTGGTCCATTCTCCTACTATGGAGAAATGGCTCTTAACTTGCCCTCAGTCGAATCCCATTCTCCTGATACTCCGGAAAGCAGCTCCGTCTATGGTAGCAATACACCAATCCCAGGACCCCCCTTACAATACACAACGGATTTCTGCATGCGTGCTCTCACAGATCTGCAGTTTGTTAAGATCACTCGTGCCCAGTACCAGAACGGTCTTCTGGCATCCAGGGCGTCTCCATCACCCGTGGCCACCCCATCTGCAAGTTGTCCCCAGTCCCTCCAACAGCCTACACCTCCGCCCACCACAACCCCTTTAGAGGTATGCATCAACATGCCCAACAGCTCTGTTCACCCAGAAGAGATTAGACAGGAGGCTGGAGGCGAGTATGAGCTCACAGAGGTATGATCTCTCCTTCGTGGACAGAGCAAGTGAGTACAGTAACGACAATCGGTCGTGACTAATACCCAATGCCAACGTGTAGAGCACACTCCTGCATAATGCCATCCAGAGCAACGGGACTTTCAAATTATATTATAAGTTATAATACTTCGTGAACCATGTTACAAGTTGTCATGCATAATTCAAGTGTTAATGCCTTATAAGTGCATTATAATGTTGGTCTATCATAAATGTATCATTATGGGGCGCCCACAGGCCTAGTGGTCCAGGCGCATGCCACATGACATATAGGCTCTGGCCTGACAGCTTGTGTTCACGTTCGAGTCCCGTTCATGACGACCATGCATGTCTCTTGCCCTTCTCTCTCTCCCTCTTTCCTGTCCGTCTTCACTGTAACTATCAAGAAAGGCAAAAAAAGGAAATAAAATATATATAACCGACCTTAATATAAGTCTTAATGTTAAGACTCTTAACATTATTACTTGCGCGAGCAGAGAATGCGCAAGTAGTGTTTTCGGCTGCGTATGTCGGTGACACCCTCAGCCAATCAGGACATTGCGTGCGTACGCTCGTGACTGGCTCGACCAATCAGGGATTCTGAATTGTCGCTGACACACTCAGCCAATAAGGGATTGTGTGTTGTCTTTGGTGGCGTTCGGCCAATCAGGGATTGGCTGATGACGTGATGTTTAAAAGACGTATGTGACTGATGTAATCAATTTAAGTAGTATATATTAACTATATATGTCAGATGCTTCAATAACTTCATTGTTGTCTGCTTAGCGTGGTAGTTGACGGTGAGCCAGGGCGCCAAACAGAACGGTCAAGAACTGCGGATAGGTTCTGCGCTCTGCTCGTGCACAAGTAGGCCATTCATGGCCAACTTGTGTGCAAAGCAAGTGCAAGTTGGCAGCTCGACAGAGTGCATTTCTAGTTTTTCTTAGTGATTATTCTATCGATTAGGTTTTCAATTCTTAGAATAATCGAGAAGCCTTCATATATTAATTTAGTTATTAGAAGGGGTGGTCCTGGGATTGGTGTTTTGCTACCGTAGACGGAGCTTCTTTCTGGAGTTATTTCCCATTGTATAGATATTTCTGTTCAGATCAATGTAATAACTAATGTCTCAGTCTGTTAAAAATACGCTTATCCCCACTTGTCTCATCCATTTAATAACCTAGCCTAGTAAACCTGTTAACATGAATTTAAGACTAGAAAATGTATATACTGTAGGGTATTAACGTGTTAATTGTGCAGACCATTACGGGTACATATATGGTAGTGCAGGGTTGGGCAACTTTGACGATGGAGAGGGCCACTATATTTCCACACTCACTCCAGCGGGCCACATTGCATATTACTGTCGTAGCAAAATTGCCGATACAAGCTCAAAACAAACATTAAATGCCAATAACAATAAAGAGAATTTAATGTTTGTGTTGGCACCCACATTTTAATTGTAGTAATTAGCTGAAATCAATAATATATCAGTATTCTGATATTAAGTGAAGGTGGGGGCCGCATGTGGCCCCCGGGCAGCCAGTTGCCAATGTATGTGGTAGTGGATTCATGCACGTTCACACACAATGATAATTCCCCACGATTAGTGATTTCTCTGCCATCTAATCCAAAACAGGTGTACGAGTCTATTCATACATCTGATGAAGAACCTACGTACGGAGAAACACAGAACAAAGTGCACACATCAGTGTAGACTAGAGCACTGTTTCCCACCCATTTTATGGGCCATGCAGGGTTAAAACAAATCAAGAAAAACAAACAATAAAGCAAAACATTTCTTGAATTAGATTATTTTATATATATAAATTGGAAAACTAATATTTAAAGAAATATTGAAAATAGCTGATCTACAAGCTCATAACATGGCACGAAGCAGTGGTTTATAGTGTGCAAGGCTGTACAAACTTTGATACATAATACAGTATATGTATCAAAGTGGCCCCACGTGTGATGATGACAGCAGCAGAGAGATAGGAAGGAGAGGGAGAATCACAGAGGCAAAAACAGGGACAGACAGACAGACATAACGAGGAACAAAGTGTAGTTAACACAACAGGGTGTACATAATAATAGCCCTCGATGATGACTGTGCAAGGTCACAGGTTAATGGTGTTTTGTTTTGCCAAGTCAAGACAGAGACAAAATAGAAAGAGGACAAAGAAAACAAGCAGGCCTACACTCCAAGAGCCATATGGCCATTAATAGAAGAATACTGTTATGTATTCAATGTTAAGCTTTTAGATTTATAGCCTTGATCTAATAGCATGCACTGACTCTGAGTCATTTTGCACGTGAGTGTCAAGTCAACAATTTAATCATATTCATAAGTTAGGTATTCAGGCCCTACATATATGGCCGTTTCTCAATACCCGAACTTGGGAAGTTCAGACTTGCGTCCCCGGGAGTTCAGACTAGCAAATTGGCCTCTGGAGTCGATACTTTCGTAGACGGGGGTACGCGAGTACGGTGATTCTGAATCTTAATCTCCTGATTGATTGACAGGTGCTTGGCCCTGCAGCACTGTGAGCCAGTCTATGCGTATCCTATCCATATAGTAGGACTTTGCATCAACTGTACAGGTATTTGAATATAATCACTCACCTAATCTTGATCCATTGAATACTAGATTAGCATTTTGCAAATGGTACAGCAATACCATTATACAGAATTAAAAGAAAATTAACACAAAAAAGCCTGGAGGAGGACTTGTTTCCATTGTAGTCCTATGTTTAAATGCAGACATTTAAACACAAAGCATGCAGGACAAAATTACATTATAGATAAGTGCTTTTTTTTACTTTCTTGTTTACTTTAGTTGCCATTGTAGCACTGGAAAGATTGTTCTCTAAATCTTAATCTAAACCATTTCCATGTCTATCATTATTGTCTCCACCAGGTTGAAGGCCTAGGGGGAGAGTATGTTTTGCACTCCGTCCGTGTGTCCTTCCGTGTGTGTGTCCTTCCGTCCGTCCGTCCGTCCGTCCGTGTGTCCTTTCCGTCCGTGACGGTCCGTCCGTGTGTGTGTGTGTCCTTCCGTCTGTCCGTTATCAGCTAATCTCCGGCACCGTTGGGCCGGTCCATGCCAAACTTTGCACACACACTCCCTGGATGCCAACGATGAACCTCTGCCCCAAATATTCCTCAACGGCCTGTTATAGCGCCACCAGGAGGCCACAACCTGACCTGCCCTGGTGGAAACCTGTGCCGATGGGCACTTTATCTAGTTGTTGCTCTTTTCAGATCATTGAATTCACCAAGTTCCTCTGCCATCTGCCACAAATGCGACTCCATGATGTAGAACGACTTGCTTCATCATTTTCACACACACCAGGTTCCAAACAGTTCTTTATTGAACAGTACCTGTTTGATTATGAAGGTAAAGTGCTTAGTCTTTTCTTTTTTAGCTCCATGGAAGCCAAGGTGCTAGGTTATATAGGACATTCTGATTCTGTTGTCTTTATGTTTATCAAAATATTTATGATGAATTATGTAAACAAGTGCTGTTTCTGGTTTTATCCTCTTAGCAGATTTTGTATTGACCTGGCTGTACTTGTCTTTCCTTTTAAACTGTACTCATGATTCTACAAACTGTTAATACCAATTTCAATCAATGTGCCTAGAGGCCGTGACGCATTTGACCACTCCTTGTTCAATATACTCCTTGCAGGAAACGAATGCATTGCTGTGCAACAGTGTTGTCAAGTATTTTGTTCTTTCCGTCTTTCCGTACTTGTGTTAGTTTTTGTCAGGTTTTCTGTATCATTTAAGTGCCTTAGCATACATACACATTACACAACATATACAGCATTATTTGGTAGCCATAAGTTAACCTGCCGTTAAACCAACGAGTTTTCTTTGCCAGGTAGTGATTTGACTTACTGCTTTGTTCGCCTTTTATATCTGGTTAGGATGCGAGTCACAGTGTTATCGAAGCTGATATGTGGACTTGCTGGAGGATCAGCTTTTCTTGTGACAGTAGCAGACTCCAAAGGCTATCTTGAGAGACTGTGGTCAGGAGATACAAAAGGGGCAGCATTTACTAGTGTCCTGCAAGCTGCTCGGCCACCACAAACGGCAGCGCTTGACCACGTCGTGCCGTCTACTGGATCTGTATGGGACAACAACTGGGATAAGTAAGCCAGATGCAATGGACTTGGTCCAGCGCAGCGGCAGCGCGTATTTTGAAAGCTCTCTCTAGTTATAGGCTGTGTTAAGTAATTTATTTTTTTCAAAATGTTAAATAGCCGTTGATATTAGCGATTGCTAGAATGTTTTTATTTTATTTTTTATAACGGGGAATAGCCTAGGGCGCGGAGGGGGAGGAGATGTGAGGTCACAATTAAACGAGGCTAGCTACTCCCCATTTCTCCAGCTCTTTGTCTAAAAATATATTTTCTGAATGATTTGATACCAAACTGAGCAAGCTCACTCATCCAGGATACAGAAAGTGAAACAAAAACCCTAATATTTCAATATTTAAACTTATATTTATACTTTGTAGGGTCTCACCTGATTGTATAGAATTTAGAAAATATATTTTCTGTTTAATAAAGATAATAGATGCCTTGGATCAAGATGGTCATCGGTCATAATAATGTCAGACTCATATGTCCTGTATAATTAGGCCTACTGGGTACCTCTGTGATCAAGACTTGAAACAACTGTGTGTGTGTGGGGGGGGGGGGGTCACATTTTACAATTCTTAAATTAAATTGCCACGCATTTGCAACACAACCTGTGTGAGTTTGTAGATAGCCCTATTTTCACTATTAGTTGTACAAAGAAGTAGAGGGTTTCAGTGGTACTGGTACCGTTAATGAAACAAAAGTTATTAGTCTCATTTAATGGTCACTTAACCCCTGTCCCCTGTGTGACAGACGAGATCCACTCACAGTGCTGAATGGGAAGAAGAAGATACCCCATGAAAGTACAGCAGAAGAAGAACTGGAGAACTGCAAGGCTAAAGCTACCCGTCACATCCTCTTAATAAGACACTCCCAGTACAATCTCAGTGGGACAGTGGACAAAGAAAGAATTCTTACTCCTCTTGGTATGTCCTGTAGGCTCCCTGTATGTTACCCTGGAACTGGACAATAAAGGCAAGCACCTGATTAATGACTTGATTAATGCAATAAACCATTATTGCATTTATTTACAGGCAGGGAGCAGGCAGAACTCACTGGTCAGCGATTGGCTGCACTGGGACTGAAGTATAACATCCTTGTTCACTCCACTATGACGCGTGCCACTGAGACCTCCTCTATCATCGGCATGTACCTACCAGGTCAGCATTCAAAAAGGGGCGACCGTAATCACACTTAACTTGCTGTAATTGTGTTGCTCAAATTAGGCATTATTTCCACAATTGTAACCGCTGTTGTGATCTTAGATAGATTATTTTTGGGAGATTATATTTGGTGTATAGGGAAAAAAGAGCATACCATGAAGGCATGAAGTACAGTTGCAGTGCAGTTATCCACTTATGCCCTGTAAATGAAAAACGTTTTATCTCCTGCCTCAGATGTTGAATCTGTGAGCTGTGACCTATTACGAGAGGGTGCACCCATTGAGCCAGTCCCACCCATATCTCGAAAGCCTGACTGTGTGGTGAGAAATTCTTCTTCTGTTTCCTCCATTCTTAAGCCTTACTTGGTTGTGCATTGTGTCTCGCTGCTCTCGCACCGAAAATATAAGCTCACGAGTCACGACACGTCTCTCTGCGGTGTCGGTTATTTTCGATACGAGACAACAGTGTGCAACCAAGTAAGTATAAATCAGGTAGAACATAGCATAGAAAACACAAACTAAATTCCAACAAAAGTGCTATCACGCTGAACACGATTGCTTTTATCGTTGCAGTACCACGAGGATGGGGCACGAATAGAAGCAGCTTTCCGACGGTACATCCACCGTGCAGATGTCAAGCAAACAGAAGACAGCCATGAAATAATTGTCTGCCATGCAAATGTAATTCGCTACTTCGTGTGCAGGTCAGTGCTTTCTGTCAAGAACGGGAATTAAATGATAACTTTGGATTTTCCATAGGTTCCCAATATATTTTTTCTTACATTTCAGGGCTCTGCAGTTCCCCCCTGAGGGCTGGCTTCGATTGTGTCTTAACAATGGCAGTATCACCTGGCTCACCATTAGACCAAGTGGTAGGGTGGGTCTCAGGATGATGGGTGACTCTGGGTTCATGCCTCCTGATAAACTAACCCGTACGTGAAAATATTTTGGCTGTGGTCCGACTGATAGCCCAAAAATTGGATTTGGGCTATCGAGATTGGGATCAGATTTGTTTTTTTAATCAAACGGCAAAAAACAGGAGCCACATCCCCCTCTAGGATGAATAAAGTACTACCTACCTGAAGTGTCTCGGTCTGGACACTCAGATACTGAAGCCCGATATTTTATTGTAGGATGATGTTGCTTGCGACAAATAGCAGCTCTACGACACGTTGAGCTTGTAGATCTGCTATTTACGGTGAGCAACATCTTATACGAAAGAGTATGTAGTAAATTAAGCATTACCCACAGCAACCAATCTAGATAGGTCGGCCATGTCTGAATAGCTACACAAAATTTATCCGATCACTATGAAATAACAGTGAAGATACTCTCCTAAAGACCGTATTTGAGAAACAAATTGGATTTGCCTGCAGTTTGAACAAAGCCTTTATGTCACTGTTGACTATCCCCTAAGACAGTGGTCTTCAAACTTGGACTCCCAGGGGTACCCAGATGACGATAAAGTGACAATTTAACAATTTAAAGACTGTTTTAATACCTCTAAAATACATTGGCCAAATTATATTACCAAAATTGTGAAAATAGATAATCTACAAGCTCACAACACCTTGATCAGCTATTTTCCACGATATTCATCTGTGGAACAGATAAGAGTCAAACAAAATGTAATGTCTCAACTCCTACAATTCCAAGTGCTTGTCAGGTTGGGGGGTCCCCAGTTCAAATATCATTATTTTGGGTGGTCGTGACTTTAAAGGTTTGAGAACCAATGTCTAGAATGTCATGAAAAGCCATATTTTTCTTTTGTAATATTGTGTTTGCACTGTTATTTTGAATGCAGTTTTGTACGGATAAGCATTTTGGAATAATATATTTTTGCACAAATCCTGTCATGAGTTAACTTTGTGTCATCTATATAGAATCCAGTTTCTCGATCTGTTAATATTTTCCAAGTTCATTATTTCTAAAGCCCAGTCCACACCAATGATTTGCGATGCAATGCAACCGCTGCAATTCCAGAGAGAATTTGCAGTTATCTGAATTGCCACATTGCAGGTCAGTGCATTTTGTGGATTCTGTTGCAAGGTGCAACCCGTTGCATACTTGCATTACAAATCATTGATGTGGACTGGGTTTAATACTCAAGATCCAAAATAAATATTTCCATTTAAGTTTGTGATAAATATTCTCATACGTTTCCCATACTAATCAAAAACCTGTTTTATTGTCTGACTTCGTCCAGAATCCATTTGTTTCTTCTTCTTTACATGAATGAAATGTTGTGCATACACAGTGGTGTTCTAAAACATATCATATTCATCTTCTAGTCATATTATTCCTATCAGAATGGAGATTTGGTGAGGAATGCGTTGAGACTTGGCTCCCATTATTATATTGTAGTTATTTTGAATTGTTTTCCACTTCTTCGTTTAATGTTGTGCAATTTCAAGTATTTGATATATCTGCCTGCAAAACTAAAAAAAATCAAAATCAAAGGGAGCTGGATATCACCTAATTAATACATGTGAACTACATTTTTCAAATAACTTATTTGCACATGGCTTTATTCAGTCCCATCAGTTTTTTGTTTTTCAGAACCTAACAATTCCATGATGTACTCTCATCTTGAAAACATTTGGTTCCGAATTCTCTAGGGCTCTATTCTAGGATCCCTTTTTGCTCCTCTTCCGCTCTAAAATAGCCTATCTACAAGCTCACAATGTGTTGCATTGTAAGCTTGTAGATCTGTTATTTTCGCTGAGTGTTAGCCCCAGAATAGACGCTAGGGTCTAGTTAAGCCTTCATGGTTGTTATGCTGCACGTTCTCTTCCCGTTTTTGAGGCCCCTCCTATAAACGGCTATAGTGTAGATTATGTTGTTAACGGTTGTTAACACAAACATTGGCCATAAGGGACCACCATTCTTGGTGAAGTAACTACGGTATGTTTCAAGGTTGGTATAAGGTCAATAATTGATTAGAGGCTAGCGCCCCTCACTTCACACGGGTGTGAATTTTTTTATATTCCATGCACTGAACAAATAAATGAATGAGAGGTGCAAATCAGTCATGTTTTATTTATAAAAGCTGCATAGTTGAGAACTCACCAGAACATGACACATTCTAAGAGACAAAAAAAAACGTACATTATGTCAAAATTATTCTACGTGCAAATATTATGGCTTTTAGAACATTGCAATTAGAAGTGCACAAATATTGCACTGATTACCCAGTAGTGCAAGTATTAACTCAAATAATATCTTAAACTGAACTGTGCAAAAAATAATAGCATAAATGTATTCAATAGTGTAAGAAATCATTTCAAAATATAGCCACAAATGGTAACGATCAGGGTCAAAGAGGCATTTGGATGCTTGTTTCTTACATGAACTTTCATGTATGCGAGCTGAAATTATGAGACGGGAAGGAGGATGGGTGTTTTATACAGTGTGCCCTCTGTGCTCATCATGACTTTTTGTATGTGTGTCTATAACACACTGTCAGATTGTCAGACACGAGACAATCCCAGTCATAAAGCAATCTTATGAAAAAGAATGCTACTGCAGTAACTGCACACTCTAGCTCTATTAAAAGATTTAAAGTCTGCGTTTTGGCATTCTTTAGATTTCAGTTGAATTCCCCTGGTTGACGTCTTCTTCACTGAAGTAGCGGTACATAAATCAAATATCCAAAATGTAATTAAACTTTCCCAGTAAAATATTAAATGTCTGCACACCACTATCTGAGATAATGAGAAGCATACAGTAGTTTCCATGTTGAGTTTTGGCATTATAGCAGGGAGTGGGAATGATGTGGCAGATGCTTCAACAATGATAGTCAGTCAGACGGTAAGACACATTGACATTGAAGCAAAACAAGCTATTAGTTCACTGCTGAGCCCTGCATGGTGAGTTGAGGGATACAATGCCACTTGGGGAGCTCAGGGATCTTGGATGCCATGGCGAGGTGATCCTCTGAGAAGTGAAATCCTTTTTCTTCATTAGGTTTTTTTGTATGGGACTTTTCCAGCTGAAAGAATAACATCCACAATACACTTGTTATTTACCAATGGTAGAGACAACAATAATAAATAAACTGTTACATATTTCACAGCAAAAACAACACACCTAAGTCTATGTGTTGATGGATAAGCTTGAACAATCTTCTTCCACTTGATGATGAATGGGTATCTCTTTGCAATAATCTTGACACCCTTAATCGCAGACAATACCTCATTGTCCAACTTCGTGGGGAAATCCCTGCCAGAAGAGATTTATGTCACAAAAATCTGTTAAATTAGGCAGCTTACTGTAGAGCTTTATATTGTAATTATGTAATTATGATTATTTTATTAAAAAAAAAGAATATCCACAAAAATCTCATTCTGGTAACATTAACTCACGAAAACATGAAAGGCTTTCAATTTAAACAAAATTATAGGCTTTATAACAAATGGATGGAGCAAATCGACACAGCACAGCACCCTAAGCTAATTTCATCACAATCCAAAAAGGATATCTATGGTACATATGAATCATAAGCCCAAAATAAATAGAGTTTAACGTTGCTTAATGCAATCAAATAGGACTTTTCTGTTTGGATGTATTGGCGGTCAAGGCCAGAAAGTCGTTTTTTGCCACTCAGTAGGCATTCCCGCATAAATCCCGGGTATGATGATGATGACACGTGCCTGCTGTCTATATTGTACATCAAAGATAATTACCCTTCAATGAACAGTGTCTGATTTGGGCTAGGTTGTGGTTTGAGAGGTGTGTACTCGCTGCCACTGTCTTCTATAGACTGGCAAGATGAATATGAAGAATCAGAGTTCTTCCTGTCTCTCTCATCCTCTTTGGATTCATCAACACTGTCCTCATCGGCAGTCAGATACTCCTCTGAAGAGGTGCTGGATAGATCCTCCTCTTTCTTCTGTTTTTCCTGGCTCTTCCCCCATGCTGTCCAGAAACTGACACTTGCCAAATCCAGGCCTTCTCTCTCACTCCCAGGAACACAGGTAGCCAGCTGGCCTTCAGCATGACCTGCCTTCTCTTGGTTGTCAAGTGAGTTTGAGCCATCCAGTAAATCAGCTTTCTCAAACTCTTGTAGCAGATTGCGTACTGAAGACACAGAGTCATTTTCTGTTGTGTAAGACGATACGTGTTTCTTTCCAGTTAAAAGATTCACCTCCCCGGTGTTTTGGTGAGAAATACTGTTGTCCTTCTTCTCTAGGTAGTCCTCCAGTCTGTTCAGTCCTTCATCAGCTGATAAATCGACAAAACTGTCCAGGAAGTCCCAGTATTCTGCCCAAGGGTGGCCCAGCTTGTGTGCAATCTCCCTACAAAAAAGGCACACAAATATACACTATGAGTTCTACTAACATGAAGACACTAAGACAGTGGTGTAAAAAGTACTCAAAGTCTTTACTTACGTGAAAGTATCAATATTGCAATATAGAAGTATTGGCATCCACAAGCTCACAATTGTGAGCTTGTAGACCGGCTATTTTCATTTTTCAAATGGCCGAAATGTATGTTTTGTAATTATAATCTAGATCTACAAAGTAAATAGTAACTAAATTTGCCAAATAAATGTAGTGGAGTACAATATTTGGATCCGAGATATAGTGGAGTAGTAGTAAATGTATTTGAAATTGGGAAATACTCAAGTATATAAGTATACAGTATTTGCTGTGTTGCTGTGCACTGAAGACTCACCTTCCCACACACTCCATTCCCCTGTCAGGGTCTGCTTTGAGTATAGTATGGAAATCCTTTGCTGGGTTCTCTGCTGGGTTCCGGTGTGGATTCTTCCACAATTTATAAAACGCCTCTGCCTGAAAAACAGATAAATAGTCAAAGAGCTTAACCACTTGTCTTGTACCTCAGCATCTCTATTCTGTGGGTGCCAAAAAATAGCAGATTTGCAAGTTCACAACGAGTGGCAACGTGTCAGAAACCTCTCATGGAGCTGAAGGGCAAAAGACCACTTGATTTAGACTGTCAGTATGAGTACAGGCTCCTTGCCAAAAATATACAAGCTCAGCTTGTAGATCTGCTATTTTTGGTGAATGTTTCCACCAGAATAGGGATGAGGTTCAAGTGGTTACAGGTATATACAATAAATAATCCCAGTAAAAGAGCAGAACATTTTGCACACCTATACTGTAGATCGTCAGAGAGAAGACCATGGATCGACCATCATAGAAGAAAGGACTCCTGCACACACACAGACCTTCATATAACCTGATAAAGGTCTACGTACCAAATTGCAAGTGAAGAAGACATTGTGTGGGAGTCCTTTCTTCTACAGTATAAACAATTGAAAAAAAATCTGAGGTTAAACTACCTTTGAAGGAGAAATAGGTCCCACGTATGCTCGCAATGCCAGGATAGGATCGATTGGACTGCCTTCCGATTCATTATCCAGAGGGTGAAAGTCCTCCTTTAGTTGGCTTGATGAACATGGAAATCTAAACACAGGCTGGACACTGTTGTCTGTAGCCCTCAGTAGATGTAGATAGCACCGATCTAAATAGAGAACAGTTGAAATCCCTACTAATTCAGTAATTTGTTTTTACAAACAAAATGGAATGACTCCCAACTCTACCTTACCTTCAAGGTATTCTTTAATTTGTTTCCTTAATATCGATGACGTTTTGTTTTTCCTATCACAAATCACCTGCAATTGCAATAACAGAACTATTCAAGGCTCTGTGTAGTGTGTAGTAAGTAAGCTGTGTATTTTTGTCTTAATGTATATCTCTTTTAACTGTTATATATAAAGCTTATATTGCTGTAAATTTATAGTCACATTGACAAAATAGTTGTAGGTTATTTGTGATACATACTTACATCACAGGGCATTTGATTGTACTTATTCCTTCGCTGTTTGTCTGTGGTGGGATGGGAACATAGTATGTTGACCACTTCTTCGCTTCCAAATTTGCAGGCAATGTGAAGAGGTGTGTCGTTGTTCTGCAAAATACATAGCAGTAACCATTGATGATTATTATTTTATTTCTCAAAAATGCGGTTCTAGTGTTTCCGTTTCAACACACTAGATCAGGACTTTTGTCACAAATAATCCAACTCTCCACACTCTACAGCACTTTGTTACCTGCCAGTCTGTGCTATACCATCTAAATATGCTTTAAAATAACGGGAGTTCCCACAATACTCACTGTTCTATCTGGTATATTGAGATACAGGTCTACAATATAGCAAATGCGCTTTTGAAGGACAGTCTCCTTGTCATCAGGATACATGCGTCTCATAAATGCTGGGTTCTCCAGTGTGTCCAAGAGCTCACGGACAATCCCAGGTTGATTCTCTTTGGCTGCTACGTGTAGGGAATTATAGTGACAACCTGTCTGTACAAGACAAAAATATTGGAAGCATACAATTTCCATGATATAATGGACAAAGATTACAGGACCTCAGTAACAATGGTGAGCACAATGATGCATTAATTTATTTCTGAATTTAGGAGAACATACCTATATTTTCCTAGTGATCAACACATCACCACACAACCTTTGGTGAGGTGAGGTGTTTCTCAAGTCAGAGAGACTAGATTATGGAACACTTTTGTTAACAACTTACATGTACAATTGTAGGGTTGTCTCCAGATCCTATAAGGTAGCGTGGGTTATCCCAGACAAGTTTCACAAAGGCTTTCTCGTCACCCTCCTTAACAGCTATTCTTAGCTTGCTTGTAAGGTCCTGAATTCGAGGGTTTGGGAATTCATTGGCCTTCTCCAAACTTTTGCATGATGTTCCTAAGGAAATTAATAGATAACATAACAATTTGAATGTATGTAAAGGTCAATAATAAATACTAGTATCTGGGATTTATATAGTCCTCAAAGACACTTTACATGTGTGGGGGCCAGGGCAGAGAACATTAAAAAAACTTGAGAAAGAATGTGTAACAGTGCACCATACCTGATTCCAGTGTATTCATCCCTTTGGAAAAGGCCTCTGCTTCTTCTCGTGTTGAAAAGGCTTTGAACCTTGCCCCTGGCATTGCTCCCATGACTTTAAGCGCTGTCTTCCTGCCCACATACACATGGACCTTCTCTGAAAAAAACGAAAGAAAAAAGGAAAAAAATCATGGCTGTATTGGCGTTTGTCGGTTCCAAGCGATTCAACCCCACTGATGCACCCAGACTAATGGCTGTACGCAGACGAAAGAAACACAATGTGCAGACTAGAGGTTGTATTATTTTTGGTTTGCATATTCTACTTATCCTTTGATTAAGTGCATTCATACCCCCCCCCCCCCCATCTCTCTCTGTTTCTGGCACAACAGCGCCACTTTTGCCCCTACTGGTACTCATAGTAACATAGTCACATACATAGTCAATTAGTCACATACATGGGTTAACACGAACATTGCTGTTCGTTGGAGTGGTTACACCACTTTTGTCCATAATTAAGCCCTGGCCTAGAGAGACGTGACCTTAGTGCCAAAACTAATAATGCTAAATAATAACTACAATGATTATAATAATAATCAGAACATACACAAAACAGTTAAATGGCTTCTACAATGGCCATGAACACACGTAATATCTACATGGGATAATAAGCGTAACAACATTACAGGATTGCTCTTACCATCTTTTGCTAAAGACTCCTTCTCCCTTTGAGGGCATACACCATAATAGACCACTGTTGATTCTGTTGGCTTTTCCTCTCCCTCTTTACACAAAGCTCTACTGCTATCGCCATCAGCCTCCTCCACTGACCCATTTAATTTCAGGCTCTGGTCATAAGGCTCCTCTTCACCACTGTCGCATGAAACTCCTTTTGAATGTTCATTAGCAAGGCTATTATCATTCTGCATCAGGGCTTGAGCCAACTTCCTCTCATAGGTGGTCCGTGTGGTTAAAGTTATTGGGCCGCATTTCAGTCCTGCTCCAAGCATTGACTCTCGTAACTGGTCTGCAGTCATGGATCGTAGTCTGCCAATGATGGTGTCCATGTTGCTAACAAGGCCTATGGGCGTCTCCGTGGTGGTACCTGTTGATAAGTAATTTCTTAATGTTCTGATTTTATTAATGTTACAGTATTAATAAAATACAAGCATTCCTGGTATGGTTCATCAAGATAAGAATGTTGTGATTGTCTAAGCTTAATTGTCTACCTGTTGAAGCCTATCTTCTATCCGATTCCTAGCATCGTGGGTATGGACAGCACTGCCATGTATTTTATTCAATGTCCTACATTACTAAATTACAAAAAAATAATCAATTTGAAATTGGAATAATTTCTCTGAAACAACTGATATTTGAGTAGACAATCTGAGTAAAATGATTAGGCTACCGGTATATCTAAAAGAACCAGTCTAGTCTAGCCAACTCCAACCTCAACTAATTAAATCTAGGATTTATAAGAGAATGGATTGCAACACCAACATTAGCCTGGAATTTTCCATATCTCCCCTTAATAGTAACTAGTAAGTACTGATAAAACATGGTAACGATAAAGTAGACTGAGTAAGATATTAAGTAGCCTGGCTACATTACATCCTGGTAAGTGTTACCAGTGCATAACCAGAACCACTGTTATGACTATTTCACAATCTCAATAGTATTAGGTACATAAATCATTGGTTCTCAATGTGCGGTCCAAGGACCCCCAGGGTCAGGGGTTATCCTTGGTGGGGTTCCAAGAGGTTGAACCTCCCCGAAGGTTCAACCTCTTGGAACTTCCCAGCTAAACCAAATGGACCCTACGGGTCTGTACACATTTATTTCACTCACTTTTACAGTAATCATACAGTATCAAATGGGCTCATGGACAGAAATACATATAGGCCTATATCAAACTGGGGGAGGCCGGAGGGGTTAAAATAGTTGAGAATCACACAGTTCACACTGCTGTCTAAACTGTGCTTCTGATTATACAGATTATGCCTGTGAATAACTGTAGACTACATGCTCCAACAATGCCTTTGCTATAACTGTCTGTGGTTGCCTTTGATACTTGCTAATTCAAGTGGTAAAGACACGTATTATACTCTAGTAGGCTATATTTGAGGATATTGATCGTGATTGACTTGACGTCCATTTTCAGAATGTTTCATATTATAATTGTTATTCCAAAATCAAATAGATGGCATACCTATGACAATGGTTATGTCTGGCCCGTCTGGGCAATGTGAAATAGGCCAGTCAACTATTTACCTTCAGATTCAGAATAAGCGTTTATATCTTCATCGTCTTTCATCGTCATTCGTACGTATAGCAATATGAAAAAGTACTCACATACGAAAATATGAAGCCCTTTAAGTGCAGAAGCACTTGATTTCACCCTGATTTCTCCTTAGAAGATCCAGTACGTTCTGACCATAGAGGGTTCTAAGCACAACTTTTACAGTAAAAGGCGTGGTCATAGTGTGGTGCGTCACACCAACACTGGACTCGACTAGAAACCTGGTCTGTAATTGGTTATCCATATGGCATACTGGGGATACGAAAACTGTCTGTGTGTGCTTGCATCGGCTTACATGTATGTGTGCGTTGAGAACACCGGATACAGCTTTTCTTTATGCCAGATATGGGCACTGACTGAGTAATAAATAGAAACCAGCTAGGTTGCTGACCCGGGTTGCCCGGGTTCTGTGACACGAGCTATGGGCAGATTGGACAGGAGTCATGCGGGTGCAATCATAACATGGATACGATTAAAAACAAGGCAGTCAGCCCATTTGAAAATGTGATGTCATCAACAACAGTATTTGTATACACTGACAAAAATAGCCTACCGTACGGTATTTACACTTACTGCTGTTTGGAGTTCATGTGTGCAATTAATGCATGTGCATGGTTTAGCCAGAGGGTGGCAGTGCTGCAACAGCGAGGAAGCATGTAACCCAGTGTGCCATTGATGTAAGTTACCTCAACAAGAATTATTCATTCATATTGAACCAAATTGTCATTAGCGTTTTTGTTATTGTCTGTGAATACCGTATGCAGATTAAAGGTGTGATATGATATTTTTGGCTATAACAAAACCTTATAGCTGTAATTATTAAAGCTGTAATCTATAGTTATTCTGATGGTAATTACCATGTTTGTTCAGTAGGCTAACAGTTGGGTCTCTCTTTAATAAACATAAAATAATACTGTATAGTGTACACTACAGAAATAGACATATAACTCTATGGTGGTAGCCTAACAGATGGGTTTCAAATTAAATTGCATCGAATCAGGAGAGAGAATCCCACAGCTTGTGTTCGAGTTCCAATTTTATTGTTTTTTTTATCACTCCCAGTTTCACTTGTTTATCCTGTTATACTGGTTATAATTGGTATCATATATAGGCTATTAGGGCTGTCAAATGATTACAATTTTAATCGGATTATTCTAAATATGTCCAAAATATGTAATCTTTTTTGATAATGGAAAGATAGGCCTAGATGACAGAAGGCGGATATATATTTAATATATAATAATAATATAGGCTATAATATAGCCTACGTATGTGTGTATGTTTTATTCTTCTTTATAACAATCCAGTGTGGCAGGATGTGCAGCCTTTTATGGCAATAACCAACTTGTGTGTGTGTGTGTGTGTGTGTGTGTGTGTGTGTGTACAGTGTATCAATTATTATATCAAAGACATTTGGCTTGGCAAAGTCCAAAAACATCAGACAGAAGCGAGAAGCTGCAACTGCAGGCGTAAATAATTATGTTTGGAGTGTTTTCAGTTCTTAACCAAAACAGTCTTGTTGTTACTGATCAACTAATGATCATAATGCACATTCCAGATGGAGTGGGTAACAACCTCAGCCCATAGGGAAAAGTGTTCAGTTAATTTACTGTTCTTTCTTCGCCTTCTGGCACTTAGGTCTTGATGTCCTCATGAAGTTCTTCTAAACTAAACCATTAAAACTTTTTTTATTGAAGTTCCACAGTCACAGCCATGTGCTTCACCACATGTGGATTGATTAGTGGTGTGTGGTATAGCCAGGCAAAGTGTGCTTCGTATACAGACAGAGAATATGTCCCTCTGGTACAAGATCAAAGTGAATCCCATTTGATCTGTATTAATTAATTAGCGTGCTTTGCTATGCTTTGAGGTATCGCTGTGTGACCACAATCTGTGAGAACATAACCAAGAGTCAAGAGAACGTTTCCCTTTATACCTATATTCAGTTTTCAACACTGCATGGTTGGCATGGTAACCTCTGCCATCTGTGTAGCTTTCAAACTGAGGCATGACACTCAGGGGAGCTGTCAATAAATCCTCTAATATTCCTTGTGACAGCAACTCTTATATAGAATAGAATCAAAGACATTAGGCTACTGAACTGAACAGTGTGACAAGATCACACAGTTTGGTACACTTTAACCCTGGTGTCCATATTTTGGGAATGTCATAGGTGAAATTGTTCAAAACCTTTATAGTAGTAGCTTTACAAGCTCACATTGCATTGCTATGTGTTGTTATGATATTGTAAATCAGCTATTTTTTTAAATGTTCAAAGAAATGTGAAAATATGGCGTAAGCGTGTTTAATTCAGTGTTTTTTTGTGTCCAATGATGTGTTCAGTATGGTGAAGTTACTGTATCTGAGGAAATTTGAGGTTTGGGTCTGGTGTAGAGCTAGCCTACTATTGCATGTCTTTGGGGCTGCAAATATTGATGATTTCCATGCCGATTATTCTATCGAGATACTTATTGATTAATTGGACATTTGAGAGGTGTATTTCGAAAATATATTGATTGATGATTAACCACGTTATTTTATGCTTTGTTACACAATAACTGATCTACAAAAACTCGTCACGATGCAACACGGCTGATCTTTTGAAAAGTTTCACATATGTCCAATAGGGATTGATTATTAATTAAATGATAGATTGTTTTTTATTATTATTGTTGCACCACTACATGTCTGAGTAGGCTAAAAAGGATATGAATTCAGGTCACAACCGTCACATGCAGGATGCAGAACTCGAGGTGAGTGCAGACACGAAGCAGATGTGGACCTCCCTGTGCTCTGTTCAGCCACACAATGAGAGCTGCGCCATTTGGACTCAAAAGATTATTAGTCAGGTTTCAAGTTGGATTAGCAAACAATGGTTGCAGAAGATAAACACACACACAGGTCAGGTGTGAGTTTTGTGCTGTCAGGACATATTTGCTTTATTATAGGCTAGGGTTGAAATTGAAAAATAAATGTATAAATAAATACAATACAATAAATAATGTTTTGCTCGTGGCATCTCTGTGACCCAAATACAATAACATTTTATTTTAATTCTGTCCATTTACAGTCTGTAATTTGGTCCAGAATTCCTTTACTGATGTATGAGAACAGTGCACTTGTGTTGTAACTTGTATGGTGAAAATGAACTATGCTTCCTTAATCCTTTATTAGCTGTAGCTCCTGTAACTCTGGTCAGGTCAGGGACCCTGGGAGTCCCAGGACCATGTCAGGGACCCTGGGAGTCCCAGGACCATGTCAGGGACCCTGGGAGTCCCAGGACCCCACATTGAGAACCCTGGTCAGGTCAGGGACCCTGGGAGTCCCAGGACCATGTCAGGGACCCTGGGAGTCCCAGGACCCCACGTTGAGAACCCTGGTCAGGTCAGGGACCCTGGGAGTCCCAGGACCATGTCAGGGACCCTGGGAGTCCCAGGACCCCACGTTGAGAACCCTGGTCAGGTCAGGGACCCTGGGAGTCCCAGGACCAGGTCAGGGACCCTGGGAGTCCCAGGACCATGTCAGGGACCCTGGAAGTCCCAGGACCCCACACTGAGAACCCGAGCTGTGTTCAGCATGAGGCATGCACATAAAAATGTGCAGAGTGATGTAGGCAAGTCTTAAAACATATTTGGGTATGATGATGCATGTTTTAGTGACATGCTGCACATGCATGCTACCACTATTACAAATGTACAATGATTGTGATTAACTTCTGTGGCTATCCATTCCTTTGTGAGTGATGACGAAAAATATGATTTGCGACTGGCTGCTGCTACTGTAAAGGAACCATCTAACTACAGTATTCCTTTAAAATGCTCCGCGAAGTAACAACGTGCTTACTTCGACGTAATTGGCATCACCGCGGTTGACGCCTTCCCTCTCAAATGATTGGCCGAGTCGTGGGAATATGCAAGTATACTCTTGATTGATTGGCCTGAAGCCGGTTTCAACAGCGCAGAGAACGCAGCAGTTCCACTCCGACATCACACTCGCTATACCCTACCGAGTACCGTCCGTGGTCGGCTGCCGAGAAGAGATGGAGGGACGTCAAATATAATTGTGAACATTTGCCTATTTTTCTTTTTTTATATTCACGTCGACAAAGTACACTTGATGGAATTGACCTCATCAATGGATAGTTCCACAGAGCTTTCCATCAAGCATCGGGATATCATCGTTGGCGAGGTTGCTTTTGCAGAGGAAATACGCCTTCCGATCAGGAGAACAACCAATCAACCGTGGCGAACCAAAGATAAACAAGCCTTATGATAAGATAAAACTCTGTAAGAAATTGCTTATGTTCTACTTTTTGCTACTTAGTTGCATTTCACGTTTCATTGTCAAGTCTGTCTGTGTTGCAAAAAGAAGGGGTAAGTGTATTATAGAAATGTATCGTTTGGTTTGCTCTGCATGGAGATAGCAGGTGAATTACCATTGAATTTCATTATAATTATATGTGCTCGAATAATGATAGCCCAATGAAGGTGCATCTGCATCATGCCAATAGATGACAGATTGATTTGGGGGAATCCCATGTTTACAAAGATCATGTAGCCTACTACAGTTTTGTGCGTTAATGTCTGTCAGAGCAGAGCAGCCCAGTACGCACTAATGGGTCGTAGGAGCGTCTCGCCCTTAGCCCACATTTGTTTTGTCCTGTTGTAGTAATGCGCTCTTGTGGGTTCGCATAAACGCAATCCAGGGAATAGACATTTGGACCAGCCTGCAGAAGCGACTAGAACAAATTTGCAATTGGGTTGCACTAAAACGTCTGCCCTGAAAATAGTTGGGCATATGATTATTCACTATATGGTAGATTTTGTTCGATTTAGAGGGAAGGGACCCCCACATAATCATTCCACGTTAGCAACATTGTTGAATAGTTGTTTGCTGTTGAACCCTTTGCCCGGTTTTGAATCGGATTCGGACCTAATGCAAAAGATTCAAAAGGGTGACGTCTGACATAGTCCATTTGTCTGTATA
Source organism: Protomyctophum bolini (assembly GCF_963924005.1). NCBI lineage: Eukaryota > Metazoa > Chordata > Actinopteri > Myctophiformes > Myctophidae > Protomyctophum > Protomyctophum bolini. Next base: position 17,684,473 of record NC_137883.1, on the reverse strand, counting down.
GTAGGCTAGTGAGACGTGAATGGTTTTGTGACCGAGGTGCAGCTTGCAATAAAAGGAGGGCTTGTGTGTCAGAATCTCAGTGGTTACAGGAAACGCTTTGAAGTATATTATTGGCTCTTCAAAGCTGCCTCCGAAGGCTTAGCTTCCAATTCTATTGTCTAAGCCGGAGGTGGGATCATCGCACCTCATTGCACCGATGGCAGCCGAGGTTGAAGGTTGGCTGCAGCAGAGGGCCATATAGATTATAGGCCAGGTGTGAAATTCTATCCTGCATGCTTTCCTGTCTCTGTCAGATCATTTATTAGACAGAATGACGGGATGTCACAGCTTCCCACCAGAGGTTGACCATAAAGGAGAAAAGGGCTGCAATACATTAAGCACCTCCACAGGCCCATTTGCCATTAGGCTACCTGACCCAAACTATAAACAACACAGGGAACGAGGGGGCATAAACATATAAATAACGGTATTCCCCTCTTACATAGTATTATGGGGTTGCATAAAATATCGAATGAATCGTACGTTTGCTGAATGTAGCCTGATTAATCTAAATTCAAACATACCGGTATGTGTCCAATCCAGAGTTGTAATAGCAGACAGAGAATGACACACCTGCCATGCCAGTTATGGTAGACGTCCTGCTTGTATTTGACAAAACATTAATTACTCAGTGGGGGGCATTTACTCAGTAAAACAAATCTAGTTTTCTCTACCCTTTTTATTAGTTATTACAACAATTGATATATTCAAGCTGTTTGTGCGATATGTGCTTTGTGGATCTGAGCCATGTCTCAAAGACTAATGCAGTCTTGTTTGAGACTGGTTGATAAGGTGTAATTACAAAATGTCATGTATGCCTATAGGTATCCACTACCCAGGGTTTCCCCACTGGCACTGATCTCCATCAGCTCTTTATCTCCATTTCCATGTAGACGTGGTTTGTCATCTGGCTGCCTTCTCCCATCAAACCTGAGTTATTAGTGATGCTAGCCTGTGATATAGCCTCTGCAGGCTCACTCAATTCAAAGTGATATTTCGTTATGCTACCTGCCATGACTATTATGTATTTTAAACTTAGCCACTAGGAAGTTCATGTTTAATGCAACTAGAGCCGGCCTAGATGTACCCCCAAAACCTGTAGCTAGTACTGTGAGTTTTGTGCCATTCAATGCAAAAGTGATTGTGCCATGCAATGCAGAAGTGATCTCTGAAAGAGATAGAGCCACAATAACTCTCCTCCAAGGGATAATGTCAGGACTTTGTTGCTAAGCAGTTCCTCCTGTGCGCCCATAGTAAGCACAGTTTTATCTACTAAGGCATGTCGTGTGTAATTACAGGCAGCCTGCCATCTTTTGAAATCTGCCTAATTGGTCTTTTCATTTTAATAGGATGAGGGGGCAGAGGGACAGGGGGTTAAGGGTGGGGGGTTAAGGACTACACCATAGAGGTCAATTGGAGAGGGGTACAGACAGTCTTATTTAAGCTCAATTCATACTTTGGCGTGCGACACCGTCATGCTATGGATGGAGCATAAATGTGCCATTATAGGCCGTAGGTCTAGGCTATATATGTCATCTATGTTATGGTGCTCTGTCTTGTCTACCTCTCATGAATGATACAGATACACACTGTCTGATTGCATTTAATGCAATATCTGCAATCTGCTCTTAATGTCGCAGTCACAGGAGGTTATTTTTATTAGGAGCAAAGCCCTTTCTCAGAGAATACATTGGTCTTTCCATAATACTTCATAGAGAGCTTAGTTATTTTAGTGTGGAAAATAAGTTTGCTTCATGTAAGAGCTCTGCAGGGAGCATTTCCCCAATCATTCCTCTTGAGTTCTCTGTTTTATTAAAATTTGTAATGACTTGAAGGAATCATTGACCCTTAACAGCATAATGAACGGCCCTGCTTGTACAGAGGAGAGGGCTTGGCGAGTGGGGGTGTGTATAAAGACAGGGTTGGTTAATAGTGAGAATCGTTCACATAGCTATAGCAAGCTATGTTCGCTTTTATGGAATACGTTATAGTAGTAGTATAGTTTAGCCTAAGAGCAATTAAAAACATTGTACTATAGGTCTGGTGAAGTTAGTATAGTGGCTAATAGTTCTTCTGTTTATTGTCACATCACAGGTTTGCAGCTCCCATCATTTGCCGTTTCAAAGGGAAGAAGTAGAGAGATACAAAGAAAGAAAACATGTCGTTCAAATATTCCTGATATTGATAAAGTGAAATATACAAGCAAGATAGATTTCAGACCTTAGATACATTTATGAGATATACCAGTCAAATTTATGTTGTTTTCGATAACTACCTCAAACCTAGATTATATCAAATTGCTTCCCAGAAAGGATCTGTCTGTCTGTTAACTGTTTATAAAAGGTATCTATTCTATATTGATTGATTGGCTGACTTGCCCGTAGTCTATTTGCACTGGCAGCAGTCAGTGAGGCCTAAACTAAATCTAATGAATGTAGCAAGCGACACTCAATATACATACGTACAGCTTCTCTATCAGCTCATGAACCCAAAGGTTAGTCAGGGTGCCCTAGTTCGCACACGTATGATAATGATCAGATAATAAGACCATGTTTACCTCTTAATACCGACTGAGTGTCAGACATCAACCCATGCAGAGCAGGCAGTGTTGATCTTACCTTGTTAGTTGTCACTGTCTGAGTGCAAGGGCACATTTGAGTGAGTACAAGTCGCCGTACTCCTGACCAACTCCTCCTACTCCTTGATTGTGCCTGGCTGGTCCAAGTTAATGGCTCCACATTCTTCTGCAGGGTTTAAAGTGAAGCATAAACACTTTAGAGAGTAATGCAACTTGTTGAACGACTGTATACACGTGTATGCATTATTGAAAGAAAAAAATCCTTATTTTAAAATGTCTTCCATTTAGAATTAATTAATAGTTTATTGCATAACAAAAACTTGCTTTCTGGAAATGGGAAGTAGTTATTGCATTGCAGTTTAATACTAAAGCAAATACTAGAAAGCCAAATATAGATTTTTAACTTAATAATGAGAGCAAATAGAGGCAGTTCCAGTAGATTAGGGAGCAAAAGAAAGGGACAGCCACAAATTGAATTCTACTACTGACAACAGCGACAGTATTTTCAACACACAGCACAATATTCCTTTCAATGAAAAACTCAGAGTGCTCATTATCATGGTCAGTGGTTAGTACTGGAAGGACAAAGACAGCCTAGTGGCAGGTTCCAGACTGAAAAAATAAAAAATAAAAATAACACAATGACAGTGCATTGTTAGTTATGCATTCCTGAATCTTGTGCACTAATTATTTCTGCTCTAGTCTACGGGATGTGTGATGTGTAAACATTTTTGATACTCTACTCAAAATACCTGTTTTACTGAAAGTAGCACAACAGCTTCTCAGTGATACTGCATATCCAAACTTTCGATAAAAATGAATGACCAAAGGAGACGTGATGTGTGGTATATCAAACGCAGAAGCATGGATTTGACCCTCATCCCCCTGCAAATCGAACCTTGAATGTTACGTCTCTGGGAGTTTACACTTTAGAGGCAGTCATTGTATTTATTTGATGTATTTTGGGCATTTGCATGAATTGTATAGAAAGCCCTGCTTAACACTGTTGTAATACCTTTTACAGGAGCTAATCTCAATGGAAATGAGTCTCATTGTTATCAGTGGCAGGCCTTGAGCGTGGTTATTGTGTAGGGCAGAGAGGCTCTAGGATGTTTGGATGTTCTGCATTTCAACCTTTGTGCCTTTGTATTTTCTGAGAGGGAGAACATAAGAGAGAAATCTGGGTCTCTCTTATATGGTGCTCTGATACCAATTATGCAAACTAATAGAGAATTTAACCAGGCTGGCTCTTATCATCCTAATCCGAGAGTAATAGAATCTATAAAAAATGTATGAGAGGGTGGGGGTAGCTGGTGTGGGCGAGTGTGTTGAGATGAACGCAACATCTCCAGCATCACTGCCTGCTTTCTAGGTCTGTCTGTCAGACTCACTTGTCTCCTGTATTACTCAATAGTTCACTTTAAATAATAACACAAAATGCAATTGTACGCAGTTACGTTATTGTAATTATAGTTGCCCCATTTTAGCCCCACAAAGTGAATTAAATGCTTTGTGTTTTTACTATTGCTCAATATGCATGTATTTATTTCCTTAACTCACAGCAAAATGCACCTCTGGAATTAGAATCATCTTTAACTGTGATGATCACAGGTTTTGTTTTGTCTCTAGCATTATAACAGATTAACGAAGGTGTTCCTGTAGCGTTCCTTTGTGCTTCAATTTTCATACAGACCACATCGTTGGCATGCTTGCACATGTAAGTCATCAAAAATGTGACTTTGGTTATTATCAGCGAGAAGGCCTAAACTTTTAAAGGAAAATGCTATATAGAATAATGGGGGAACTGGGGCTTTGTTTTTTCCCCGAGTGGCACAGGGGTATGTTTCCTGTCCACCCCTGTGGAGACTGGGATTTGAATCCTTCACAGTGCCATCTTGGCCGGACACTCCAGTGAACACAATTGGGTGTTCGTGGGTGGGAAGCAGTTGGGGAAGTCATTTTCTGTTACTAGCGTATCCTATAGGTTGGTGGGGGTGATGTTTAGCAGGGAGTGGAACTAAGAAGTATAGCGTGTTCCTCTGCATGCATTATACCCTCCCTTTGAAAGTCCTCATTGTCACTTTAACTAGAAGTGGCTGGTGACTCCATGCATATAATATATCGGAACAGACACGTGTCTACTGTCTACCCCTTCCCAAGAGTCAAGAGTGAAGACCAAACAGTAGGGGCAGGGCATACATGGGCAAATATAGTTTTGCTCCAGGACCCAAACAAAATGTAAGTGCCAAATAATTTCAAACACTGTCTCCTGGGCTACTCCAGCTCATAGCCATGAGGCTGTTTAGTGGTAGAAGAAAGATTGTTGAAGGTCAGGCCCATGAGTAATTTGGAGCTTTTAGGAGGGTGTCATGCTTTAGCTTTACACATTTTTATGCCCCACTTTGATATGTTTACCACTATCTAAATATGTCTCTGCTGCATTTTGGGAGGAAGAAAGAGTGCTGCACTAGGCACTAGCCGGGTATTAGTGCATATGGCCAACTATTTTCCTCAGAAACGTGATTCAATTTCAGCCTAGATTGTCAGCCAAGGAAAGGGGACAAGACATTTTAAAGTGAATAGAAATTAAATCTTAACCCTAGAACACTAAACATGGTTAATGTTCACCCGGACAATTATATTTTTGTAAAGCTCAGTAACATCCCTGTTTTTTTCTACAGGCAGGTTGGGTGAATTTCATCATAATGTGTCATTTACGTCATATTGTCTCTTTATTGTTACAGTACATCAAGTTGCCATGTATGGCTGTACTTCAATATATTTTACATTGGGTAAAATATACCTGTGTTTAGTGATGAAAAGTTATGTTTAGTGTTCTAGGGTTAAAAAAATATTTATTTTTTCTTTTACCTGAAGCCATTTATTTTGTATTTCAAAGAGATATATGGTTGTTTATGTCTTATCAAAAGCTGTGTCAATGGTATTCTCTGAAGGTCCTTAGGGGTAGCCATCTGCTTTCTGTTAGTCTTTAAGAGGAAGGATCAGTTTCCAGCCTATTTGAACGATCACAACCATCATCTAGTCTCTTCATCACTTCCCTTGTTGCTCCTGCACTGACCTTGTTATATCTCCTCATGCCTAGTCCTGTCCTGAGCCCAAGGATGACAATGGGTTATAAAAATGAGACATTTTACGTTTCATGCCATTTTCCCAGAGACCCCAGAGTCTATCACTGATGGAAAGAGCCAATTTGTCTGCCAGAGCGTCATTATCAGAAAACCTTGGGAGACAAAAGATGGACTGCAGAGTGCAGGGTCCTTATCTCTCTGGCAGACCCTCAGTGAACCACATCATGTTTGATAACGCTGCTTATCAGCCACTCTGATGTCACCCCAAACTGGCAAGGATTGAATGTCCTTGCAGCTTAAACTTTGTCCTATTTTCCTATTATCCATGACTGTGGAAACCTTGCAGATGTTAGCTTATAGGAAATGGAAATTAAAGCTTTATAACGGTCACAGAAAAGTGCTGAACAAATGGAGATTGTATCCCATCAGGAGCAAATGAAGATTTGCTGCTGTTTGAAATGTGGAAGGCTTTTTGGGCAGTGCAACAAAATGAGATACAATGCAACATGGCTTAACAGTTGGCACATTTGTGTGTTAGTAGCCTTATTTAAATTTTAATTGAGCTATGCTTCTGACTGACTGCCAGAGAATATTATCTTCTTACCATTGCAGAAAAATGTCTGTAGTTACTTCTGTAGTTACTTATCACAAGCTGAATTGAGATATCAGTTTGCCAATTACAGTGGAAGAGACATAATATAATAAAGTACCATACATCAAGGAATATAAGGCATGGAGCTTGCTTTTGTTGTGCAACACATTTCCTGGAGGGCACCATCCAGCACTCCACAAAATGTGTTGCACAACAAATATGGCATCACAGAGATCTTAGATGATACTGTCATTCTACTCTCTCACATTACTTTGATCGCAGGTCCCTTTGTCATTAGTCAGGAAAGGCAATTGTAAGCCCAAAGCCAAATTTGTACTTTGTTGCATGTCTCGTTCACAGAAAATCACTGATTTTCAAGCTATTTTCAAGCAAGCAACTAGTCACACTGTCATGTGACTAGTAGCCTATGAATTAGGCATATGTTTTCACAAAACATCTTTAGATGACAGGGGATTGAAAATAAACTTTTCTACCAGTTTTTTTCTGGTTTCAGTGAAATCTTTTTCGCCCTTTCATTCTTTCAAAACCTGTGGTGCCTATCCGATTTTTTAAAAAAAAAGAAAAAAAAGGGAGGGGGGTTTCTCCCTAAGACGTGTACAGACGTCCTGCAGGACACCCCCATGGTATACTTCATTAGTCCCAACCTTGTTTTATTTTCATATAGGAACAAATTGGAGGGTAATGGAAGGTATTTTGAGACTCGTCTAATTTCTTTGCCAGTAAAATACTGAATGCTTTTCCCCAGAGATACCTTTCCACTTTCCTCTGTTCTCTTTGCTTTTTCTGCTCATACCTCTTTTTGACAAATTGTGTGGTAATGGAAGGGTCGTTGTGAAATTGGTTTGCTTTTCAAAAGTCTGACTATACCAAGGCTTTTAGGTTGCCATATGTGTGTGATCAGATGAGAAAAGCTGAGCAGTTTGAAGTGAGCTTGTCACTGAGGGGCAGAAGGCGTGGAAGCGTAAAGCCTGATATATATTTGGTTGCGTGCTGGTGTTGTGAACTGAAAATATCCGATCTACAAGCTCACCAAGTGTTGCCGTGAGCTTGTAGATCGGCTATTTTCGGTGGCCAAAACCCACATGCAACTAAGTGTAACTCTACTCAGCCTTAAGAAAAAGGGAAGCGAGAATAAATAAAAAAAACACTGTTCCTTTATTCTTTTGACATGGAGGTAATCATGTTTCTGCAGCTAGTCACTGAGCACTCTATCCTGTGGTTGACTCACTTAAGCTGCCCTCTGGTCCTTGAGGGAGAAAAGAAAACAGTAGAAACAGACAAAAACGAATATGAGAGATGCAATGGCAGTCTGGCAGCTGTGTGCTGCAGGCTCCTATTAGCTTACTTCAACAGAATGAAAGTAGTTTGTTTCAATGCAAGTGTATGAATTGCTCCCCCTAAGAGATCATCTTTTGATAGCATGGGTATGGCTTTGGCTGTAATATTTTTGCATAGTTTGCAGTTAGCAGCTGTCTATCTACAAGGGGCATCAATCAGGTGCAGTATGCCTGGTTTGAGATGGCCCTACTGTAGGTAGTTCTTTACATTTGCCATGCTAGCACATAGAATTGCTGACTCTATCAGATGATCAAAGGGGGTGTTGTAGATGCACTTATCTATGACAGGTTCAGATAATACGCAGCTCTCTATTTAGAATGATAGTCTCTCTCAGCACTGCTGAGAAGAGCCCGCAGCTCTGTCAGACATAGCCACTCATTACCTCTGACAATACTTAACTCTGCAAATAGCACAACCCGTTTTAGAGAACCTGCCACTTTTGGCTTTCACTGCTGATCAATACAGCCATCAATTCATACAGCAATTTAAGAAGCCCAGCGCTCCAGGCTAGGGAGAGATTGAAGGGCACAGCCTTACTGTAGGCTACAGAAGGCCTTGTAAATGATCTGTGTTACAGAAACTGACAGAACAAGGTTGAAAACGGGAAATTGCCATCATAACAACTAAGCATATGGAGGAAATAGAAACTATTAAATGATAATTACTTTGTAGCAGCTCACAGGGGGGGGGGGGGGGGGGGGGGGGGGGAAGGGCTCCTTACTTTTAATAAGATAAGCAAGTGGGTGCTTAGTTTTATGTAAGCGGTTTAAAATCTACTTAAGACCTTGTATGATGAATAGTGAAACTGAAAATATATGATCTACAAGCTCACAATGCTTTCTTTGTGTGGTTAAGTAAAAGAGAGATCTTTTCAAGAGAATATAATTTAATCATTTTAATGCATCTGTGCATTAAATTAGTTTGTGGTTGAGTTGCAATATCACATCCGCCTCGTAAAAGTCCCACAAAATAATCTTAGTCTAAAAATATTTCAAATTTGCATTTCTGCTAAACAGCAAGGCAGATAGGGTTCAACTAATTTGGGTTCCAGTAGGACTTTATGTGACTGCAAAGGCGAAATGGAAGTGGGGGAGGGGGGGCATGCACTGTATTTCCTATACGTATTCTCAGCACTTCCCATGTACAGACTGTAAGGTGGAAGCGTTTGAAAATTGTGTGAGCCAACAACTCTGTCTCGAGAGACTAGACGGAAAGTAACAGTTTCTTTCCTTTTACCCAGCAGGTTCCCTAAAGCTGTCAGCAGCTAGAGCCTCAGTGAGCCACTATGCTGGCATGCATCCAGAGACAACAGAACCTGGCATCCCAGCATCTGGTCTGCACTCCCAAAATCCTGGATGTCCCATCTCTACCACTGTCGCTACCTGTACAAACACCACAGCCCTGTGCTCACAAAGGTGAGGCCATATCAGATGATTTTTATAACCTAGACAAGACAGTGTCTGTCAGCACTGTGCAGTGACATTTATAGCTGTTGCTAGAATTGCTACTATTTAGGATCTACAGCATATATTTTATGTGATGAATAGCAAACAGCGATGTGTTATGAGCTTTTAAAATTCTCGTTACTTGCGCAAGCAGAGCGCGCAAGTACTGTAATCGGCTGCGTATGTCGGTGTTGTCCACCGTATGTTGGTGTTGTCCACCGGCCAATAGGGGACCACCATTCTTGATGACGTAACTAAGGTATGTTTGGTGATCGGCTGGGTATGTATGTATTAGAGATCAGCGGATGAGCTTTTTTGTCACCCGAATCCGAGTGTGCATATTTATAATCCGCCCGTTATCCGACCGCATTAATTAATTAATCCAATTTATATATCCGCAACCACCCGAAATCTGCTGCAGGGATAGCCAATCTACAAGCTCACAACGCGTCGCTGGCTCGCTGCGACACGTTGTGAGCTTGTAGATCGGCTATTTATAAGTTGTGTCACTCACCACTGCCGACAGTTCACCAAAGTTACGGTTGTATATTCCCATTTCCATGGCAACAAGGCTGCCGTCCGTTCAGTCATTCACGTTCGCAACAAACGTCTTTTCATGTGGCATATATCCAGCCCTCGCTCCCATGCAGTCCCATGGCACCGAGTCCCACGCCAAACTTATATTCTTCCCGTCTGTTTCAGTTAGTTGTAAGTTTATTTCATACTCCTTCCTTAGCCAATATAGGCATCTAATTTGTGCCTGATGGAAAATATTAAAAGTTATAAAACCTATAGATGGATGCCATTAATTTATTTCCAGCATTATTTCACCCGCGGTTTATCCGATATTAATTAATAATATATTCCATTGACCATAAACCGACCCTAAACTGCGGTTAACCGTGGCATCCGCGGCTAAATCCGCCATCTATGTAAAGCGCCTTGGATAAAGGCGCTATATAAATGCACCATTTACCATCCGCTGGTCTCTAGTATGTATGTATGTATGTCAGCCTTTGTCAGGGCAAGAATGGTGGTCCCTTATTGGCTGTTGATAGCTCGACCTGGATTATGACTGTTGTAGAAAACCCTGTGGTGGCCTTTTTCTAAGTCTATATTTGCGTGAGCTTGATAATTTGCTAGTTGTCTTAGCATCTTTAATTTTATTAGGATTGCATTGATCAAATATGGATGGAGCATATAATGCTGTAAATTTGACCGTGGTCTGTATGGGTTATTTTAATGATGGTGATTGCACTAGAGACACAAGGTATAGATGCCACCTAACATCATGACCTATTCAGTAGACACCCTTTCCCCCCTGAGTACTTATTAGCAACCTACACACACAGTGTGGTTGTTACCTCCTTCGCCAGGCTGAAGGCAGAGAGGGAGATTATGTTTTCACTGTGTCTGTTTGTCATGGGATAATCCCAGTTTCTTGTCCAAAAAGTACCGGTACCTCTTTGCAACAGCAGGATAAAATATGATACAGAAAACGTCAGTGAAGACAATATTACAGCTTATATCTTAACTGTTGCCAGCTAGACAGTTGGATGGATGATTCAGGTTGACAAGTGTTGAATTTGTTGCCAATCAAGAGTACAGTCATACAAATGATCGATTGTTTCCAAGATTTGTATAAAATTGTCAAGTACACAGGGCTTGCGCTAAGGGTACTTTCTTGCTTTCATTACCATAAATCTATGAATTGGTATACAGTATATACCACAACATAGCTTTTGTAATAGTTCATATTTATCAGCCAAATTTCATCCCTTACATACGTATAGTTTACATGGCAATTGCAAACATTTCTTGGGTTGTACTGCAGTGGGAGAATTGCTTTACCAATGTCCTTTTACATTGGGCTATGGTGATATGGTATGCATATCCTGAACAACCTGATCACCCATGATGTGCTAGCATACTAATATGAGCTTTCTGTGCCAACGTTGATAATGTTGCCTGGGGCACCGATGGCCTAGTGGTTAAGGCGCATATAGGCTCTCTTTCAGCCTGATGGCGAGTCACAAGTCCTGACGGCCTTTAATGCGTGTCGCATCAGTTTACTTTTGTGAGGACAGAGATATAGAGATAGGTTACATACAACTCTGTTCTAAAGGACTAGGGCACTTCAGTGCCACACTATAAAAATGGATTCAGGCCTAGTCAGTGCACTTTGGCTATACCCAGGCTGTAATTCCTTCTTGGAGAACAATGCCAAGCCACTTTGACATACATATAAAAAGACAAAAAATATTGAGAGTTATGTTTAGGAACATTTGATATCAACCTCTATAAACACCCTGTCCTCCCTGAAAAAAATACAATTTCTTTCAATTGCACTGAAATACAAAACCACATGTGCACATATGGAGTCATATTGGACCATGTTCATGAATCATTCTTATGTAATGTGATATTTCATATCAAACCAGTGGTTCTCATTGTGATATTCTAAATATTATTAAAGTATTAATTTTGAGTTAGCCAGGCCCATTAGCCATTTTGAGTTGAGCTTCATCATGTACTTTTCCTTGGGTATGCAACTTGATACATCTTAACAGTATGACATATTTTGTGGACCTGAATGGTAAGAGTAGATTAAAGATCATAATACCTAGGCTAGAGTAACACTTTTTAGCATAACGTCATCTATGATCTTCTTGGCATTTTATGGTTAATAGTGACAGGAAGATAAATAACCAACATCTTGCCTTGGCTTATATCCTCAGCTGTGCTCAAATTTCAGAGGTTGACTTTCCTACATCCATTACCCCCATCTCTTCATTTCTACCCTGGGGGGAAATGCCTTTTTGTCTCTTCTTTTATTAAATATTAATTGGGAATCAGTGGAGCACTTGTCTACTAAACGCTAGAACAGAGGGGCCTAGTTTGCCTTAGGCAGAACCAGGAGCGCTTTTCTCATCCTGTTTACCTGCAGGGCCCATTCTCCCCTGAGCTTCCTATGCAGCCACTGTGTGTTAAAAGTTAAACAGCACCCATTTGCCTCCAGCATCACCCTGACAATTCAAACATTGCCAGATGGGAGAAAAAGTACTACCAATCTACTAACTAACTCGCAGCACTTCACAACTCACATGTTGTGAGCTTGACGATCTGCTATTTTCACAGAATGTTCGCCTATATGACATGCCCACAATAGGGAGGGACGCTAGGGGTCAAGTGCTGAGGAAGAAATAATAGGATTCCAGTATTTTCATTGTGCAAAGTTCTGCATACGTAACCCTAACACTACTACTGTATATCTCTGTGCTTGAGTGTGGTGACTGGGAATGGTTTCTTCCCACGCTACTGGCCTGTGCTTCCTGCAGGCTTTCTTTTGAGACAAGCACTTTCCCCGAACTGAGTAAAGGTCCACATAAACAAACGAGGAGTGACAAAGGTGTAAAGACGTATCTGCCTGAATCTCCTCTTAACACACATATCTTAATGCTCAATCCTGAGGCTACTCAGCTCTGCGAACCCAACACCCCCTCCATGAAAAGATTGCTGAGATGGAGAGAGGGAAGGATAGAAAAAGGGGCGAATGAGTGTGAGTGTGAGTGTGAGTGTGAGTGTGTGTGTGTGTGTGTGTGTGTGTACACGTACTTGAATGTGTTCACGGAAGGGCCGGAGTGAATGAAGTGCTTAGTGGGAGTGAGTGTTCTGGTGTTATAGTACATCCTGTATGTCTTTTCTCTGTTCCAACATCTCTCTATCTCTCTAATGGCTACACTGGATTGCCAGGTCGAGCAGTTACCCCACTGAACTGAAAAGGACTCTCATGGATGTTTAGCAAGTAGCCTAGCACTCGAGGTCGCTCTCTCGCTCTCCCACAACCCTTCTCTTTCTCTCCGTCTCTTTCTGCCCCCCACCCTCCCCGGTCTCTTTTATGTTCCCCACAGAGGCTCCAGTTGGCAGGCCCCGGCTAACCCAGGGCATTAATATTAACGCCTCTTTATGTGGATACATTAATATGAAGAAAAACACTAGTAGTGCATCTTAATGGCAATACTAACTCTGTTAGGGCACAGGCCTCTACAGGGTGAGGAGCCGCACTGCACAAAATGTTTGACTATGGAGACCAAATGCTTGGAACATTGTCTGGGTCAGGATTTCACATAGGGATGAAATTAAACTGCTGAACGTCATTGGCTGATATTGCAAGAAATTATACAAATTAAATGAAAAACATTCCACTTGCACTGGTAGTCTGAATTGAAGTCAATACATCTCCTTGTTCTGACTGCTCAGTATATGGTCTCTAACAACAGAACGAAGGTAGGGTCAATTAGTTACATTGTTCTAATGAGTGGGGTTATCGAGAACTAATGTGTTCATAGAAACCGTTGTCATGGGAACAGAGACTTTGCTTTTCACGTATTGAGTGCCATCTTGTGAAGTTGAGCCACACAAAACAATAAAACATTAGGAATATTCTTGTGGTAAATAACAAAATAAGAGTATATCACTGGTGTGAACAGTACCAGTAACACTACCAAGATCTCAGTAGCATTCTGTGCTTTGGTCATGGCTACTGTTTTGACAGCGACGGAAGCACGTTGTCCGACTACTTACCCTAAAGCTACCTCCACATTGCACCGACGGTCGGCTGTCGGCCAGTTTGGAAGCGTCGCGAGGTTGTCGACAGCAGACTCCTGACGAGAAGCTCCCATCGCGGGCTGCTTTCTGCAATTTGCATGGGGGAAAATAATGTTTCGTTGGCAGACTAGTTTTGTGCAGATAAAAAAATGCTGCAATCTGGCAGTTTTAAGTAGTCTTTGACTAGTCTGAACAAGTTTGTTTGGTCTGAAGTCACCTTAATACACTAACTGAACTGCTCAAGCCACTGAGCATGTGGAAAAGACAGTGACTGGCTGGCTGACTGAGATTTTGTTATTATATAGTAGGATTGGAAAATAAAGACAGGAATTAACATCCAATTAGAAAATAATCAGCATGAACATAAACAGATTTGGATTAAACAATTAACACTTAAAAACAAATACACACAACATGCAACATAAAGGCTAAAAAGTATAGGTTTAGTTCACCTTCAATACCAACAGACTTAACTTTTCACTCAACATTTAAATGAAGTGCCTGGTAATGTTTGTTTAAGGTGCTGTAAACAAACATTAAAAGTACATAGACTTGGCTGCCATATGACGTAATTTTGAAAGCCATACGTTGGAGTAGCTCTGGTCCACATAGCCCTAATGCTTAATTCTGCCTTGCATTAAGGCTATGGGACTGATGGCTTCTAGCTCTCTCATGAAACGCAGACCAGCCTCTCCTCTGTAGTGAAAATCTAAAGAACATTTTACCTACTCACTCACCAATACAAAGATGGGTTGCGTCATTAGAAAGCCTACTTTCCTTAATGGACGCACTCTGAGCCCCCTACCACCTTTTGGCCAGAAAGGGATATTTCTTTTCATCTGACGGAAAAATCTTGTCTATGAGGTGGAGGTCTTGTCTACCAGTTTAGCATTTTATACGTGTGGTGGGGGGCGTGACGGTGTCAGTCAATAATAATGTGTGAACACAAATCAAAAATCGTGTGCCTACTTACCCTACAAGATCTCCCTCCAAACATGTGTGATCAGATCAATGGCTCTTAGCTAGTGTAGTGTACACCAAGTAGTGGGTGTAGTGGCAAGCTCAAACAAACTTTGCCACTCGGCTGGGAACATGCATGTATATAGAAACCGTTTTTGACGCGTTCAAATTATAATGTCCAGGCACTGACTGCTGTAGGGTGAGGTTCCCATTTATTCAACACATTAGGTATTACAGCAGTTTTCTTTATGCAAAATAAAATGAGACGGTAAAAACCGTGTGATCTCTAGCCTGTGCTCATACCTTCCAAACCATCAACCTGGCTTGTTGCACCTGTGTTCCCTATGTCATTGTGTGTCACTCATTGTGACACACACCCCCCATGGTGAACCCGCCCACGGGTTAAAGGCACACACAGGCAGAATGGCTCTTTCAGTGGGCGCTATTACTTTTCAACGGTTTGTCGTACAGACTTGATTCGATTTAAATTCCTTGTCGTCCATGATTGGAGTCAATTAGCCCTGCCTGCTTCTGATTGGTCAATAGTTTCTATAACTTGCCATAATTTTTCAATGGTTTGTCGTACAAACTTGTGAGCCGAGTCTCTTGATTTGATTGAAATTCCTTATCAATGATTGGAGTCACTTAGCACCTCTCCCTCTTCTGATTGGTCGATATGTCATAATTTCTATCATTTGCCATCACATTTGAACAGTTTGTTGTAGCTACTTGTGGGTCACCTCATTGGACTCGGTTTAAAGTCCTTGTCCTTTATTGGAGTTACATTAACATGCCTCCTATTCTGATTGATCAATATTTCACATCTATATCTTTTGCCATAACCTTTGAACAGTTTTTTGTACAGAGACATGAGTCACCTCACTGGTCTCAGTTGAAATTGAAAATCCTTCTCCTTCATTAGAGTTACTTAGCTCTGCTTCCAGTTCTGATTGGTTGATATTTGCCCGTAACATGCACAGACACGCGAGCGCCCGGTCATCACTGCTTGCAGCTTTAATTTAAGTTTGACAATGTTTTTGGATGGATATTGCAAAAATAGTGGTCATTGTGCTTGTCTCCTCATGCTGGTCTTTTGGGTGTGTAAGGAATTTGAGGCAGGAGAGAAGTCATGGTGTGGAAATGCAATGAGCCAGTCCAACTCCTGTTTTTAGCCCATGGCTCAGGGGCTTGTTTTGCCCATAAATCAGTGATTAACTCAAACCGCTCCAAAACAATGAGGTCTCCACTCCAATCTGTGGGGAATTGCTTTAAGTGTGACCATGGGAAAAAAGATTAGCCAGCTTACCGTGACAGAAAGCGCTGTGTGGGATTGCATGGGGGTGGATTCAGGGGTTATGAAAGACCATAGATCTATGGATGGTATGATGAATGCTAGATGCTGTACTCCATCCCTCCAGTGTGTTACGGCCATTCATTATTCTCTCTCTCTCTCTCTATATAATATACTCTCTCTCTCTCTCTCTCTCTCTCTCTCTCTCTCTCTCTCTCTCTCTCTATATATATATATATATATATATATATATATATATCCCATTTTGACCTGAGATCAGATTCTAAAAATGTCTTCTACATCCTGACAGTTTTCAGAAAAGGCTACGTTTCCATGTCAGTCATTCTTCGATTTTTCAAAAATAGCGCACGCTATGAGCTTGTAGATCTGCTATTTCTTTATATATATATATATATATATATCATTTATTTTATTATTTTTCATGCAGATATTCTGCATCTGTACTCTGAGAACTGTTCATATGCACTGCTTGTGTAATTGGGGATTGGCCCCCACTCCCAAACTTCTTTCTCCAAGGACATTCTTCCCTGCATGGACAGAAGAAGTCAGTATTGGGTGTTTTGTGTGAAAGCCTGCCAGTTTTACTCAGCATGGTGCCACAACAGTTATTAAGCAGCAGGTTTCTTGCTCAGGGCCGGAGGGCCCCTCCCAACCAAGAAACATTCAAGGCCAAATAGCTGAAATCTTAAATGTATTAATCTAAGTACCTAGAGGCATGCATGCATCAGTGTCATTACGCTGATACTTCAGAGAGAATATACATACTGTGCAGTACATGCCTTCGTATCAGAAGAACATAGTTGAGTGTTCATTTAAAGCTGCAATCCTCAACTTTCATGTCTTACCTGGAGGGTAGGACATGAAAGGAGTCATGGACGGGCACAAATGGCCGTGTTCGCGGGTGGGAAATCAGGCGAGGAGGACTGCATTAGCAACTCCTAGGGGTTGGTGACATGACGGAGCAGAGCTGAGAGGAATAGCATTCCTCAGCGTGCATTACGTCCTCACGGTGAAAGAAGTTGCTGATGATGGCATGAGTATTGGAGGAGACACATGGGTTGTTTAGACCCAGCCAATAGGGGGGGGGGGAGACTACTAAATGAAAGAATGAGGCTTGGGTTAAGGACTAAAATTGGGATACATTTTAAAAGAAATGAACCCTGCATGTACATGGCACATGTTAATCTGGGTGAGAAAAGGCCATGGGTATTGCAATGAAATGAAATGTGTAAGTGCAAAATGATGCCCTCAGCCAAGGTTGACTGCTAAACAAGTGATTCTATATAATATATAGAATCTACAATATTATTGTAAATTCAGTAATGGATTTGACTGTGGAGAGGACTTCAAGTATGAGACTGTGGTCTGTCCTACAGGTGATTAACTGCTTAAGATCAGAATACTAATTACCTCCTCTGTCTTACCCAACAATACAAACCTGGTGTGTGTGTGTGTGTGTGTGTGTGTGTGTGTGTGTGTGTGTGTGTGTGTGTGTGTGTGTGTGTGTGTGTGTGTGTGTGTGTGTGTGTGTGCGTGCGTGCGTGCGTGCGTGCGTGCGTGCGCGTGCGTGCGTGCGTGCGTGTGTATGTATGTGCGTGTAGACTGCACATTTAAAAGGTGCATTCATTTTCTTTTCTTTTCTGTAATTCCTACACCTGACTTTATAGAGAACGTTGTCATCAATATTCCAAACAAAGCAGTTGTATTGCAGCAACAGTTATCTTCATTTACTGTATTTGTTATTTGTATCTTTGCTTATTAAGGTCCATACATCTTAGCACTGGAAGTAAAGGCCAGGGGCTCCTTCTAGACATCATATTCTCCTCACTTTTGTATTATCATTCATCATTTAATTTAATTGGCGAGCTGTGCTATGCACCCTTATGTTATGAGTTATTTGAAGTTAGACTTCAGCCAAGAATTTGCCATTTCCACAGTACATTTCTTCCTGGCTTACAGAGCTGACAACTTGCCTTAAATTAAATGTAATAACTAATAATATTGTACAGTGGCTGCTGCACCTTAATTGTTTCTCTATTTATGTGTGGTAAAGTGTCATATGAACTGGTGACAGAAATTGCGGAAATTGCGGAAATTGGAAATTGCGGAAATTGAAAATTGCGGGAATTGGAAATTGCGGAAATTGCGGAAATTGAAAATTGCGGAAATTGAAAATTGCGGAATTTTAAAAAATCCTCAAAAATGATGTGGAACGGCGTGTTATAGCATGCCGTGTCGTGTTTTAAATCCTCAACAATGATGAAGACTATAGCGATGACCTCTGAGACCATGGACCAATGAACCATGTAAATACAACAAATTGAGCAGGGCACTGCAGGGAGTTGCACCCCTTTGCCTTAGTTTTTGTGTTGTCATTTACAGGTCCTTTCGTTGACTTTCAGAAAATACAATAATTAAATGTATCTATTTGTTTTGACAGAGTGATCCTATATACCGGTACTGTAGGATATAATGGCGACGATCTTTATATTTATTCATCATGACATTGAGAAGAGATTAGGCTTTTCTAATCAAATCGAAAAGTATTCCAGTGTGTTGATAAATGATAAATATGTGATTGTTAAATGGGGAAAGTGTAACCAATTAGATTTCTGTACCGCTACATTAAGCTAGCCACAGTGGGTGGTACAGCTGAGATGTGTCTCCATGGCACTGACACTGTAATCTCTGGATTTAAGGAGTGAGACACCCTTTGAAGATGAGTTAGTATTCAAACTGTTTGAAGTGTTTATGGAACATCAAGCCAATCTCACAGCTCAGGGCTAAACACTAAAACTCTAGTGAATGACGGGTGGCACGAATGACAGGATTAGTTTTTAGAGTATTTATTTCTCTGTGGTAATTGGGTGAGATGATCCATGGCAGATTATGTATGATTGTGTGTGCTGGTGGTTAGTATTGAAGCAGAAATCTTAATTTTACTCCATTTAGAAGTAGAGGTGGGTGATGTCACCTTCTCTTATTAAGACTAGGGGGTCTTGTAAACCAAATATCTCACATGTATGTATGGATGTATGTTATAGATGGATAGATGGATCGTATCATGGATAGATGGACGGATGGATGGATGGTATCATGGGTATGTAGAGTATGTCCCATCAAGTAGACAAATCAAGTCTTGCTAGTTGCTACTACATGCATGATGCCACAAAACAGAAGCACTCTGGCCATGAAAGCCTTAATTTCCCAAATAAAAGTGAAATTTAAGAAGAGGCTAATGAGTTGGGATGTAGTTGAAAATCTAGGCAATTTACCAAGTTACTGTGGTTGTGCTGTGCAGCATGGAAATACATTATAATAATCAATTGTACCTGACCTGTACCATTGAATCCACCATCTGTAAATTGTGTATACAGATAGCTAAATGGCGTAGACCACACTTTATCTAAAATAATTCACTGGTTTCTTCCTGTTCCTCCTTCCCACCACTATCTCCATTGGCAGATTAGGTGTGAGACTGTACAGTCATTTGCGTTGGTATATTAGGGTTGTGTAGACATCTGTTCTACACAACACCAGATGCCCTTGTTTTCTGTGGCAGTGCTATATTGTGATACATAAATAAGCAGTGTTTTGCTGTGCTGTATTTCTCGGAGGAATTCACTCATGCTGCTGGCACCATGCTGCGGTTCTTCATTCTCCACTGGGAGACGGCTGGATGGCTTGAACACTCCACCTCACCTCTTTCTTCCATTTTAAACACCCAATTTATTTCCTTCATGAGATGGATCTTGTAGATTGAATCATTTTCACAGTTGGAGGCTCGTTGTGGGCCTGAAATGAAATGAACCCCCAAATCAATTTCAAACAGGAACAACAATTGAGCTCTCCCCCTGCATCGCTGAAGTACCTCTTCAAATGGATTTTGTTATTAAAAACGAAATGTTGTGTTTTTCCCACACCACATTTTCCTTTTATTGCAGATTACTGCTTTGTTCTCTTCATTGCCATGATTTCCGCTGACTATGGTGTAATCTAGGTTAATTTCGGCACTTTTGCTTTTCATGTCAGGAATTCCATAAAAGTGTCGTTCTGAAGGGTGGTGGTAATTTCTGCCAGGTGATTTATTGCTTTTAAATGGAGCGCCTTTTCCGCCTCTCCTTTGTCGCTGTGAGTTAAGCAGCCATGAAATTGCCTGAATAATGGTGTTTAAATCCAATCTAGGTTTGTCCCCTCAGCTTTCCCGTACACCATTCAATAGCAGTTCTCCTGCTGGTCTGTTGCAACTTCTTCCTCAGCTAAAGCTCCAGGCTTTTACATTAGTGTCAATTCAGGTTCATAGAAGGATTAACCACTTAAGCTGTATTTCATACTTAGTCGTACGACGAAGTGATAATAGCAGATCCACAAGCTTACAATGCAACGCATCAAACACGGTATGAGCTTGTACATCTGCTGTTTTAGCTGTGTATATAAATTATATCTTTTTTTAATCTTCACATATGAGTCGACATTCCCAGAATCGGGACGCCATGTTGACCATTATCAGGGGTTATAGGAAGAGCCGATTTTCTGTTGTGAAATCAGTTGAGAATGAGTTCCGCTTTGTGTTCTATCGCATCCAAAGATATTTAATATTTAATAATTAAGTGTCAAAACTCAGATTTGATGTTTGAACACAAAGTATTTGCACTTGATGAATACTTGGTATGTAGAAAGCTTGGTATAAGCCAGTGTTTCTCAACCTTTTTTGGGCCAGTGCCGCCTATCTAATATCCACGTCCCTTACCCAGTTACCCACGCCCAATTAAAATGTAAGCTTTATTTTGTATTGTGTTCTTTACGGTATGTAAATTAGAAAACATCTTATCAAGTTCCAAATATCAGATCTTACATGGGGGTGCTGTACCGCCCCGTTGAGAAACACTAGTATAAACAAACAACATATACATTTATTTTTATTTTGTTACAAATAGTTTCTTTCTTTGTGTAAATTGGGTGTACATTGCGTTTTAAATACTTTAAATTATGTCTATCATGCAGATTTCAGTTATTGAGAAGTGAATGTAACTAATATATGTGTGGATAACCTTATTGGAACTACAGCGTTTTGGTACTCTATAATAGTGCATGTCAGATGCAAGAAATGATCAGTCAAAACTATTAGCCTGCTTCAGCCAAGCTCATAATGGCTTCAGTCATGATTTAACGAATTGCAATGTTTTTCCACATATTCCATTGAGATACAAAGTTAATTACCACTTTTAGACAACATTTGCTATTGTTTCTCACGTTTAGCAGCATCAAGTTCCACTTATGCCTAATGTATACACAGTTGTACGACGTAAGTTGTAAGTATAATTCAGGCGTTAGGCTGCCCTATGATGAGTGGCTTGATATCTCCAAATGAATCCCACTTGAGCCAATGGTAAAATTAGCTCCTCCCTTGTTGCCTCTGCTACCCTCTCTGATTTCCCTGGGTAATCAGATTCTGGGTTGAAATGAGTCTGAATTAATTTCATAAAGTACTGATCAAACAGTGCCAGAGGTATCCCCCTCCTCCAAATTAGTTTAAAAGAGATTCAGATGTCTCCTATTCCTCTCTTAAAAGGATTTAGGGGAGGGAGGGAGGGAGGTAAAAATAGAAAAAGTTCCATAACAATGATAAAGGTTTTATTGTAGTATTTATTGAGGGGCGCTAGGTTTAATGTTTGTCTTGTCTAGACAAACATAAAAAAATGACAATGGACAGAGTTTAATGTTTGTTTCGTCTCCAACACAAACATTAAATGCCATTAACAATGAACACTAACTGTCACTGAGCAAATCGGCATATGCATGTCAGAGGAAAACCTCTGCCGATAAGGGACCACGATTCTTATAAACTGCTATTTTGTGATGTTAAATTGATGTCATATTATATCATATGTGATGTTGGTAAAGCACCCCTCTATTGAATTCTTTTGTGACAAATTAATGTCAGAAATCAGAATTTTGGTTAGGCTCACTATCTCCTCTATATTAAATTATAATGACCTTTGTCAACTTATCAGCCCAGCAATAATGATCTCCCTCTGCTTGTGTTTCAGCTGAGCCAGAATCCATGACTTCTCGGTACCCATCTCCTGCCGAATTGGATGCCTTCGCCCAGAAGACAGCCAGCAGCCCTCTATCCATCAAAATCTTTCCATCCAATATCCGGGTACCCCAGCACAAACATCTTAACAGGACAGTGAATGGCTTAGACACCACAGGCACACATTACAGCCCCTATTTACAATCCTACTCAGGAGGTTTGTTGGCCGTTATCAATGCTTCTGTGATGGTTAAGGGTGTGGTGAAAAATTGTGAAGGGAAGAGGACTAAACATTCCCCAGCCCAGACTGCAGCTGCACCATATAACAATCCTTTGAACAACAGCTACACAGTTACCAGACATGAGCATAAGGCCTATCATATAGGCTCCTGTAAGCGCTGTGATGTCCCTAATGAGACACTTTCCTCCAATGCTATCATGACCTCGGGAGATCAGAGCTTGGCTCCCCAATCTGAGCTAGCAGAGGTACATAGCCTAATGAGACAGATGAACCGAGTACCACACAGCCAGGCCATGCAGCCAGTTAGAGAGTCACAAGCCAGCCCCTCACTCCAAGCGGTAGCAGCTGTGGCCTGCTCAGACCCTGGCTATGTTTTGGGAGTGCCACACCAGAGCAGCCTGGCGTTCTCAGGTGCAGTGCTACCTACCCAGAGTGCCGATATGGCCAAAGCTCGGTACCTAGATGAAAGAGACTACAGACTGTGGCAGCAGAAGCCACAACATCAAATTCAGCAGCAACGACAGCAACAACAACACTATCAACAGGGGACACTGAGGATGTACAACAATGCTCAAAGGCGCAGTGGCACGGAGGCTACAGTTTGCCGCTCTCCTGAAACCTGCCTCCCTTTGGCCCTCTCCACACAGCTATCATACAGGCCACACACCCTCAGTGCAGACACCAACGGGGCTGGGCAGGAGCGAGGCAGCTCCTCCCCTCTGAACTGTGCTGCTATGCATGGGGAGTTCTCCGTTGGACAGTACTTTGCTCCTCCATGGAACAGTGTGTTGGCAACCCCTGTCAGTGACTGTTACACTTCTCAGGAGCTCAGTCACTCAATGGGAAGGCCTAGAGATGTAGTAGGGCTTTCCCACCCACAGCCTCATCCAAATCACCACCACCACCACCCACATCAGCAGCCCCAGCTCCACCCGCCTACTCATCCTCTGGCTTACAGCACAGACCAAAGCCTCTGTTGTGGGATGCCCAGCACAAGCCTGTGCCATGCCTCAGTGCTTAGCAGCAGCTTGCAGTCTCTGGAGTGCCTGATCAGTGAGATCCACCCTCCTTGCATCAAAGAGCGCATGCTGGGCCGCGGGTACGAAGTCATGGGGATACCTCCACTAATGGAGCACCACCAGCAAAACCACATTCAACTTCCTGTCTACAGATAAGACCTGGTACTGCAGCACAGAAAAAGATAAATATTTCGCATACTTTATGGGCAGAAGAGTATCAATTTTGGAAGACCATCCTAGAATAAGACATCCTTTTTTATTTGTGCATGTATTTGTAGAAGCTGGTTCTACAGTATGTTACAAACCTGAAAAGGTAAATGCTAATCATGACTCAAGGGACAGGTTTATTTCAAGATTTTATTCTTGTTTGTATATTTTGGATGACCTTTCATATACTGTATGCCTGCTTGCATTTCCTAATCCCAGTGCTGTGCACCAAATCAGTATGAAACTTTTTTTGTTTTGCTGTTTTCGGTCTTTAGAAACTCTATGGCTATAGATTATTTGCAGGCAATGCCTCTGTAGTTCTTCATAGGGTGCCATAATAAACATTCATTTATGGGATGAAATGGACAGAACTCCAGGCTTCAATATCTAATAAAGTATACTGCGATCAGCTGGGTATGTATGTATGTATGTACGTACAGTATGTATGTCGGTGTCCTCTCTTGCCCAATTAGGGACCAGCATCATTTGGTTACGTCATCAAGAATGGTGCTCTCTTATTGGCTGTTGATGGTGACACAATATATCATAATTTATCAAGCGGTGATGCCAGTGGTGTGCGCACCTCTTGGCATTCTCTGCTTGCACACAAGTATGTAGCCCATACATGGTCTACTTGTGTGAAAGGCGTGAGTTGGCGTCTCGACAGAGTGCAGTTTGGCATATATATTCCTCATCTTTTAAACAATAATCAGTGATGGTCAATTGTGCATTTCAATGAAATTGAAACTTAACTTAAATATGGGAATTTTGTCTCGTAATTGTTAAAAAAAAAGATAATATGAAAAATGTGAATATGTTTTGACATACCGGTACGTCTTTTTATGCAGCTACCTTTAGAGGACATTTAATTTTATTAGTAATTTAACTTAATTTTGTTTTGCTTCATTGTTGCATGTTGTTTATGTTTTGTTGGCTTCTCTGATTCCTGGCATACCAGTCAAACTGCAGTCTAGTTCCTTAAATTAGCCATTGCAGAAGGTGCTGCTGACCTTTGTAATATTTTACTTGTTTTAAGTTATTTGTGTGACATGTGAGGCTGAGCATCCAGGATTGTCATGTTTGATCAGTTAGGTAGTTATGGTCAAATTTAAGCCATTTATAATTTAAAACGACGGAGTGGTGCACAGCACAGGATATTATTTGTAACACATCCATACTCAAATCAATGCCGTGGCATTGAGTTCATGCAGGATCTGCCATTTCATTTGATTACCGGTATCTTTTTGTTTTTGTTGAAGGTAAAAGCATGGCCAATAGGTATATTGTCTTATTTTCCTTTCATCAGATGTATTTCACTGGATCGTTGTGACCAAAACTGTCTCACAACACCTTGACACACTGGAGTGCCACACTGGAGAGCTCAGGCCTTCCCAATCATTGACAATACCTTCTTTGTAGGGCTATATACGTGACAGGCTGACAGCTAATCTGTACAATCGTCATATGACCACTTCGCTAGGGCTGGGCGATATGAACTTCAAATCAATGTCACAATTAGTTCAAACTCGATTACAATTAATTAATGACAAATAGCAGGGCTCACAACACATCCTATTGTGATGCATTGAGAGCTTGTGGATCTGCTATTTGCGCTAATAACACAGGGTGGTTAATCAGACTAGTCGATTTAGTCGATTATACTGTAACAAATATATTAGAATGTTTTCATGTTGATATATTAAGAAATAAAATAAAATATATTTAAAAAACCTGTTTCTTGATTATTTGATTAGCCTACATGAGCACTATTAAGTCCATTTATAGTTCTAAATGCTGGTTTCTATAAATTCCCGGTTAATTGCCCAGCCCTACGCAGCCTCGCTCAATGAAAATACATTATTTTCAGCCGGAAATGTGATGTCATTGTGTCAAATTACTGATTTTCAGTTGAAGTCCAGTTATTTTCGTCGAGTGACATGGAGTATAGAAAGTATAAAATTAGACTTGATGGCTTGAACTGTATGACTGAGTAGATCTTTGTCTCTGCACTAGTTCAATAATGCTGACTATTTATCAGCCTATTGAGCTCTGTTAAATGGCAGACTGTCTCCATGATTACAAAGTGCAATTATTATACATGTGAGCCCTCTCCATAGAGTATGTTGTTAAAATTATTACATTTGCAATGTATGACCCTAGTCCCTTACCCACTTGCCTATTCTTAATTAAGATTGTCAAATAAATACATTTTTCTAAGCTCTGTACATGTCATGTTATGGTTATTACATTATACACAACATTACATTTCAGTCAGAACAGGAATACATTTTTGAGCAATTTTGTATAATGGTAGGGCATGGGGGTCAGATCAACATATGGAATTAATTCTGTACTGGCCATATATGGAGCGTGTCTTGAGTGTACAGGGTTTGATGAGGTCAGATCAACATATGTAATGTCAGAACAGGTCAGCTCCAGATATGGATAAGGGTGGCAGCGGGGGCAGTGTCTTGAGTGTACAGGGTTTGATGAGGGTCCCTCATCAAACCCTGTACACTTCAGACAGGGCACAGGTAGGGCCCGGCCTGTTGAGAACTTTTCGCCGGCTGCCGGACGCAGCTGCACTATTAAAATAACTTTGGGGCAGTCACGTCTAGAGTTTAAATGGACTCTCAGTCAAATGGGAGACACCGAAGAGGAAGGATGGATGGGGAAGGATCAACATATGGAATGCTAGAACAGGTCAGCTCCATATATGGAGATCTAAGGGTTTGAGGTCAGATGTAAAATTCTGGCCAATATTGATGACATCAGGGATCTCCACATATGGGCATTCCCATATATGGGCTTAATATTGATGACATCAGGGATCTCCATTTCTGATGTCTTGTGATGTCACGAGGCATGACCTGCCTGGGGGTGATGGGGGTGACGGACTAACTAAATGAGGGGAAATGCATGTTGTCATAGTAAATGCGACCTCCCAATAATAACTAGGCAACTCATATTACCATATGATTTGATTCTATTGACTATTTGAATCACACTGAAAATTTGTTTCTATTTTGATATTAGTGGGAAGGAGGAATTTATTCCCTACAGTGACTTCATTATCATAGTCTAGAATAGATGCATATTTGCTTGGGGCAGGAGCCAGTGAAACCTTGAAAGAATCATATATATGGAAATGGGAAGGCCATCTCCTCTTTCTGTGGTTTTGCATTTCTGTATGAAATCCCTCAGGATAAATGTGCAAGAATATATTACTTTTAATAATATATATCATCCCAATCCCATTATTCAGAAATGACATCTCAGCTATTGAATACTAAAACCAGATTTATGCTTTGGCGACAAATTGTCATGATTCACTCGACAAAAATAAGATTTTCAACTGGAAATTAACATTTTCAATTGAACATTCTTTTATTTATTTTTGCTGAGTGACACTGAAGCATAAATCAGGCTTTGAATATTGATCATATGTGTTTGCTTCTTTTAAATGTGCTCATAAATGTACCTGCTATAAGCAGCACTGGCTAAGATGCCTTTTGGTTTTGGATCAACAAAAATGAGAACATGTTTAGGTAGGTGAGATATTTCCATTTGAGTTTTAGACAATACCTCTTGTCAACTACAGGATGTAAAGGTCTCAAAAGAGTATGGACCGCCATACAGTTAACATACAGTAACATTTTATTCACACAAAAACTTTGAATCTTTAATATTATAATTAGATGCACAATTTAGAATAAAATAGGGCTGTCTCCTTGAATGCCTGACAATGTACTGTATATCTTTAGTGTGATTTGGTGTCAAGTCTCAGTTTGTCACTGAGACGTTTCTGTAATTGAATTCCTGTCTTTAGGCCTATTGTCTCCTGGCTTTGCTCGGGGGCCTCTCTTCATCCTATGTGCCAGACTGTTCAGACCGGGCCTAGAGGCAGCTGTGCTGCTGATAAAACTGCAGGATTACAGGCCATGCTCCTCCTGCTCAGAGTCAGTAAAGATTAAAGCCTGCTGTAATTATTTGTCGTACAACGGTGTCGCAGTGCCGAACATAGACGATCTATAAACTCACAATGTATCGCAGATGCGACGCATCGTAAGCTTGAAGATCAGCTATTTTCAGCTCGCGACACTGTGGTATGATGTGGCCTAAGGCCTTAATTAGGCATTGGCTGCCTGGATCCCTTTGGGAGGAAAACAGGAGCGGCTCTGGCCTGCAGCAAAACAGTCCCAGTGGGGCCCACAGTGTAGATCTGCACCCCAGATAACAGGAGAAGATTGGGAAGAGAGTCAGGGGAGGAAGAGGATTGTTGATCTGGAAGATTAGGACAGAAGAGTTAGAAGTGGATGGATTTCCCCCAGTTATCTATAGTTTCTTTGAAATGTCGTCTGGTCAAATTACGTTGTTGTGCAACATCAACTTTTGCTGCCATTTAGCCGCAGGCCGAGGTTTAAGTCAAACAGACACACCAAAAACATTGTTCAAGGCCACCTAATATACAGTACGGCAGCAATAGGCACTAACTGGCACTGCTTTAAAGCGGCACTATCTATGTAACTTTCATGTTCTACATCGGATTTGAACCCTTGTGTAAATGTGCAAGTGCTGAAATCTTTACCACTGATAATAGAGCTTGCCTGCTTGCAGGGAATGAATTGAATCTTGACCTTCAGGGCAAAACTCATGTCAAACGAGAAATGGGATCATGTCAAAGGTCATGTCTCACCTAAACACAGAAAAGAAAAAGGTGCAAACAAACTGCAATCTCTTTAAACTAGGCTTGTCCAAGTTATTATGGAAACATCCATGCCATGGTATTCATCCAGTAAATGGAAAACCAAGCAAATGTCTCCTCCCAGAGGATGAAAAGTGAATCGCTTGTGTTTCGGTTAGAGTAGTAGACAGACTAAATTAACTACTTAATTTCAAATAAATCTATTTTATTCTTAAAATTGCACAAAATATTTAATCGATTTAAAAATGACTTCGTTTTTTACAAACACATAAGTGAAGTACAAGCATGTATAAAGAAAAACAAAGGCCTGTATCACACCAATAAATAAATAAATAAATTCATTCATTGAACATGTTTTCTATTCAACTGAGAAATGCTTTCTAGTGTAGCCAATGTATGTAACAGTACATTAAAAGGAGCACTTCACCTAATTTGTATAATTGGCCCTCACGCTCATTCTGTGTCTCATTGGTGAGGTATGGACAGTTCCAAAAACCTGCATACCAATGACATAATTGATGGTGATTCCATCCAAGCTAATAGAAGCCATTGTTCTGGCTATAATAATAACAAAATAATTGAACAAGTCAATTACCAAACCTGCCTACCAATGATGTCACTGGTATACAGGTTTCTGAACTGTCCATATACAGCCCTCCTCTGAGACACAGAGCAGTGAGTAGACAGAAGTGGTTCCATCTAATAATGAGCATGAGTGAGGAGAATTTATATGAAGATAGGTTGAAAATGGGTGACATGGTCCTTTAAATGTGCATTCTGGGCTTGAAATGTGCATGATGACACTGAGCAGCCAGTGATTAAGAATGGAGGTTATATTGCCATCTTGGCAACATAGAGTTTAGAGTTGAGGGTAATTGTAAGCAGTCTTCTCAAATAGCAAGATAACGCAAGGACTAAACACTACATTCAACTATTGATTCGTTCACTTATAACTCAGTGAATCTCACATCATGGAGCAGCAATTTCACAAAAGGCACTAACTGGATTAGAATAATCGAATGAGCTCCTGATTGCATGAGGATCTCCACGTAGTACAGATATACTACCGGTAACTTGAATTATTGGGGAAAAACTGTCATAATGGAGATATGAAGAATAGATGTGAGTTTTCTATCTGATTGATGCTGACTCTCCCTGAGATAGCACCTGGAATAACACAGTTTGGTTCTCATTACGTAATATTCAAAAACAGCTTGCTGTGACTGAGCAGCAGGCTACACAATGTGTTACACATCTACACAGCTACACCATAGCTGTGAAAGTCCTGCAGTTGTATCTATACTTTTGGTATCTAAAACCAAAAGACACACATTTCTGGTGTAACATACACATTCCAATACCATTTTAAGAACAAAGGTATTGATATTTTGTATAGGAGGGATGTGGTAAGAATAAATGTTAAAACGGAGTGGAACCAAAATAAATTCTTATGGAAACACTTTGATCCTGAACTATGCTGTGACACCTGAGAGGGGTCAAAACAAGAGGCTTGTGAGAATGAATTATGCAGGATACTCTAGTCCAGTCCAGTATGTCCGCCCGGTGACATCAAACAGCGTAGTCCAGCTCTGCATTTAGAGCTGAGTACATCCCATAAATGGCATCTACTGTGGCGGTATAGTTGATCAAGAACTGACGCACATCGGCCAAGCAGTCCTCCTCGTTCACCTCCTCACCCTTTGACAGTGCCTTGAGGAAATCTGATCTGTAGGGTGCGGCGAGCAACGCTGCCTGCAAAGCACAAACCCAGTGTTTATAGATCTTATCTAACGACTTAAAAGGTGCATGGAACCATAGGCTGATGTTGTTAGATTGTTTTCCAGTTCAGGTTAACAAGGCCGGTCACACATGCGCTTCAGACGCAGCAACTTCCCTGTTCGCTTCCATTACATGGTAGTAAAGGTCTGGAGTGTCCCGTTGCATCGAGTTCGCGGCACTGAAGCGTGTTAAGTCCAACATGGCTGCAGCTAATCATATTAATAATGGGTGTGCCAGTGTCATTGTTAGGTGTGCATAGACGAGCCATGGGTGTGCCAGTGTGAGTGTGTAGAGATAGTAGTATTGTCAATTAATATTTGCACAACTAAATCTAACCCGTTATTAAACGTATTGGCTACAGCTTTGTTGTTAAATCATGATTACTATAAGGTTATTACAGTATTTCATCCTGATCACTATAAGGTCAGTCTTAAACAGAATACACTGATTGACGTGTTTTTACCTTGCTGTCGTTTTTTGTTAATCTGAATTGGAAAACAAACTACAAAATCTACCGTGGGTAGGCTTATTTTTCATACAATGGAGTCTCATGGCGAAAATAGTAGATTTACAAACAAGCTCTTAGTTAGTAGCTTAAAGATCTGCAATTTATTATTATTATTTTTTTACATTCGAACATTTACAATGACATGCCCTAAATACGGACTTCAGGTTGAAATTGGTTTGATTGATTGATTGATTGATTGATTGATAATATTACAATAGGTATATCTGAAGTTCTCTTTGGACTGAAAGGGCAGAGGCAGAGTATGCCTTATTATACCATGTAAAAGTACAACAATAGAAGCAATACAACGAATGGATAAGGGTATACGAAACAAGAAAACTGCACGTTATGTCTGATTGGCTCCCGGTCGCTGCCCGCACAGAATACAAAACGATGATGCTGGCATTCAAAGCAACCAAAGGTATGGCTCCCCCATATCTTGATATAAGTATGATCGAACCCTACAAACCCTCCCGCGCACTCAGATCAGCCAACGCAGGGAAGCTGGAAGTACCCTCACTAAAAACGCCGGGACAACGCTCCACACGTCCCAAACGGTTCTCCCTTCTGGCTCCAAAACTATGGAATGCACTTGCCATTACAATCAGAACTGTAACCTCACTCCCGATCTTCCGCCGTAGTCTGAAAACCCACCTGTTCAGACTCCATCATGGCCCGTAGCACTTACCCTAGCCCCTTAGATAGCACTTTTGTAGACTTGGATAGCATTTTATACAGACTTTTGCATGTGATGTAGACAGCACTAGAATTGCATTGTATGTAGTCATAGCACTTTATAGTATATAAGTATAGTATAGTATATATGTATAGTTTCATTATATAGAGATTCCACTGTCACGTTCCTAGCTTACGCATGTTTCTTGAATATTACTCTTTATGTATGTGATGTATTGCCATGCTTTTTTGTTCTTACCTTATGTAAATCGCTCTGGATTAAGAGCGTCTGCTAAATGCCTAAATTGTAATTGTAAATTGTAATATGGAGTCTGGACCATGGTACTCACCTTGAAGACCTTCTGGACTATCCAGCCATGATATCTCTTCAGGGCCTGTTCATAAGCTTTGGTGATGTTGACACGGATAAGGTTTGGGTTGTTTTCATCTCTCTCTCCATCTGCTAAACTCTGCAGCAGGATCTGGATGAAACGGAGACCCCTGCAAGAGAACAGCATCTTTGGTCATAAAGTTTAGCTACAGCGAGGCATTAGACAATACAGATTTACACCATCACAATTCGTGATATGAGACTTTCATCTGAGATTTTTGTTATCATGATATCATATGACTGCTTGTAATCATGGTGTTATTTTAATAGCCTTATACTTTCAAAAAGTCTTCAAAAATAGCAGATGACATGTGCGATTGTAGATATTATATTATATTGAAGTATTATATACCGGTATATAAAATATTGTGATATTTGATTTTACTAGACTTGTAGTCCAGACATGCCGTTTGTTTCACAGTTGGTGATAATGTGCCTTTGGGAAGTGCACTCAGTTTAACATTCAACACACACCACACAGGCTCTACACACTGCAGGCTACCCACCTCTTCAGCCACATGAGGGCTAAGGTCGCTCCAACCTTTGGCCATTCTGCTCCATGGGTTTCCTTCTCGCTCTCCAGAATCTGCTGGAGAGTTGCATACTTGGCAGGATCCTTGTTGTAAACTCCCCTGATTTTCTGAAAATTAATGTATACACCAGTACACAAACATGTATTGACTAGTACATGATTATTTTTCCTAAATTCACCCCAAAGTCAGAAGACATAGATATTAAAGCTACAATTCAGAATTCAGTATCTTTTATATGTTCTATATAGTCATATGAACCCGGGTCTGCCCATGGATCTGCCATGTGAGAGACCAAATATCTACAACTCAACCAGGAGGCAAACAGAAACACTGTGCTTATAAGCTTCAGGCAGTACTGCTTGTCAACTATGTGTTCTACCTGGCACCATGGGGTCTATATTTATCAATGGAAGGAAGAGTAGGGAAAAGCATTGCAGTGGTGCTAGTTATATTCTATTAAAATACTCTGCCATACAGATTGTTATAACATAAATAAGTCTCAGATTGCTATCATAACAGTAGCCAACTATAGTAGTAGGCTACTGTTATTACGCATGTTTGTATACTATAGTGTAATGTTCATATAGTAGTAAGCTACTACTATAATGAACACTGTAATTCATATGTATGCGTTCCAGGGTCTTACCGTTATGTTGCCATTAATGTCTGATTTAATGGGTGCAAATACTGCTGACCCTAGACAGTCTGAAAGAGGAACAGAACAGAGACATTTGAGCCAAATACAATTAAATATGAATGAATCCTCACAATACCCAGGCCAGTGGGATGTGCCATGGGGGCTGCTGACTATAAACCAGTGAAGAATGCAGCGAATCATCTGGGGGTCAATAAAGGGTCCTTTCACAGGCTAAAGTCACAATGACGCCAATGTGTGTACTGTAGCCTTCTGTTCAGTGCGATCATTGCGATGTTCACTACAAAAAACACTCAAAAGAATTCACATCTGTCTCTCCCACACGCATTTTCTGGTACCCTATGCATGTATTACATTGTTAGTTGTTACGCCGCGTATATAGCAATAAACTGGTGGGAACATTTGTTTTAATTGAGAAATACGTTTTTAAGGCGGGGAGTCAATGAGTATGAGTGTATTATTCGCTAGGGCTGCACGGTTCTAAGGGATAGTCGCAAGTCCAGGTGTACTTACCAAAGAAAGGTGGAAGATGAGATACTGACTCCAGAAACAACTTTGTGTCAAGTACATGATCAGCAGGCAGCTCTTTGAATTGGTTGTCCAGTAAAAGAGCCATTGTGCAACTGGAACTAAAACCTTGAAGCCCTCGTAGAAGTAACGAACAGTAGATAAATAGCTTTCGATTAGAGGAACCCGGAACTGTCGTCCCTCGTGTCTCATGGAACATAGTCCGAAAACATCCGATCTATCCGATCTACAAGCTCACAAAGCGTCGCGATGAGACGCGCTGTGAGCTTGAAGATCGGATATTATCGGCACGGTACACCGTCGTACGACGACATTCAGGCTGACGCGAGACGCGCCCACATCCATGGACGCGCCCCTATATCAGTTTCTTCTGTTCAGCAGGTGGGCAGTTATCTTTTTAGTTTTGTTGTTTTTTCCCCCGTTTTTTTAATTAACAAATCCATCAGTCAATCATGATATACTGTTACAATACAAGACAAACAAACAAACAAACAAACAAACAAACACAAAAAAGTTATTACAACAGAGCCGGGGGTAGTGACCGTAGTGTACGCAACAGACACGGATTAAAAAGACCAAATAACCACGATACCGCTGGGTTATGAATTACACTTTATTTCCTAAAGGCAAGGATTGTTTTCAACCACAGTGGCAATATAGCTTACGGGGAAAATCCCAGGGTTTTGTCTGGCTCATCATGACATTCGACACCATATCATCAGATAACCCCAACTTCCACAAGTAAAGTAAGTACCCCTTCTCCTAGGGTAGCCTGTAATTACTTAATTGTAGCTTCACATAACTGATGACAACTAGCAGCACAAGAGTAAACAGGGGTGAGCACCAAACTAAACATATTGTATCACAAAAGGTTGCTCAATAGTCTATACAAACTAATTGCCAGCAGAGATGTTCCCAACAAACAAGCCTATAAGATGCTTAATGTTAAACATGTTTTATGAAAAATATGTTGACATTTTGTTAGAGGTATGAGTTTATAAATAGAATAGTATTGGGATTAATTGGATACACAATTTCAATTTTTACATTTGCATACATATAAAATTCACAATGGAATTAAAATTGGCCAGAAAGCCTTTCCATACGATTCCATTATATATCACAAAATCAACATGGTAGGCCTATATTAAACAAGAAGCTATGGAAGCTGAATATACATTGAACTGGACTTATGGCTTCAACATTTTACCTGCACCAGTTACACAGAGTTAAGAGAAAAGTCTTGGAACACAAAGCCAAATTTATACACCATAGCATTTTGTCGCTTGCCAAAAAGAAGCAACGCCATCATGCTTGGAGTATAAATCCAGCTTAGGTAGGTGATGCTCCACTGGCTATGTTTACATGGTGTTTAGTATACAAAACGTATAGGAGAACCCGTTTACTCAACAAAACGTTTCACTCCCAAGAGGGGTACAAAACACATATCAGATCAAGATAACCTTGCATTGTTTATAAATGGCTAAATGAAGAGACTAACGTCAACGCCACACACCAAAGCATTACTTGACATTACTGTTAAATACAGTATGTACTGTATAACAGAGCACTTTGGAAATCCTTATCTGAATACAACCCTCTTGTCTTTTCTGAGGCAATAATACGCAGTAAGATATTATCTCATTCGCCTTCAAAGACCAAACTTCCTTCTCCATTATCATGATATGAAAATAAATAAAGCTTTGGATTGATGTGCCATTGTGCACTGAATTTGTCTGTCTCTCTCACACTCACACACACACACACACACACACACACACACACACACACACACACACACACACACACACACCTTGAGTGTTACATAATTCAATCAAACTAAAATGGTAACACTGATAAAAGTTGAAAAGTAGCAACTTTTGAATATCTGAAATAATGTTATGTCTTTGGAATTAAATCAGTTGTTGTTTTCTTTGGTTGTTACTGTGACAAGTTGTTTGGCAGCTTTGGCAATGTCATAGGCACACTGGATGACCTGCTGCGTGACCAGCTGCATGTCAGAGGGACAGGGGCAGTGAGGCGTGGCCTTCTGGCACTCGACATGAAGCCGGCTGGCACTTGAAGTGAGCAGGCAAAGAGACCCTCGCACCATGTCTGAGGATGGCCTCTGTAAGCAAAAGAAAGTAAACGCAATAAGGGTAACACTAAAGTACACACTAAAGTAACCATCGTTGACTTTGGTTCTCAAATTCATCAGCTGGTTTCACCATCACCTTGCATCGTTTCCGCCACCATCAGTGTGAATGTAAGGGTGTATGTGAAGGACATTTTAAAGCACCCTGGAGAAAGGCGCTAGATAAATGCACCATTTACAATTTATTTGACACAATAAATGCCATATCTTTAGCCTTTGTCACCATAATGAATATAGAAACACTGTATAGCATGTGTGCATATGTGTAAACACAAAACTGAGTCGCTAATGAGGCTTTTACCATTCACACAAGTTATTTTGGATCCCCCTTTGGGCGTTTACAAAACAAATGCTGATTCCCTTGAACACAGGGTAGGGATTCCCTGCTGTTGGTGGGAGTCAGCTTACCTTAGGAAACAGGATGGCCATCTCCTTCACAGCCACATGAATCCGTTCTGAGCATGGCAGAAAGCTGCAGAGTGGAAATGCAAAGCTTTATTTATACTTGATTGGCATTGTGAGCTAGATCTAATATTTTTGCAACTAAGATTGAGATTGGTAGCAAAATAAAATAGAAAATATTGTCATTTTCTCTGACCACAAACATGTTGTAGCAGCCATTGTCTCGAGTGCTGAATGTTTTTCTTGCTTTTGATCAATATCTCCACCAGGATAATAGCGTTGTGTAGGAGTAATATGAGTGTTAAGTTTGTTTTTGTGCAATCATCTGTAGATAGTGTATAGTGATTTGCGTGATGTATGGATAAATTCTGTATGAGTAATATAAAGAAATGTGTTTAGATAAATCAGCCTCATGGTGGCGCTATAACAGGCCATTGTGGAAAACTTGGGGCAGAAATCGTTGGCATCCAGGGAGTGTGTGTGCACAGCAGAGAGATTAGCTGTACACAGACGGACGCACGGACGGAGTGCAAAACATACTCTCTCCCTATGCCTTCGGCCTGGTGGAGACAACAAAGTCCTCCATAATAAAAAACAAAATCAGCCCTGAAGTTCATAAGAATGTCCAAACAGAAAAGTTTTGGTATAAAATCTGTCACTTCACTTCAGTTTTGAATGAATGAAAACCATATTTCACATGAATTATATAATATGACCAATAAATTTGGGGATAAGGCCAATAGTTACATAGCAAAGTTTACAGATAAAGTTTAGCATTGTTCTTGTATTCGATTATAACTCGGATAATCTTAGGAAATAATGATAAACATCCAAAATATTAAGTATGAACATCAACATACAGGCTTAGTAGCACAACACTTCTACTACTACTACTATTTACATTTTTTTTTTTTTTTTTTTTAAGATCACAACAAAGATCATCAACAAGCTCACAACGCATCACATCTTGTAGATCGGCTAACGGCTATTTTCACAAGGACACAATTTACAAATGATAGATAAAAATAGTAAAGTAAAGCAGAAGTAACAGTAAGCCACAAAGTTCCTATGAGATAACCAGCATGGAGTGAGATTCAGCACATAAGTGCAAAAGCAGAACAAATACCACACTGGATTAGTACGTGGCAAACAGGTGAAGGTCTGAAGGCTTTATGCTAAACCATTTGAATCCAAAGGACGTTAGACTACACAAGATGGTGACTTTTATAAAGACAGCACAAAAATGACCCTGCATTCTGTCTCAGCATTTTACTGGTATACACAGAACAAGGTGAAAGGATGTAGCAACATTCTTTCCTGTAAAAAGGGCCAATGACAATGAGAATTCCTTTAATGTTTTAGAGAAATAAGACAAGGCAGAGCTGCCCAGGAATATTTCTCATTTAGAAGTTAGGCAACACTAGAGACCCTAACCAACACTAGAGGAAAAAAAACACTATAGGAAATTGTTCAGCAGCACACAGAAAAAACAAATAAATGACTTAAATCTGGCCAATAGACCGCAGTGGCGCTGAATGGCGTTTCTGACACCTCATAAGGGTTTTTTATCATCATCACATGCTCCGTTTTCTGCCAGCTGCCTTTAATAATATCCCACCCCCAAAACACACAAACACAGTCTGGGAAAGAGGGTCAGAGTACCAGGAGCTAGTATGAGCTGGGAAGGAGGAGGGAAAACCATTTGCCCTTCTGTCAGTGTGGGGCAGTAGAACACAAAGACAGCTCTGACGGTCAGCAACTCTGTCAGAGCTGGGCACTGAGGCTGGAGAACAATGCTGTCCAGCCTTCTCACAGCACAGGGGAGGCCAGAAAAACAGCCCTGACCAAAACAACCCAACAACTAGGAAATCATTAAGATGAGGGAGGTAAGCGCATGAGGGTGGGGGGTATAGAAGCAAAATGGAAACAAAGAGTGAATTCATTTCCTAATGGTAACAGAGGAGAGCAGGAAATCAGGGAAATAGGCTGGCTAAGACGCCACTTAAATAGATTCAGGTTTTATAGGACATTGGTTCTCAATGTAGGGTCCGGGCCTCCGGGGACCCCACGTATATGAAGGTCCGTGGCATATCAAGCTAGGGGTCCTTTAAATTAAAAAGGCTGAGAATCACTGTTCTAGGATACCTGTCATGTTTGTTCTCCTGGGCAGCTCTCAGAAGCTCCTGTATGTTCTTGGTAATCTGTTCTGTTTTACAGATGACGTCCTCAGTACCTGGCAGTGTGGCATCCGCCTCTGCCTGTTCCTCTGACTCCAACGTCTCTGAGGCTGAGCTCGGACTGTATGACAAAGATGAAAGCAAAATGTATAATGTTTAGGTCAATATTTCACTATGATGAATCATGAATACCAGTCATGTTGCATGAAAAGGTGAACCATAAAGCATTGCAATGTAGTGACTTATTGGGCAATTGAAAACATTGATTTTGGACATTTTGATTTGAATGAGGACAGGTGTTTTTCTATACAATTTTGTTTTTTCAGGTTATGCTTAATATTCACCGTTATATTTTTGACCTGATGAATAGACACTCATTTTCTCTTCAGTTCAACTTCAATTTATTATAGTGCTAAATCACAAGTTGTCTCAAGATACATTGTCCCACCCTGGCCTGGGCAAGTATTTTTAGTGTCAACGAAATACTCCTCAGCCTTTAGGTGGAACTAACGTCATGCAGACCTCTCCAAGTTTCACAGTTGTTTGCCTTAATAAAGAAAGAAATACAAAAAGGTGGGTAGACTACTCTCCTTTTACAAGATGGTTATCTTTGGATTTACCGGTAACACTTTTT
This sequence comes from Protomyctophum bolini, assembly GCF_963924005.1. Classification (NCBI taxonomy): domain Eukaryota; kingdom Metazoa; phylum Chordata; class Actinopteri; order Myctophiformes; family Myctophidae; genus Protomyctophum; species Protomyctophum bolini. The sequence goes on along the minus strand of NC_137883.1, from coordinate 17,645,845 downwards.
CCATAATGGTGTGCAGCACTAGCAGTCAATACTGACATTTCTATATTTCGTTTGAGCTGCTAGCACCAGGGCTCTGAAAATATTAGTAAGCAATATATTGGTCTGTCAAAACCACGGACAGCAGCCTGGGCCATGGCTCAGTGGTCCAGGCACCATGGCAGTCTGGCAGTGTGCCGCGGGTTCGACTCCCGATCCCAACGGCCTTTACTGCATGTCTTCCCTCCATCTTTCTCCCCATTAAATGCAAAATAAATGCGAAAGCCACAAAAGAACATAAAAAAACAAAACACGGACAGCGCTGCATTTTTCAGAGATAACAGCCAAAAAAAGATTCTACTTTGAATGAGTCCCTATGGTGTGTGCGCATACTCGTCCTTGTGCTGGGGGTTACAAAGGCATCGCCTAGCAACTGGGACAGGACTAAAGGTTGATTTTCAGTGTAGCCGTTTCATATTGATATAAAGCTTATAAAGTTGCGACTTCAGCAGACACCGGGTCTTGATTACAAAGACGTGAGATATCGCGGCTTCGGCTGTTTTAATAATTCACCCTTTGTCAAATCCCGGTCGTGCCCCTCTTCGCACCAATTGGTTGCCATTTCGTGGTTGGACAAAAATCCTCTCTCTCCATCCACTACCATTGAAATAAGGTGTTTTTCAGTTGCTTCGTATTGATATTCTGTGCATTAAATTCTTATTTTAAACTTGGTGTCAGTAAAAAGGAACATCACAGGTGCAGAATGGTGACTGGGCAAATCATGTTTGTTTTTTCCAAAAACTATGTTTTAGCTAATTCAACATAAACAAGGCAGACAGAGCCTGCTGGTTAGTCAGTCAGGGACCAATTAGAAGGCTGACAAATAGTGAATTAAAGGCAACGGGAGATGATACAGATTGATTGAATTTGTTATGCCCAAAACACACCCATGCTTAATTCAACCGCTTTGTGCCTTTCACCTTACTTTGCACTCAGATTATGCACCATCTAACTAGCAAAACTGGAGTTTGACATGCCCCCAGGGTGCTTGTTCCGTGCACCAGAGATCTTCTAAATAAGGCCCTTAGTCGTGTTCATGCCTTGTCACATGCATGGGAACATGGGTTATTTATACTTGAGAAAGTCTTACCTAGTGTCGTCCAGTTCTGTGTGATTGGGCGTATTGTCATAATCATTCTCCAGCATGCTACTCTGTCCTTCTAGACTGCAGCCCTATAATGGTGTACACACACACACACACACACACACACACACACACACACACACACACACACACACACACACACAATATTAGAAAACAGCTGATTATCTTCAATTATATATTGACAAGGTTTACACATAATTTTAAGTATGAGCAGCAATTACTTAATGATAGTTAATTATGATGCAAATTGAATCAGAATCATGCATTTCTGACAAAAAAAAACGAAAAGAAAAAAAAACGATGTTGATATTATCAGACGTCATTTGGTTTCTAAGTAGTTGGGGAAGAAATGTGAAACCAGTGGATGGATCCTTGTTGTGTAATGCAGTATGCACAGCAGTGGATGCCGTTAGTAGATCTGAAAGAATGCCAATGTCAAATTGTGCCCCAAGGCCGTGACCGATCATCATACCATCGTAATCCATTACCTTATTTTCTCTTCGTTGGATATCAGATTTCCTCGTTTCTTTCTTTTAGACAGGTTTGGGAACTATACACAAAGCAGTTCTGATATGTTTACGTGAGCCTAAAGATGTTTGGGTTAACTGTTGCTGGACAGCAGGAAGGAGTTCAGAATCAGATCAGTGAGCTGCAGCAGATGCACAGTAGTGCATGCAGGCATGCAGGCTATGCTGAGAGGCAGTGAAGGCACAGTTACAAGACAGGTAAAGAGTGGAGAGAATATGGGACAAGCAAAGGGGCAGTATTTCCCATCCCCTGGGGCTGCCTCTGAGCTGAGTTTCGGTACTTAACCCTTCGAGATCTCTCATCCCACGACCAGGACAGGGAAGAGGGGAAGGTAGGGAGGGAGGAGGATGCCGTACCCAAAGGACCCCTCCCAATCTAGAAAAGGGTCAAACCAAGTTACAACATACTCTACTGGGGGAATGATTGAATGAATGAATGGAGAAAAAAAAAACCTATGGAGGTACCGTTGGTTCCGATTGTGAGGACAGAAAAGCCTCTGAGCTGTATACTTACGTTGCTTGGGAGGGGTTGTAAAATGAGTCCATCCTCATGGCGACGTGTTTCACCTCTGTGGGGATACTGCCTTATACCAGAACCTGTCTCATACATGGACATGGGGCGGCCTCCACGGATTGGGGGTCGAATAGAGGGCTCCTGTGAGTGCTGTAGACCACTGGGGGTTTGCCATCGCAGTGTTGAGTTTTCAGTCTGCAGAGAGTTTAGCTGAAGGGAACAAAGACAAAAATATAGACAAATTCCCATCAACTCTCAATGGGGGATGATCTCCTTACAAAAGCTTTGGTGAGACAGCGGCCAGGGGTTTTGAAATTGTGAGGCACAGGGAGACAGCTAGTTGGGATGATCAATCTGATTTGATGAATTGAACAATGTGGACCCTGTTGTAAACAAGTGTAATGCTTAATTGGGTCGTCCACTCAGTTAACAGTCTCTGTATTGAGTTTGTGCTTAAAATGTACTGTAATTCTACAAACTGTTAATAAATATTTCAATCAATCAATCAATCAATCTGAAGTTACTGTAGTAGAATATAAGTTTGGCTAAATCTAGCATACAAACAATTAAAAGTAGGAGCAGTTCTTACTTTTGGTCTCTATTATTGACAGCTCTCCTACTTCCTCTCATGGTCATTAATCTGCAACGGTATCGTTGCATTTGTGTAAACTTAAAGTTTGCAGTGGTACATATACATGCTATGTAGTAGCATAGCAAACTTATTTTAATTAGGGGTATCAGTTTACACAATGGAGACGAGGCCTTGGCAGACCTGTCTGAAAGGTCTTTATTTTCTCTCTGTAATAATTATTTTTAGACAGATATTGACATTAATGCTGAACTGTAGCTCAATGGCGGAAAGTTCTTATAACGGCAGGGGGTTCATGCAGCCACGCCCACCCCCCCCCCCCCCCCCCCCCAGTGGGTTCAGTCGCGCCTTTGCCAAAATGCCAGGGGGTTCAGTCGCGCCTCTGAACCCACGGAGTTGACGCCACTGCTGTAGCTTCCTGCATTTTAGTAGTTATATTACTTTTTGGCATGTAGCCCGATTAAATACACAAGTAAACACAAGTCTTTACATATTAGCCAGCAAAGATAGTAGCCTAATAATAATGTCATAGGAAAGGGACGGGAAGCCACTGTCTCAGGCTTTGAAACCTCCTGGCCTAGACTCCTGCAGTGCTATCTGCTCTATCACTGCAGCTGCACTTCCTTTTCTAATTATAGCAGTGGTCCGTTATTGAAGCACACATCTCTCCCATTGTTAACAGCCACTCAAGCACAATCTCTGCAGAATAGGTTGTAGAACAGGTTCCCCTTATTTACAAAAACATGGGAGCAAGAAGCCCTGTGAGCAGTTGGACTCTCCCTTTCCCAGGTGTTCGCCAGATGGGTGTGGTTTTGAGGATAGGTTTAGGCATATTTGCGGTGAGGTTAGTCATAGTATTTGTGAGGTTATGGTTATGTTTAGGGAAGAGTTAGGGAAGAGCAACCGGTTTTCACTCCGGTGTTTCTGCACATGACAATCATATTATTGTAGTTCAAGCTACCAACATAGGTGTTTACGATAGAGGGCGCTCTTCCGCAACCTGTGAGTTAATCTATGGCTTCCTCAGAGGACAACCAGAAAAAACATGAGTCATCACCTATCAAATCCTATTAAAAAAATATATCTGCTTTCTGTTCCCAGTGTTTTCGGTGAAAACAATCTATATTCAACTGCCAATAACTACACACTCTCCCCCCCCTCCCCCCCCCCCCCGATGAAAGTAGAGACTCTTCTTTCTAGTAGCTGCATATTGTTCTAGAGAAACTCCTTAGACAGAATCTAGAAATAGAATGGGTCTTCAAATATATTCTGTACTTTTTTCGGTATTCGGTAAGTTTGCTAGAAAGACCTGACTGTCATTAAGTACGAGGAACTCACTGGTTCTAACCAATCAGGAACTGTCACCAAATTGGTACCGGTTCTCTGTACCTGTCCCTACATTACACTGCACCTTGAGATATGTACAGTTTGCACACATCACATGTCAATTTACAATTTAGGCATTTAGCAGACGCTCTTAATCCAGAGCGATTTACATTAAGCAAGAACAAAAAAGCATGGGAATACATCGCATAAAAACATTTATCATGAAACATGCGTAAGCTAAGAAAGTAACAGTGGAATATCTATAATGAAACTATACATATAAGCTATACATCTATACTACTATGCTATACATATGTACTATGACGTGCTATGACTACATACAATGCACTTATGCTGTCTACATAACATGCTATAAGTCTGTATCAAATGCTATCTAAGTCTGGTTCAAGTGAGGGAAGAGGTACAGCCTTTCTGTCTTGCAATTCCTTATTAGTGTGGTTGCCTCTGGAGAGGCAACCAGACTCTTGTAATTGTAACACTTTATTATTATTATTCCACACCTGGAGTAAGACAAAGTTTGCCGCCCTACAACAACAAGAAGTTTTGACTGTACGCACTTGAGCCATATGTCAAATTGACCGGAAAAATCGGGAATCGTGTGCTTGTACTTTGCTAAGAGAAATGTTGTATATTTTATTTGATATGAATTTATTAGTGAATTAAATTTCCCCATTGACATGAATGGGGAAATGCAAAAAAACACATTCAAGTATTTTTCCCTCTGAGACTGTAAGCACTATAGTTACAAAACTTTCAGGGATATTTCCTAATTATCACTAAAATTAATTAAAAATATAATTTTTTAGGTCGGCCTCATGGTGGCGCTATAACATCCCACTTTACCTTTTGGCTCATAACTCTTGAACCGTAGGTCGTAACATCAAAATTATTTTCCCCCTGGATTCCTTGGGTCATGACGCGTCTCCCCATATAGGCCACGCCCTTTTCCGCCATGATGGATTTTCCGCCATTTTGAATTTTGTCCAAAACACACTTTTTGCTTTTCCCCCTACAGATTTTGTCCAAATGTCACAGAAATCGGCACACGTGACCTCTGGACCCATCCGATTAAAAAACCGACTTCAGAATTTCGATAGTGCGTGTCGTTCGGCCGTAACCGTCGTCCGAAGTCAGTAGGAGGGGCCTATATCACGAAAAACGCCATAAATCACGAACGGAACGTCCAATCCATCCGAAATTCGAATCGCACGTCCGGGGTGGTTCGTTCGACCGAGTTCCGAAAGCAATTCCATTTTCATCCACAGGGGGCGCCGCAAACGCAATAAATGTAACCGTCTGTCGGGAAAACATGAATTTCGGGGGTCGAATCCCCTCCGAATTACTTACACGCGACCTGAGACGTGACTCGAAACCGTAGCAGGCCGGCAATATCAGCGGGAGGGGTATACATGTAAGCCGCCGCGGCAACCACACTCTGCAATTTTTCAAAATTGCGACCTTTCTAGTTAGTGTGGTTGCCCTAAAGGGGCAACCAGACTCTTGTATCTCTAACACTTTATTCACGGTTATTATTCTCTCCACTACTGGAGTAAGACAAAGTTTGGCGCCCTACAACAACAAGAAGTTTTGACTGTACGCACTTGAGCCAGATGTCAAATTGACCGGAAAAATCGGGAATCGACCGCTTGTACTTTGCTAAGAGAAATGTTGGATATTTTATTTGATATGAATTTATTAGTGATTTAAATTTCCCCATTGACATGAATGGGGAAATGCAAAAAAACACATTCAAGTATTTTTCCCTCTGAGACTGTAAGCACTATAGTTACAAAACTTTCAGGGATATTTCTTAATTATCACTAAAATTAATTAAAAATATAATTTTTTAGGTCGGCCTCATGGTGGCGCTATAACATCCCACTTTACCTTTTGGCTCATAACTCTTGAACCGTAGGTCGTAAAATCACAATTATTTTTACCCTGGATTCCTTGGGTCATGACGCATCTCCCCATATAGGCCACGCCCTTTTCCGCCATGATGGATTTTCCGCCATTTTGAATTTTGTCCAAAACACACTTTTTGCTTTTCCCCCTACAGATTTTGTCCAAATGTCACAGAAATCGGCACACGTGACCTCTGGACCCATCCGATTAAAAAACCGACTTCAGAATTTCGGTAGTGCGTGTCGTTCGGCCGTAACCGTCGTCCGAAGTCAGTAGGAGGGGCCTATATCACGAAAAACGCCATAAATAACGAACGGAACGTCCAATCCATCCGGAATTCGAATCGCACGTCCGGGCTGGTTCGTTCGACCGAGTTGCGAAAGCAATTCCATTTTCATCCACAGGGGGCGCCGCAAACGCGATATATGTAACCGTCTGTCGGGAAAACATGAATTTCGGGGGTCACATCCCCTCAGAATTACTTACACGCGACCTGAGACGTGACTCGAAACCGTAGCAGGCCGGCGAGATCAGCGGGAGGGGTATACATGTAAGCCGCCGCGGCAACCACACTCTGCAATTTTTCAAAATTGCGACCTTTCTAGTTAGGTTACACTTGTGACTTGACATGAATGAGTCATTCCAAAAACTCAGGTGAATAGAAGCCAACCTTGCTCTGCATCATTCGCAGCTCTTCGCTCAGGTGACAGTTGACTTTAAGAAGCTGTTGTATTTTGGCTTCCGAGGCAGTGAGGGCAGTCTTCACTTCCATGAATTCCTGCACTGTGATTGGCCCATCAGAGAGGTCAGAAGACTCTGAGCTCTGCAACAGGAAAGAATGTTTGGAACGTTTTCTATTATAATAAGATTATAAGATATAAGAGTTGTATCATAACAACCACCACTTGCCTTGGCCCTCCCATCATTGCAATTATCCCCAGAAGTGGCCTCCCTCTCTAGGTCTTCATCTGATGCCACACTGTCATAATCTGGCTGGTCGTTGTCCTGGCTCTCACTGCCATGGCAACTGCCGATTCCCTTCAGGATGAGTTCTACATCCTCTGTAGACAAGAGGACAAATCAGAGAATCACACAAGCTCTGCTGGCTAAAAACTGCTGTTGTCTAACTCCAATTCAAATGGAAAAGCTCAATTTAAATTATTAAAGTTCAAATTATGACATAAATGACAACCAAAACTGATTAGATTTGAATAAAACGTATATAATAAATATTGTACCTTTGGGATTTTCACAGGAATTACCCCACTGCCGACGTTTGGCATCAGTTAGAATATCAATGACAAGTGTGGCAAATTCATGAGCATTGAATCTTGCCAGTTTTTGACGGCCCTGAGAAATACATGTATATACAGGCAGGACAGGGTAAACATGGCAGCAATGTTTAAATCTTTAGATGGAAAATTACCTACCCAGCTAAATGGTAACTTTGAACTATAGTGGGATACTAATCATTGGCATAGAAATTTACTTAAAATGACATCCTTTGCCAACTAAAGCGCAATACGTGCTCTTTTCGTCATCTTATTATTTTCAGACATCGAGTTGTCCTGACTGTTCTGAACTAGAAAAAACATTCTAAAAGCTTTTATTTATTTATTTTCTAGATGTCGGAAGGAGCATGTATATTGACCCTAACTGAATCATTTATAAAACAAAAACAATGCAACTTACCTGATTCCTGGTAGAAGAGTACTCTGGGTTGACAGGCAGAAAAGGCACCACTGTTGTGTCCGTTACCAGTGTGCTGTGGTTCTGAGTAGCTAACCACACTGAAACAACAGCAAATGAGATATGACAGGATTCAATACTTACATTCATGTTTTTACTTTTGTCTACACCATTTACACATTTTAACCCTACAATAGACATAGTTAGATTACACATATTAGTTCACCTGCATCTGTTTCTCTTCGGTCAACTTCATCATAAACGTCCATGGCCAGTTCTTCAAATTGATGGTTACTTAGCTAGAAGAAAATACAAGAGAGAGACACACTGGTGCAATTCTGAAATAATTGACACACAAACAGACCCATATTTTAGATGAAGTACAGATCTTTCTTACCGACTGGAGTTTCTTCTTTGCAGCTTTAGCAAATTCAGACAAATCCAGGCTGCTACAGAACACACTTATCTTACATGTCTGGCAGACAACCCATTTCAACATACAGTAAATACCAAGTATTATGATAATGACACAAAACAAACTTACTTATTTCTTATCCATCAGGACAATGCAGCATAGGAAAAATATTAATTTGTAATTACATTGTAACAAATCTATACTACCATGTACACATACAGAGAAACCACAAGTTGCTGAGGTATTCCTACTATGATGTATGAAAGTAAGACACACACTTACCTGTCTGCCATTTGTGGAATAATAAAATGTTGTCCATTTCTATGATCTAGAAAACAAACAGCCAATGAGAGAGGACTGGTTGCAAACCACCAAAACAATTCTTATATATACACACAGTAATAGCTCTGCTTACCTGGCCTTCTCCCACAAAGGTAAAATGTTAGCCGGTCAGTGAGCTCATACTGGATCTCCACTAGCCTGTCTCCAAGCTCATGATGTCCAGCTTGTCTGTAAGAATTGTGAATAAACGGTTGGATGGAAAAACAAACATAGCCATTAGCCAAATATACATTTAGAAATAAAGGACACACACACACACACACACACACACACACACACACACACACTTTTGAAGGCTGACTAGTGAAATACAGTACAGGCTACTATTTTACCTTGCATAATCAACGGGGGTTTTCCCACTACTGTCCAGCGCACCAGGGTCAGCTCCATATACTGCCAAAAGTTCAGCTTGGAGCATTTGTCCGGCTTTTGCTGCTATGTGCAATGGTGTGTTTCCTTTCTCCTGGGGAAGAAACCAAGAAGAGATACAAGTACAACAGAATTATATATAAGATTAAGATTACATAAATCTGAGCCAAATAAATTATGGAATTCTGACAGCTACTTTTTAGTTTTATTGTTCATCCAACTTACAGGATGGAAGAAGTTGGCCTGTGCTCCCAAGGATAAGAGTCTTAGACAAGTCTCCAGGTTTCCAGTCCGAACACTCGAATGGAGTTGCTGTCAGGAAAATGAGTAAAAGTTTCACTCTACTTGATTTTTAGCCAATTAAACAATAAAATTGTCCGGGGTCCCCCATGCTCTTATACTAGAAAATAGGCAATCTACAAGCTCACAACGTGCCCCGTATTTACAGCCTGTTCAGTGGGGTGGAACAAGGACCAACTGTGATTGGTAGAATGATTTTATTCATTAACAAGATTGCTAATAACAATACAGCAGGTAGGGATTTACAGAATGAAAAATTCTTGGCCGAAACCGAATATTTATTTTTTCTTTTACCAGTTTTTGTGGCCGTATATTTGTTGTAGAGCTACATGATAATGGCAAAAGACATGATTACATTTTGATCACGTCATCACAACAAAACAGTAGGTTAAAACTTACAAAAGGTAACCCTGTTTCTTTGTCTATTCCGTTTAAGCTCTAAAATCAACCGAACCGAATATTCGACCGAATAGTTTCGGTGGCTGAATATTCGGTGCATGCCTACTAAAAGGATAACACAAAAATCCACAGGAGCTTCTTTCCATTGTTGAGTTACAGTAGCAGTGACAAGGCACTAGAATTTGCATGACTAAATTGCAAGAAATAAACTATTTAAGTGAGGGGAATGTGTTACTCATTCACTTGTTTCACCTAGAAGATCTTTTCTTGTGAGCTACAAATAACGCCGCTTCTACAGATTTTTGGCTTCTTTTGACGCAAATGTTTTTAAGTTAAAATCACACCCGTGTGAAGTAAGTGGTCCAACTCTGTGTTGCGCACAGCATAACCATGCTATTTTCGTGCTCATAACCAGGCACCCAGCTGCCCAGCCACCCACACACATAGTCACTTAAGCACCACTTAAAAACAAATGGGTTTGAAAGTTATCTCTTACTTTGCTTAGGTCCTTTGTAGTGACATTATCATCTTCACGGCATGGCATACGATGAACAAACGCCAACATCTGATATTTGGCCTTGATGAATTCAGTCTTGATGGGACTGTAAACAATGTTACAAATGAATGCCATGGAAATTGAACAGGTTCATATGTACACAATGCAAACTATTTATATATAAAAACACACTCACTGCACCCTATCCTGTGGGTTGGCCTTGCGTTTCCCACTCATCATAGAAGACGGATCCAAAAGGCTATGCTCCCATATGGAGTTGGCTCCATTGCCATATAATGTCTGGACCATCTACACCCAAAAAAAATTATAATAATGAAAAACAATTGGTTCGGTCTAAAACAGTGGTTCGGTCAATTTGGATCTCCTTGACAGAAAATGTTCTAGAACTATCTTCATTGCCAGTGACTAAAACAATCAGTATCAGTATCACCCAACCAGTGACTACCGTACATCACAGTTGATTTAGAATGTAGGCTACTGTTGAATGTATGACTCCTCTAACCTGTAATTGGGAGGGAGGCCATGGTGTATGAGTCAGATGTCGGACTTGAGAGCTGTGTCTCCCCAGACCTCGATGGATGCTGCAGCACTCATCACAGATCAACACACCGCGATTCACAGAGGCCCAGTGTGGTTCTGAAAGCAGGAACAATTCAAAACTGATTATTATAATATCAACTGCAACTACGTGTGTGCCATCATGGTATACCAACAAACATCATTAAGAAACAAATATTATTAACTCATATAATATATCTCAAGTGACAAGTCCAACACACATCCAATATCACACCAGAATTAATACAACTGTATGCAAGTGGTTTTCTCTCTCAATTCAATTAAATTCAAAGGAGCTTTGTTGGCATGAGAAAACATTTACATTGCCAAAGCAAAAGTAGAACAAAACAATCAAGATAAAATAAACTCTCTCTAGAAAATAAATCTCAAATGAAAATAATGATGTGCTATTAGCTAACTTAATGTCTTATTTACTTGTGTTATTAATCACATATCCTAACGAATCATGTGGAAGTAATTTAGAGGTATGGTAGAAGAATTAAACTCATTGATTCAAATTGATACTAGTGCACTGACAGATGTAGCAGCTGGATCTGACCTGGTTGACATTGTGTAACACAAATCTGTAAGCATATTTCAACAAATGAGCTCATGTAGTCCTGTTAGCAATGCAGCTTCCTATCCGCTGCTGAATGCTGATCCGTTTGATTATTAGTTGGAGACAGACGACTAGTGGTGTTACTATGTTAGCCGTGTGTAGCTAATGCTACATGTAGCTTGTTTGACATCATACCCAGGGCGCTGCAATCAGCGCAGACCTCCCTGTTTCGCAGCCGCTTTGACATCTCTCTGCCGATGAAAAGCCTCCGGTCAAGACAAATATTTGCGAGATAAGTTATTTAGACAGCCATCAACAGCACAGGATATGCCCGACGCCTATAAAGTACTAGCTAGCGTTTTACCAAACTACCAAATCCCCTCCCCTACGCTCTGTAACAAAGCAAGGGTCTCATTCGAACACCGACTAGTTCACCTACTCCGTTTCGTCCTTGTTCGCTAACTCCTTCGGTGCTTCCTTCCTTCTTTCCTTCCTTCCTTCCTTGACGGATTAGTTTGAGGTGGGGGGAATCCACAATTCTTTACCATATTCGCTGACAGTCAAATACACTCATGTAATAATACAAATAAAATATGAATAATAATATTAATACAAATAAAATAAGCCTAATAATTGCAATTAAACAAAATACATTAAAATTAATAAAACATCACATTTTAAGTCTTACAAAAGTACATACCGTAATAAATAGAAGCCTGTTGTGGTCATCACAATACAACAGGCAATAATAATGTTCCGTTTCTGGAATGCATTGTTCATTGTTCAGTTGTGTCTTACTTGGACCTAGCCCCTTTTGGAACCCTCGATTAAGCTTTTCTGAAGTTCGGACGTCGCTTACCCCAGGGTCCCTGAGAACTTATTCCACTCTCCATGGGAGGCAGATGTACATACCCTCCGTTCTGATATTTCAAAGATGCATAAAATCATAGGAGACAACGGAAACGTGGGAGAAATCGCATTAAGCGATGATTATTATATACTAAGTACTGGACCCTCGTCTGGTTCTGACAGACCGGTCTTGTGTGTGTAGGCATTCCTTGGTCCGGCGGCAATTGTCATCTCGTGTCATTAACATGACACGAGACTGTATCACGCTAAGACGTTCACAAAGTTTATTACATACAGAATCATATATAGCTCTTTCTTGGATCCTCATGTTCTAATGACGTCACTGACTAGACATTACAATCTCGCTGCTTTATTTATTTGCAAGGACCTCCTTAACTCTGAGTGTTCAAATGCAACAACATTTACCTGTAAGGGTCCATTTGGTTCCATTTCAACACTCTCAGAGTTACAGACCTGTATAAAGGGTCCATTTGCATGGTTCCATTTCAACACTCTCAGAGTTACAGACCTATGGTCATTCAGGGCTATCTATTATGTGTTTCTGGTCATTATTATTGTCCACTCATTTTGTATGTCCGTGGCAAAAATGGAATGTTGACAAAAATGTCCACCAGACTTGAGACCACCACAAGCCAACATGGCGATGACCCCCGGAATTAATGAATTATTTATTTTATTTGTTGTTAACATCTTTGGGAACTTGTTTTATGGCAACTTGATGTATGGAGAATTTGGAAACAATGTCACGCTCCCATAATAAGCCAAACAAAAAGAAAAAATATATAAAGCCTATAATTTACGGACGGTAGATCTGGCAATCTGTTAGCAATCTGTATCCTATTTGGTTTTGGGCACCGATCACTGTTGCTTTAAGGGGGGTGTTGGTCCAGAGAGGTACTAGGTTTAGAGCTAGTCGCTAGAATACAGCCGACAATCCGCATCCTCACGCCTTCAACCAGTCTTACCTGCTACAGTGCACAGAGGACAATCGTCAAACAAGCTATCTTCGTTCTGATCTGCTGTAGACGGACGCAATGGGAGGTATGGCATTATTATTTTATTTCCATGGGATAATTGTTAGTTAGGCTATCCTATATGGTCATTAAATCCTCACATGTTTTCTTCTGTGACAGAGGCCGAGACACGTCAGAAATTGCTGCGCAATGTGAAGAAAGAGGTGCGTTGCGTTTCACTTTTTTATTTCATTTTCTATTCTGGTGAAATGCTGATTTCGTTTTGTTTTCTAGCCGACTATAAGTGCACCATTACACCGTCGGACGGTGTTTGATGTTTGCAACCAGCTGCCATAGGAAAATGCTTAAAATGGCTAAATTTGTACATTTGTTTGAATCGCTATTTCATTGTCTTATAATGATGATGATGATGTTGGTGGCGATGGTGGCAGTGATGATGCTGGTAGGGTAGTCGTGATGATGACGAAGACGATGATGGTATAAGGTCAAAGATAATAGCAATTTAAATAGACAACCAGTGCAGATGTCCTATTAATTTGTATGCCTCCATGAGGATGCTTGTTTTCCCTGTCTATTTCATTTCCTGACGATTTTCTTCCCCTGTTGTCTGTTTAATTTCCTGGCATCTCTCTCTCTCTCTCTCTCTCTCTCTCTCTCTCTCTCTCTCTCTCATCCTCCTTCCTTGACTCCCTCCCCCCTGACTCTAGCTGTCACCCTCAGTTTGGTTGCAGACACGTGTGAGCTCTCTCACATATCTTAGGGGCGTGACCATTATATGTACTGTACATATATGAGGAGTCCCATAAAGGCAAAAGAATAAGCCACAATTTGTTACAGGTTTCTCAGATTACTATCTGTCATTAAAAAAAAAGAAACCTTCAAATCCTCTTCCAAAGCTCTGCTCAGTGGTGCCCTGGGGAGAGAAAACAGGATGTATTATTCATTGCTGTAAAGGCTGGAGATTTTAATTCCACCTTTAATTCCTTCATGCTCTTAGTCACCTGTGATTCATTCCTTGCAAAGCGTGCTGTATTGATTTATGCTTGGTTGGTTCCTATTTTTTGTGTCTGTTTCTTCAAATCATCATTTTTCATCCTCAAATTCTGGGGACATTACTAAAATTATTGAGGGGCACTAGCCCCTCCTATGTCCAGCTTTGAGGGTTTGTGTAAACACAAACATTGTCCTAACACAAACATTTGCCATTGACAATGAATGGCCAGCATTGAGTGTTTGTGCAAACACAAACATTGAATGCCATTGACAATAAATGGCCAGCTTTGAGTGTTTGTGTAAACACAAAGATTGTGTAACACAAACATTGAAGACGAAGATGAGGACGCAAATTGTGATTGGCCAGAATGAGATGATGTATGATGATGTATCATGATAAGAGCGCCCCTCACTTCACACTTCAGGCGCTAGCCTCTCACCTCCTATATTCAGCTATTAGTGTAGATTTTCGTCACAAACACATGGTCACATCTGGCTGGCTGAAAACAGTTGAAACTAGATAAGTGCCCCTCGGGGCACAGGTCTCCACCACGGCAGGTCAGGTTGTGGCCTCCTGGTGGAGCTATACTAGGCCAATGTGAAAAGGGTGCCATTACTTCTTACGCCTTGGATGGCAATTATATGATTTGAGGCATTTACTTCCAAAAATGTGTTTTGCAAAAATCCACCTCACACGGACGGAGTGCAAAACATACTCTCTCCCCATGCCTTTGGCCTGGTGGAGACAATAAAATTGTATAGTGTATTAGCCGGCAAAGGCTGTGATGATTCAGGAATATTTCCTTATGAATACTTGAATATATGCATGGGCACTAGCCGGTCATAACACATAACAGACCAATTATGGTCAAATCATTAAAAAAAAAAGTATAGCAAGCCTTGGCATTTTATTAGTGAAAAATGTCTTCATTGTAGGCTGACCTTTAATTCTATTCACTCTTAATCAGTTTATCGTCCTTACTTACTTTTACCCCTCTTCACATGGTTTATTGGCTTTTCATCATAATTTACGCTCTTAATCCAGAAAAGCATGGCAATACAGGCTATACATAAACAAGTAGTTATCATGAATCATACGTAAACTAAGAACGTAATAGTGGAATATCACTTGAAAGTTAACTATAAGCCAGAATGGAGAAGAGTTTGGGACGTGTGGAGCGTTGTCCCAGCGTTTATAGTGAAGGTACTTCCAGCTGCCCTGCGTTGGCTGATCTGAGTGCGTGGGAGGGTTTGTAGGGTTCAATCAGACTTTGGTTGCCTTGAATGCCAGCATCAGAGTTTTGTATTCTGTGCGGGCAGCGACCGGGAGCCAATGGAGGGAGCGGAGAAGGGGAGAGACATGTGAGAATTTTGGCTGGTTGAAGACCAAGCGAGCTGCGGCATTTTGGATCAGTTGGCTTACTGTAAGTGCGCATGCCGTAGGCCGGTATTGGAGGGAGTTATATGTTAGGGGTTCCCAAACCCTTCCATCCATAGCCTCTAGCTGCGGCACACCTATTGTGAAATGGGTTTAAATTAAAACACGTAATTAACAACATTATAACGTGTCACATTGCGATGCAAATAAGCTTGTACATCTGCCATTTACCTTTTTTTCCTCTGAATTGGCCAACGTGGGGGCTGTGAGGGAGCTGTCAGCTGTGGCCCCCACTTTGAAAACCTGTGTCTTATGTCTGTCAGATAAACTCAGATCTCACTGTATGTGTTCTGCCTCTCAGGTGAAACAGATTATGGAGGAAGCTGTGACAAGGAAATTTGTACATGCAGACAGCAGTCATATCATATCCTTCTGTGGTGAGTATTTGTGCTCCTTTCTGAAATGGGCACATTATCACATTGAAAATATGAAATTCAATTTCTAATCATCTAATTGGTACCACACTGCATTGCTTAATTTAAAGCTGCAATCTGTAACTTTCATGTCCTTCCTGGGATTCGACCCCCCAGGAACCCCCCACACACACACATACACACAAACCAACACAGCTTTAGAATGATACAATAATAAATCAGTGCCAGATGTTAATGTGACGTTGATTAGATGATTGAAGTACACAAAGTTAACTTAAGTAAATCAACAAAATAGTCAATCTATAAGCTTTGAGATTTTAGTTGAGCTTTTTTATGAACATTTTGGAACATTTAGCGTGTTGTCGTGAGCTTGTTGTAGATCTGTTATTTTCGACTAATGTTGTCCTCAGAATATAATTAAATAAAAAGTTCCCATCACATAAAGATTTGGCGACACCCCAGTTATATTACATTTGCAGTTCAAAGTGACGTCTGACAACGTGATATCTCATCCTGCAGAGTTGTCAAATGTCAAGTCCCATCACCTCCATATACTGAGTGTGCAAATAAACGGTCCGTGTGTGTGTGTGTGTGTGTGTGCGTGCATGCAGCGGTAGTGGAGGCCTGTGTGTTGCATGGACTGAAGCGGCGTGCTGCAGGACTGCTGTGCAGTAATAAGGTTGCAGCTCTCTTCATGAAGGTGGGGAAAAGCTTTCCGCCCGCCGAGGAGCTTTGCCACAAGGTCCAGGAGGTGGAGCAGCTTATTGAAAACAAGTGAGATATTACATGTCCATAAAGATTAGGCTACGTATTTCGGCATATATCTATATCAATTTATTATTATACCATCTTGTCTCCACTGTTTTTGTATTTCATGCATTCATGAAATACACACGTGTCTGACTTCTCAGTGTGGTCACCTCATGGTACATTCATTCATAATATGCTACAAGCATAAGTAAAAAGGAACCTCACAGGTGCAGCATGGTGACTGGGCATATCATGTTTGTTTTTTCAATTTCTTTCTTAAACTTTTATCGCACAATTTTGCAACCCATTTTTTCACCCAGTGTCAATTATCTAATGTAATCCTGGGCACTACACTTCCTCTGCCAACCTGGGCGGGCAGCGGACTGACCTCATGCTTCCTTCTATACATGAGGAGTCCAAGCTGCTTCTTTTCACCTGACAGGGGGGAGTTTCCCTGGCCGGACGTAGCATGTCAAAGGAACACGTTATTTCCGACCAGTTCCTTTCCTCTCCATCAGGCGCCCTGGCTGGCCAGGGGGAGGTAGTTTAGAGACCAGGATTACTGCATGTTTTTTTGAGGGTACCTACCCTAGAGGACACGGGGAGAACATGCAAACTACACACAGAAAGGCCCTTTCGCCAATCCCGCCTCGGGTATGGACAGTTTGGGCACTGATGATGTGATGTTTTTAGTTTTTTAGTTTTTAGAACCAAGGCAACCAATGAAGAAAGAGCCTGCTGGTTAGTCAGTCAGGGACCAATCAGAATGCTGACAAATGGTGAATTGAATAATTTTCCATCCCAGTGCATCAATCAATCCATCTGAGCCCAGTCCAGATTAGTCCTGATCTGCCCTGTCCAATTCAATCAATTGGATCACATGGGATGCACACGCAGATTAGACACACCAACGGACCGACATGAGGAAACAACGGTCGGACATGCGGTCGGACATGTGCTGCTCCGTGCTTGCGGTTAGGCTTAGGTTAGGGTTTGAGGTAGGTTGTCGGTCTAATGACAGTTGGACCAATAGTATGTCTAAACTAAAGCCTGTAACCGATCACATGCCTTGTTTGTTTCTTCAGTAGGCAAAACAATTCTCCTATTAGTAACGACCACGGCCGGCAGTCCAAGTTTGGCAACCTCCCACGCCAGGCTTTGAGACATGTGTGGATCCGTACCGCTCTAATGGAGAAGCTTCTGGACAAGATTGTCGTGTACTTGGTGGAGAACTGTTGGTGAGACATATACAGTGATTCTCAACCTTTTATTTTAAGGACCCCCAGTTTAATATGCATTAGGCCACACACCCCCTTTTGATAACTATGCTGTAAAATCCTCACTAATTTAGTGTACAAATGAGTTCCAGACCCGTAAGGGTCCATTTGGTACCTGACTATCAATTATTTAACTTAGACTGACTGGAACCCCATCAAGGATCCCTGACAGTCCACAAAACACCATGTTCATAATTAACCAGTGTTGTACTTAAGTAACTAAATAACTATCTCTTCTTATTACTATACGTATCATTGGGAGACGGCCTCCTCCATTAGAAAACATGTCATGTCATTCGTTTTTATTATTTTGTGCCTGCAGTACATTCTATGAGAAGGAGGCCATGCTGATGGATCCTACGGATGGGCCGATCCTTGCATCTCTTTTAGGTACATATTGATTTGCCTCAGTAATGTATCTGTTTAACACTGTGTGACCACAATGATGCTGGACAAGAAAGCTAGATGTTGCATTTATCAGTCAGTGAATATGAGTGCATCTTATTCATAGCTGAAAACAGCTAATCTACAAGCTACTCTGCTACATCTTCTGAATGTTAGCCCCAGATTATGGATGCTAGGAATCTAGGATTAATTTCCAGTGACCATGTTGTGTTGAATTGTCATTATTTTACAGTTGGTCCTTGTGCTTTGGAGTACACTAAGGTTAAGACAGCAGACCATTTCTGGACAGACCCCTCTGCTGATGAGCTGGTTCAACGACATCGCATCCACAGTGGCCACTGTCGCCAGGAATCCCCCTCAAGGCGGCCTGCCCTGGTTAGACCAGTGCTTCACAAACATTTTCATGTCAAGGACCCCCACATTGATATGTGTATTTGGCTGCGGATCCCCATTTGAAAAGATGTTGTTCCGACCCCCAAGGACGGTGTGCCTATTACAGAGTAATAGATGCAATGACAAATTCACTTTCATGTCATCCCGACTTGTTTCAGATCCAAAAGAGACAGTCCAGCGGCAGTATGGATGATCGGCCTGTGATGTGGGCAAGGGATTACGTTGAGTCCCTCCATCAAAACTCAAGAGCCACGCTGCTATTTGGCAAGAACAATGTCCTGGTACAGCCGGTATGTATGTGTTTTATTTATTATAGATTATTTGATTCCATTATGAAAATTATCTGTCTGTCTCAAGTGTGTTTGCATGATTCATAAACTGTTATTCTGAATAGTACTGCAACAGGAAGCAGCATTAATGGTAAGCTTTGTGTTTTGTCTTCAGAGAGATGACATAGAGGCTATGCCAGGCTACCTTTCTCTGCATCAAACTGCAGATCTCATGACTTTGAAATGGACACCAAATCAGCTGATGAATGGCAATGTAGGAGAGCTAGACTCAGAGAAAAGGTAATTAAAATAAAATTAGTTATACATAAAAATAATTACCTCCATATTTGACATGTTCTTTACATAATTCACAGGAATAATTCAGATGATTTCTTTCGCAGTGTTTATTGGGACTTTGCCATGACTATTCGTCTCGCGGAGATCGTCTATCTTCACTGTCATCAGCAAGGTGAAGTAATCTGTTCTTTGGGCTGTTTTTTGAGACCAGACCACAGTTAGAAGTTAATTATTTGTGTGTTGCTTCTGTACTAGTGGGCAGTGGTGGAACAGTTGTTCTGGTGAGCCAAGATGGGATCCAGAGGCCGCCTCTGCGTTTCCCCAAAGGAGGCCACTTGCTCCAGTTTCTCACCTGTCTTGAGACGGGGCTTCTGCCGCATGGGCAGTTGGACCCTCCGCTCTGGAGTCAGAGAGGAAAGGTCAGTGTTGGACACAAATTAATTTACTGACATTTAAACTAGTGGTTCTGAAATTGGTGGTCCTTAAATGGTTTCCAGGGGGTGCCCACTGCCTAGCAAAATGAGGATCCACGAGGTCACAACGCGCCACAGTGTGAGGTTGTCGATAGTTAGCTATAGTTTCTAAACATTTTGAAGAATTGTTACATTTGGAATAATTTTCAACAATTTTGGAATATTGGGGTGGGGGTCTGCTACCAAAGGTAATAGAGCATGCACCTCCACTCTGGCCCAGGTGCTGGACAAAGGGCAGTACAAGAGGAAGAAATAGAGTCCGCAACACTGGTATGAAAAACTCAGCTCCACTGGTTTATTGATTCAACGACCCAACCACTGATTTAAACAGGGATAGATTTAGCTAGTTTGATATCCATATTTTGAAGGGTGGATAATTGATTGCTGATTATCTTGTCTCACATAACAATGAAACGATTGTGACCTGAGGGCTTAGGTGATATATGCAGCTCTTTGTGTGTAATAATTACTTATTTTATATATATATATATATATATATATATATACACACACACACACACACACACACACACACACACACACACACACACACACACACACACACACATGCCTTTTCTCTCAATTTACAGGGGAAGGTTTTTCCTAAACTTCGGAATAAGAGTCCACAGGGATCATGTGATTCTGTATCGTCAGATAAGGAGGACGACGAGGCCACAGATTATGTCTTTCGTATCCTCTTTCCGGGCAATCCGACAGAGTTTGGTATGTACTTTAAACTCCCAGCTGTTTTATCTGTGCCATTCTAATGAGTCAATTATTGATTCTCCTGAAACTCATTTCAGTAAAATGAGATTGATTGCGAGGTACAGATGTCGTTGTTGTTGTGTGACTTTAATGTTAAATTGTCACGATTCCTCATCCTTCTCTTGTCTATCCAGTCCCTGTGTGTCCATTTCACAATATACACCTGTCGACAATAAGGAGACCTTGCATGGATTTATTAAGTTGTCTACCACATCTCCATCCTCTGGCTTGGTTTGTTGTTTTCCATGTTTGTTTTATTTGGTGTTGATTTTGTACAAATGACACGTGCTCATCATTTACACACAGACTCCTTCTACTGTGTTGGGTCTTGTTTTTACTTGTTATTAATGATGATACTACTAGTGACAATGAAGAGGTGACTAATGAAGGGTTGTCATGGCATGCAGTGGCTCCTGAACTGATGGACCAGGGAGTAAACATGTGGCACCCCACCCCTAGGAAGTCCTCCTGTTCTTCCTGCTCACAAAATGGATCATCTGATGGCTCTCTGCCTAATGGATGTAACCAAGACAGGCAAGTAATCCATACGGATATCTAGGTAATAGGTATATACCCAGTTGTTTCTAGTAGCTGAACGTGTCTTTGTTTTGTCAAGCAGGGCTCCCTTGAAGCTCCTTTGTGACACCATGAAATACCAGATAATTTCCCGTGCTTTCTATGGATGTGAGTTAAAACAACGTTTGAATTATCTCTGATTTAATTAAAATTGAAAATGAATTTAATTCAATTGAAAAGTACCATGGATTTGAGATCAGGGGGTTCGAATCCTCTGTGGTGCTTTGCCAATTGGCCGCGTTCATGGGTGGCACTACACTAGCGACTCCTACAGGTTTAGCCAGGGCACCTGTTCAGCAGGGAGAAGAACTGCATGGTCCCATGTAAGGTTCCTCCGTACGCATCACACAATGGTGAAGCAACTCATGTGAAAAAACGAAGGCAGCTGTCAACTCCATGTGTACCGGTTCATGTGTACCAACTGTAGAGGTTAGCACTGCAGTGATGGCCTACACATGAGTGTGGGAAAACTACTAAATTGGGAGAAAAGGGGAAACGGTTTGAGGAACAAAAATGTGATTCATGAATGCAACCTGTAGTATGAAAACCCCTTTTTAATGTGTTCTCTAGGGCTTGCATACTGCCGTCATCTGTCCACAGTTCGTACTCACCTCTCAGCTCTGGTCAACCCAAGTATAGTTGATGCTGATGTCCCATGTGATGCCCGGGGAGGGCTCACTGTAGAGGTCTGGAGCACTTTCCTCCAGGACTGCTCTGTAAGTACATACAACAGCACTGGCAAGCAAAAAATACTATATTAGATTACACAGTCGATCTATCCCAGTATATATTTGTGACAGAGCTTATATTTTGTCACACAAAATATATACTTATTATAGATCATATAGCCTACTTATTGTAATTGTATTTATTGTAAAATACTTCACATTTGTTTAATTCGTAACACTTTTGTTCTTATAAAAATGTCACATTGAGTAAACCATGTACGGTAATAAAGTGATGGGTCGCACACACCAAGACGGCATTTAATTTGTATTTTTTTACCACATCGAATGACAGACGTTTCAGCTATCCAGCCTTCATCAGTGTGAGTGTAGCTGAAACGTCTGTCATTCAATGTGGTAAAAAATAAAAACTATAATGCAGTTTTGGTGTGTGCGACCCATCCCCTTTATTACAATTTAACGGGTAACGCACCATAAATCAGAGCGAGATGGTCACAAGAACAATTACACATTGAATAAACCAACCTTTTGTACAAATGAGTACGTTAGTAATTTAGTAGATTAAGAACCATCAATGAAAAAGGCTGGGTTGTAATAAATAATACCTTTGGAAACATAAAACAAACCTTTAATTCAGAAGCTGAGCAGAAGAAATGTCACATGCCTTTCAGAACTATGAAGAACATGAACTACTGCGGCTGGTGTATTTTGGTGGCGTGGCTCCCTCACTACGCAAGGAAGTGTGGCCTTTCCTGCTAGGACACTACCACTTCTCTATGACCGAGAAATACAGGATGGAGGTAGCGCATACTGATTCATCATTTTAATTCGTAGTTTTTGTAACTCTGAGAGTGTACAAAGGTAACCTAATGGGTCCACCGATGCCCAATTTTAGGGTTAGACAAATAAATGTCTAATCAATTTGATTAAAATTGAGAACATTTCACTTCACAAAATATATAAATATTTAGAAATGCTTCATTTAATCAATTAAGCCCTATTCAAAAATGTCCTAAAGTGGCACATCTACAAGCTACAAATGTATTGCAACATGTTGTGAGCTTGTTGAGCTATTTTTGAAAACATTTTCTCCTATAACTGCATGGCCAAAATAGGGATGAAAGTGGTTAAAGATCTGGACACATAGGCTGAATAATTGCCGATGCCGGTGTCGTCCAGAAAGTGAAAATATTATAGTTTGCATGTGATAAGATATGAGTATTGTGTGAATGACCGTAGATGTAAACTGTCTTTAGGTTGACAAGCAGGTGCAGACCATCTATAATCAAACTATGAGGGAGTGGCAGGGTTGTGAGGTCATTGTTCGTCAAAGGGAGACAGAGAAGCATGCCGAGGCCCTGGCCAGATGCTCCTCAGGGGCCAGTGTGGAGAAAGCAGTGCAACAAGACTCCACCATCAGCACCGACGTAAGGGAATTAGTCTGATTATCACAATAGCTGACATGGACATTTTTACACATGTTAGTGTACAGTACAATTTATTTCAGAGGATAATAATTTTTTTCTTTATAATTTCATTTTTAATTAATTTATCAAATTTCAAATTAAACATCACTGAGTTAATATAGGTTATATCGTCACTGTTGGGTGGAAATCTTGCATTACCATATTTACTTTATTTATTTTAGATCAACGCTGTTTCATTTGTCATATTCTATCTCTGTGGATATTACAGATATTTAGAAACTGGAGCCATATGTTGTACTTTAAAAAACGTTACAATAATAAGATGTATATAATAATAATAATAATAATAATAGATCCATTGGAAGTTGGAACAGTTTATTTTATTTTTCTTTAATGTAAATTAACAGTTTTGGACATACCAGGTTCCCCCGACAGCAATGATAGCCTACCGTAAGTTAATATGGTAGGCCTTAGTTTCATGTCTCTGAATCAGTATCTTTCCTTTTTGTCATGTGACTTTTCCATCTCCAGTCCTCTCAGATCAGCACCTCTGAGCATCAGAACGTTTCCTCACAAAGTGATTCCAGCAGCAGCCCAAAGGTACTCCTCACAACTTTGGGATATTATTATACACGATTGATGTTTAACCAGTTGACCCCTAGAATCACTCTTCTGGTGGCAACATTTGCCAAAAACGAAAAAACGAAATTTGGTATAGAGGGGAATAAATACAGACCAATTACAGAGCCTATGTTGGTCAACTATCATTACCGGTAGGCTATACTTAAGTGTATAGAGGATTTAAGTGGTTAATTCTGTGTCATATCAGTATTAAAGGGAAACTAAAATGTAATGATATTCTCCACATTTTCTTGTTTGGTTTTTAGGTGTTTGGCTCAGTTGAGGAAGTGGATCAAATTGAGTCAGAGCCCAGGTCTGAGGAAGGCAAGGTATTGCCCTGTAGCCCAGTTAAGGAAAGCCCAAATGGCACTCCACAACCCCCCTCTTGCAACCCATCAAGCCCCGGTCATTCAGACCAAGACCAGCATCTGTGTACAGAAAACAGCTTTCATTTATCCAATTCAGCCACTGGATCTACAATCACTCAGCAGTCAGAGATCCCTGAACAAAGCTTTAATGAAGAACTTAAGGGGGTGCCACTGCCAGCAAGTGGCCATTTCACTCTCAGTCAATCAGGAAATGAAGATGTAAAACAGAAATTATCCCAGGACAATGTAAAGACAGAGGAGGAAGCCGTGGTCTCAGACAGTGGAATGACTACCAGATCGGAGGTTTCTGAAGTTCAAGAAAGATTGGAATCTGGTAATTCTGACAGAGAAGGTGAAACATCTCTGAGGACAGCTGAATTGGAAGTTTCTACAAAGGAGCCGGCCAGTGTATTAAATGAAGGTGACACAGACCTCCCCATAAAAGCAACACCAGATAACACCAATGTCCTGAGGCTAGAAACAGAGGTTCATAATGAATATTTCCAAGCGCCACTGCTTGGCCAAACATTAACTTTTAAAGCAGATGAGGACACAAATCTGGAATCGGAACCATTAAGTCTGACTACAACAAAGGAAGACAAACACCCTCAAACTGAGAAAGAGCCTGATATGTCAGAAAAAGTAAAGTCTGAAACAATTCCTCCACAAATAACTGATGTCTGTGTTACTGACACAGAAAGTAAGGAATCTGAAGCAAAAGCTTCTGAATTGGTTGAAACCTGGAAAGACAAACCCTCTGAAATTACATACGAGAAACCTGGTTCAAATTCACCTGTCAGACAAGTGCTGAATGCTCTCCAATCAGCATCAAGGGGAAGCATCTCCTTATCATCTCATTCTAAACTGTCCCCAGACACCGCAGACTCAGATGACTCGCCTTCTGCTTTGGAAATGGAGGACATTCCCACAGGCATTATGACCGAAGACAACAGAATGAGGCCTTTGGCAGGCCTCGCTTCCCCGTCTATAACCCTAGCCCTGAGACGGAAGGCTGGATCAGAGGAGTTTATCCTGGATCACCATCTGGACACAGGCTCCAATACCAGCCCTGAGGGTACAGACCTAGGTCTCTCTGAAGAAGAGCCGGAGATGGACAGTCTCCTCCCTCGACCAGAGTCTGTGGAGGTGGGAACAGAAGCTGAACCGGAAGAAGACTCTCATAATTCCTCTGGAGAGAGTACCTACTCTGTAAGCATTCAAAAAGGAAGACATTAAACATATATCTGTCGTTCACTTATAAATAGATTGATGATTTGTCTTTTTTTGTGTTTTAAAGCAAGAACAGTTGGACCAATATTTACTCAACTTACATCGGATTGATAAGGATGTCAGACGATGTGACAGAACATATTGCTATTTTACCCCTGCTAACCTGGAGAAGCTGCGTAACATCATGTGCAGGTGAATATGTATACGTTTACGATTTCATAGAAGGAAGCAGTTATTTGTGACTCGCCTGTAACACTATGATTCTTCCTTTTGTTTCAAGCCATTAGTGTAAAGAATTCTCTTTAATGTCTACAGTTACGTGTGGCAGCATCTGGAAATCGGTTATGTCCAGGGCATGTGTGATCTGCTGGCTCCTCTACTTGTTATTCTGGATGATGGTCAGTGATCAGACTAACATATTTGACTTGTTGCATGGCAATATGCAAATATTAACCTGGCCTCCTATTTTGGGAATGTCTTAATAGGTGAAGATTTAAAGCACTGCGTCACTACTTTTTTCAATGACCAAAATATAATTTTGTCCAATCTGTATGGTAGAGTATGTTGCTATACAATTGGTGCAGTTGTATTGGGTCTCCCTGTTCTTCTTTTGAGACAATTGATACCTGTGTCTAGACATAACCTTTGACAACATCCTGTTTCTGGTTTGACAAACCACCATTTCAGCACTTCTGCATAAAAGAATAGCCAATTAAAAAAAACAAAATAATCTTTATTAAATCATAGATCGGCTATTTTCTCTATGGCAAAGTATACCAGGATTAATGCTGTCTGTATGTTTTTTGTTGTGTATGTTTTCAGAGGTCATGGCATTTAGCTGTTTCACTGAGCTAATGAAGAGGATGAATCATAATTTTCCTCATGGAGGCGCTATGGACTCACACTTTGCCAATATGCGCTCCCTTATCCAGGTATGACAAACAGCCATGGGCTCCCAGGCATTAGTGGAAGAACATTTCATCACAAATAATGTCTTTGTATTCCTTGACAGATCCTGGATTCCGAGTTATTTGAACTGATGCAACAGAATGGAGACTATACCCACTTTTACTTCTGTTACCGCTGGTTTCTGCTGGATTTTAAAAGAGGTGATCATAAATGCAGAGAATATTTGTTGAATATGAATATTTCATTCAAGTTTATATCCTACCTACAAATTCCAATTCTGGGCATTTTATTGTTTCCCGTTAATTATGTTATCCACTGTAAAGAACACATGCTTGTAGCGTTGTCATAATTTGTGATATTCTTTTCTCTTGTTTTTTCCCAACAGAAATGGTCTATGATGATGTGTTTTCTGTGTGGGAGACCATTTGGGCAGCCAAACATAC
Source organism: Protomyctophum bolini (assembly GCF_963924005.1). Lineage (NCBI taxonomy): Eukaryota > Metazoa > Chordata > Actinopteri > Myctophiformes > Myctophidae > Protomyctophum > Protomyctophum bolini. Next base: position 17,619,136 of record NC_137883.1, on the reverse strand, counting down.
CTCCTCTGATCACTTTGTGCTCTTCATTGCTCTGGCACTGGTTGAGCTGTACAGAGACATCATCTTAGAGAACAACATGGACTTCACTGACATCATTAAGTTCTTCAATGGTAAGACTGTGGAGTAAGAAACAGTGAGACAGGAGATGTAGGTGCATCGAGGTAGTTTACTTATTTCCACATAGAATTATAACATTACAGTGTGATCAGCATCATAACAACAACGAACCACTTAACCCGGAAGCAGAAGTGCTACTCCTCCTATAACCCTCTAAGTCTAACCCTATTCTGCAAGGTGATTTTCATACCACACTGAAAGGAATGGAATCCAATTACTTCCTTGGCAATCAAACTAATGACATTGTGCTTTTATAGAATGGTCAGCAGTTATGTCAAGTCTACCGTGAGACATAGTCAATGGACTAAATGTCCATTTATTTCCCAAGTAACATAATAGTTGTGCTTGCTAAGTGCTAACAAGCTATTTATGAAGTAATTTTTTTTTTCCCTCCTCAGAAATGGCAGAACATCACAACGTCCCACAAGTTCTGATGATGGCTCGAGACTTGGTCCTGAAGGTGCAGACACTAATTGAAAACAAGTGATTCAAAATACAGCTTTTGCATTACCATTCATTCTGTATGGTACAATTGACAAAGATACTGCTGACACAACCACATGATATTAATGTATTCTAGAAGAAACTCAAATGAAGTAACTTCAAAGTACTGAAGACTTTATTGACATTAAAACTAATCAACTTTACATTATACAATATTGTAGAACATTGTGTTTCTAAAAGCTCGCTCCTATTTTCAGGTAATACAATTGTCAACGGTAAATTTAATTATAAGCATTATTGTTCACATAGTGAATGTGCCCCTGTAAAACTGCTTCAGGATGTTATTTGTTTTGCCTTAAAGTTTGCTATTTTTTCAGGGATACAACAATAACCAAATTACTTTGTGTATTGTAGTTGTACAAGCCTATTTTTGTTAGAATTATAAGTATCATGGTTTATGCATATATTATTGATGCCCTCTCAGACACATTGACAAAAATCTAAGCATTAAAAAAAAATAGTATGAGAATCACTGTATGTATTAGTGACACTGTCCTTGGCAGACATCTGGCCAACAAGTCCTCATGCCTGGCTTTTCTGATACTCCTGGAGAAAGGCCAGCTCAAGTATAATCACTGGTGCGATGCTTCAGACTGCAGCAGTCTGGTCACTGCAGCGATATATTGAAAATTCAGCTTCACCTGTTAGGTTTGCACTTAATTATCCGGGGAGCAAACAGACTATACACTGCAGCAGCATGCAGCAATTGGTTATTGCACAAACATGCACCTCTGAGACACCTTTAATGCTTTCAGGTAACCAATAGCGGAACGCTAGCCCTGCTTGGTGAGAACAGACTACAGCCCCTAACAATAAGTTAGGAAGTAGTTAGGCAAAAAAACTGTTTGAAGCAGACTTGAGCCACGAGAGGCACCGCCGTGCCGAACGTGGCGAAGTCCGCTACAGCCGATTTAGCGCCTCTCGAGTCACGTCCCGTAGATCAAATGTTCATAAAATATCGCTAGTCTTGCAGACCTTATTTAACCTGTCTGAGCTGAATTATCACTGTAAGAATTCCTTGTCAAACATTAGGTAACATTACTGTCATCTTTCTTTGACACTGACCAGGAGATTATCGTGAAAACAGTGAATGCTTTTTTAGTTATCTTTTTGGGGAATTTAAGCACAGTAGTTGGAGTAATTTTGTGGTCTATTGGTACAAAGGTTTGGGACATTTCTTGTATACTATAGAGCACTGTGGAGTACTTACTGACCGTTTGACAGCTGATGTCTTTTTTGGATTTGTGAGCCCGCCCTAGACCGTGCTTTGTTGTTGCTTCAACAAATCCTGATATATTCTAGTTGGACTGAAGCCTGTCTTTCTTTTTACTGCACAGTGGCCTCTAAAATGTTATCATTTTGAAGCCAATGCCAAAATGAGTTCCATAATCTGGTCACTCGTGGACATATCCCAGGCCTTCTTCAGTGACTCAGCAGGGAAGGGTCTATAGCATCCTATCACTTGCTCCCTCTCCAAGTAGTTTATCATGGTGTGGCTGGAATGGTCTTAAATACTTAATCCATATACTTCTTTGTACAAATCTTTGAGAATTTGGCCAAAATAGAGATGCCATGTTTACTGTAGTTAAATAACTTTTTAATTAAAGTTTTAAATTGTGATGTTATCAAACTTATCAGATAGTCTCCATTTTTACTTCATTCAGTCTGACCAGAAGCAGGGATAAAAGGTGAAGGATCAGGGGGGTTTGGGGTGAGGATAGAGGAGCTAATTTAACCCTGACATCCATGCAGGTCCTTGTACTTGTCTGCATCCCATTACGAATTACAATTAATTGTTTCCTGCATGGGTTGATTCCCCACACAACCTTGGAATTGTGCTATTGCCAGAAACAGAGCTTATACACCTTGATGGGCCATAGTATTACTCTCTCAAAGCTTTACAGACAGGCCTCTGATGCATGGGGGGCTTATTGGTGTTTTATGACACAAGTCAGTGCAGGCTTTGTGTTTGATATGGGCATTGCATTGAATCTTGAGGTGGATATACTATTACGGCTTGGTCTTTTGAATACATTGTGGTAGAAACACCAGCCACTAGTAATCAGAGGCTTTGCTTTCAAAGCATCAACATTATCAAGTGGGTTCCTATACAGCAAGGTAATGTAGTCTTTGTAATATATGGGTAGAGACGAGGCCGGTGTCATGGAATTAGAAGGTCTGAGCAAGACACTTAACCCTAACTGCTCCCTGGGCACTGTAATAATAGTGTCCACTGATCCTAATAGTTCTGTAATTTCTGCAAATGTACAGTGGGTACTAAATGATAATTATGTTTCAAAATATACCAAAATGTCCAAAAAAGCATTTAGAGGAACTATGTGTGTGAAGATATTGTCTTGGGTGGTCAGAATATAGCAAATATATATTTGGAAGACTTATATTTTGGTCAGTGGTTGTATATTTTGAAACATACATGTGAAATATATATTTTAGTATGGGATTTCACAGACTGGGAAGGTGCCAGTGCCACAAGGTCTGTATCAACCCTTCGTTTTGTTTAGATGGGACCATTTTACCGTAACAAAATATCCAGCATACATGTTAAGTTTGGTTCACCGTGGCATAAATTCCTGTGTTTTTGTATCAGTGCCTCTCTCTCCACATTATCTTCTGAAACCTGTTTGTGTATTGCTGATCGTGATGTATTTGTGGTCAACAGACGTAAGTATACACAATGTTAACACAAAAGAAAAACAAATTAATTGTAAAAATGAATAAGTTGTTACATATTTATGAAATTGCAATAGGAAATGCACACAGGCTTTATTTGATTATAAGGGACAGAACAGGTGAAAATGAGCCAATTGAAATAAATCAATTTTTATTTTTTCAATGTCTTCTAACTGTTATTAATTTACTGTGTATTAAACAATATATTTTGTAGTCCATGTGTTGTGTGGTTTTATGCATGCATACAGTCACACATGCCGTTTTATCGTTGCATTTCGTTTTGTAATGTTAAGGCCAAAAGCTAGAAGAAATGTGGGATTTAACATGGAAGCATTTAACAGCCCAAATAAATTCTACTCATCATTACCCCAAATAAATGTAATCTGTTTACATGCAGTGCCTACCACCTACCTGTACTGCATGGGAAAACATGCGACGAACAAGGCGGCAACAGAGCCATATACTGCATCTGCCTGTTCTTCCTTTTAAGAAACATGAGCAAAACAGTCTAAAACGGGGCAGCACACAATGCAGGAATGATGCAGAGAATACAGTGTCTATAGGTACCTATGCATTACCTGTTTTGTATTATTTTTGGAAAAATATAGATACTCCTATGGAAAGGCTTTATCATTTTACTCATATTGATTGACCCTATAAATAATTTAGTATAATGTAAGGTTTTGCCTACTCAAATGGTACCTCGTCAGATAATCCCCACATAGCCTACAACAACTTCCGTGAACCGACTTCACTGTAGTAGCCTTTTCATAAATTATATTTGTACTTAGGCTGTCTGGTTAAAGTTTATATAGTTAGAGATATTGTCCTGTTACCTTACCATTGTATGACATAGCCTACTGAAGACAATTCTTTTTTTTTCTATAATTTTTATCCCACAATTTGCAACCCATTATTTTTCACCCAGTGCCAATTATCTAATGTAATCCTGGGTGCTACAATTCCTCTGCCAACCTGGGGGGGGGGGGGGGGGGGGGGCAGCGGACTGACCTCATGCTTCCTTCTATGCATGAGGAGTCCAAGCCGCTTCTTTTCACCTGGCAGGGGGGAATTTCTCTGGCCGGACGTAGCGCGTGGAAGGAACACGTTATTCCGACCAGTTCCTGCCCCGGCTGGCCAGGGGGAGGTAGTTTTGAGACCAGGATTACTGCATGTTTTTTGTGAGGGTACCCTACCTACCCTATGGGACACGGGGAGAAGATTCAAACTCCACACAGAAAGGCCCTTTCGCCAACCCCGCCTCAGGTATGGGCATTGATGAGGAGGAGAGAACACGCCCCCAGCAGGAATCGAACCCAGGACCTTCTGTGAGGCGACAGCACTACAGACTGCCACTGTGCCCCCTGTTGAAGAGTGAAGACAATTCTTGATATTTGTTAGGTTATTTTTGTCCTTTACTCCATATTCAGGAAAGGTCTTGTCCCACTGGTGGCACCAGTATTGAGCCTCATTCTACCACAATAACAATGTCCAGTCTTGTTGTACTCAGTATCAGACAGCCTCTGCACAAATTATGGTTGCTTTAAGGCCAAACCGTGGACAAAACGTTTAAGGTAAACCACACCAATGCAACTCATTGAGTTGCATTGGTGTGGTACTGTGCTTGTCCTTGTCCCAACGACCCTTTGTTGTATTTTGGATTAAGATCCCAGGATGACCAGGAGAGGGCAGTAATCTCATCTGTTAACAACTGAAATCTTCCAACAAGACATTTACACAGTATGAATTAAAATGTCATAAAATTAAACTGTCATGTTCTTCCAGATATAAAGTTAATGAATAATACCGCTCCAGTCCAATGTCTACCCAGAAATACATGTTTTGGTTGTTGTGATGTCATGATAGTTATACACCAACTCCTCAAACGCCTCTGTAAAACAGTAAAAGTTCTTAATCATTACTGGATTCTTGACATGGCTGCATTTGTCTGTAACAGATGATTTCTCTGGTCTGAGGTCTGAGTGGATAAACCAGACACCACACCAGAGAGAAAAGGTCCTCTGTGGAACAAGTCTCTCAAGGTCGTTTCTGGCACAAAATCATATCAATTTGGGGGCCGTTGACTTGAAAATAGTTAAGTAGCCATCCTGACATTATGGACAGTTCAATGTAGGTCTGCGCAGTTAGCAGGCTTCCTCTAACAACACTCCATCTTGCTTGGCCAGGTTATTTATGATATGCATCCTTACTTTGTTCACTTCCTCTTTCAAGAGTTTTTCAGTTTGATAAAGCTCAAAGTGTCTTGAGCAGGTGCTTCCTCCTCACTCCTCGCTCAAGTGTTTCCTGAAGTAGAAACTCTCGAGCACTGCAGAGCAAAGAGTGTTGTGTCTAGCAGTATATGGTGGCCTCCAGACAAAATGCCCACAATTTTCACTTGACAGTATATTTACAAGCAGAAATACCAGAAGCAGGCACATCTAAACAAAAAAATCTGTTTGTTTAATTTGTTCTACACTGGAGTATGTTAATACCGAATATTATATCTTACCACTTTTTATAACATTGATGTCATGGCCTTGTAGAGCTACATGATAATGGCAAAATACATGATTACATTTTGATCACTTCATAACAAAACAGTACTATTCGGTGTCGTACAGAACATACAGAATATGCATTTTCACCACTATTCCGCCGAATAGTTTCGGTGGCCTAATATTCGGTGCATCCCTAATGTAGTTATGGACTTTTGACGGCTACTTTTAAACTCAAACACCATCACTCCTTCTCAAAAAAGAAATCTTGCAAAAGTTAATTTTCTTCCATAATATAACTCTAATAACTTTAATATATTCTAGATTCATTGTGCATAAAGTTTAATATTTAAAACCTTGTTGACTCTGGACTTGATACAACACCAGCCGATGACATGGCACCCAAAATGTAGATTATATGGATTTGGCACCTGCCCAAAGAGCCAAAAGGTGTACCCATTGATGCCTGGTGCTACCTATACGTTGTTCTACCCTTGATGCCGGCGCACGCTGTCTCATCAGCTATTGCAATACATGTAGCAAAAAAAATGATTAATCAAAATTTGAAGGTTTTCAGATACCTTAGGTCAGGCCCTAGAAGGCGTTCCCAGATTCGGCCTCAGGCATCATTGGGTTAACTGACCAGCCAACTGGCCTGACCTGAAACCCACAAAGAATCTAGGTTGTATTGTCAAGAGGAAGGTGTGAGACATACAGTAACTCAACAATACAATATGAGCTTATGGCTGTTAACAGGGAAAACCTGTGCTTCCATAACACCTCAACAGTGCCTAGGTTGATCACCTCCATGCCACACCCCATTGATGAAATAATTTGTTCAACAGTAGTCAAGACCAAGTATGGACTGTATATATTATACTTTTCAGATGGCCAGGCCACCATTTCTGGATTCATATTTCTAATATTTTGAGATTAGATAGATTTTCACTTTATGAATCGAGAATATAATAAAGTTTAACTTTTTGAATTGGATGCCTGAAGGTCAGTAGACCGAAAGCTTGCAAAATTAAATACTTTGTGAGCCGATCTGAGTGTGCGGAGCTTCCCTTTATTATTTTTTTAAATTATATTAAAGAAAATTAACCTTTGCACGATATTCAAAAATGTTAAGAGCTCTGTACACGCACATAACAGTATTAAAATCGTATTCTGCAATGTTTACATCCAGTCTGCCACTAAACCACTTTGTGTGATATAGTGGCCACTTATATACTGTATAGAGTAACTGCTGTTAAATGCAAGTGGAATTTTAGGTTTTCTATTTTTGCAACAGTCTATTTGCAGTCATTTTATTGTGGCTCTTTTGAGGTTATATTTACAGGTTACAGCCTGCAACATTGTGCTGTATGTGCAAGACAAAAGCCATGAACCTTGAAAAAAAACATGCACGTCGTAACATTTTCCTGACATCTTTTCTACATAAATTACTGAGATACTGAGAGCAGAGTGCAAGGCCATAGGGTTAATGAACTTAATTCATAACCACAGCAGCTGCTTTGACTCGACAAGTTGTGAACCACAACTAAGAATGTTTAACCTAAAAACCCAAACCTTGGAGATGTCACACCAAAGCTGGAGGGAAGAAAATACATACATTATGCTAATATTGAGTTAACATGCATGATTTGTTCTTTTTCCTGTCTCTCTCTCTCTCACACACACACACACACACACACACACACGTTTGTTAAAGGCGGAGATTAGGCCGGGTTAATCAAATTTCAGGTCGAGGGGGAATGGCCTTCGTTTCCATGGAAACATCACATGCTTTGCGCATGAGCTGTCGCCATCACAGCCCGCAGCGATGCTATTTTCTCTGACAGCACCTGGTGACAGCAGCAATGTATGGACAGGTCTAGACTTGAGTTCAGCCTTATGACTGAGCCTTGTAGTAGGTCTGCTATTTTCAGCGTGCAACACCATCGTGCGACGGAGCATACATTAGTGCATGCTCAGTTAGAAAGTCTGAAAGACTTGCATCTGCGATTTTATCACACCTCACTGGCACAATAAATGGTGCATAATAATTAAACAATGCATCAAATGTACATTGTTCCCTAAGAATCCAAAACCTCCCCCCACGAAAAATGTGAGGTTTCCTTATTGGTACTACGGTTTGAGAATTGGAACCAAAAACGATGTATTAATTCCAGTTGAATAAATCTGACCTACCTAGTTAAGCCAACATTCCTGACCACCACATTATTTTATTTAAACGTTTACTACAAATTTAACATTTTGCCATAACAGGCATGCAAATCTAAGTTTACACAGGGGACTCATAGGACCACAATGGAATAAAGTTTCCCGTTTTAATGGGTTAAATCAAATCATAACTAGGGCCAGATGAAGTAGAGTAAAATTTCGTTTCATTTATTTCAAAAAAAGGCGAAGAAATGAACAGAAAACATTTAATCATACAGTTTGATGAAATTAACATAAGACAAATGATGACACTCAGTTATTATGTCACTATTCTAACAGCAACACAGCCAGACATAAAAAAAGGAAGTATTATTGTGTAGCTCCTTCTGGCTCAATTACAAAAAAGGCCTCACCATAATTTTAAATAGCACTTTGACACAAACTGAGGATTCTGTTATGCATTTAACATTTCAAGTTGCAGAATCACAATTACCGGTAGTTCAATGGCTGCAGAAGTGTATATTTTTACTATTTTTTTTACTCATTTCATAATAATAGAGGCCAATCGACGAGCAGTTATCATTTCTTTAAAGAAAATGTCATCGGTTATACTAACTAAATGTTTTGACATTTGTCTTGATAAATGCATAATAGTGCATCTTGAACTTACCATGGAAGTGACTCAAAAATCCTAACCTTTAAGGCGTAGAAATGGGTGGGAGGAAATCCTAATCATGGAATGTAAATCACAAGCAAAGGGCGGGAATTGGTGTAACATAGGGGAGGCCTGGGATGAAGTCAAATTAAAAAATAAAAGTAGAATATCATTACAAAAATGCAACTCCTTCACTGCCCATATATTGTTTCTACCGGTAGTGGCGTGGGGGTGGGCTATGCTGTCTCCTGGAGGGTGGACTATGGCGGGACATACGTGGTGGTGGCGATTGGTAGCGCTGAGGGGGGGACCCTCTGCTCTGGTAGGGCGGTGGAGATCTTTCATAACGCCCTCTAGATCTGGAACGGGAACGTGAACGATTAAAGCTGGGAGTAACTCTCTCTTCATAGACACGGATGTATGCCGTTTCACCCTGCAAGGAGTTGACAAGAGAAATCATCAATTGTTACTACTAGGACACTACATATGAAATGAATAGGAGTAAGAATGATGTGCAAGACGTGTACTCACTTGATGAGAACGGAACTCAGTCCGGTCCAGTCTACGCAGAGCATAATCCATGTCTTCCCTACGAAGGAATTCCACAACGCCTTCACCATCTCGCTGCACATCCGCAAAGCACACGTCACCAGCTTCACGCATGTGGTCCTTGAGATCTTGCCAGCTCCCAGTTGGAGGTAATCCTGGAAGTTAATGTGACAAGACAAAATGGCAGCCCGGTGAAAAAGACAAAACCTTGCATTGTGTGAAGACACGAATAAGGCTACGACTATAAATACAGCATATGTAAATAACATACTGGTATATAAAGAATCGTAGTACTCAGAGAATAGCCTTCAATAGACTATAAACTTAAAGGAATGGTATAAAGGGTCAAAATACAAAACTTTAATAATTTGCCTTATATAAGCAATGCTATTCTTAAATTCATAAATATGGGTGATGCAGGCCATACAAGTCCTTAAAAACATTGACAAAAAACACACCTACCAGTCACTATGGCCGGTGTTTGATGTTATGAAGCCAACATGACCAGTGAGTTTAGCGATTGTTTTTTTTCTTTCATGACTTAAGCAGCTGACTCGCCGTCATCCACTTAGTCCCCTTGACATCCAGTCCGCCATGAGAGAGAAAACAAAAAAAAAACGGTCTACAACTCATAACGTCCACCTACCAGTCACTATGACTCGGAATTCAGATCTTCGAGTTGGGGGTCCAAACCTTCCCCTAGGCCCTCCAGGCCCCCCTCCTCTTTCTCCTCCTCCTCCTCCTCCTCCTCCTCCTCTTCCCCCTTCCATAGGACTGCCAAATTTAGCACCAGAGGAGCGAGGGTATTCCACACGTAGCTTGGAATCCCCATATCCATATCCGTTCCTTCCATAGACGGCATCATCAGCATCCCTAAGAGAAGAGAGCACAGAACTCCTTACAGTACTCCTGTCTGACTAACTAAAGGACATACACGTCGAAAATCCTTCTCCATCCAATTCCCTGATGCCAGCTCACGGAGACGTTATTAAAGCCTAAGCGTAATCCCCATATCCATCCCTGTTCCTTCCTTCCATAGAGAGCACCGTCATCATCCCTAGGACAGAACTCCTTACAGTACACCTGTCTGACTAAAGGAAAAGCGTTTTCCATCCAATCCCTGCTGCCAGCTCCTGGAGACGTTATTAAAGCCTAGGAGTTAGATGTATCCAACAAGAGGAATGAGATTTTTTTTAACGTTCCCAAGATTATCCCAGAAACTCACCGTGGGTCTTCAAAGCGGACGAAGGCAAACGGAATAGTGCCTCTATTGTTCTTCAATTCGATGTCCCGTATTTTTCCATATTTGAAGAAGAGGTCTTCTATGTCTCTCTCCGCGACATCCATTGGAAGATTCCCCACATAGATCCGTCCATCCGCCATGGTGGTGAAATAACAGGCTCTGCTAACACAGAATGGAGGTACTGCAGGCTTTAAGCTCACTTCTGGTTCACAAATAGATGTAGTGGTCCTTATCCTAATCCAATATTTTTGTCCATCCGGATCCAACTCCTTAATTTAGACAAAAACAAAAAGTTTTAACCAGGGTTGCAGCCGTAGTAAATTATGAGTTCAGACAATCAGCACAGAACACAGGACCTTGGATCCAAGCCTGAAATCTTTAAAAACACAGGGTAATGAATGCCGGACATCCTTAACAGTGGTTAAAGCATTCTGTTCGCTGAGCTTTAAAAAAAGGGGGCAAAGGGTGGAAAGGAACAGAGCAATTGTACACAAAATAAGCTTTGTTTTTTTGGAGGACAAGCATTTTTTTCCCCACTTTAGACTTTATGCCAATTCTGCATGTATTTTCGTTCCTAGTTCCTGCCTGGGTGGGTATAGTCAAGTGAAGTCAAGCAACACCAAGGCCACTTCTTTTCACCAGATAGTGAGGACTGAAGAGTTTCCTAGTTCCACACCACACTGAATGGATGCCATGACAAAACCTATGAATTGCTGGTGCAGATGGCATTTCCCGCTCAGCTTCTGTCCTAGCCTCGTTACCCAGGCTTTTATTTTCATTTGCATTCGTCTCAAAAAGAAAAGCCTGGGGAAACCCACCATCTGGCATAGGAAGTGGGAGTCAACTTGTATTTCGCTAACCAATAACAGTGCAGATGGGCGTCGCTCCAAATTTGGTGATGTGATGTCAGAGTTTTCCGCTGTTTTCTACCGGGGAGGGGAGGGCGAGCACTCATATCGGTGAACCAATAGGATCCACCGGCTGTTCTTCCCAGCATACGCCCCTCTAGATCAGAAATCACACAGGCTGGGGTAGGCTACTTCTGTCCAGAACCCGGCCGAATGTATCCAGAGGCTTAGAACTCCTTAACTCCGGCATTGGGTTAGGAACTTGACCCCTGTGTTACCTGAGCACCCAACATTATTCGTTTTAAAATGACAATGCATGCATGCATTAAATAGGCACACTGCATCATTCACTTGTCCCCCTTTAACATATACACAAAGTACAGATTTAAAGCAGCTAAGCTATAAGTAATTCAAAGATTTTCTTAGCTTTGTACAGCTTTTCTGGCAAATGACTAACCAATCAGGAAGTGGACAGTCAAATTCAATGCATTGTTCCTCATCTTTGAAGGCAGATTGCGGCCCCTAAAGGCTAGGGCAAGGCGAGAGCCTAGTATGGAGATTCAACACACTGCGTTATGTACTACAGCAAACAACCTTTACAATAGTTTCCTTAGGTTCAAGATTCATTCAACTTGTAATATAAGCATTGAAATATGCTATTGCCGTTTGTATTCTTTTTGGAAAAATATAAAAAGATACTCCTATGGAAAGGCTATCACTCCTATGGAAAGGCTATTTGTACTTGGGCCGTCTGCTGTCGAAAGTTTATAGTTTATACCCATTGCTGGCTGTCTGAATACAAAAACACAGCACTAAAATGTTGATATATTACTTATAGCTGCTATAAAACCTGTTGCTATGGAATTGATCATGCCACCCAAGAGGGGCTATAACACGCTAAATGTCGGTAAGGTCGTTGGTATTACCACTTCCTTATTGTGCACACTATGCCAACTATTAAGCTATATTAATTACACATACCACTTGGTAGCATAATGTAGGACGGCATGTAAAATGCCAGACGTGCAAAGATGGCCGTAGTGGACATGCAATGCACCAGGAGACAAGTGTTTAATGAGGAAGTTACTTGATTATAAACAGTCTGGCCCATGCCATGGTACATGTCAAGTCAATGTCTACTTACAGGTTCACATCTCGTCGCAGGCTTGTGGACGTTGTGCAATCGGAATGTAACGTTAGTGTGTACGGGTCAAAGGTTTGAATTGATTTAGCTAACCCGGATTAGCTGTGTTAGCTACGAATCTAGAGCCTCTACTAGGCCTCGTAGCTAGCTGCAGATAACTGAAGACTCAGCTGCCATAGCCAGCCAGCGCTTCATTTTATTTAACATACTTTAAGTCCAACAAATATTAAAACAAACGTTTCAACTAAATTAAACGTCGGCTCAAAAACACCGTATTCTACCATTCTACAACAACGCCGACTCTCTAAATCTCTTTGTTGATAATGTATCGAGCTAACTCGGCTAACAAGCAAGCGGCACTTTACGTAACGCGCCATTATTAACTGGAATAACCGCACATGTATTAAATATATATTTGTACAGCGGGAGAAGAAGGCAATGAACAATAAGCACAAAAAAATGCGACAACATATCGTAGGATTCAAGTTACCTTTTCACGTAAGTAGATAGTTTGTACGAGGCAGTGTCAGTACTTCACACGCCGTACCCTTGCCCCCTTCCGCGTTAGTAGTTATCGTTGTACCGTACGACTAGTACTACTAATAGTACTGATCTACAACTCGTACAAGCCCACAACACGTAACGGATGCGATGAGTTGTGTGGGCTTGTAGATCGGCTATTTTGATTTTCACCTCGCGACACCGTCGTACGACGAAGCGTGCAATAAATCAGGCTCCTCCTCCCGTCTTCTCTGGTTCTCATTTCCGTCCTACAGGCGAGGCGTTGCACTGAAAAGTCCAACACTGCCCTCCACAGGTGAGATCAAGAAAGCAATGAATGACTGACTGACTGACTGACTGACTGACTGAATCAATCATCCAATCAATCAATATAGCCTAAGATTTAGTTAGACTAGATGTATTTATCGATTCTGACATTTTCAATCTACGGTATCATGCCCCATGGTCCTGAGGCTGAGCGCAGAACCCGCTGCCTCCGTACTTATACTCTGAACATGTACAAATGCAAAATCTAAACTTTAGGCCAGTTCCGAATTGCAGCCACGGAGCTACCTGACCTCTAGGTGTTCTTTTAGAAATTCCTTATGGCTGTTGGTAGGGCATGGCATTCCACATTTTGTTGTTATACCAGGAGAACAAATTGAAACCCTTGTTCGTGCCAAATCATGGGTATGATTGAGGTGTAGTAGACCAGGCCCATTGCAAGTCTTCTACCCTGAGCCATCCTACTTTAATAAAAATGAGCAGGGGTTAAGTGGGTTCTAGATGGAAGGCCAAGCAGTAGCCTGACTAGTTTGTTTTGGGATGTCTGAAGCCTAGTTTTTAAGGCCTTTGAAGTGGTGTGGTACCATGAGGTGTATGCATATACTATACAATATATGATACTGTATAGTCAGAGTGACATTGGATGATGGATGGATTGCAAGAGTCCTCCTCAATGTATTCTTACTGACCAGTGAGGAGATCCTTAAAATAAAGTTGGCAACTTGGCAAGAACTTTACAGATTGCACAGATTGTTTTATAGAACCTGCCTCATTCATTCATTCATTCATTCATTCATTCATTCATTCATTCATTCATTCATTCATTCATTCATTCATTCATTCATTTATTTATTACCAGTTTCTGCCTAACGACTAAGTATTTGGCAGCTCTCAATAAGCACATGAAGTATACATTTCTGCCCCATTCCTTTTTTTCTTTTAAAATTATTCAACTTCTGTTTCAGATAGTCGCCATGGCAGTGGCATGTACACAGAATATTAAAGTCTCCAGACTTTTTGGTCTTTTTTTAAGTGTCCAGTTTGAAAGCACACATCTCCTTGAACAATATCGGTCAGCCATGCTAGACTGGCAGTGGAACTAGAAGGATGAACAAATATATTATTATATATATAAAATATATAAAAATATTTCTTGCTTCTCCTTCAGGTCAGTTCTCTCCTGAAAGGTGCTATGAAGCAGACTCTCCACTAAATATCCTCCAACAGAAGTCATGAAAGCATTCCTAGCAGTTGGGAAAGATATCCAATATCTGCAATTGTAAGCAGACCCCCTGCATGGAGTGAAGTCATGGGTGAGTAGAGACTACAGTTTCACAGACATTTCCAGTTTCACAGACATTTCCGGTTTCACAGGATCGTACACTTTTCCCATAGGTGAGAAATGAATCCACAGCCAATGTCTTGTCTTAATGTGGCAAATGAAAATAAAATGGTTACCATTTACCACATGGAATATACTGCAGATTACATTGAGGTTAACCACTCTAGTACGCTTGAGTCGTTTTATAACTGTTTTCGAATGCATTGTATTTATTACTCAATGACACTACAAATGAGTTTAACTTCTCAGTGTAAATTTGAGAATTAATACGTCTTGAATTAATTAATTCATGCTCTGTAGTGTGTGTGTGCGCGCACGCACGCACGCACGCACGCACGCACGCACGCACGCACGCACGCACGCACACACACACACACACACACACACACACACACACACGCACACGCACACGCACACGCACACGCACACGCACGCGCGCACACACACACACACACACACACACACACACACACACACACACACACACACATTATCGAGATAAGTGCATTGTGCATTGTTTTATTACCTTTATAATAATGAGATTATCGCATTGGGTTTTGTGCACACCTGTGCAGCTGTTTTCTCAAGACTTATTAGTTGAGGGGATCAACTCATTGATGTGTTAGAGACCAAAAGGACACAAATGGCCTTTTTGTTGGTCAATTGGAATTTCTATCGAGCTTCTTCCAGTTTTCATCACAGCCAATGAGAGGTAACTTTGGTCAGTGTGTGTATAGTGTACCCAGGCTAGGGGTTGGTTTTCAGCCTGCATTGAAAACATACCTGCACTGTGATGCTCCTGATGCAGCTGTCTCTACCTCGCAACAGGTAAATCAAACAACTAACTTCTTTTGAACAACTGCTTTGAATATTTTTTCAGTTCGTTGAGTTCACAAAGATGTGACTGTGAATTTTGAAAACTAATTTCAGTTTACGTAAATGTGGCTGATTTCTATATTATTTTAAACAATTAAACAATACAAACGAATCGATATACTGTAGATTACAGGATGACCCCTGGTTTCTTAACCCATTTTGGGCGGGAACCCATTTTGGTGTTAGCATCATGTTATGCTTTAGCTATTGAAAAATAGCAGATCTACAAGCTCATAGCGCGCCACTCGATCTTGTAGGTCTGCTATTTTTGAAAATTCGAAGAGCGACTGACATAGAAGACATTTTTAGAATCTGATCTCAGGTCAGCACCAAGGAGCAGCACTGCCTCTAGGGCTGCTACCAGGCCGGAACTTTTCATAGTATTGTCTGTTGAAATTGAAGAACCATAAACATGTTTGCTATGTAAACATATAGGGCTCTTTGGTTTGAAAAAACTGAGGCAGCATTTTCATGCTTATCAGTTATTTGCATTATTTTCCATGACACTTTATAATACCTAGCTATGTTTATCATAGCTTAATCCTTAACTTGCAACACTTTTAGTTGGAATAATTTTAAAGGTCCAACTCCAAATACATTTGTAGCCCAATCAACAGAATAACAAACAGAAATTTGGATATTTCCATTCTTGTCACTGACTGCAGCTCTTGGTATAAGGATTAACAATGAACTAAACAAGAAAGATGAGACAAAGATGAGTTTTAAGCTGTATTTTGCCTGGTGCCTGCAATACGATTGTTTAGTTACATTGGTAATAGTCTATGTAAACATTAGCATACAATGTATCTGTGTGAGTATAACCATATATATGATCCAAAACATTCCAAATTGAGACGTCAAATAATAGTATGATAGACTTTCTCAAGACCTGCATTTTACGCCATTGTGTCAATGTTTCTCACTACAGTGAGTGCAACAGAGTTACATTATATAACAGTGGAATAATTTTAGCTATACGATTTTGTGTAAATAACTCATTGCATGTCAGCCTACTGGTCAAGTTAATTTGTCCTTTTCAGGTACCTTTTTATAACCATGTTTGGAATGAGTGGGAGGAAGCCCAAGTCACTGATCCGAGGGGTGGTTCTCTGGATTGTATTGACTGGCATCATGCTGGTACTGTACTGCCTATCTAGCCCAACCCAAGTCAACATGCAAGAGTAGGTACATTAAGGAAGAAATAAAGATTTTGACAAGGCAAAATCAAGCAGATTTTTATTGACATGTATATTTATCCTTTGAATTTATATACTTTGTTCACAGGGGCTCAATTGCTCCCTCGTGTGTGCTAAGCATGACAAAAGCATTGCAGAAGAATTTGACCATCCCACTGCAGAGCGCAAACATCCAGTCAGAAGAGTGCCATCCCAAAGTGAACATCATGTTCATGAAGACGCATAAGACTGCTAGCAGCACATTACTCAATATCCTCCTCCGCTTTGGAGAGAGACACAAGTTAAAGTTTGCCTTCCCTGATGGTCGCAATGACTTCTTTTACCCATCTCCATTCCTCTGTTCTCAGGTCAAGGACTACCAGCCTGGGCAGTGTTTCAATATTGTTTGTAACCACATGCGCTTTGATGCTCACGAGGTGGCCAAGCTTCTGCCTGCGGATGCTGTGTACATTACCATCTTACGTGACCCAGCTGAACTCTTTGACTCATCATTCCATTACTATCGCAGAGCAATCCCCCTCACATGGAGGATCCGTGGAGATGACAAACTGGCAGAGTTTCTGCACAGCCCTTGGGCCTTCTACACCCCAGATGGCTACAATTCATTCTACCTGAGGAATCTGCTCCTTTTTGATTTGGGATTTGATAATAACATGGAGGAAGATGACCCTAATGTTCTGAGAGTTATTCATACTCTGTCCAAACGTTTTCATCTGGTCCTAATAGCAGAATATTTCGAAGAGTCTCTAATCCTGCTCAAGGACACTCTCTGCTGGACTATGGAGGACCTGTTGTTTTTCAAACTCAATGCCCGCAAGGCTTCATCTATGTCTCGACTGACCCCTGAGTTGAGAGCTAAAGCTTTGGAGTGGAATGGGGCTGATTGGAGACTCTATCAACATTTTAATATCACATTCTGGAACAGAGTGGAAGCATATGGCAAACAAAGAATGGAGAAGGAGGTTGATGAGCTGAAGAGATGGAATGCTAAGATGATGGCCATCTGTGTTGAGGGTGAGGGTGCAGTTGAAGCCTGCATGATTCAGGATAAAAGTTTGCTGCCCTGGCAGCCATTTGGAGAATCTTCTATCTTGGGATACAATATGAGAAAAGATGTCGACCCCAATTATAGGACACTCTGTAAAAAAATGCTCACACCTGAAATACAGTACTTAGCAGATCTAGGAGTCAACCTTTGGCTCACAACATTATGGGGCTGGCTAAAAAATGCCATTAGTTGAATACAGGGCCTTACTGTCATTAATAAATGTGGAACAGGATTGGAAGGAAATATTTCAGAGTAATGTCTAGTGTGTGTGTGTGTGTGTGTGTGTGTGTGTGTGTGTGTGTGTGTGTGTGTGTGTGTGTGTGTGTGTGTGTGTGTGTGTGTGTGTGTGTGTGTGTGTGTGTGTGTGTGTGCGAGAGAGAGAGAGAGAGAGAGAGAGAGAGAGAGAGCTCAGGTTAGCCCGGCACAGTGCCGCTAGACAGGCAGTGGTAACCTGTGAAGCTATACAATATAAATACAATGGATTAAAGTGGGCTAACTCATCCTTCAATATGAATAAATAAATAACTGTTAAAAAGTCTATCTTATTGTATTATACTGTATTTATATAATGTATTTTATTCTCCTTGTCAGAGCAGTATGGGTGTTCAGGACTGAACTAAGTATGCACCCCACCAGTAAGACGCCCTGAGGGCGAGTAGCGACCTCGACCCTTGCGTGCACGCATCTGCAAGGGTGATGGCTGACTGCTGGGCGAGCGCTGCCGCTATAGGGGGGGTCAGATCAACATATGGAATGAATTCTGTACTGGCCATATGGAGCGTGTATTGAGTGTACAGGGTTTGATTTGGAATGTCAGAACAGGTCAGCTCCATATAGAGATCTAACGGTGGCAGCGGGGGAAGTGTCTTGAGTGTACAGGGTTGATGAGGTCAGATGAACATATGGAATGAATTCTGTATTGGCCATATATGGAGAGTGTCACGAGGCGTGACGGACTGACTGACAGGTTTGGCATGACAGACTGACTGACTGACTTTTTCAGATTTATTATCACCAGCCCAGTTACGGCCAAGTTAGGGCCCAGGTAGGGCCTTCGTCCTGTTGAGAACTCTCGCCGGCTCACTTTCGCCGGCTGCCAGGCCAGCTAATAACATTGGGGCGTGCCCGTCTAGAGTTTGAATGGACAGGTATCTGTCAAAAGGAGACATCGAAGAGGGTGGGGTCAGCTCTATATATGGAGATCTAAGGGTTTGAGATCAGATGTAGAGTTGCTGGCCGGCTTGCAGATCTAGGTGATGATCCCGTCTTCTCCATATATGGCTATCTAGGGTTTGATTAGGTCAGTGTCGTAATCTTGATATATGGATATATTGCTCTTATTCGTGTTTACGTAACGTTACCTACTGTACCGCGAGTGCTATCCATGGGACTGAATTCTACCTTTACCAATGCAACCAGTGGTTCTCAAACATTTTCGTCAATTGGACCCCCAAATTGACATCGATTTGACCCCGGACTGCCATCTGAAAACCCATAAAAGATTTGTTTTTCTTCTTCCAAAAATGGCCTTGTTTTGATTAATTGAATTGATTATTTTCTAATTTCTAAATTTGCATGAATAAAATAAAAAGTAATAAAAAATAAATAGCATAAAAAAACGTTTTTTTTTACAGGAGTAAACACTTTCCCCCAGGTGTTACTGTTTATATATTTCCCTATAGTCATGTTGCTAAACTATTAAAACCATATCAGGGATGGCTATGACTTCACTGCCATCTTGTGGCTGAATTTGATCCAACTTTGTTTCATGCACGCCAGTTGGACAGGTCACAGGTGTAGTGATAGCAAATGTGTATAATATTTTCTTTAAATCAATAACAGAATAGGTTAATGTATTTACATCTCTATACGTTTCCTTGCTTTTCACGGATTGTATCAATTCCTAACACACTGCCCTGCACTTTGGCTTTGTTGGGCAGCACAGTATGCTTGCCGATCTAGCCAACAAGCAATCTGCAAGTATAACCCAGAAATCTTTTTGTCAGTAATATCTTTTGTAGATCACAGCAATAGATATATTAGATTGTGTATATATATATATATATATATATATATATATATATATATACACACACAATATCCACCCTTATTGCAATGAACTAAAATCAGTGTGCTATAATACTACCGTGTATTGCAAATGTCAAACAAAAACATAAATAGCAAGAAAAGGATAAATTGCAATGAAATATGTTAGGTATTATTGTAGTTGCACTGAACTCTGTAATGCATCTTACTGTTACTGAGTCCCCCAGGGGCCAGGGCTCTATACTTGGTCTGGTCAAATTGTCATAATCTACAAGCTCACAGTGTGTGATGTATTGTAAGCTTGTATCTGCTTGTTTCTCAGAATCATCCAAGCTTTTTAAGTTGTTGTAAAAAAATACAAAAGCGTTTGAAATTTGAGCCTTTAATTCAAAGGAAATGGACTGGAAGGTTCAGAGGAGTTGTGAGCCAGTGAGAATGAACTAATGGCCCATCACTTTGGACTCCAGGTGCAGCTTGTGTAACAGTGCAGGAGGGAGTTAGAAAAACACAGTAGTTTAAACAATGCTGACGTGCCACGGATACATTTGTAACTCGAGCGTGGAACATGTTTGTGTGTATAGCCTGTACTACTGTACCATCTGCTGCTAAGACACAGCTTGACTGTTCATTGTTGCAATGGGGAATATGAAATGTCTGACAAACACAAGATTGTGAGACACACTCATGTGGTGGCCAACTCCACCTACAACATTTTGTTCTTAGGCATGTCAGTTCGCTATATCCATAAGCCCTATAGCCTATGTTATTTTTCACAAATCTAATACAACAAATAAACGTATAATGACGCCACAGAATAGGGATGGCAGGTTGAACATGGTTAAAACCTACTGAAATAATAAATCATTTTTATGTCCCTGTCTACTATTACATGGATGACACCAGTATGCATTTCTTGAATACAGTTGGTTTCCGTTTAAGACACAATGTCCTCAAGTACTACATAGTTTAGATTTAGACAATGCTGCTTAATGTTTTATAATACAGTGTGAGGTTGGATAATGTATCACTCATTCACACTGGCAATGAATATGTGCTGGTATGATAGCACAATAAGTTGTAGTCTACATGACTGACATAAGAATAGTCATATTTTGTTGAGTCAATGATAGCTGCCAATAATTGGTACACATACTTTTGTTAAAAAGGCCATTTGTTTCAAGACAGTAAGTAAGTGTATATTGATTGTAATAGACTTCTTTCAAAAGGCTGGATGATTCTTCTAGCATCAATTAAAGATTCACCATATGATAACTGTTTAATAATAATAATAATGATACGTTTCTGAGAATTCAACACATGAGTTTGCTTTTTTAACCCGCCCATTACATAACTATCTCTACCAACTGTGAGTGAGGCCTTGAATTATTATTATTATTAACTGAGAGTGAGGCCTTGCAAGCCAAAAACACACATTCCATAACTAGGGGCTAGACAGGCAGAGGCTTTGGATATAAGCTGAGCCGTTGTTTACATTTCCTTTACATACTGTACTTGGCCTAGAGTGAAGGAGGATTCTAGTGTGTGAAGTGCATTAAGCTGAGACATTTCACAGTCTAAGAGGCCTTATGTGCAGCATGACTGTGATAAAACCTTGCTGTCCTCTGTAACTCACAATAAGATAAGAAGCTTTCATTTACATAAAAAAAAGGTTTATATTTGTCACACAATATATACAGTACATTCCTTGATGACAAAGTACGTCATTTACAACTAGAAAAAGTGACCTTCTGGGCACAGGTCTCCACCAGGAGGATAGGAGTGTGTGTGATGTTCGGCAAAATGTTTAGGAGTAATATACATGACTACAGAGATCATGTGTATGGATTTGCAAAACAATGTGTTTTGCAGAAATCTGCCTCATGGTGGCGCGGAGCCTCTAGGGATTGCGCATACAAGTTGTATACAGATGATGCAGTTATAGGTAAAAACAGGAATTGCCCTGTTATAGCGCCACCGTGAGGCTGTTTTGGGAAAAAAGTGGCATGTCTTCCTCGGTCTAGTGGAAATGTGCGTGTAGAATTTCACGGAAATTACACACTGTTTTTGTGATTTGTGGCATTTTGTTCTAAACGGACCAATCATGTGAGCTTTGGAAGCCAATCTTAGCCAATCAGGATGGAAGATGGGAAATGGTGCAGATCCATGTTGATCACATGACTATGGAGATAGTGTGTGTACCAAATTGTGTGATGTATGGTTAAATTGTAATCTACAGAAATGTGTTTTGCCTAAATCGGCCTCATGGTGGCGCTATAACAGGCCATTGAAGAATATTTGGTACATAGGTTGGCATCCAGGGAGTGTGTGTGCAAAGTTTGGCATGGATCGGGCCAACGGTGCCGCAGATTAGCTGGTAACAGACGGACAGAAGGACGGACACACACACACACACACACACACGGACACACGGACGGAGTGCAAAACATACTCTCTCCCCATGACTTCGGCCTGGTGGACACAATAAAACTTCTTCTACACAATAACACAAATGTAAAATATTTTACAGAAGCTTTTAAATAAGCTGACAAAACTGAGACACTGACACAATAATGATTGAACAATCTAAATGTACAGTACAACATTCTGTTAATTGTGTAACAAAATTGTTCCAAGTTTAAACTAATAATAATAAAGCAAAGTAATTACAAGGCACTTTCAGTTTGCATTGGTTAAGTTAGCAGCTCCATTACAGCAATTCCATTTTAGACATAAACATGTAATAAATGCAATTTCTTCAAGAAATGTCACACTTTCGTTGCACAAGGTTATTCTGTTATCTGTTTTTCAATCGTTTCTTTTAAGAGACCCAAAAGACAAAACTTAAACTAAAAGCACTGTACACAGCAAAATGAAATGTGGTGGAATGTTTTACATGAAGTAGACAAGAGTATGGTCATGTAGACAGAGTATGGTCATGGTAGCCAATCAGTAGACAGAGTATGGACATGGTTGCGAACGCAGTGAGCACTTACTATGAGACCTAGCAGATCATGTCTGTGTGTGTGTCTGTCTGTCCGTGTGTCGTCCCGCTATCCAAATATGGAGTGTGTTGCATCAGCAATCACTCAGCTCCATATATGGGCACAAAAGGGGCCAGGTACCCCAGCTCCATATATGGGCACAAAAGGGGCCAGTGATTTTGTTTGTTGTGGACCTGGCCCCTTTTGTGCCCATATATGGAGCTGAGCGTTCGCTTCCCGCGTTCGCGCGTCTTACTCGTAGCCAATCAGTAGACAGAGTATGGACATGGTAGCCAATCAGTAGACAGAGTATGGACATGGTAGCCAATCAGTAGACAGGGTTATAAACAACCTGACCGGAGAGTAGCCTGCGTTTCAGTTCCTTCCATAACAAACTGCGCTCTCTCTGGGAGCCTTTCATGAAGCCACGGTTTTCTTGAGCACGGCGAGAAAGGTATGGAATAACCTCGTTGACTGGGCCGTATGGAACATACTTATACACAGGGAAGCCTGCCTGACCTGTTCTCACATCATGGAGAAAAGAAAACAAACATGGAGAAGACCACGGTTAGCCCATAGGCTGTAATAACAAAATTAATTCCTGCACACACCAATTGCCTCTTGAATTTATTCAAAACAGATGGACGTTTCGCACTGAAACTTTCAATCTGTTTTTAATCAATTCATTGCAGAGGCAATCGTGCAGGAAGTTATTGTATCTTTTACATTTCTGATACCCTGTGTCACAGAAGCAAAGTTGTGTGTAAGTGTACGTGTGTTGATTTCAAATATTTAAACAATAAATATTTGAAAACATCGAAACAGTATATCTGTAAACCTTTGTAAACATCAGCTTGATATTTCTGATGAGCTAACCGCTTAATGTACAAATAATCAATGTAATATCACATATCACAGGGTGATAAGTACTAAGATATTCCAGTATACATTGTGTAAAAGACTGCTAAAGACTAAAGTCTGAAACCCCGAGGTTACAATGACAATGTTGAATATAGATTGGTAAGAGCATATCTGGGAATAATAAAGACAGCATGACCTTTGTAAACTAGCTGACTCTGTCTGCAGGGTCTGCATTTTCGTTGGCCAAAATTTCACACGACTAAGTGATGTACTGTACAGTACAGACAGACGTAAACATCTGATTACATAACACTATATTTAATGTCACTATTTGAGCAGTGAGCAACAACATACCTAGCGGGAAACTGATCTGGTCACACATGCCAAGCAGCTGTCCAAAGTAAACCTTATTCTCAGTGGGTAGCAGCCCCATCTCATTCATCCTGATGGGACAGAAGAACAGGCATAATTCAAACAAAATATACATAGAAATATCATCTGTGTTGAACTAACTAACATCTGTTCATTTTAACATGTTACTCTACACGTGTACACACTCGCACACATAGATTAACACTGAGAATTTTAACCCATTTAGGACGTGTGGAGCCGTCCTAGCTAATCCATCAGATGGATTGCGAGGACGTGTACACACATCCTAGCACATTTTCATTGATATCAAACGAGAGAAAGATATTCAGATTTATTTTTTCTTTTTTTGGGGGGTTGGCCTCTCCTTCTGCACCATACTCCTTGCTGTTTGTGAATGCACGCTGCCGTTCACTTCCCTGTTTACCGCTCAGAAAGAAAGGCTTGTATCTCCTAATCTAGGGAGCTCTCCGTGGTTTTGACCAGATGGATATATACTAAGCTCTTCATTTCTGACTTTAACATGCCTCTCATTTAAAATATGAACGCGAGGGATTATCGAGCGACTTTATCGTAATCATAGCGAGGTAAGCAAGCAACATTATTTTTCCCGTTTTTTGTACGGAACGTAAGGGGGGGCTTTCAGAGTAAAAGCTGCCATATCTGCGCGGCACCCCGAGCTGCTATTTTCAAATAAATCCCGGCGCTGATTGTGTTAATAGAACCTTTTAATCATAACAGGAACAAAAAGAAAAATGTCAGAGGACAGGCTTACTTCTCCAGGGTAAACTTCACTGTGTCTTCATTGTGGGACGCTACCATGATATTGGCCTTTCTGTAGATGTCGATCTCCTCCAGCACATACTCCAAACACCTTAACAAGAAAATCAGATGAGATAATGGGTTAAAATTTTAACTTTCTTGGATACTGAACCACACTGCATTAATCACATAAAAATGCTATTTTTTTTAATAAAAAGACATTCCAAAACAGTTTCAAATAGTAGATCTACAAGCTCACAATGCTTTGTGATTAGCTTGTAGATCGGCTATTTTCACCAATTTTGCTTCATCGTACGATGATATATTTAAGGTTCAAGAACCAAGATTCAAGATTGTTATTGTTACATCTTGTATGAACACAAGAGCAAAATGATTTGGTTTTGGTTCGTCAGCAGCAATAACAAAAGTAATAACAAAGAGAAAATAAAGAATTGCTTACTTGTGGTACATTCTGTTAGTAGCCTCATAGTCTGGGTTAATTGGGTCTTCATAGCCAATCTGTTTGGCACGGTCCCTCTCTTGGTACATGTAGGCTCCACGGACCAGTTTGGCACCAAAGTACCAGTTCTCCCGTCTTGACAGCTCAACATCCACAGTTACATTGTCATATGCATCCTAAAGAGATCATAGAAAATGACACAATAACCACAAAAGTGTTGTTACTAATATCAATAAGTTGTAACATGACATAATAAACCATTAAAACGTTGGCTATTCAAAATGTGCAGATATACAAGCTTGTAGCATGCCACTTCACGCCGCACTGTGAGCTTGTACATCTGGTATTAATGAACATTTTTGAAAAATCTTGAAATTGTGAGATCTACTGATTTAGAAGGCATTTGTAGCATCGGTCTCAGGTCTTAATTTACAGTATATACAACCATGGATAAACCTGAAAGTAATGTATATGTAATGTAAGACAAGAAAGAAGAAACTAAACTACGAAAAATAAAGAGGACATTTACAAAGCATGCACAGAAACCTGAGATGTTGACTAATGTAATTTTAACTGATGTACTGTGGACATAGTTTAACTCACCATTAACCACTTAAGCACTATATACTTTGTTGTACAACGAATAGAAGAAATATCAAAAACATCTTCTAAAAGCTCAAATTTTCATGATGCCAAGATGAAAATTGTTATATGAATATGAATATTTGTGAACATTCATTGTCATTGGCAAATCTTGAGACGTGTGGGTACAAAAGCTGGAGGGGCTAGCGTCCCTCAAAAATAAGCTAAATAGCAGATCTACAATTTTCACACCGCATCACATCAAGAGTCTTTTTCTTTTGTTACATTGTGATGCATTGTGAACTTGTAGATGGTCTTTTTCACTATTTGTCATACAACATAATGTATAGGGCTTACTTTTAAGTGGTCAACGTCGCCTCACCTCCTAATCTTTCAAATGTTACAAGAAGTAAATAATCAACAATTCCATTCTGTAAAATGCCAGGTGATTACATGGCAAAATGTCCCCCCCTCACCTTGAGATAACACTGGTATGTGTTGAAAATAACAGACTTCTCTCTGTTGAATCTCCTTTGCATTTCCAGGGTCAGTCTGCTTATAGCAGGCTGGAAATATGTCTGCTCAGCATCCACCATCAGCCTTACTCCATTTTCCAAAGCATGCTGGAACATACATATGGTGTATTTAACGTCATGTTGTTATCAGTAAATCCATTTCATTCTAGTTTGCTTTGCTTCTTTTGCTGTAAGTGGTTGAAATACTTTGTTATGCATTGAAGAAAGGTCTTGAAAGTAAACCCTTTTGGATGCACTATAAGGTACATTTTTAAGGTAAGGTATTTTAGGGAAAGCAAATAAATTGAAATTCTTTGTGTGTGTGTTTGTGTGTGTGTGTGTGTGTGTGTGTGTGTGTGCGTGTGTGTGTGCGCGCGCGCGCGTGTGCGTGTGAAATCTTTCAATTGTAGAAATAAAACACAAGTGAGCGGAGGATATTACATTCTAATGTACTATACTAGCATTTAGCTCCCTTTTGGAAGTAGCTGGAGAAATGGATGTTGTAGCCTAAGTAGGTCCCAATGAGCTGTGGGCTAACAGCAGTAATGGACTGGTACTGTAACATATTTTACAATGACCATGATAATCCATAGCCAGTGACAAAACAAATTCACAGGACCCAGCGGTTGGAACCCATGCTAGAAAATCCACAGCGTATTGCTAGGACACTATGATAAGTAGTTTGCTTATTTTGGGCCACAATATAACCTTGGTAACTAAAATTGGCATCCTTATCCACTGTATTAATCATATGACACAATAACACACAACTGAAAACAACCGGCAGAACTGCCCTGGTTGTTGTTTTTTTCCCCCACAAACTCATCTGTTTACATACCAGTGCACAAATAGCCGTGAGCAGTGCAGAGCAGACAGGTGAACATTCCACCCAATAAATAAATAATAAATCGTCCAAAATTCAATAAGGTAATACACCGATTTTTCTACAGTAACGATATATCGGTCGAGGGTTAGGGTCTAATTGTTTGTGTCATGTGTACATCCACTCAGAACACGGATATTATATGCAGATGAAGTGACATATTATCTATGGATTTACTGTACCTTGGCAAGAACATCAACTCTTTGTAGCATTCTCTTCATCTGCCTTTCCTCCCTAGCTGTAAACGTTTTCAGCAGCGGTTCCAGTTGGCCAGTCTACCCACCCAACACAGAAAACAAATCAATCGTCAAATTAGATTAGATTACACTTTATTGATATCAAGGGTGTATTTAAATATGGTAACAATTAATGAACATGTAGATGTATACCAAAATGAAGTAACCCATTCAATACCCTGAATGACTGTCTGCTTGTGTAAATGTACATATTCATGTTTAGAAACCTCACCTCTAGGTTTGGGACCATCAGCAAACTGGATATGTTTGTTGTGTCATTAATTAAGCTGTTCCAGTCAAGTAGATCAATTGTCCTAGGGTGAAAAGAGAGCAGATAATCACAGCAAATTGTGTGATGGTTGCAGGTTCAATTTTATCTGGGATGATAATTTTTTATTTATTACAGTCTAGAGTGTACAGAATGACAGAAATGTAATATACTAGACTCTTAAAAACTTTTCAAACCTAATGACACAACAATAATCTGTAGAAGAATTACATTATGCATTTGGTATAATTTATTACAAGTGGAAGGCATAAAACTAATTAGCAAAATGTAAAGATTCACTTATATATGGTAAAATTAACTGAATATCTTACCCTGAAGATCCCAGTTTTTCTCCAGTAAACCAATTATCAATGGCATCCTTTTTTCCAACACCAAATTTAGCCAAACTTTCCTGGATGGAAATATTACAGTGATATTACTTTTTAATACTAGACCTGTATTAGGTGGCAAAGTTCAAAAGGAAATATCGTCAATAGCCAGCCAGTAATAATGGTGTGGGGTTTTTTTCTCTTTAATTAAATTTGTTTTCAGCTTGTCATGCATGTCCGTGTAAGGAATTGGTGTATGCATCGGTTTCATGACCATAATGAACATTATCTTTGCTTCAGGAAAAGATTTACCTTCAGTTGCTCAAGTTCAAGTTTTTGTTCCAAAGCAGTCATTCCAGATTTTCCCTGTTGTGCTGCAAGAAGGTTGAAGAACTGTCTCCATTTCACCAATACTTCTGAGAACTCAAGCTGTTCAGGAGCAACAAATCAGTAGATAAGTTAAAGTGCTGTCTTTGTGGCTGTAAAGCTCTCTGTGTTGAAACTTTCAAGGTTAAATCCAAGTCACTGATTTATTTGAAGAACTTCAAGAATGAGAATAATGTAAACATACCAGGAACTGTGGTCGGCCAAGAGCAGTCATCTTAATAGCAGAAAATCCATCTACAGAGCTTCCTCCTGAAACGTGAAAACAAATATATTAAACGGGTATATATTGTCCAGAACCACTATACACACAAAAGACAGAATCGCCAATAAAACATTGCATCAGACTAACCATAAAACCATATATACCTAGGCTCTACTAGGTCCGATCATTTTCCCCTCGACATCAAATCTCTTTGCCAAAAATAGTTGATCTACAAGCTTACAATGGGTTGCGTTGTACTGCGTGAGTAAGTAGATAAGCAATGTTTGGCAAATGTTTGCCCCAGAATAGACGCATTTCCAGACAACGTCACACTGATAAGAACCTGTATGGGCGCGCAGGTCGGAGGAAAAAGAAACCGATCGCTCATTAGGTTCAATGTTATTATGTAAAAGTGGTCACAGCACTGACTTGTAAAAAAGCATTTCATCAAACTTTCAGATGCTGTTTTCCTCCCAGTGTGGAAGAAGAAGGTTTAGGGTGGATGGATGTTTACTGATCTCCACTCTTGAAATATGAGATCTGTTTGGAATTGATTACATGAAACCGGCACCTGCGCATGCAGTCTCAATGTTTGTACACAAGAAACCCATCTATAGGGACCGATATGGTTAATGAGAGTCATATGGTGTATGATGAATGGAAATTAGTAAATGGTCAGTGTACTGTACATGGACAAACCTGAAGCTTTAATGCAGTTTATGAAGGTCTCCATTTGGTTATCACACTTGGCCTCATCTGCATAGAAGTAGGTGCGAGCACTGGTCACACCGCTACGTCTGTCCCCAAACTGACGATGAGCCTTGTACTTCTTCTCACGATGTCCTACGTCTACAGTCAAAGGATAACAATATTAGCTGTCTATCTGAGCAGCAATTTTCTCAAGCACCCAAGCCACTAATAGGAAAGATCTGAAGAACCCATATAAAAGGAACGAAAAATAGTTTAGATTGTTAAAATGTCACTACAGGTCATCTGAGGAACTTTCAAAACATTACTTGTAATAAATGCTACCACCACCACCATCATCACCACCACCACCACCACCACCACCAGTAGATATTACTACTACTACTACTACTACTACTACTGCTACTACTACTACTACTACTACTACTATAATTACTACTAACATATATTACTACAGTACTAATACAAGAATAATGTATCAAAGAATAAAATGTAACCCAATTTAACTGATATTTAATACATACAGTATCTACAAGGAACAAGGACACACCAGGTTAGATCACAATGAAGAGACATATATTAATAACCCAACGTGCAAGTGAACTTAGAAGCCATGTGGTTCATGTCCCGTAACCACATGTACCCCAGCCTATTTAGATCCAGAAATAACCAGCCAAGTCAACTTGCACGCACATGACTGTGCATATCAATGTGGAGAGTTGGAATTGTGACAGGTTGCTATTTAGGCCTTGCTGGAGTAACCCAACCATATTAGTAACCCTGCAGTGCTGTTCTCCCATGCATATTAGGTCATCACCAAAATTGATTTTGCTCCCACTTCCAAATAATTACAAATCACGTATGATTTACTGTCATCAAGATCCATTTCAATGAAGCATTCAGTGTCAGTGGCTGCAACAAATTAAACAAATTATTTTGTTGAAAATGAGTCAGACTGATTTTAAAAGAAGGCAACTAAGCAGCAATTAATAATATAAATATTAGTTTCTCCTGATGAACACATACCTGGACCCTCTTTCTCTGCTTGGGACACGCATGAACTGAAAGAGAGGGAATGCTTCATATGAGATTACAATTTTTTATTTTATTACCACTGTGAAAAATAAAAAAAATATATATAAAAAAAGTTATCCAACTACATCACAAGAACAAATGATAGGATATTAGACGTCAAGTTGCGTCTATGCAAACATCCTGTAACTTTTAACTTGCTAAAGTGAAATTCTATTCAGTAGGCCTAATTTCTATAAACATGTTGTTGAAACACAAACACTGACTGTAGAGAAAAGGTGTATAACTGGTTGGTAGCCTACAGCAATAGTAGACAGTGTTCTTTTTCCCAAATAGCGTGCGCGCGCACACACGCACGCACGCACGCACACACACACACACACACACACACACACACACACACACACACACACACACACACACACACACACACACACACACACACACACACACACACACACACACACACACACACACACACACACACACACACACACACACACACACACACACACACACACACACACACACACACACACACACACACACACACACACACACACACACACACACTAATGCACCAAGGGACCACAATGGGAATAATCCTTCTGGCTTTGATTTATGTGCATGTACAGTATATGTATCATTATTGCATTTAAATATTATACCTGCATGATTCAATAGCGTTTTTAATCTCAGTCAGGAATCAGATGAATCACCTTGAATGTGTGAATAAGATGTGATAAGATCTTAGCAAATGTAATGCTGTGTTTATTCAGTGTGCGTCACTTTGCTCAAAAGAACTATTGCATGCACCGGCACATGTGACTCTAGTTCTTGTTGAATAACCAGCTCCTATTTCGTAGCAAATCAGAAGAGGGGGTCTATCCAAGCAGACCAATGGAAAGCAGTCACTACTTTGCCCCTGCATGCCAGGGTGTAAAAGTGAGCTTGTGTTTACAATTATGTCAGAGCAAATGAAAGAGAATGATATCATAAAATCAACAACAACCAATTATTCTTAAAGGCCAAATTGTTCTCTCTAATGTTTGTCCTGAAGGGCTTGCCCTGTACAGGGAAACAATACCTTAAATCTATGATCTAGCTCATTGTTATAACAGGCTTATAAGCTTGCATACAGTATATTATAGTCACATGTATATTATGCAATGTTTTGGTTAAACTTTGCGTAATATTGCAATTGACTACATTTTAACTATCTGGAAATAACTTATGCATGTCTAATGTTTTTTTTAGGTAATCACTTGAAAGTGAGTCTAAGTAGTTGTTAATGCTGCATGCTACTGGCTGCTGACGGTTGAGGATGAAGTTTAGATGTGTGCTTGAAACTGAAATGGCTCAAATGGCTCTTGTATTATTAATGTGTTCTGTATGGACATATTTAAAAGCCTATATTTTAGATGTGACTCTTTATAAAGTACTAGAGTGGTGGCCGTTGGAAATGAATGCCCCACCTACCACCCAGTTATTGTCTGTGTCTCTTTTATCTCCATATACAGTAGAGTTATTTGTCAGGCATGGCCAAATATGGAGTCTATATGCTGATGTCAGAAGTTAGAACAACATTTGTGATGTCAGAACAGGCTAGCTCGATATGGAGATCTGTCCAGACTCAGAGCCTATAGGCAGGACAGTGAGGGCCCCAGAGTCCAGAGTCGAAGTCGGTGGGGCGAATGGTTCTGGAGTTACGTGGATTACAGATGAACGTATACGCACACACGTGTAAGAGACTTGGTGCATTTATAGATAGATTTGCCTATTGTAAATGTCAGGTGATCACTTTCAGTAGACTTATATTAGACTATAGCCTATACTCAAATATGGAATGATGGAAAAAAAGACTCACTCCATCTCCTTGTCCGCTGCCTCCTCATGTGTGAGGTCCTCTTCTACGCTGTAGTCCAACACCGCTCCGACTCCAAAGGCCTGGTTCTTGTGGATCAGGGGTTTGATGGAGTTATGGTCTTCCCCTGCCACGAATTGTCCATAGAAAGTCATCTTCATCATCTTCTCAAACAGCCACTTTCCAAAGACCTTCCTGCTGAGGTCTATTAACTGGTAATAAAATAAAATGAAAATATTATTATATCATTCATTTTTGTCAGTTGCTTACTTGTTATTCAACAATATGAAAGTATATAGGACTACTCATTTATCTGCATTGTTTTCGTTTGTGTGTTGTTTTCTTTTGTTGTTTCCTTTGTAACAGTTTTGAAAGGTGCTTAGTTATTATCATTAGGCTATTATTAATTATTATTATTATTACATTCATATGAATATGATGGTATTATATTACCAAATATGTGTAACCTATCCTTGGTGAAGCATATGAGCCATATAGGCTACATCAGCAAGCAAATAGTAGCCTACGCCTACCTCCTTGTTCTTGTCTACTAGCACGTCGATTGTACAAAGCTTGAACACCAGGAGACTTCTCAACAGCTCCAAGTTATTCTTGCTTCTGTACGCTTCTTCAGTGTTGTCGAAGTCAATTTCAACCTTCTTAGCCGCGTCGACGTCTTTAACATGTTTGCTTGGACTGATAAGTTCAACCTGGACAGCTTTCACCAGCGTGCACCCATCCACCACGGCATGCTCTTTCTCTCCAACTTCTTGGCTCTTGGTAGATGCGGCTGTTGAACGAAACCTTGTAGGCAAAATCCAAATTCTCCTAATATTGCCCGAGGTCGCCCTAAAAAGGGCTGGTGCTAATTTAGTGTACGACATTAGCTTATATAGAGAGAGTTTTTAAATTAATATATAGGGCCTATTGCGTTAATGCGTTGAGAGTTGTACACAGCCTGGAGGAAACCGAGGATGTGAATGGTGGTGAATGTTGACTCGTAGCCTATTTATAAGGTTGGCGGTAGCGACCCACCCACAAGTTTCTTTTTCCCTTTTTTTGTAATGGCTGCAGGCTGTGACAGCCCAAAACTCTGACGCAGCACAACAAAACACCGATGAATGATAGATAGCCTGCCCAGAAGACCCATTCATATAGACAGAGAGAGGAAATTAACTTGGATGCAAAGCTGTTATGATGGAATACCGCGGAACACTCGCCCCGGTGTTGTTACCGTTATGATTATGCCACTGACAATGTCTAAAATAAATGACCAGTAGAC
Organism: Protomyctophum bolini; assembly: GCF_963924005.1. Classification (NCBI taxonomy): domain Eukaryota; kingdom Metazoa; phylum Chordata; class Actinopteri; order Myctophiformes; family Myctophidae; genus Protomyctophum; species Protomyctophum bolini. Next base: position 17,585,709 of record NC_137883.1, on the reverse strand, counting down.
TATAATATGTTTTTTTCTTCTTCTCTTCTTGGTTTTATGTCCAAAAATATTAATTTGCACATAATTGTGTTTATAAAAGAGGTAGTATTGATTTTAATATTCGGAAATATCAGATTTATGGATTTTTGATCTCGTTATCCAAAAAGTGAAAAGTGAATGCATGTTCACCCAGGTTGAGGCTTGGGCTTTGACATTGTACTAGGCCTACTTCTACTTGCAAATTCCCCAATGTGGGAACCTTTGACTGCATAATTTCTGGTATAGTGGGCCCGTGGCCGGGGGACTGCGTTCGGCCGTTCGGGGGTTCGCGCTCTCCGCTCTCCCATGATAAACTGTAAAAAATCACACCCGTGTGAAGTGAGGGGCACTCTACATCATCATGACATAAGATAGACACTATAAGCTGATTTGCTCAGACACTATGACGTAAAATTGTCCATTCATTGTCAATAGGAATTTAAGTTTATGTAGACAAAAATCACACCTGTGTGAAGTGAGGGGCGCTAATATATTAAGGTCTAACTCATGTTGATTAGGTGATGTAATGTGATGTAAAACAAACGGTGCGGTGATGTAATGGTGATGTAAAACAAACGGTGCCAACACAAACATTAAATGCCATTAACAATAAAGAGACAATATGACAAACTAAAAACCAGTAAGTCGCGCAAACGCGGGAAGCGAACGCAGCTCGTACATATTTGGGTTTTTTTAAGATTTATTTTAAGTTTATTATAAGTTATTATTTTTTTAAGTTAAAGTTATTTTTAAGTTAAGTTTTTAACTTAGCCATAACCATATAAGGAGTCCCCAAATCAGCTATACGTCCAAATATGGAGTGTGTTGCATTAATCACAAAAAAATCACTCAGCTCCATATATGGGCACAAAGGTGGGACACACAGACACACACACACACACACACAGACACACACACAGACAGACATGATCTGCTAGGTCTCATAGTAAGTGCTCACTGCATTCACAACAAACATGAAACCTGTAGCCTATATAGGCGCCCCAAAAATGTACACTAAGTCGATTTGCTCTAGGCACTAGGTATTGAAATATTTTTGATTGATTGATTGAAATATTTATTGTAACTGTATTAACAGTTTGCAGAATTTCATTTCAAGCACAAACTCAATACAAAGACTAACTATGTGAGTGGACGACGTATTGTCCATTCATGGTCAATGGGAATTTAAGGACAAAAAATTAGACATAAGCCGATTTGTTCGTATATAGGCCTACTGGTATATGACATAAATTCTCCATTCATTGTCAATGGGAATTTAATTTTCGACCCACTTTGTGTGGGTCGAAAATAGCCGATTTGCTCATATGCCTATGACGTAAATTCTCCATTCATTGTCAATGGGAATTTAATGTTTGTGTAAGACTGGATATCTTATGTGCCAATGTGGCAGTGATATACTATTTTTCACACTGTAATTTTAGGGATTTCAAGGAATGTCTTAGCATTGGTCAAAAAATGTGACCAAACTCTTGGTTGGGGTTCGTTTCATGCAATTGTAATATTGTACAGGCTTGCATGTATTTTACAATCTACTCTTTGTCTCTCCTCTCTCTATTTTTCTCTCTATTTCTCTCCCCCCGACCTTTTACAGTCTATGCCCCCGACACGTTCGAGGCAGATGGCCGCCATGCGGAGTAACGTTCTGCTTGACGTTTCTTAAAGGGGGAGTTGTAACACTCCCCCAACAGTAGGTGGCGGCAACGGCTTTTACATTAGATTCCAACCGTGACAACCGTCTAAGCACACGTAGAAATAGGTGTTGCGACTGGCGAGGTGTATGCCGGGAAATAATCATGGCGGGGAACAATAAACAAATGGGAAGCAGTAAGTTATTTTTTATATTATTTAGTGTTTCGGTGTCTGTCATTTTTTATGTTACATACCACCGATGTTGGCCATTAAAGACGGCATTTGCTTAGCTCTGCTCCATAGCTCTAACCTCTAATGCCGTCTCAACGGCAGCTGGGCTATGGACCAGAGCTAGCATTTGCTATGCTAACGGCCGGAAACGGAATAAATGCAAAATGCATACATCGCTGCTAGCTAGTTCATTACAATATTAGGCTACTAATAGCAATGCCCTGACTCCCTAAAAAAAGGCAAATCCCTGGTGTCCTTTAAAACAGGCCTGAAAATCCACCTTCCAGCATGCCAAAGGGAGAGGAAATTACCCCCCCTAACTTAAGTCTAGTGACTACCCCCACCTCCTCCCTTCTTTGTTCCCCAACCTGTACATATCTTTGCTAAAAAAAAATCATAGTCATAATTATGAATTGAATACCCAGGACCTGAATTGGAAACAAGACAGCAAGGACTTTTTTCGGTGATCCCATTGGACGTGTTTAACTGTACCCTCTACTGATTACATTTCTGTTTGACTGTATCCTGTACTGATACATTTCTGACAAAGTATTCAATCAAGCAATCAACCAACTAAGAGTGTGCTAACAGTTTCTGCCTTGTGGCTACTTTGCTTCCAAATAATTGAGACATGATAATGTACAACTAGGTTCCTTTATTCTAGAATAGTCAATGTAGACCCTTTTCACAGCGTACACTTTGTTTAAACATATCTGAAGGTAATGCTGTAACTATACATACATAATACATGTATTGCATGTATGTGTTACTGTGCCAGGCTGCCAGCATGGACAGCTTCTGTAGGATTTCATCCTGTGATTCCTTTCCTGTTAATGAACTTTCAAAGCTTCATTTATTAGACTAGACCGTATCTATCTAACAGTTAGATAGATACAGTCTATGGTCAGTTAGATTCTAACTGACCATTATGAATTTGTATTGCTTACCTCCCTCTCAGACAATCGGGTGACACAATTCACATCTCTGTCTTGGATCTAGGGCTGCAACTAACGATTATTTTCATAATCGATTAATCGGATTATGACACTTATTTAGCTATCACCGTAAAAATATGTTAGGTTATAACTTTATGTTCTAACTAAAATATAATTCATAAAATTAAAGCAACTCATGGTGTCTTAAGGCTTATTCTGACTGCATACATGCATATTACATATGATGATTAAAGAATAGCTGTGTCAGTCTAGAAGGAACAGTACTCTTCTGAACTCAAATAGGTAATTTAAAAATAAATATTCAAGCCATATGTTTTGTTCTTGATACTATAATCGTTACATATTTTGCTTTGCAGTCGCTACTGTACAACTATCATCAGACTGTAAGGGAAGAGAGATGGATCACTCATCTTTAGTTTAGTTACACTTAACACTGGGAAAACTATGGTTAAGTGGGAAATCACCTATGATAAATTGCAAAGAATTCTAGTGATTAGTTGCCGATTCGATTTCGATTACTAAATTAGTTGAACTAATTGAATAATCGATGAATCGTTACAGCCCTACTTGGATCCCTTCCTTTCCTACCTACATTTTGAGATAGGGCTGGGTTTATTTTTAAAGTTACGATTTATGAATGAAAAATACCAGATCACAGTATAACAAAGTATATTATAATACAGATTAAGTGCTTAATCGGACTAATAGATTTTTGTCGATTTATAACAAGTCTATAATTATACAACCCCCCCCCCCATGTTGAGTAGCTCATATAATAAAAAAACAAAACTATAAAAAAAAATTCTTCTCGATTATTCAGTTATAACTTTTTTATCCCATTTTGGGAGCGAACCCCTTTTGGTGTTAGCATTATGTTATGCTTTAGCTATTGAAAAATAGCAGATCTACAAGCTCATACCGCGCGCTACGAGCTTGTAGGTCTGCTATTTTTGAAAAATCGAAGAACGACTGACATAGAAACATAGCTTTTTCAGAACTGTCAGGATTTAGAAGACATTTTTAGAATCTGATCTCAGGCCAAAATGGGTTATTGGTTCTAAATATTGTTTTTGGTATAGTTTTGGTTAATAGCCAGCCCTATTTTGAGAATTCCTTAAAACTGTTCCTTTTTTCTTTTTGCAGTGTCCGATGCCAGTGATGCGGACATGGCCTCTTTGATGGGCTTCTCTGGATTTGGTATGAACAGACCACCATTTACACAGCAAGAACTGAACACCTTGACATGCTCATTTAATTTAATCTTCAAAGATTACTCAGTTTCATCTAAGAAAGTGCTGTCTCATGCTACTTTTTTTCCTTTTTCAGGGAAGAAGGCCCGTACATTTGACGTGGATGCTATATTTGAACAAACAAGGAGAACAGCCATTGAGAGGAGTAGTCGTGTATTAGGTTTGTTCAACACAGCAGGGGGGGGGGGTTGGGGGAACGGAACGGATACAACCATGATATACGGTAATGCAGTTTGAGCCATGCCAATCAGCCAATGGCTCTAATGCCAAATGTTTCCTTCCCCAGAAGAGAGGCAGAAGGAAGATGATGGTATGGACTCACCCGCCAGGCCTTCAGTTGTTGTGCCAAGAAAAAAAACACCAGCTACTGTGTCCAGGTAGTTTCAGTGACAGTGGCTCCTGATTTGAGCCATCTATTTGAATGGAGTTCCTGTTTAATTTTGGCTTGACTTAAGGGGTACTGTATGTTATTTCCTACAGAAATCCAGAAAGTAGGAGTAAGAGCAGTAGCAGCAGCGACAGTGATTCAGACTCGGACTCGGAGCTTATTGGACCCCCAGTGCCCCCCCAACTCGCACTTGAAGACGATGATGATGAGCTAGTTGGTCCACCTCTACCACCAGGTTACATGGGCCGCACAGCTCAGGATGATGATGATGACGACGATGATGATGAAGACGATGGTGATACAGAGCAGGATGAAGATGATGTAAGTCTTTAACTCACTGGAAATTGATCCTCATGATCATGCATGAGTCAGTCCCAGCTTGGATCATTATTTATAACTGTGCCCCCTATTATTTCTTCTCTTAGGATCCTATAAAAAAGATTCCCAACACCCATGAAATCACCCTACAGCACGGCAACAAAACGGTAAGAATATAACTATATACTTCTTCACTGTAAACTACTGTAATGTTTCATCTTTTCAATAGGACAATTATTTATTCGCTTTTTGTAAAAGTTTGCTAGTCTTTTTGTCTTCTTTCTAGCTGTTATAGGGCCACTGTCACTATGATAAACCTGATCCCACAAACAGACCTGTCTCTGATTAGTGAATGAAGTCATTGCCTCCCTAGGTATCGGCCCTAGCCTTGGATCCCTCAGGAGCTCGTTTGGTGAGTGGAGGATTTGATTACAGTGTCCGGCTCTGGGACTTTGCTGGGATGGACCAATCCCTTCAGGCCTTCAGATCCCTAACACCGTGTGAATGGTGAGTTCCTACTGAATTCAGTGTGTTATTTGTCAAATTAATGCATTACTACTGTACTAAAAGGAAATGTATATTCAGTTACAAATACAATTTGTTTTAGGTGAGAATGAAAAGTCAGAGCAATTATTCTGACAGCTGGAACCAAGTCATAATGTATATTCATTATCATGTTTCGCGGAGAACTATGTGATTATTATGGTGAATATAAAAAAAGAAAAAAATTGACCCCTGCATAATCTGCACCATTTGGCTGATAATGCATTGAGTTATGCGATCGCATAATCGTGTTTGTCTGGAGGAAGTAATTCTACTGCTCACAAAAAAACTACCGGTATTTGAATAATAGAACAATTCTGTGCTACTTCCACACAGGCAGCACACTGTTTTGTTTTTGAAAACTGTTAACGACACACAAAGACACTTAACGGCACTTGTAACTGTATGTGTGTTATATATGTCCTATCAGCCATCAGATCAGGTCTCTAGAGTACAGCATCACTGGTGATGTCATCTTAGTGGTGTCCGGCAATGCCCAGGCCAAAGTTCTGGACCGTGATGGATTTAATGTCATGGAGTGTGTGAAGGGAGACCAGTACATTGTCGATATGGTCAACACAAAGGTACGTCAAATTAGTACTACTGACTGGAGATGTCTGTCATGCTTGCATCTCGTGGAATTTCAGATGCTGTCTATACGAGGAAGTATTCTGCGTTACCCGCAAGTAACCGATCTGCCCTTTCTGCCACACGGGGACTTAACCGGTTCTCTTTGAAACCGGCTCCCAGAGTGGCAAACTTCGGAGACGCTACTTTGTCGTGTGTACAGCAAATGCCACCTATTTGCTGAAATTTGTCTTGCGAGTATCACAACTATTTTATATTTACACATAAAGTCTATCTTCTCCGAAAATGCAGCATGATCTACACATTATTGTTACTATAATGGTGTAGTGTAGAATAGATTAGTATATAGGCTATATATCTAAGATGGGCAGCACGCAGCCACTGCTGTCTGTCCGTCCCTCTCACAGGCAGTGCACAGCACGCATGGACCTCGTCAAAGCGCTTCGTCTTCTTGGGTGGAAATTAAACATTCTGAAGGTGCTATCCATGCTTCAACTTGCTCTCTAACTTATATTCTTTGCAAGCAAGCAGCCAAAATGTCACAGAAAAGCCTTTTTTTTTGGTAACTTATATACCTCTATAAACGGCCTGTTTTCACTGTTTCTAATTCCTCTTTTTTATACTTTTGTAATTTGTATAGTAGCCTATGTGCAATTTCTCTTGTCTACCTGCAGATTAGGCAAAATGTTGAGAGCTGCTTTCATGCACAAGGCACTGGCAGAAGTTGGAATCAATCTATTAATGAGTAATTATCAGAAGTTCAGCGGTGTTGCGCACCAAATATATTCAATCTCCAAAGTCAAACTCATAAGTTCACAATGCATGGTGCCGCCCCTCGTTGTGAGCTTTAAGATCTGCAAACTATGAAGAGGGTAGTTATGAGAATATTAGTAGGCCTATGTAAAACCATTACAATTGTAATGAAAAAGAAAAACATCAGCTACAGTTGATTATGCCCAGTAGTCTACGGAAAGATTATAACACGCATGCATTTTACATGCCGTGCATAATATACTACTACAGCTTTCTCTGGGTGTCCGGAGCGCCCCGCCGCTCTTGTCTGGACGACATGCATAATTAACATAACCGCAATGTGGAAGCTCGAAACTTTGATGCCGGCTACAAACTTGTGTGGGTAACGGCCCAAGCCGTTCTCGTGTGGAAAGGGTCTAATAGGACTGCAACAATTATCATTGCCTTGCCTGAAAGTTCCATTCTATAACATCAGTAGAGTTAGCAGGAGATCCGATGGGCTGACAGCCAGGGGCCAATCTGCGAACCCATTGTTAAAATATAAAGGGAAAAACAGCACCCTCTTTCACAAAAAAAGAGCTCAATATAATAAAGTAATCTTCGGTATCGGCAGATATGACCCTACAAATAATCGGAGATCGGTCATAATTTCAATATTCTCTTACACCAATTTATATCCCTGTCTAGGACGGGGTCGACCGATGCAAGGTTGAGGTTTCCCCTTTCACAACGTTTTTTTGGGACATGGTCTGAAAATTGTATATATATTTTTTTTTAATTCCCGATGGCACATTCTACATTAGCATTACATTAATGATTAAAAACACAATGGAAATCAGCTTGATTGGACACTCTTCCTTCTATTAATGATTTAAAGGTCTTAGGGCTCTTTTAGACGGCAACTATCTCCAGATAAAACGCCAAAGTCCAGTTGCGTTCTCATTTTTATTGACCCTTTACACGAGAACGCACACTTTATGAAAACGCTATGTCGCTAGGTGGCGGTAACGGGCTGCCAAATAGACCAGTCATCCACGTACAAGAAGAAGAACCACGTAGCTCCCCCTTCACGCAACCCTATCGGGGTTTCGAATGACTCTTCCAGACCACGACAGGGTTGTGGCAGTCACTCGCTGCCTGCTTTCTACTAACGCATCGAGTAACAGACAGGCTGACAGGCAGCCCAGAGCATGCAGGCAGAGCACGCCACGGGATGGTTATATATTTCATTTACATCATGGTTTTACATTCACTATCGCTGATGAGCTGCGCTTGTTAGGAGGGAGGCTTGTTCATTGTAGGAACTAATAAACGTAGTTGTGAGCCAACGTGAGCCATGATGTCATAAGTTTTTCGGATTTGCCGTTTTGCCTGTTTACATGGAGACTGTAAGTGTAAGAAACGGCTTTCTCAAAGATTTCCACTCTGGAAGGTGGTTTCACTTTTCACCTCCCCAAAACGCTGTTCTCGTCTAAAGGGACCCCAGCAAATGATACTTTATTTAGCCGTTTCCTATGAACACCGTTCTCGTGTAAAGACCACCTTAGTCTGGGCTGTGTTTTGTTTAAAACATATTCAACTTGATTCTCAAATTGTCTTACAGGCTTTTCCTATTTATTTTTACTTTAATTCTCTAATTTTGTTCAGGGTCACGCGGCTATGCTCAATGATGGCTCCTGGCACCCAAAAATTAAAGAAGAGTTTTTGACCTGTTCTAATGATGGGTGAGTATTATTTATGTAGCAGAAGTTTTTTTGACATTATGTACTATTCTGTGTGATAGTCTGATATGCAATGCATCTTTATTTATACAGCACATTTCATACACCGTGGCAATCCAAAGTGCTTCAAAGAATACAAATACACATCATCAAATGTTCCCACCTTTTGAGGCATAACGTCAATGAAAAAAGAATATACATTAATAACATTGAAAGGAAAGTTATTTAAAGCGGCACTAAAATAGGATGAGGATCCATAACCTGCAACATATAGCTCTATCATATGCAAATTCTTTAGACATATTGCATGCAATTCTCTGTCTGTGATAACTGTAGTAGTTCTTGTTTATTCATGAATCATGATACTGAAGACTTAATAAATGTTCCTCCTCTGTCCATAGCACTGTGCGCACATGGGACCTCAGCTCAGAAAAGCACCACAAGTCGGTGTTTAAACCCCGCTCTTTCCAGGGAAAGAAGGTCGTCCCCACATGTTGTACTTACAGCCGTGACGGCAAGCTCATTGCTGCAGGCTGCCAAGATGGAAGCATCCAGATATGGGATAGAAACCTGACCGTGAGTATGTTTGTCTTATGGGCCTATAGCAGAACAGTTTTAGGTCAGTTTGTCTGTGCTCCTCTCTGATACTGTGGAATGCAAGAAAGTAAAATTATGCAGGTCTATAGATGATGAAATAGAAGGATTTATGGGGAAGGGGTACATTGCAAAATTTATGTCAAATATTTTGAAGTCTAAATCTAATTTGCTCAAATTCAGTGGTAAAGTGTCATCTGCTTGCTTTCTCAGTCTAGGCCTTTTGTATTTTTGACTTCATTATGTCAATCTTTGTGTCTTCAGGTCCACTCTAAGTTTCATTGTCGTCAGGCTCATGCTCCGGGAACAGATACAACATGCCTCGCCTTCTCATATGATGGTACCATTCTGGCCTCACGTGGAGGTAAGACAAACCTTATCCCTACAAAGCGTATAAGAATAAATTGTCTGCGGTGTCTCTGTTCGTCGAAGTAAATGTTCACCTCCAAGAGGTGAAACGACTCATGTTTGACCCAAAGAGAAAATATAGAGGTGGCAGCATGTCGGTACAATGTTTTATTTATTTTATTTCATGTTTGAAAATGTTTCCCATGTGTCACATCGCGATGCGTCGTGAGCTTGTAGATAGACAATTTTCGGTATAAATAAAGGTGTTCCATGAGATTTTGACTTGCCCATTGCTATTGGTGTTTTTGAAAAGTTTGAAAACCGCTGCTATAGATATTGAGCAGAATCATTGAGTGTAACTAACTTTCACTCAATGTCTTTAATAAAATTAAGTCTCCAATTGATCTAAATGTGTGGAATTGTTTTCATTATGTATGTGTCATTTTATACATTCTTCACTGCAGTAGGTCAGGTCTCAGTATTCTCTTTGTCCCAATGAATCTATTATTTATTATCTACTGTGTGTGTGTGTGTGTGTGTGTGTGTGTGTGTGTGTGTGTGTGTGTGTGTGTGTGTGTGTGTGTGTGTGCCAGGTGACGACACACTGAAGATCTGGGACATACGCAAGTTCAAGTCACCTCTGAATGTAGCTACTGGGCTGACTAACTACTTCCCTATGTAAGTGAAACATTCAGACAGTTTCCTTTCTTTTTTGCTGTTGTGCATCTACTTTATATGCTGTGCTGCAATGCAGTGTGAAATATCAATAAGTAACTAAGTGTATATATGTCACCATCAGGACTGACTGTTGCTTTAGCCCAGATGACAAGCTGATAGTAACAGGAACTTCTGTAAAAAAGGATGATGGCAGTGGGAAACTGGTTTTCTTTGACCGTGTCTCCTTCAAAAATGTCTACGAAATGGAAGTCACCAATGCTGTGAGTAGTCCCTCAACATCCTTTTCACAAACAGGCACATAACAAAATGGGTCCAAACATGTAGAGGAGGCACACTGTGGCCTGGAAAAACCATATAATAAAACAAAATAATCCAATATGTAAGTGTAACATCTCTACAGCAAAAAACAACTACAAAAAAAGAAAAAGAAAACCTTTTTTAAATGTTTGGAGCAATATTTATTTTTTATAAATCGGTCTACTAGCGTATCTTCTTAGCAGGCTACTGAGCTGCTGTCGGGCTACAAAATCCTTGATACAGCACGTTAATTACAATAACCAACTTTGTTTCAGTTCAAAATAACTGAATGATTTTATCATTTAATTGGGATCATACAAAGTCACCACTCACCACTAACCCTTCATATTAGTTAATAATTATGACATACCACTCCTGTTACAACTAGAACCTCTAAAAGGGTGCTTACTGTCTTACTACTCAGTAGTACTGTAAGTAAGTAATCTTACTTCACCTTTTTTGTTGTTCAAGCTTTCCTGGATGCCTTCTGTAGTTTTGTGGACAAGTACTAGTTTAGCCTAGGTTTACCAAATTCTTAAGTATGTGATGATTTTGTGGTTTCAGACTAGTTAAGGGCTACTACACACTGCAAGATATTTGCTCCGATTTGTCTATTTGAGAAGGATCCCCATTAGCCATGGCAGTCAGCTAGTCTCCCTGGGGTCCAGACATTAAGCTGTCAATCATAGAATAATACACTTTGTTCATTAGTTCCTCCAGGGGGAACTATAGGTTTTTCTAATGTCCGCCCAGAGCAACAGTTACCATATTAACACAACTGTAACTCATGGTTAGCTGTCTCATTGTGTGTATTCCAGAGTGTTGTCCGCTGTTTGTGGCATCCAAAGCTGAACCAGATCATGGTAGGCACTGGGAATGGACTGGCTAAAGTTTACTATGACAAGGATAAAAGCCACAGGTAAATACATTTACACGGCATATACAGTATATTATCTTTAGTGTCTTGGATAACTGTCTGAAATAGGAAATAGCAGCATTTTAAACTGTCCTTTTCCTTTGCAGAGGGGCAAAGTTGTGTGTTGTGAAGAGCAAGAGGAAGGAGAGACAAGCGGAGACATTGACACAAGATTACATTATCACACGTAAGTTATTAAGGGTGTGTGTGTATAATATTTTGAAAATAGCAGATCTACAGGCTCACAATGCGACACGTGAGCCTATAGATCAGCTATTTTTGCTATTTGCTCTACAAAGTAAAGACTACAGATTCAATGGTTAATGTGTCTCTGTATTTCATGTGTCCAGCACATGCTCTGCCTATGTTCAGAGAGGCCCGTCAGCGCAGCACCAGAAAACAACTTGAGAAGGATAGACTTGACCCCATGAAGTCTCACAAGCCTGAACCCCCTGTGTCTGGACCCGGTAATGTATAAAACAATCACTACAGCCACTGCCTGAGCTTTCTGTCTCTCACTAATGTTACAGTTGTACTCAGCTGGAGTATGGTGTATGAATCATTTTATATTACCGGTATGTATTACTGCTGCAGTTGAAGACTAACTGTAGAAACTACAGACATGCAAACTTGTCACCTTTCGATGAAATTCACAGTTTTGAATCAGAAATAGAGGGGAGCTACTCAAAGCGAAAGAGTTATTATGCTCACTCGAAGTGAAAGAATGATGCATGCTTACTTAAAGTGACTTTGTCTTTTAATCTAATCCAGTGTTCTTGTGCCCCAACAGGTCGGGGTGGTCGAGTGGCAGCTCATGGTGGCACTCTGTCTTCACACATTGTAAAGAGTATTGCTCTTGATAAAACGGATGACAGTAATCCTAGGGAAGCCATCCTACGCCACGCCAAAGAGGCAGAGGAGAACCCTTACTGGGTTGCACCAGCATACACAAAGTAGGACCTGATTACTGTACTCTTAGTGATAGAAGTATCCAATTTACCGTGTCCGGTAAATTAAATGCATCCAATTTTGTTTCACTGTCGCTCACATGAACTATGTTCCACCTACAGTATGTCTCAGTTGTCTTGTAAAACTGTCCGCCATCTACTGTATGTTTACAACATGCATTTCATTCCTTGATAATCCGAACAGGATTCAATCAGAACTCTTATTTTTGCTGCACAACAACTAAAATTAGATGGGTAGACCTTAGCCTGAGCTAACGCTAGACCTTTCTGGCCTAGATGGGAGGGCCTTTCTGGCTCAGATTTCCCACACCCTGATTGGTTCACCAATCTGTCCGTCAGCCCCGGTCTCCCCCACCCCACCCCACCAGAAGCAGAAACCACTGGTTGCTGGAGTGTACCATTCTAACGGACTGTCAAAGTTATTTCCACAGAGTCGGCACACGTTGGTTTTTTTCTTAGACGGTGTGGTGGGTTCTTCAGCCATTCTCCTCATTTTCCTCGCATAGCCTCGTTTGAAGTTCCACTGGTAATGATTTCCTCACGGTGTTATTTTGAGGGGTGCACTGCACACCACTCAGAGCCCTGACGTCACATCATTTGGAGCGACGCCTACGCGGAAGGGTTGACTCCCACTTTTCCCACCATGCGTAAATCCAGGCTTTCATTTTCCGCGCAGACGAAATGAAAGCCTGGGTATCGTGGCTAGGTAGACCTTAGGTAGACCTTTATTGATCCTGAGGGAAATTAGTTGTCATGGTGGTGCCTAGCAGCACCTCAATAAGCATGAAACACAGCAGAGAGATTCAACAGTAGTAAGAAACAAATCACACCTGTCAATGTAAAGTGAGGGGTGCTCTTATCATCATACAACATCTTATTGTGGCCAATCACAATCTGCGTCCTCACTTTTGTCTTGAATGTTTGTGTTTAAACAGTCAAAGCTGGGCATTCAATGTCATTGTGTTTACACAAACCCTCAAAGCTCGACATAGAGGGGCTAGTGCCACTCAAAAAGAAAAGTGAGCTGGGCTCAGTGGGCTGGCCCAGTTTGCATATGACCATTAGTAAATATACAATAAGAGCAGGCACAAGTATCACACACGAATCATGAGTAAAATGGGCATATACCATAAAAAGACTTTAGCCTGCCTGGCTGCACTTATTAATTTATAGGCATAAGTTAAGTATCATGTATTTTTATTTTTTATATAAATGAATGAATAATCTTGATTAAATATACACATATTTCTGTATCTCCCATCAGGACACAGCCAGTGTCTATTTTTGAGGAAGAACCTAAGGAAGAGGAGGAAGATGACAAGGGACCAGAGTGGAAGAAACGCAAGATCTAAAATACAAATTTCTGGTTTTAACTTTTATCCTAAATCATGTTTTAATCATTGTCAAGTTTTCTCCCATGGATCCTGAAATGGTTGATGCCTCAAATAATATCCCAGATGCAGTCATTTACCACAGGCCCGTGGCATTGTACAAAATCTCCATTTTGTACAATGCCAAATTACAGTCCTTTTCCCCCCCTTGCCTTTATTTTTTAGATTACTATGTACAGTTTTTTTATGTGTACAGTTTTGCATCTTTGACTCACCTTTGATTGGATTTGCAGTGAATTTGACTGAGTTTGGATGTTTTCTCTTGCATACTATTACTGTATAGTCCCCTGACATGTAAATAAAGACACATGAGTGTCACCCCAGTTTGTTAAGCCTAGTAATTTGTACTGCGTGGTACCATAAACAGTCATGTGTGGCACAAGTCAAGCAATGGCTTGCCTTGTCGTATACGTATACTATATAAATTAGGCTTTAGTGTCACCTACTGGATAAAAGAGGCAACAGCAAGCGGCCCTACTTCATTAAATGACCTACCCGTAATCTAGTTTACGCTAAACTAAAGAGACTTTAGACAAAGACGAGCCTACTGATAATATTGCTTTCTTCGTTTATGATTTGTATTATTATACAATAGCTATTAATATTATTCAGGAAAATGTGGTAATTTCAACTCAATTAAACAAGCTGCAGATGAAAGCAAAAAAAAGGAAAGCACAGTCGGAGTAATTACGAGCATATATGCATATGCCTAATACAAATTTATTTTATAGTAAATTACTGGTCTATATACTTCAACTACCTCGATGGTCGACGGTGTCGCGCCTCGCGCGGCGAACCCGTAGAAACATTTATTTGGGATACCATATCTTTGGAACGGGCTCTCTTTGACACGCAGTCTAGCCTACAGCGGGGCGTGGAGTTCGAGGGGTTCTTCAGTGTTCGGTCTGAAAGTTTTCAAGTAGTTTTGGAATTGATTTGGCGAATGTATGTCTGTTGGACTTCATTTGATTCGATTTTTTTACGCCAATAATGCTGTTTCTGATATCATGAAAAGGCGGAATATAAACTTTGCTGTGTATTTACTGAGTATCCTAATCTGTTGCATCCATTGCCAAGGAGGACTCAATCCCAGGGGTAGAAATGTTTGCAAATATGGGTAAGTAAGTAGGCTATTTATAATTATATTTGAATTTTCAAATATATGGATGTGTTTTATGCAAATGCTTTTATCTGTAGGCTACTGTAGCACTTTACAAAGGGCAATATACAATGCATTATTATTATGCCTATTATTATTATTAGTAGTAGTAGTGATAGTAGTATTTACAATGTTTTCCCATTATGCCTACATTCATAATAATCTGTCAATAATGTTAGCCTATTTGCTGTTAAAGTAGCCTATGGTCTGTCTGTCTGAGTAGCCTATGAGATTGTGATGGATATTCAGAGTTAATTGATTCTGTTCATATTGCATTATTCTGTATGTATACTGTATGTTATTGCCTATATATGCACTTTTATGTAGCATTTAGTACCTGCATAAGCCTACAGCTGTCTTTGTTTCTTCACAGATCTGTGCACTTTCAGTGTTGCAATGGTTGGGGAGAACAAGGAGATGAATGCTTAATAGGTACCTCAAATTCCAAGGTTTCTACATTCCACAAGACTTTCATTCTTGTACCAATATATTAGCCGATATAGAAATTATGTCTACTCTATTTTGACATCATTACACCAAGTTTTTCATTTACTTTCTTCTAGCAATATGTGAAGGAAATTTCACCTGCAATGTGAATGAAGTCTGTGTACGTCCGAATGAGTGTCGATGCCGACATGGTTATTTTGGAGCCACTTGTGATACGAGTAAGAGGATGCCTTGATATTTAATTATTTGTTTATAAATTATATTTCAGTATATATTTGTAATGATTTTCCAACAATATCCTGGATCATTCTAGTATTATATGCATGGTCACCTAAGATCTTATATAATGTCTTCAATGTTCAAAAGTTTTAGATTAGTTTGATACCAGATTAACCACTTAAACTCTGTATACTTTGTTGACTGGGGTCCACTGACTAGGCGGCTATACTTGGTCCCCTCTGGTAAAAATAGCAGATTTAGATTAGCTGTTTTTATCAAATGTTTACTTATTTTTTTCAGAATGTCCGCCTATTATTAATGTGCCCAGAATATGGTTCATGTGGTTAACCCATTTAGGCCTGACCTCAAATTTAAAAAAAAATCTAAATACCAAGTTTTCTGAAATAAATACTTTCACGATTTTTCTATATTTATGCCTACAGAATGTCCACCACAGTTTTGGGCCCCTGACTGTAAGGGACGCTGCTCCTGCCATCCAAACGGACAGTGTGATGACGTTTCAGGAGCCTGTACTTGTAACCACAATCGCTGGGGGTCAAATTGTGAGCTAGCCTGTGGCTGTCAGAAGGGCACCTGCAGCCAGGACACTGGCGCGTGTACATGCTATGCAGGCTTCTGGGGTAAACAGTGTGCGAAAAAGTGCTACTGCAGTGTCAATTCTGTGTGCGATGTGGTTTTGGGCCAGTGTCACTGCAATCCTGGATGGTACGGACGTACCTGTAATTCCCAGTGTATATGCAATGGCTCTCCCTGTGAGCAGCTCACTGGCCGCTGCAAGTGCCGAGACAGTCTTTGGGGCATTCAATGTGAAAGCATGTGCCGGTGTATCCACGGGCGCTGCAATCAGGCTGACGGCTCCTGCACTTGCAGACCAGGGTTTCGGGGAAAGTTCTGCAGAGAGCCATGTCCAGCTGGGTTCTATGGGCAGAACTGTCGCAACAGGTGTGTACTGTAGTAGTATGTCAAGACAGGTATATTTTAAATCATTCCATTCTCAACATAGACAGACACAAAGAGTCTCCATAGGGAACCATTGCACCAAATTAGTAATAGGATTAGGAATGCGACAATATAAATTCAAGTCTTCATGGGGTGAGTAATTGATAGAAAAAAAGTATTCTTTTGGGGTCTAAACTATCCCTATAATTACATCATGTTTCTGTAAAGACTGGCCATTATGTATGTAACGTATAGTTATAGGGACTTTGGTCTGTGGTTCTAATGACAGAACTAAGGTCCTCAGTCAGACTTAAGACTTGTTGTGTAATTTGTGTAATGCTTTTGTTGTATTACTGAGAATATATTTTATTTTTAATGTATAATATAGAACATAACCTTTTATCCAGGTGTGGGCACTGCAAAGGTCAGCAACCCTGTAAAGTGACAGAGGGACGGTGCATCACATGTGAACGTGGTTGGAATGGCACCAGGTGTGATCAAATGTGTGCAAATGGATTCTTTGGGGAGAACTGCCATGATGTGTGCCCATCGTGCAAAGATGGACACGTCTGCAACCGCATCGATGGAAAATGCCCTCACTGCAACCCTGGCTGGATGGGTGACCGGTATGAAAATGTTTTGGTTATATCATAAAGTCGTGTTTCAATGTTGAATTTGAACAAATTTAAATAGTTTCATGGTGAATATAAACACACACACACACACACACACACACACACTTATTCTGGCAGGTAATCATTTTGAGTGCTTATTGTGCTGAATATAGGAACTATGGTTATATTGTAGGTTTGAAGTCAATAATGTTCATACTTCGTAGTATATTCAGACTTATACTGTACCTTACATCTCAATAGGTGTGAGATGAAGTGCCCCAATGGCATTTATGGAGATAACTGTGCCACTAAGTGCAAGGACTGCTTCAATGGGACATGCCATTTCGTAACAGGGGAATGTCTATGTGATCCAGGCTTCCATGGAATCTTGTAAGTTATTTGGTGAAAGAGATACATACATTTAATCAATGGGAGAGATTACTGTTTTCGAGTAAATGTATTTTTTCCTCATTTTCCTTTATGCAGTTGCAATTTGACCTGTTCAGCTGGTAAATATGGGATTAAGTGTGCTCAACCGTGTCCATGTCATGAGAATAACTGCAATCCTGTGTCTGGAGAATGCTATCTACGTAAGATAGCATACTGTATACTTATTTATAAAGAAACTCTTTCAATATTGCTGATGACAATAGCTCTACACATTATAGTTCTAAAGGACCTCAATATTAAATATATTGTTGTATGGAATTAATGGTATGGCGCTAATTATGACCTTCCAGAGCCAAACCAGAGGATGGGAGTAATGGCAGCGGGTGTGCTGGTCACTACTCTTTTAATATTGCTCCTGTCACTTCTCTGCTGCTGTTGTGTTTGCAGACAAAACACTCTCAACGGGTGAGCACAAACGATGAAACGATTTATGCATGCATGCATAAATCTAAATAATCATTTCCATTACAAAATAAGTCTAAAAGGTGTATGAGGTTGAATGTTACAGTATGTATGCTTAGAGAATTCAATTTATTTTATTTTGTTCTTAGACATAACCTACTAAGCTCAGAGCAAAAAGCAAAGCGAAGACTTTGTGGAGGATTCACATGGATAAGCTCTAAATTGCCTTGTGTCTCACCACTGAGAAGGCAGACGCTGCCCAAAGTTCTCGGTATGTGTTGCTTTGTTGAGATTACTTGCTCATGAATAATTTTTTTATCATTTATCTTCTGTTCCATGCCAACCACTTTCTAGAACTCTCCCCATCCCCAATATCACAACCCACCCAATCCCATGAGCATCATTACACACACACACACACACACACACACACACACACACACACACACACTCAGACAAAATGCAAACACATTCCAACAAGGGCCCCAGTGGACCACTAACAGGAAGTGGTAAAATTATCCCAACCTGCAATTTGTGTGTCCTCTCGAAGAGGGGGACGGGGTTCGGGGATGGTAAGTGGTAAATGGACAGTTTTGTTTCTGAATTTGATCGTGTGTCAAATCAATCAAATATACAATCTATAAAGGAGAACAAGCTTATCAAACAAATTCTCAACCTTTTCCGGACCAGGACCCACTTGAAAGTCTCAAAAGTTTATTTTAATGGTCAATCAATAGATTGTGTTGCGACTTGGATCAATGGAACTAGCTTTGTATTTGTTTGTTTGTTTTTGTAAATGAATGGCTTACTTCATATTATACAAGAGCGTCATCCAAAAGTTTTGAAAATAGCAGATCTACAAGCTCACAACATTTTCTAAGAAAATAAATACCATGAAAATGTTTATAAACTTTATTATTTTATATAACTGTTACCATCAATAAAAGCAAATATTTGGCTAGTTATTTTGGGACCAACTTGCCTCATGCGGCCCACTTAACCTTGTGGCTCACCAGTGGTCCCCAGCAGACAGGTTGAGAATCTGCTGTATTATATGAAAGTGCTAAGCCTATATGTTAACATATATCTATACTGGTTATTCTCCTGCAGTGTCACACCGTGACCCTGAAAACACATTTGACTGCAGTTTCATTGAGCCCCCATCTGTGGTGGAAACCTCTCCATCTTCATCTCCAAGAGGTTCATGCTCTTCTTTAGCAGAGACTACAGAGGCCCGCCCTGATGGTGAGTGTGGGAGGATTAAGTACTTACTGTAAGCTGTATCTATACTTCATCGTATGACCAATAGCAAAAACATACAGTAGTATATCCGCTATTGTTATTTTAAATATATTTTTAAATTGAAATCACAATTATTACTTTTTAAAACTTAAATTTTTTGTTTGAAAATGTTTTAAATCTTTTGAAGCTTAGGGAAAATAGGGATGCCAGGTTGAAAGTGGCTAGCCCATGCTCTCATGTTTCTTTTTGTTGCATCCAAGAAACTGCAGTTGCAGTTTTATTTATAGAGAGTAAGCAGTAAGGAAAAAATAACATAATCAAAAAATCTAAAATTCAAAAGGAATAATGGTGTTGACTTTTACAACCTTACTCTGGTAACTAGAACAGATTCATGGTTTCTGAAACTAGGTTTGTTTGAGATATTCCAAAAGATAATTTTGACTTTTTGACCTAATTAAATTGTGGTCTAAACAAATGCAGAACTAGTCATATCCTGTCAGTAACGGAAAGAATTCATGAACTGAAAACTATCTCTGGATCTCTGGAATTGGACAGGATGTTAGTGCTTACAAGCAATGATCTTTGTTTCATCTGGTACCATCTTATCTAAGATGCTACAGCACTTGAAGTTCTTACAAAATAAATGATATAGTTATAATATTTATATATTTTGTCACGCAAATAAACTTCAACTTTCAACTTAAATGTTCAACTTGATATGGTTTTGAACTAACTAAACTCTGTTGTAGAGGTCTAGTCTTGGCATGACCTAATCTGTATGGGGCAAAGTTACACCCTTCAAAATAAAGACATTAGCAATAGAAGAAATGCATTAGTAGGAGTAAGATGTGCCAAATCAGTTTATTGGGCGCACAGCGACAGTTGAAATAGTAGAGCAATTGAAAACAGAGAGGAAGTAGTCCTTCCACGGTCACCAGCCCAAAACCTCAAACAGGCAAGTTGATAGGCCCACATATTGTCTCTGCATTTTGAAAAATGTGTGATTATATGATTATATATGATTAAGAATAAACACACAATTTCCTATGTAACAGTATATCCTGTGAGTGACACTGGTTGTTCCTTTGGATTACTGACTTTTACTTGACACTTTCTTCTACTCTAGAGAGTGTGGTGCTGAAATTGGATGTTGAAATCGAACCTCCGGAGAAGGCAAAGGCCTAATTTAACAAAATATGTAATGAGGTCTACCAACCTTATAACCACAAGGACACACCTAAACCAGGTTTATATGCAGGTTATTTTATAGCTCGAGAACATTTTAAAGCATATTTTGTCAAATGATAGATTTAGAAAAGGCGAGGTCATGGCTATTTCATTCAATCAGAATGGTATCATATTAGAATTGATGTAAAAGCTTTATATTTGTAGATTTTTATGTCTATTGTAAAAAGTCTGACAAACAAATTGTACTACTAACCTTTTCGTCCTTAGAAAATGAAAAGAATAAACAAGATAGGCTCAACACAACAGAGACCACAGTGTTAGAGGATGGTGGTGGAATCTCTGAAGTGGAAACCTTGCCTGATGATCTAGAAACAGTTGACCCAACCTTCGTCAACCCCAATGAGCTTTCCTGTCAGAAATCATCTGAGAGTGAAGCATCCTGCAGTGGATCAGAGTCCACCAGCAGCAGGTCACAGCCCTCTGTTCCTCAACAGTTTAGTAATCAAGACACGGAGAGCAATGATAAAGAAAAGGGGAAATCTAAACATGCAGCGAGGGTCAAACCACAGCCACCAGACCCATCCACAAAGCCCAAGGTGTCTTGGATCCATAGATCCAGGGAATCCAATCCGGATAAGCCAGCTCAGATAGAGACAATTATACATGAAACAAAGAGCTCCAGAAAGAAAACCAACAAACAACAATCTGTAAGTCCTCGGGAGACAACTGGTACAGATGATGCTTCCCCAACCGCTGCGACTATAACCTCTAGACACATACTGCCACTGGAACACATTAACGGGGCAGTGCAAAATGTTCTCAGACATATAAGCAACTTTCGTTCTGACAGGAAAGCCACCAATAGCAATGATTCTGTACCAAAGAGCACTTGCTCTTTGAATAGGGACGCGATCCAACCAAACATTAACTCAGAGGCAGTATCCCTGCTGACTGCTCAGCTGAAAGAAAAGACTCAGTGTCTAAACAAAAGTGAAAGCGACATCTGGGAGGAAAGCAGTCGATCTCACCTTCACACTGAGGAAAAGAAGCCAATTTCACCAGAGAACACAAATCAGTCTGTCACAAGTCCCCAGCATGGAGCTGGCAGCTTACCAACAGCAGATGTGCCAAACAAAGAAGCCAGACAGTTTGAGGAAGAGGACTCAGGAGGATCCAAAAAGGGAGATGTCACCCCCCAAAAAACTGTCATTAAAAAACCTCCAAGGAAAAAATGTCAGGAAGGACATATAGACCCCAAAATGAGGAAAGGGAAGAAAATTGCAATAATGCCCCCTATGTCTGACAAGAATTAAGTTATTCTTCATTTTAAATTGACCTTTTAAATATTGTGTATTGAAAGACAAGCGAATCAGTGAATCCATTTAGAGGAGTATAATATGCATTGGAAAGTAAATGGAATGTGAGGGGGAAGGTGATGCTTTTGCGTGCAATTTTATTTTTGAATTCATTGTTTTTGTTGGATCTCATAGGAAAGAAATCTGTATTAAATATAAGTACATATATTGACAGTAGAACATTATGTTATGACTGAAATAGATCACTGGTATCAGAGACTGGCCACATTAAGTCTGAAATCCACATTGATAATACTAAGACATCTTGAATATAATTTAAATATACTATTATTGTCCATACGTTTGTATTATCCACTTTTATCCAAAGAAATATTTGTAAATGTGTCAAATGGTATTGTTTATTGCATCAAATGTCAAGAAATCTATCACCTTCTCATGTAGACTCGCGTGGCCAGACTATATCAGGCTTTTTCCCATGTTCTCCATTATGCATACATACATACAGTATAACTCTGTTGCAGCCACTGCACTATGGAGTCACTACAGGGAGGGAATCAAGCAGACAAGAGGTCTTTTCATGGTAGAACAGTCTGGGAACTGTGCTGAGGACTCTGTGGCTGACATGTGTGCTGCAGTTGTGTCAGGGTTTTATGTGTTTGGGGGTCAGTGGAAAAACCTAAAGATCATATTGTGCTTAATTGAATCCAGACTTCTTCTGCAGCTTGCTGGCTGCCTGGCTGTGCTGCATCCACTCCACACACTTGCATCTCTCATTCAGCTCTCAAAGCTGCAGTCTAGAATTTATTTTAATGAAGAAAAGCTTATTTTAACCTGTATGGTAGGCCTACATAATTAGCACATCTACGGTGGTTCTTTCAGTGAGAAATGTAGACCCTGTTGGGTAATAGACACCGGGTTGACAATTGTAGCCCTGCCTGAAGCTTATAAGCCTAATATGTCCCCTGGGCCTATTGACTTGAGCAGTACATGTTTGGTCTCCCATGCGGGAGACCTGATTCGAATCTTTGTGAGTTGCAAATTACCTTTCCTTTTGGGAGAGGAGTCGAGGACATTTATGTTATAGTATCTAGCTTTAAATATGATAGAGGAAAATAAAGGTCACAGGAATCTATTATTATTTTAACTTTTCAGAACTTACTGAAAGATTAGCAAATACCTCAAAGATCAAAATGAGATTCCATTATGCCACAAGCCATAATGCACTGATGGTTCAAGAACGTTTCAGCTTGTTTCAGGGTTGTTGCAATAGCCGCTACTGTGTACACTAGGGACGTACTAAGATAGATAAGTGCTGTCCTTCACACTGACACTTTACAAGTTTTTCCTACCTTGTTCACAACTAATTGCCATCCATCACTGAATAACTGCCAGTTCAATCTTGTCCCTGAAAACTCATGGGAGAGGTTTCCATAGTGATTTTCAAAAGCATCTACATCTGGTTGCCATTATATTGTGTGCCTGTGTGTGGAGAAAGGAGGTTAAGACAAGTAGGGGGGGAAAGCATGTTTTCTGCAGATGGAAGCAGAAAAACATGTGTGGGTTGCGTGTAAACCTCATCTCAATTACCCAATTTATGTAATGTAAACAAACACAGAAGTTATTAATGTAGTTCTACATTGCATGTTACCTGTTCTAAGCTATTGTATGTTTTCATCCACAATTTTCTTAACCCTAAACTAAACAAATAAAATGCCTGCCATTTAATGGGATTTTAAAGTTTACAGCTATTGTGAGAAAACCATTTTGTTCATTATACTGGATAGGAATGGAAAATGATAACAGCATGATTTAGTAATTAGAAACATGTCTTCAGCCATAAGGAACATATCATTTAGTTAGACACGAAAGCCAAATAAAAGGTAACAATCTAACTTTGATTGTACATTGTACAATGTGTTTGTTATGCCACGTCATAACCAGAAAGAAAACATTTAAGAATTCACAAGGACTAGGAAGCCGGCCGACCACTCAGTTTGTGAACATAACCAAACATTCAACCATATAACTGATTGAAACATATTTGTATTAATTTACAGCCTGTTGCCTGTAGCTACATCATTTCTATTTGGAGAATGATTATTTGAACCCCTTTTATTCTGGTTTGTTTACATTACATCATGCTGTAAGCTTGTGTGAATCACCAGCTGCTGGTTAAGCAGATCAGTAAGGCCTTAAGACAATTACAATCTTGTTTTGACTGCACAAAATGCAGTGTTTTCAGAGAAGTGACTAGCTTAGATGAATCTAATAATACAATCACAAGTCATGTCTATTTACGGTCAAGTGGTTGAGCGCATAACGGCTTATGTCAAAAGAGGCTGAGAGTGCTGAGAAAGAGAAGCCAAACAATAAGTTCAATCGAGTAAAATTAGGTTCCTGGACACCAACCTTTCCCCAGGACCTTAAGTGGGTGGCCAAAATGGGTTTGTTGTTGTCACTTTCTTAACATTCTAATAGAGTACCGGTATGTCTACTTCAATTGAATGACTTGATTACTTCGGCAGAACCAACGTAAAAAACACTTTTGGCTGACTACAGATTTAATATCCCAAGGATTTTAGTTTCCTTTCAACAAATAACCAGACAGTGAATACTTTGACACCATGGTGAGTGTGTATTATTGATGCCTTTTTTAATTTCCAGATTCTGTGGTCACTTTCGCTGAATAGGAGAGGAAGTTATCTACAGTCTCTGAACCATGTGTTCCACAAATAAACTAGTTGGTATCATCGCTGTTGAGCAGAAACCTTGTATGCCCAACTTTTTTTGAATAAACATTTTAAACTAGTGAAAATAGCATTGTGAGCTTATAGATCTGTTTTTTACTATTTTCGTTACACTCTTGTATGAAGCATTAAAAAAAGACAGTAATGCATTGTCGATGGCTAATGTTAATACAGAATTTGAAGTGGCCCCACTCCTTCAGACTTCACCCCAAGACAATTTAACATGTTTCTCTGGTGTCATGTGAACTACAAAGTGTAAAGGTGCGCACTGCTGTGTTTTTACTTCATGTCATATTTGCAAATGTGACATAACAGCAATCTGCATTATCTGTTGATATTGTAACCTGGTATTTCACATATTGGGGATGCATTTACTGCCAGCTCTATTTTATCTGGTTAAAGAACAAATGTGAACACGATTAGTCACATTAACCCAGTTATAAAAGAGGGAGAATGTGACCATAACATTGTGTTTTTGCTATATTTTGTATAACAATCCTTTATTAACTTGAGTGATCAAAGTGGATTTAAAAATAACTGTCCTGTTTAGACAACTCCATCTACTGGTAGGTTTCTAAAACTGCATGTTGGCCATCATTCAAGTCCTGTTGACACCCAGCCAGGTCAGTTAAGGTAACTGCTTGAATCAAAGCCATTACAAAAAATATAGAACATTGTTATGAGCCAACACACATTTTACTGTCTAGGCAAGCAGCTGCAGAAAGCATTAGATGCCGTGCTAAATGTAGCAGTAAGAAACGATGTAAAACAAACAGGAAACTAATCAAAACCTTGAGATCTGTGACATTTACACATCGTTTAATTTAAACAGTACATTTACAAGGTATGGGGAGAGTTGTGCATGACAAACATGGAGCATGGGCACGGAGAAAAACAGGAATCATCACTCCATGTCCATGATATTCTGACCAGTCTCTAACTCCCATGGGACGTCTGGCAGCATGTTTTTATATTAGAACATTGTCCATGTGTTCCCCAAACGATTCTGGTGTGGAATCCAGGAAAAACTGGACATCTCCAGGTGACAATCTGCTCCATCTCTGCCGAAAAACGAGGCCACATCCCATTATTCGTCGTCACCACCGTCCTCCTTCGGCTCATAATTGTGTTTGATGTGTTTCCAGAGTTTCTGCAGACAAATGGGACAGCAGAGTCAATGTCAATGGGACAACAGTTTGATAGAACTTACGACCCCCGTTTTCCCCTCACTGACAGTCACTGTATGTTTTCTTTCCCCCCATGATTTCCTGTTTTGACTATATAGTCGTTTATATTCGTACGTCTCTTGATGTTTTGATGCATTGCAAATAGTGGGCCCTATTGTAAACAAGTGTAATGCTTTATGGTGTCGTCCACTCAGTTAACAGTTTTTTGTATTGAGTTGTACTTGAAATGTACTGTAATTCTTAAAACTGTTAATAAATCAATCAATGATACGCAGCGGCCAGCATCAGCCGCCAATGCAAGCTAGCCTAGCGTGCTAACGGTTAGCTCGTCCTCTACTAGAAGGTCAGGAGATGGTGAGATGTGTTCTTCTTAATCTTACCCCCCGGTTCAGTTGCTCAAAAATTGCGTCTCCTCCTTGGTCAAACACCCGCTCGAAGAAGATAGCGCCGACCATGATGGTCACAGCGAAGGTCGACGTTCTCCTGAAGAGCAGATTGTAGACAGACCTGGCCAGCGTCATGTTGGATAGTGGGGTGGACCGTGGAAGTGAGGGAGAGAAACTGACGTGACTACTTCCCTGAGAGTTCCGATGTTGCCATGTCCGCTTATTATAAGGCACTTTGGACTTGTTTTTCTGTTAATATTGTCGTTATTAACATACATATTAATATAATATGTATTTTAGCCTCGGTCGGTACCAGGCTTTCATTCATTCCCTAAACCCCTAACCTCGTCACCAGGCTTTCCACATCGAAGGAAAGCCTACACGGCAGAATAAGAAGTACTGATTCCGCCCCCTCTACTAAACCTAACCACCCCCATCTGAAAATGAGAATTTTCAAGAGGTTGCTTATGTCTCTCACACAATCTGGCAACACTGCTGAGTCGACAATCTTAACTTCTACACACAATATATATATCTCTGTCTTGCCCACATTCGGAATAAATCGCTCTGTAATATCTGATGCTTAAACATAATTCTAAGCAACTTTCCAAAATAAGATAAACTGGTCTAGTACTCCACCCGCCTCCAGTCCAGTTGGTGGCGGCGGTGCAACTCCAAGCTGGTTTGCCTACCGGAAATAATCCCCAAAAGAATTTAAGAAGAAGGAGGAGGAAATAAACAACAAGGAGCACACTTGCCATTTAGGTTTGTAGAGTAACATCCATAAAGTCTTTAATTCGTTCTAATTTAGTAAAAATCTGGTGTGGATGGCAGAACATGGACGTTTGTTGGTAATTTATCTAATGTTATTACTTTACGATAACTACTTTAGACCATTGCTTGAGGATGTATTAATTTTGGTGTAGTATTCCAGCAGGCTGTTAAAATTTGTGAGATAACTATCCATACAAGCAGGACAGGACACGACAGGTATAGTAAACGTATAGCTCTAATGCGTTGCATTTAGAGCTATGGATCAGAGCTAAGTAAACATATAGCCCCGCTCGGAACCCTACGTATGTTTACAAAGTGTAGTGTAAACAAACTGTACGTAGGGTTCCGAGGGGGTCAATGTAAACATAAAAAATATTGAGAAATGACGCCAGTGCCAAAATAGAGCTGAATCTGATGGTTTAAGGCAAGCCATCTCTTTAAGTTTGAGGAGGGCATTGGAGGCTGACCGAGGCTCTAACAGAGAAGACTGTTTTACCAAACGCACTACGTCTGTCGTCTGAATGGTACCTCGCAGTCCCCTCTAGCCCCTTTCGGCTAACCTGACGCTACCAGATCCACCCTCTGTTAGCTTTTCTGAAGTCTGGACTTCTAGGCCCTTTTTTAAACCAGTCCCTTGACTTGAAGTGCTCTCGGGAGGTCCCCTCGTCAGGAAGTGCCCCTCCAGCTGAATCAAGTTCCCTTGGTGCTGGGTATAAAAAACGGAAATGCACTCGCCCTCGTGCAGAAACGGAAAACAGACACCATTCGTTGCCATGGTTACCATCATGCCATTGTGTTACCTGTTATTTTGTTTGTATATTGCATTGCATCGTGTATGTTTGTGTGACATGTGGATTTCATTAATATGGACATTTAAAAGGAAATACAGCGTGACTGTCTTTTTAGTTGTTTTGTTGTTGTTTTAAGTTGTTTTGTTTGTGTGGTTTCATTTATAGTTTTCACGGTGGGGTAAATGAAGAGCCCTTGTGAACATCAGTTGGAGCGTTGTCTATTCTGCATCAGATGAAGATTGTTTAGGAGCAGTTTATTTATCATTTATTTGTGGCATGATGGTAACCATGGCAACGAATGGTGTCTGTTTCCTGTTTCTGCACAAGGAGGGCGAGTGATTTTTATACCCAGCACCCTAATCAAGGGAACTTGATTCAGCTGGACGAGGGAACCTCCCGAGAGCACTTCAAGTCAAGGGACTGGTTTCAAAAAGGGGGTAGGGCAGCGACGTCCAGACTTCAGTAAAGCTAACCGAGTGTGCCGAAAGGGGCTAAGTCCCCTCTGCCACCACTTTCCCCTTATAACTGTTTCAGTGAAGGAGGTGCAAGAAGGCATTGTTCCTCCAAAATTACCAATGCTCATCTCACTTACAATTTTAATAGATTTAAATCGCAGAATTTTCAACTTAAAGGTTTGTTTATGTTTCCTCTGAGCTCAGCATATGCTTATGTCCTTGACTTCATTAACTAATAACTTAACTACTGTCCAGATCTGGGTCATCTCATCTATTGTTTGTTGTGTTTCAGGGAAGTGAAAGCTGAGAACTGTGTGGCCTAAACACGAAACTTGAGAGCGATGGGGAGGCGCTATTACTGTGACTACTGTGACCGCTCTTTTCAGGACAACATGCACAATAGGAAAAAACATCTCAATGGTGTTCAGCACCACAGAGCTAAAAAGGCTTGGTTTGACCATTTTAGAGGTAAGGCTTGCTGCTGCCTTGAGACTGCTACAGTCTACTGCTACAGTCTTAACATCTCTGGATGTGGTTGCAGACTTAATTCATTTAGATGACATATCTCTGCTGTTGGGCAGAAGCCAGTTATGTCCAAATTATTAACTTTTCAGGAAATTAAAAATAACGTTATAGATTGTATTTTACCCAAATACAACTCAAGTGTGTTTAGGAATTTTCTTTACATTTTTACTGTCATTCTAATGATTGTTGTATTCAATACATACATGCCCTGATGAAGACCAGTGGGTTGAAAGAGTTTGGCTTTTTAACCATTTACACCCGCCCTCTCCTCTTTTACTTTTTTCAGTGCTCGGATCGCTCCTCTTCTTTTAAGTTTTAGTCCCGTTGATCCTAGAATCAACAACCCTATGTTTTACTTAGCATCTGGCTCTTCTCTCTTTTTGCTGTGTGTGTTAGCCCCATATGTAGTATAAAAAGGTAGGTGGCTAGCGCACATCCAGTTCCTGTCTGGTGCTGGACTAATAAGGTACATACAGTGAAGAGAAGAGAGTCCGCACACAGGTTTGCTCCAAGGTGTTTGTTTTTTATTCAAAACACCATAAATATAACACGACGTTTCGGCCGTGAACGGCCTTCATCAGGTGATAATCGGCAGTATATGTGACAACTCCCTTTTAAACCTAGTCGTCACATCACGTGACTGATGACGACACGATGTGTCTCTTACCTGTTCCCTTTGATATTGTTCTGACTGATTAACACTATTTTGGAGCAGACTGCCCAAACTGTAAACTACTTTTGGTACCAAAAGCTTTTTAAATCTTAAAACTAAAAACAAACAAAAAATGCAAAATCTAATATATAAAAATATTAAAAAAATGTATTTAAAAAAAAATACTAAAACAGTCTGTAACAAGCAAAAACCAGCAAGTTTTATTGAAATTGTTCTTTTGAAAACTGTGTTGCCTTATTGTAAACTTGCTTGATGTGGTGGTTATTCATGTTCATATTGATTGTCATGTCACTTATTGGTGTTAGTGAATCACCTGCCCATGCAGTCGTCATCAGTCACGTGATGTGACGACTAGGTTTAAAAGGGAGTTGTCACATATACTGCCGATTATCACCTGATGAAGGCCGTTCACGGCCGAAACGTCGTGTTATATTTATGGTGTTTTGAATAAAAAACAAACACCTTGGAGCAAACCTGTGTGCGGACTCTCTTCTCTTCACTGTATTAGCCCCATATGTGCCTTCTCCCAGTCCCTACGCTCATTCTCTAGCTCCGAGATGAGGTCACAGTCACACGCTGGGCCCCTCCCACCGCGGTTCAGAAACGGCGCATGTTTCTACAAGGAACGCTTCTTACCCTTTTCTGCACAATGAATCCAAAAAGTGAAGGGCCAAAAAAGTTTTACACAAATTCAAACTTAGGATCAGCCAAGAAAATCCAAGTTTAAACGGTTACACGAGCGTTTACAGCGGTTCTTTATCATGTTTTTCAAGGAAGTTGCGCCTCCCCGGGGCCTCCCCTGGTCGAATGTGGAATTAGATTTCCAACTGACTTCAGTTCACTCGACATGCACGCGCACAACTTCCTTGATAAACATGGAAGCGGCTGACTAAACAACCTCTGTAAACACTTGTGTAACCGTTTAAACTTTCTTGGCCAATCCTAAATTTGAATTAGTGTAAAACCAGGTTGTGACCTCATCTCGGAGCTACAGAATGAGCGTAGTGCTGAGAGAACATACTGGGGCTGTGTGTGTGTGTGTGTGTGTGTGTGCACGACATTTTTGTATTTAATTGTTGGAATTTATTAAACCTCATTTTTCACTTTATCTTGTGTAGACTATACAGCCATTCTGGACGATGAAAAAGCCAAGAAACCCTGCAGGAAGTTTCTTCAGACAGGTATACTAATTAATTACTGCGTTGCATTCCATCAAGAGATGGAAAAGTTTATAATATACCGGTGTGTAATGTTGTACATTTTCTTTGTGTTTGCTTTAGGAAATTGTGGTTTTGGCCCCAACTGCAGATTTTCTCATATGTCAGAAGATGATATGGAAAACCTAGAAAGGCAAATTGAAGGTGAGCTTTGGCCACAAGATGGTGCTGTCTACTACATTCCTCATTACATCCTAAAATCCTGACAGTATATCACATCATAGTTTAATGGATTATTACATTTTCATTCATTTTCAATTGTTGGAAAAAAATACATTTTTAAATGCCTAATGACACATATCTTATACAGTACCAGTGTCAAATTTCATGAGTTCTACAGTAGTGTATAACTATAGCATTTTGATCTCTTCATTAATAGGCTGTACTCAACATAACAGTGTTAATTAGCCGTAAGAAAGCAGTGATTTTGTTATTTTCAGTTGAAAGGCAACATAATGAGGACCCTGCAGACAAAAAGTCCCCTGGGTGGAGTGTAGAGAACTGGCTCATCAGGAGAGCGAAGAGAAGACCTGCCTCCAATGACAGTGGAAGGTGTGAATGTTCATTATGCACTAAGCACTTTATCATGCATGGGTATATTTTCTCCAGAACTATGGCTGCACAATTAATCAGGAATAATCGTATATTACGATTGTATGCTCCACAAATATAACCAGAGCGTTACACAACCCATCTCCCTATGCACCAGGCTCATAGAGGAACGATTACATTGAATTAAAGGTTTTTATTTGTGCAGCAACAAATGATGAAAAAAAAAAAAATCCCCCATAAACAATCATTACAATAATCATGATCTGGATGGCAATGTTTATTCATTCAAACCCTATGTAATTAACTAATAGCAAAAATGATGTGACATTCTGTGAGCCTTCGCTATGTTTGAAAATCTTTACATGTTTTGGACATTGTTGAAATTTGAAAGAAATTGTTGAAAGTTTTCACCAATACTGACATGCCCAAAATAGGGACACGATGTTGAAAGTGGTTAGGAATAGGATTGTCATTTTAGTAATAATCATGCTGCCCTAGGTATATATAAACCCTTCCATTTTTATTATTTGTATCTCCACAGACTTGTAAAAGATGAGGATGGTAATGAAGAACACCAAACTGAATGTGATATTCCACCACAGCTCCTCTCCATTCCTGACCTCCCACCTTCACTGATGCCTCCTCCTCCAGGTGGATGGAAAGTCAAACTAGACACTGAATGGGGTTAAAAGAAGATGCATTACCCTATATATATATATAGGATAGGTAGTTGTAAGTATCATTCAGAGAGTATTAGTCAGTCACAGTGTCTATCTGGGAACAAGAAGAAAATGATATACTCTTGTCTTCTATCCACACTCACGCACTCTTACACTTGAATAATTTATGTCAACATTAATACTAGACATGAAGTACAAGTGCAGTGAGTTAATGTGGCTGTCACTTACAATCTATATATCGGAGACTATTGTCTTATCAACAACTCTGAGTTGTCAATACACAGGCTACACATGCTCTGCGTTACAATCAAGTGCTTAGAATGCCTATTGGAAGACCTCGAAGTGGACAAGATATCTTTTTATATCAGATCCCCTATTCTGTCATGCTTGTACAGTATATGTAAAGCCCCCTGTATACATGGGAACTGTCAGGAAGCCAGATGAAAAGATTAGGATTAGTTGGTAGAACATGTAATCTTCCTTTTATTGTGAAGGTAACAATGCTCTCATCTACAGTATTAGCCATACTTTAAACACTGTATGGGAGACAGGGAGGTATGCCAGCTTCCCTTGTATTTTAACTCTGCCCAGTGACGTTTTTGCCACTGTTGTGCCCTCAAGAGGTGCAGTCTGGCATTTGTTATATTAGTTATATTTCTCCGGCATTAAATGTTGCTCATGGAGATATTGGGGTCAGTTATAACTTTTACAGTTAATATTGACTAGATGGGAAGTCCTTGTGGAAATAAACTTCAAGACCATCCTCCTTTACTGCGGAATTTGGTGTCACGTGTAGAGTACGTATTTAGTCCAGTCCACCTTACCAAATGCACACAAAAAAGGTGCTTTACTTGACCAGTGCAATTTGTTTGATTGCCTCCATTTGTCCATTTAACAGACAGCCGCCTATGTACACATCATGAAATATGTTTTTATTTTGTCTTACAATATGTTTGATTTTTGTTGTATTATTTCCAGTATGTTTCATAATGATGCCATTTACTTGACACAACAGCTGCATGGTTCCTAAACTCCTTGTCAACATAACCATCTCCTTGTGAATCTGTCCCCTTACATTCTACAGATATCAAGTGTGTGTTGCATTGAGTTAGTTTTTAAGGTTGAATTAGTTGTGAACGCCTCATTCAATTATAATACAGTATTTTTAGATTTTTGTTGTTGCGTTATTCCAAGGTTTTGCAATGATTTAATTAACTTGACAAGCAGCTATTCTCGTGATCACTTGGCATCCCAATGAGATGTGCAGAAAAGCAAATATTTTTCATGATATTCCTCACTCTGAGAAACAATTATTCACCAATTTGTGACTTAACTCAGTGGACCATGCTCTCCCCTTGATGGATGGATATGCATCTTCCAGTAAACAATGCAGGACTTTACAAACAAATCATAGTTTGTGAATAATATCCGTGTGTGGTTAAATGATTCTGTTTAGAGAGATGGGGCATCTGCAGAGATTGCCAGCTTGGATATTCTGGGATCACTTCAATTGAATAACGGTATCCAATGTACACGTATAAAAAAATAATTGTTAACATTTTGGAGCAATTACAAGTTTTTAAGGGTTCTATTGCACATGACAAAGCTGCCAATGGTGGAAAGTAACTAAATACATTTACTCAAGTACCGTACTGTACAAATACTGAGGAACCTTTACTGGAATTTCCAATACTTTTACTTCTACTCCACTACATATCTGAAGCATTTTTTTTTTACTTTTTACATTTCGGCAACAAGTTGCCTTCTTCAGGCCAGGATATGTTGAATACAAGACTTTTACTTGTAACAGAGTATTCCTACATTTGTATTGATAGATTTAACTTAAAGGACCACTTTTCAACCTATCTACATATAATTCATGATATATATACCACTATTCTTTTCTACTCATTCTGTGTCATCTGTGGGCAGTTCAGAAAGATTAAAAAAATATATATATTTATCGACATCGATGATGTCACTGATGGACAGGTTTCTGAACTGCCCACAGCCCTCCTATGAGTCACAGACTGAGTAGAAAATAATTGTGCTATTTTACAATGAACATTAGTGAGGACCAATTATATGAAGATGGGTTGAAAAGTGGTCCGTAAAATAAAGTACATTGTCCACCACTGGAAGCTGCTTCCATGACCCTGGCCATTAGTATGCTGCTCACATTCTGTTTTCATAATTGGTAGTATAGTCACTGTCCTTCATCACTGCTCTTAAGACCTTCACCTCAACCAGTAACAAGTGGCTGTGCTGAGAGACAATTGTGTTGAATTTACAGCCAACTTAACAACCCTTTAACTGTTTAACACCTGAGGCTGATTAAAAAAAAAGTTTTCTGAAGAACGTTTGTCTCTATACCAGCTGTGCTCAAACAATTTCATGTCAAGAACGCCAAAAAAATATTTTGTTCCAGGGACCCCCAGCAGCAAAGATTTTAGTTAAAAATGATCGCTTTAGGCCCGGGCTGGCCTAGCAGTCCGGGCACAGCTCCTAAATACAGCGTATTGCAGGTTTGAGTCCCGATCCTAGCGAACTTTGCTGCATGTCACTCCCCGTCTCTCCTTGTTTCCTGTCTTTCTCTGCTTACTCTATCAATAAAGGCAAAAAGCCCCAAAAATATATTTTATCAGAAGAAAATAATTAAAGATTTATACAAATATATGCTATTTTCGAATACCGGTAGCCAGAATATAAAATGACACCGATGCTTTTCCGGTTTTAATGGTTTAAACCCTATAGGCTTCTTTAAAAAATATAATCAACCATTTTAAGAAATAAATAACAAATATCGGTATTCATTAAACAAGTTTCAAAATCAAAGAAAGGTCATGAAAAAGTGGTGAAAAGCTGTCCCATCGCAACACAGCGCAGCACTAATTTGGGTCCCGGGGAGTCATCATATAATCACATGACATTTCTCTTTTGGGTCCCAAGCTAAAATGTTTGGCTAAGCTTCATTGTACGCTTGATTGATTGATTGAATACTTTATGAATCAGCTTACAAATAGTAGTTGTTGTGAATTATCTCATGCTGTCTGACTGGCAGCCTCTGGTGGACATTCCCCATTCCCTGCATCCACAATCACACATGTGTTTGCCATTACACCACTCAACTCACTAGCCAATCACAGTCTAGGTGTGCCACATATAACCCTCACTCATTCCACACTCCTCACTCAGTCTCCAGCCTTCACACAGGCAACATGCAGAACCTGCGCTCACTGAGTACTCCACACACAACCACTCACTTCCTTGCAGCCGTGCGTCCATGACAAAAGTAAGCCTTGTTCCCCTGTCTCTGTATTGACTTGACATATTCTATGCTATGTTGATCACTCTGCCATAATACTATGATTGTTCACACATGTTTATGTTCTAGTGTATATTTGATCTAC
Source organism: Protomyctophum bolini (assembly GCF_963924005.1). NCBI lineage: Eukaryota > Metazoa > Chordata > Actinopteri > Myctophiformes > Myctophidae > Protomyctophum > Protomyctophum bolini. The sequence goes on along the minus strand of NC_137883.1, from coordinate 17,550,707 downwards.
TTGTTATTCATATGGTCCTTTATTGTCACGCTATAGCTAATGTGTATTCTATTCCTTATATCTTGCTTGTAGAAACCATGGCTCACTGAAGACTATAAACTACTATTCTGCTGAAATATACCTTGGTGTCACATACCCTCTCTCTGACCGGAGAAACTTGGGTGGTCAGCTCATAGTCCACAAATAACCAGCACAGAATATTTATTAGTAGTAATAGTATGATTATACAATGATGTTAAAAAGCCGATCTACAAGCTCACAACCTGTTTTCACAGAATATTTGCCTCTTATGATATGCTGGGAATAGGGATGCTAGGGATCATGTTAAGTGTGAGAGACGAAGGTGTGACTTTCATGCCATAAACACCAGCATTGCCCATGAGGACCTTTGTTGTTTTAATGTGTAGAATGAATCATACTCATTATGACTATTATAATCTGTAATCGTGTTGATGTCATAATGCAGCTCTATCTTTATTACAAACCTAGTAGTAGCATCAACAATCTGTATGAGAAATTAATTGATTTAAGGCAACTCTTATTTACAAATTATGAGATGTTTATCTCATGCTGTAAGTATATCCGGACAAATTACTTGTTCTAAGGGGGGTGAATGAAAAATAATAAAAAGCACTTCGGACAAAACTCCACCACCCCTCTCATGCAAGTAATTTACTATATAATTGAATATATAAAGTCACAATACCAACTTTGATGAGGCATATTGCTTTGTTTTCAAAATATAAGGTTGTCTTCATTTCCTGATTTTTTATTTTTATTTAATCTCCTGAAAATGAACATTCTTCCCGACAGCATATATTAAGTTGAAAGCTGGCTAACCGTGAACTATAATCAGCTGGATAGAGTACAACAAGTGCCGGGCAATTTATTTTTAATGGATATACCCATTATCCTTATTTATTCGCAAAGACAATAATATGATAGCCTTTGATCAACACTTACTTTATAAAAAGATGAATAACTCAGAAAGACACTGGAAAATGCTCCATGCATTTGTCCTACGTTACATTACAAGTCCTCTTTTCTGGATTACCTCAAATTACTTTTGGAAGGCAGCCAGATTGCTCACCAGGAGAAAATCACATTACTCCTGTGCTCGGCTCATTTAATTGGCCCCCCTTATAAGACAGAATTGAATAAATCCGTATTACTATTTATAAGGCTCTGATTGGTCTACCTCCCAAATCCATCTCTGACCTGCTCATTGCTCATAGACAATGAAGCCTCTCAGATCTTCAGATAAAATCTAGGTCTGGTAAGGGTGCATTTGGTCACTGTTGACCTACTCTTTGGAACAAATTACAATATGACCTGAGATTTGCAACAAGCACTGTGTCCACTTCTGTGTACAGACTTGAGGCCTTTCTGTTTTCCCTGAGCTTTGATGGTTAGAGTGGGGTTTATTAATAATCAAAATGAAAGTTATTAATACAGCCATTTCTCGTTTTGACACTGGAACTTTAAAAAAGTACTGTTATCCATAATTTGTTAATATTACGATTATTATTACGTAACCTCAGTGATCACATTTGATTATGTTCAAAAATGTAAATGTGAAGAATCTTTTACTTAAAGATCTTAAAGATAACATAACAGATTGTCATGTTTTGACAAGAACAGGCACAACTGCCTGTCATACATATTATCTCAGGTTGGATATACAGTAACAGGAGGCTATAGCCTTACATTACAGTTACTTACCTTGAAATCTTTTTTTCTTCCTGCCTTTGCTCTTCCCTTTGCCTGCAAGCAGTGATGGAAGAAGTACTTATAATTTTGTATATAAGTTTGTCTTATTTTGTTTGTTTGGATACTTCCTGTAATTTGGCATACTTTTAATTTGACACCTCCTGTTAGCTATCCATATATAGCTGAAGCCTGTTAGCTTCACTCACCTCAGACCAATAGACTCATTTCACACAGCCAGACTGCAGAGGGAGAGAGCACGTGTGTGTGTGTGTGTGTGTGTGTGTGTGTGTGTGTGTGTGTGTGTTTGTTTGCACCAGACCACACGGTATGAAATGTTTGACTGTTTATGTGACTCTTATTATGTTTGTACTCTTATTGATTAAGCAGTGTTAAAGCCTGTGACATTTGCAGTTGTAGTGAACTTTTAGTGACTGAAGTTGTCTATTGTCTACAGTGCCTGTCCATGTGCCATGTGTAAATGTGACCATCAGTGACTGTTGATGTGCCCTGAGGTTCAAGTTGGTTATGCAGCCCTTTAGCACCCTCGATACGCGGAGTGAGGTATACATGATTATTTATTTGTCTAGTTTCCATTTGGAGTATATCATTCATGATTGTATTTGTTTGGTTTTCGTTTGGTTGTGGTACTTTTGGTTATTGTGCATTTTCCTTGTCTTATAATTGAAATGACTTGAGTTTTGTATCACTGTATTTATAATTGAACATAAATTAACAATTTTTATTGTTGATTGTACTGCTGAAGTGACAAGTTTATTGCACAGATTTTAGTAGTGAAACTATGAGATTATTCGATTGTAACTGTATTTATTCTATATCCTTATAGTTTTCACGGTGTTGGAACAATAAACACACCCGTCGAGACCACCCAAACTTGTCATTCTTTCATCAATCGAGGGGCAGCTACAATCAACCTGTTGCAGTCATCATCAATCACCATCGACAAACTACAAGTGAGTAAACAACAAGACGCCCAAGTCCCAAAGTGTGAGCACGTTGTTAAACCGTATATCTCTGGTGATAAAAGAAAGAAAGGCATATTGGCCCTACATTCAAGTTGAAATCTTTACTCTGATACGGACACAAGTATTGAAATTGGATCGATTGGAAGGATCTAACCATAATGGATGTGTCACGCTATTGAAGCTAATGAAATGAGCGATACCATACGGATGAATGAACGCGCAGAGCGCGACATTTAATGTGGATTGGAATGAATTGATGTCGTTATTAAGCAAGCTTTGTGCAACGCTAAGTTTGGATCTGGAAAATAAGCGCTGCTGTTGTATTCTAAATACGGACGTCACGTTTTACTGATGTCTGTAAATGAAGCGGATGAATTACTCCAGTATGAAAGAGGCCTGTTCGTGTGTTTGCTAATACAAAAACAGCTTAATTGATATAAGCATCAAAGCAATATTTTAAGTACTTTTTATTAGCAAGTGCATTCCATAGCGCTGGACCACACATGGACATCATAAACCTGCGACGGGAACAGTTCCTTGTAGTTAAATGATTATATGAAAGAAATAAAATATTTAACTGGTTTATATTTTACAATTTTAGTTATAGATGGCAAGTATAATGTTAAGGAATATTTGTCTTATTAGCCAGAGATCCTTTTAAAATGTTTCTATTACTGTGAGTGATATGGTCAGCTTCTGATGTCTTTCTTTCTTTCTTTGATGTAGATGGAGATGACCGTAGATGCTGCTGGAACACTGAACCTGGTCTCCTGTGTGAACCACCCCATCCTGGCTGCTAAGCTGTCCATGTGGACATTATGAGTGTTTGTATAGAGAGAAGCATGGCTGAAGAGCTTTGCATATCAGTCGTTTCTTGCTGCTGCCAAAGTCAAATTGTGATATCTGTAGTGTTTAGTTCATGGCCGCTTATGAGATGTAGATATAAGTACACCTGACTGGTGGAATAGCCTTGTGATACATACTGGGTGTGCTCTTTGGTCGTTCACAAAACAAACAAACAAATGCTGCACAAAATGCCACAAACTCACTAAAAGCTGCACAAAAATCACACAAATCAAGGGATGTCCGACAGTCAGTGTTGGATATTGTCCAACTCCTAATTGCCGATATCAACAGATACCTATATATTATATGCAGGCTTTTTCCAGTGGTGGAAACATAACTCAAACTTTTTACTTAAATAAAAGTAGGCAATACTGCAATATAGAAATACTCCGTTACAATTCAACATGTACTCGAGTAAAGGTACAAAGGTTTTGGTATAAAATGTACTTAAAATACCAAAAGTAATTCTTAATAATTACTCATTATGCAAAAGTCTCATCTAAAATGATCTAATCTCTCATCTCAAGTTTTCAAATGTATAAAAATATTTTGAAAATAGCAGATCTACAAGCTCACATGTGTCTTATTGTATTGTGAGCTTGTAGATGTTTTAATGTAAAATAATAAATAAAGTAAAATTAAGGGTTAGGGTTAATTTTTTTAATGCCTTTATCGGCCGATAATATCGGACATCCCTAACAAACATATATCAAACGTGTCAATACATTTCAAAGAATGCCACAAGTGGCACTAAAACTTCACCAATAAATAAAGAAACATCCACATGTTCCATAAATTAAATGCCACAAAGGTTTGCCGAAAAAATGAAGATTACAAAAAATAAGTTTCTTAAACATCTTCTGCCGTATGTCCATAGAACTTCAGCTCTGTTGCAGCAAGCCAGTACAATGTGTCATTGTCTAGGTCACCTAAGCCACGATCACCATTCGGTGGCCGGTATTTGGGGCAAATGGTCATTACGTGTTCCACAGTCTGTAGTGGATCCTCTCATTCACAGTGGGCACTGTCCGAGATGTCCCACTTCTGCTTTGAGGGTTGTCCACTTCTGGTGTCAGCTGGTGTTGTGTGGAGCAGTTCCTGGGCCTGTGTGGCAAAGGGGCACAGTGACTTGAGGCACGTGTGCTGTGGCAAAGGTCGCCGTGACTTGGTGTGTGTGTTGTGGCAAAGGGCACCGTGACTTGAGGCACGTGTGCTGTGGTGTCTCTGACGACCTTGTGGAGGAGATGGCTGGGATTCACTCAGCTGTGCCTTCCCGGTGAGGGCCAGCGTGGCTGCTTCTCGTCTGACCTCTGTTGGAGTGATTCCAGCGAGAACAGGCAGTTTGTTTGGGGTGGCCCATCCGGTGTTGAGGGCAGCATCCAGCTTCTTGACATGAGAGCTACGGCTCCAGACTGGGACACAGTACTCGGGTCGTCTGCATAGCCATACTTCATTGATGTTGTTGCAGGGAGGTCATGGATGTAGCTGTTAGTGTTGAACAGCAGTTACTGGTGTGGAACCGAAAAGCTTCACAAACATGCCAAAAAATTCTAGTTTTGAACCTTTTTAATCTAGTTTATTTTCAAATAAATTTGTTTTTACTGTTTTGTGAAGCAACTTTGGGTACCTTGAAGTGCTATATAAATTGTATGTATTATAAAAAAACAGACACACGGCAATTATCGCCACACAGACATCACAAATTCCTATTGGCAGCAGCAACAAGTGAGTGATGTGCAAAGCCATTCATAGACTATAACCATGTCTTCATTCCAGATGCTGCAAGGCTCAACCGGAGCCCCTACAGGTGGACATCTGCAGTTCTCGCTGTCCATGGATGAATCTGCATGGGGGGCTCTGAAGGCGGCTCAAAGTAAGAAACCACTTAGACTTTTCTATTACTGCGAGTGGTATCTGGTCGGCTTCTGTTTTAAATGTTCTCTATACATTTTGTGTATGATGTGAAAGGACACAATGTACGTACTGTATATCTGGCTCTTGGTCACTTAAATTAATCTTTCGTTCTTTCTTTCTTAGGGTGGATGGGTCGTGGTAGACGTCGTGGAAGGACAGAGATCCGTTCCAAAGCTTCCCTCCCGGGGGTTTCCTCTGAGGACTTCTGATGAGCTGTGAGTAGGAATATTTCTTGTTGGGATGGACATCTGTTGTACTGTTATGGTACGAAGTATAGCATGGCAGTATGATTCCTCCTAGTGGCACTGGTTGAATGTCTGTCAGCTCTCCAAGCTAATCAAAGTCTTAATGACACTTACCAAATGCTCTCTTTAAAGGTCTGTTTTATCAAATATATATATATATATAGAGGGTTTAAGTGGTTCTGAATTTGCAGCTCAACAAAAGCTGCAAAATATTGTCTTTACATGTCTTTCTTTCTTAGGCCGGAGATCTGGGTAGATGCCGGAGGACTTCGGACCTGGGCCTGCCAGGTGAGGAACCGCACAGTAAGAACTCTATAGTAAAAAAAGATCCTACTCAGTCTGCTTCTCATAGGAGGACTGTGCTGTTCAGAAACTCATCCACCAGTGACATCATCGTTAGGCAGATTCTTTTTAAACGATATTTATTTACAAAAATGTTTAGATTTTTATTATCGTGAGAACGATGGCTTCCATTTTTGCATTGCAACTTTTCAGGACTAGAAAGCCTGCCGTTTCTAATAGCTTGGAATCCTTATCGATGATGTCACTGGTGGACGGGTTTCTGAACTGCCCACAGTCCTATGAGACACCAAAAAAATGGTAGCCATTATTAGTGAGGACTAGTATGATGAAGATAGGTTGAAAAGTGGTGAAGTGGTCCTTTAAACGTTGATTACTGCAAGTGATATGTTTAGCTTCTGTTTTAAACTTTCTCTATAAATAAAAGTTTGATGTAGGACTAGGCTATATATATATATATATCTGGCTCTTGGTCACTCTAATCAATCTTTATTTCTTTGTTAGGATGGAGATCGTGGGAGACGTCGCTGGAACGCCACTGCTGGACAGGGTACACACACACACACACACATGCACACACAGAGCAAAGCTAATTTGGTGTGTTTTTTTTCTTTTCTTTCTTTGTTAGAATGGAGATATCGATAGACGAGCTGATGTTCCCGGACAGAGATCCGTTCCAAAGCTCCCCCCCCCCCCCCCCCCCCCCCCGGGGGCTTCCTCAGAGGACTCTGATGAGCTGTGAGTAGGAATAGTTCTTTCTTGTTTCTGAGGATGGATAACTGCTTTTGTACTGTTATGGCACGAAGAATGGCATCATTTACTACAGTCATCCAAATGTTTTAAATATTTTATGATAAATCTAAATGACTCTGCACAATAGTTTGAGAGTCAATATCTCATCTGCTTTTAGAAGCACTTGAATAAAAAATGACTATGTTGAGGACTGTACATGTGTTGATGCCTCCTAGTGGCACTGTGGTTGAATGTCTGTCAGCCTTCCAAGCTAATCAAAGTCTTAAAACCCCAGCATCCCTATTCTGGGGGGAGCGTTCAGCAAAAAATAGCAGATCTACAAGCTCACACCGCGTTGCAACGTGTTGTGAGCTTGTAGAGCTAATGCTTTCTTCTTTCTCTCTCAGGATGGAAATGGCAGACGCAGCTGAAGCCTCTAGAGATCTGCAGGTCTGTCCATGGATGGATGGGAGGACGGAGATCTGGGTAGACGTCGCTGGAACGCCACTGCTGGACAGGGTGCACACACACACACACACACACACACACATGCACACACAGAGCAAAGCTAATTTGGTGTGTTTTTTTTCTTTTCTTTCTTTGTTAGAATGGAGATATCGATAGACGATCTGATGTTCCCTGGACAGAGATCCGTTCCAAAGCTCCCCCCCCTCCGGGGGCTTCCTCAGAGGACTCTGATGAGCTGTGAGTAGGAATAGTTCTTGCTTGTTTCTGAGGATGGATAACTGCTTTTGTACTGTTATGGTACGAAGAATGGCATCATTTACAGTAATCCAAATGTTTTAAATATTTTAGGATAAATCTAAATGACTCTGCACAATAGTTTGAGAGTCAATATCTCATATCATGAGTGTGCCTCTTGGTCTTTGTAACAACTTGAATACAAATTACAAAAGATGTTGAGGACTGTACATGTGTTGATGCCTCCTAGTGGCACTCTGGTTGAATGTCTGTCAGCTTTCCAAGCTAATCAAAGTCTTTGACACTTTTGTTAACCACTTCAACCCCAGCATCCCTATTCCGTTCAGCAGAAATAGCAGATCTACAAGCTCACACTGCAACATGTTGTGAGCTTGTAGAGCTAATGGTTTCTTTCTCTCTCAGGATGGAGATCATAGACACAGCTGGATGCTGGAGCCTCTAGAGATGGAGATCTGCAGGTCTGTCCATGGATGGGAGGACGGAGGACGGAGATCTGGGTAGACGCTGGAGGACTTCGGACCTGGGCCTTCTCAGTGAGGAACTCAACGGTACGAACCGCTTTAGGGTTAGGGCTTTTTTAGGCTTCGTAAAAAGCCAATAATCGTCCGTTGCCGATAATTGGTCGATCCCTATTCTTAAACGTTACTGTAAGTGTATGTTGTGACAGGACATGCGCACACACACAGCAAAGCTAATTTGGGCTGTGTGTCTTTCGTTCTTTGTTAGAATGGAGATCTCAGCCGAGATCGGAAGCTTTCCCTGGGTGTTTCCGCTGAGGACTTCTGGGTCGCTGGGAGGCTCGGACGGAGCTAGAAGGTTCGGTAGACGCCACTGGAACCTGTTTAGGCCTGTCAGAATTTAAGGTTTTATAATGGCAGATTTTAATTGTCGCTCAAATAAATTACAAGTAACAATTTAATTGCGTCATACTAACATTCTAAATAAAACTTTGGCTTTTGTAGGCTTTGTAAACAAAAAGATGCACATGGCATAATTCAATAACTTTATACACTAAAAAAAGAGAAGTAAATTACAAAGTGACACATTTAGAGCTTGTAGATCGGTTGCTTGCATTATTTCTTTAAAATGTTTGACAATATATGAACATTTTCATCTTGCAATGGGTCTGGTCCACAAGATTCGATACACCACCAAGATACCCATGTACCTGTCTAGATACTTCCTTTATGTTAACGAAGTCCACACCCACAACACCAGAGGGAGTGCAACGAACCATGTACAACCCAGATTCGGCACAAACGAGGGACTAAATTATTTTCACTCCTATGCCACCAAAATGTGGAACGCCCTACCAACAGTCATTAAGACATGTGACTCCCTTTTTCCCCTCACTGTATACGTTTATTTTCCCTTTTTACCTCCTTTATGATGAATTCCTGTTCTGTTCATTGACTATATAGAAGTGTCTTATTTGTACGTCTCTAAATGTTTTGATAAATTGAACATGGTGGACCCTCTTGTAAACAAGTGTAATGCTTAATTGGGTCGTCCACTTACAGTTAACAGTCTTTGTATTGAGTTTGTGCTTGACATGTGCTGTAATTCTGCAAACTGTTAATAAATATTTCAATCAATATTGTTTTATGAACAAAGTAGTAATGAGCATTTCTTTCTTTTCTTTAGGACGTTGCTGGTCTCCTGTGTGGCGCCATCTGGAGGTCACCAGGGTTCTGAGTCACTCAGATCCTGACTGGTAGTGGTGATATGTAGATGTGATCAATCAGGGCTCTAAACAATAAAATAATAAACCAATATAAATAACTAGATAATAATATAAATAAATGGATAAAACGAACGATAAAAAAATAGATTATAGTAAAATAAAAGTAAATTAAAATAGTAAAATAAAAGTAAATTTAAATTAGTAATACATAAAATAAAATTAGTAATAGCATAATAATGGATAAAATAAATATTATTAGTAATATAGACAATAATACATAAAATAAATTAAATTATCAATATAGTAATGCATAAAATTAGTAATAACAGTAATACATAAAATAAATAAATGCATAAAAAATAAAATTAGTAATAACAGTAATACATAAAACAAATACAATTTGTAATGCATGAAGTAAAATTAGTAATAACATAGTAATACATCAAATAAATACAATTAGTAATATAGTTATACATACAATTAGTAATAACATAGTAATATATAAAATACAATTAATACATCAAATAAATTCAATTACTTTGTGTAAAAAAACAAACAAAAAAATATCAATCACATCTACATATCACAACCAGGCTATATTGCCAGCAGGCAGGTGGACTGTAGACTCACTACAGCTGTCACAATGTGGGATACTTTGTTTTGACCCAACTGGCCTCCAAGGAGAGGCGAGCATGGAGCCGGACATCTGATGATACACGAGAGAAGACGCCATAGTAAAAAAAAAATGTAATAAAAGTAATATGTTTCATGTTGATTGTAATTTATGCATGATGCCATATATCTGTAAATATTCATTATTTTCTTGTTAATAAATTATTGTATTTATACCCGGCTGTCTGTTATGTGTCCATTACCCTTAGATCGCGCCGCCGCGGATTTATTTATTTCTCAAATGGTCTAAAAATGAGTTAATTAGCATACTTTTACCAATGAATTAGCCTATACACAGACAACGACTGATTAGCCTATTTTGGACGATATGGGTCTTTTCTCGAGTCAGTGTGTTTAGTCTCACTATAGTCTGTGTAGATTACCCGGTGGTGTTGCTGCCCCTCCCGGGAGTCGCGGCTCATGGCTCTTCACAGACGGCACAGAGACAGCAGTCACTCCGCTGAACGTGTCAGTGTTGCTGCAGTGGTGTGAACTGTGAACCGTGCGGGCACTGGTGGTGGTGCTGAGTTCTGAAAGCCGAGTCACAGCTTCTTCTGAATTACTTTATCTTTGCCTTGGAAAATACATTATGCGTTTAGCTGTTTCCCAAAACAAACCAGCGCGTGCTACTGTTTGCTACAAAGCGACTGGAAGCGGACGAGGTTTACAGACATACCAGTAGCCAATCATATGCTGATTAGGCCAGTTGCTGTATAGCCTACCTACCCGATCACCAGATTCACCAGGGAGCAGCAACAACACACAAACACACACACACACACTACACACACAATAGCCTTCTATATAATGCTGCGCACATATATATATATAAAAAAAAATACCCAGCATAATTTTTGGGAAGGCTAAGCCTTCCCTAGCCTTACATACCCGCCGCCTATGGGCACTGTACTGTAGGCATATAATACCTGGCTAGGTGAAAACAAAAGAAACCTGATTAGCATTTGAGTACTTTTAACACCTCTGAACAGCCGGCGGAGAGGTTCACATTTTCGGAATTTTCGGAGTCACAGAGGGTCAATAATTCCCAGAAAATCTGTAACATTAATATAAAATGTCCACGAAAATCTTCATGGGGGCTAAAAGGGGCTATTTAATTCTTCATGGGGGCTACAGCCCCATAGCCCCCACAGACTCGACGTCGTTGGATACCACAATGTAGAAATAGAAAGTCTGGTGTTAAAAAATACTTGAGAAAAAGTACTAAAGTATTGGCATCAACATATACTTACCAAAAGTAAAAGTAGCCTACTTATGCATTTCAAGTTTTCAAAATTAATGAAAATCTTTTTTTCCAAAATTGCCAAAGTATATAGGGCTGAAAGTTAATGTATCTTTTGTAATAATAATAATAACCAAACTCTAGAAGTCAACTGTAGCTAAAGTTGTCAAATAATTGTAGTGGGTGACCCAGTCTTTGGGAAATAATTCCCTATAGCAGGGATACTCAAATAGATTTACCTGTGGGCCACATTACAAAAATGGCAAGGGGCCAGGGGCCAGTAGATAAAATTACGACATTAAAGATACTTGATAACTTCTCTCTTTCAATTGCTTTATTTTCGCAAAATGTATCAAAGTACAATGTGCATGCACACAATATGTAAATAAATAAATGTGTTACATTTTCTTGAATAAACACAAAGAGCTGTTTCATAACTGCACAAATTATTGCACATAACAAGAGTAGCTGTTATAACATAATAACATAACATGAGTAGCTCTTTGCCTGCCTGCCTGCCTGCCTGCCTGCCTGTCTGTCTGTCAATGAGTAGTTATTTGTCTGTCTGTCAATGAGTAGCTGTCTTACTGTCTGCCTGTCTATGAGTAGCTGTCTGCCTGCCTGTCTATGAGTAGCTGTCTGTCTGCCTGCCTGCCTGTCCAATTGTCCATGAGTAGCTGTCTGTCTGCCTGTCTGAGTAGCTGTCTGCCTGCCTGCCTAATTGTCCATGAGTAGCTGTCTGTCTGCCTGTCTATGAGTAGCTGTCTGCCTGCCTGCCTAATTGTCCATGAGTAGCTGTCTGTCTGCCTGTCTATGAGTAGCTGTCTGCCTTCCTGCCTGTCCAATTGTCCATGAGTAGCTGTCTGTCTGTCTATGAGTAGCTGTCTGCCTGCCTGCCCAATTGTCTATGAGTAGCTGTCTGTCTGTCTATGAGTAGCTGTCTGCCTTCCTGCCTGTCCAATTGTCCATGAGTAGCTGTCTGTCTGTCTATGAGTAGCTGTCTGCCTTCCTGCCTGTCCAATTAATGGCAGCTGGGTTTCATCATTCAAATAAAATAGAATTCTGTCCGTTTAGCTATAAAATTATGTCAGGGAATAGGGATACACAGTATGGGCCTGATTCTTCAACGCGTTTACGCTGATATAATGACGTGAAGCTAGCGGAAAGGTATTTACGTGGATTTCCCACATTAATTTGGAATTCATGGAAATGGCCGTGAACTTGACGCTCACGTAGGTTGGTCGGAAACTCCGTAAAATCCCACGGGACCTCTTTAGGTGGCGGACGAATTTACGGATATATTCAGAAGGCTTTAGTCTTCATGCTGAATCAATAAATAGTTCCCAAATCACAGATAAAATATGTAGGCATGTGTCCCGACCCTATAACATTGTTCAGCACATAAAAAAATGATATATAAAACTTGCACTTGTATGCCTAATCTATGCATGCATTCTAGAGGCAAGTCCCATAAGGAAACTGCCCCTGCAAGCGACACATTTTTATTTATTTATTAGGATATTTCTATAGCATGCGCGATTGCGCTGCTCACTTGACAGCCTTCTCTAGGCTACTCGCAGTGCAACGTGTTGTGAGCTTGTAGATCGGCTCCCGTGGACTCACGCTGCATGTTAAAAAACAAACTCACAATTATAATAAGAACATAGGCCTACACTTATCTGCATTCTGCACTGTACGAATCCAACATTGTTTAGTGTGTTAGTGTTATTTAGTGAGTCAGTTCTCTGACTGTCGGTGTGTGTGTGTGTGTGCAGTGGCGGAAACTCCGTGGGTTCAGAGGCGCGATTGAACCCCCTGGCATTTTGGCAAAGGCGCGACTGAACCCACTGCATTTTGGCAAAATATATCTATATGCACTGCAGTAAATTATGCACCCACTGACTGTCCACTGAAATTCCCCCTCCCCAGTGGTCATGTTGTCATGCACGTAGTCACATACCTTTACGAGGGGTTACAAGATAGGTGTTGGGCCGCCGCGCATGCCGCATTCAAATGCTAATCAAGGTGGCTTTTGTTCGAAAAAACAAAACTCGTTTTTTTTCCACCGCTGGGGGGGGGGGGGGCGCTGCTTGAACCCCCTGCCGTTATAAGAACTTTCCGCCTCTGTGTGTGTGTGTGTGTGTGTGTGTGTGTGTGTGTGTGTGGGGCGGACAGCAGCATGCGGCCGCTGAACAGAGTCCAATCTGGGTGAAATTTACATTGGAAAATTAATATAACGGCGCGGTGAGCCCGGCAAGGACAGAACACGGCCCGGCCCGACTGTTATATGGTCTATCTATGGCATTCTATGGTTCACAGACATGCCGGTCTGACAGACAGACAGCAGTCACGACGAGGGCTATAAATCCACATTATGGCATCAGCGCGTGCAATTTGGCCAGTCAGTTTTAAGCCAGCTCACCTTAATTAATTATAATATGGGCAACGTTGTAGCTGTGTAGGCTATATGCTGTAGGCTAGCTACTACATTGATCTCATCATGAGATGAATCAAGTTTGCCGTGTCCCGCGAATCATTTTAATATGACGACATCATGAAATGAATTTACATCTGATACATCGGATATCTATTTGACTTCTGCAGGCGAGTGTTCTTTCTTTTTTTATAACCCTGCAGTGCATTCATCAGTATCATTGCCGAGTTGTATATAGCATTTGGTCGTGTGGTGAACAGTACAAATTAACTTCTTTCTCATTATGTGAAAGTAACTGTAACATATCAGTTAACTCTGACATTTAAGGATCGAGTGAAGCAATGCGTGCCAAGTTGGCAAGTTTCGTTTATAATTATTTTTATACATATAACTCGCGCTGTTTGCTTGAAGATCTGTCCGTGCAGAGAACCTCCTGTCAAAATGAACTACTCTACAAGCTCATCGCGCTGTTGTATAGAATTTAAAGTTTGGGAATCATCTGTGCCGGCTATGATGACGTATTTCGAGATTTCCTGTTGCCTTAAATGGTGTAGAATGGGCGTGGATGTTCCAACTAACCAGGCGACAACAGGCGAATCGCTTGGGGAAAATGCGGAAAGGATACACTCAGCGATCCGCATAAATGAAGTGATTACACCAGCTTCTCTGAATAACACGTCATCTCAACGTAGCTTGATCGGACGGATAAATACGATATCTGTTTCCGCCACAGTGCAACGGTGGCGTATTTCTTTTTAATGAATCAGGCCCTATATGTCTTTCATTTGCATTGCATCTCCCCCCCCCCCCTCAAGCTTTTATTTTCGTTCAAGTAATAGTACAACTCTAATAGTATTACTTATAATAATGTAATTAAAGATAACTTCATTCAGATTTATTTATTTTTATTTCATTTTCCAGATTTTTTCTTCTTTTTTTTAGATTTTCATTGGTGGGCCAGTCATAATGGTCCCGCGGGCCTGATGTGGCCCGCGGGCCTGAGGTTGAGTATCACTGCCCTATAGACTCTTGTCTTGACACTACAGGTAAGTCAAGCAACTAGTAGTGTGTGTATGAGTGTCCTCAGGGAAGCACCAGATAGTGTGTCGTCTCTAGCTGTGAGATGGAAGAGCTCAGGGAACAGTGGGAGTGTTGTCCTCTGCTGAGTCATGGACCTGTCAGTCTAATGAAGACTTGCTCTACTTGAAAATAAACTCTGATATTGGAGTTTGTATATATCCAAGAGCCTTTCATCACTTAAACATGTCAAACCACATTATCATCAAGGACAAGACAAACATGCACCTTTTGTCAGATTTAATCTATTATAGTCACCGTAAAAAGATGTAGTACTTTGGACACTTGAGAATGTTAATACAAACATTGCTTCTAACTGGTTGTAGCAGCTCATAGGAATATGAACTACTGTAGAAAGGTGCACTCAGTGGAGTGCAAATCTCCATCAGGAGGCATGCCCTAGTATAAATAATAATAAATGTAGCAAGCAGAAATAACGGGGCCAGGCAATATGCCATATTATGCTAAATAAAATATGCAATATGCTTATATGGCAGATGTTCTAGAAGAATCCTAGAAGAATCCACGGAGAGGTGGCCTGTAGACCAGATGTGATATCAATGCAAGACACTTTAGACACTTTAAGCCTTTTTCATTCAGAGGGTTGAGCTTTAAGATATGAATCCTCTTAAAGCTGCTACCTAGGTTGTCCTCATACGAGCCCTCCATCGTTGCTTCCAGTCATCCTGGTTCTCCATACATCTGGCCAGCTCATGGGTGCTTCGCACTCCTTTCATTTTTACATGATATATATCATGTAAAAATCACTCCCGTGTGAAGTGAGGGACGCTAATATATTAAAGTCTAACTTGATTAGGTGATGTAATTGTGATGTAAAACAAACAGTGCCAACACAAACATTAAATGCCATTAACAATGCCATTAACAATAAAGAGACAATATGACGCAATGACATAAGTTCTCTCTTCATTGTCAATGGCGTTTATTAAACAAACATTGAACTAAAGGCAAACATTAAACCTGTATAGGAGGGGCTAGCAGCCTTCAAAAATGTGAAATACCCACCCATACATGCCTCATTAGTAGGGCAACAAATCGACCGGCTTCATCGGGAATGGAGCGCTTGTATTTTGCTAAGAGATATGTCGTATAGTTTCATTCGCTATAACAGCCCACTTTACGTTTTGGCTTATATAACTCTTGAACCGTAGGTCGTAAAATCTAAATGTCCCTTTCCCT
The DNA here is from genome assembly GCF_963924005.1 of Protomyctophum bolini. Lineage (NCBI taxonomy): Eukaryota > Metazoa > Chordata > Actinopteri > Myctophiformes > Myctophidae > Protomyctophum > Protomyctophum bolini. The sequence goes on along the minus strand of NC_137883.1, from coordinate 17,534,947 downwards.
GGATTCCTTGGGTCATGACGCATCTTCCCATATAGGCCACCTCCTCCTGGTGCACATGATCTCCGCACCTATCCGAATATAAGACCATTAGCCTGGGCACCATTTCATTTCGGTATATGATCCAGGCTGGAGCAGGATGATAAGCTTACGTCATGTTGTAGGCAATGGTTTGCCTACAACAAACAGGAAGCTGTTTGTTGCTTCCTGTTTGATTAAAAGCAATAAAAGCTCTCGTAAGCGAGAGCTTTTATTGAGAGGTAAAAGGAAGTTGTCGCCGCCTGTTCATCCTGTCTGGCGACTACAAAACAATACTACAACATGACGTAACCACATCATCCGGCCCCAGGCGGGATCATACAGACTTTTGAAACAGAGACCAGGCTTTCCTCCGCGGGTGGAAAGCCTGGTGAGGCGAGGTTATAAGACCATAGGCAGAATCTTGGTAGTCCGTATCGTTCGGCCGTAATCCGTATCGTTTGGCCGTAATCCCAAATTTGAATCACATGTCGTGGTGACAGAGCCAAAAACAATTCAATTTTCATCCATAGCAGGCACCGCAAATGCCAAAAATGTTTGTTGCAAAACATTTTGGGGGATAAATCCCCAAAAACTTACTAACACATGATCACATTGTAATTAGTGGGAGGGGCCTATATAAGCGATAGCGGCAACCACACTTTCCAATTTTTCCAAAATTGCGACTTTTCTAGTCTACAAAAATGTAGATTTAACCACTGCAATCTTGATTTTAGGTCATGGAGGCATGATATTGAGAAATTCGTTTTTGATATAGCCATTTTTTAAGATCCAAGATCCCTAGCTATACCAACCTCGAAAAAATCTTCGTCTTCCTACGAACTCATATGGCTGAACATAGTGAACTGGAGGCCACTGCAGAATTATGAGTGAGAACTGAGAACAGGTGAGATTGGTGATTGAGAGAGTGAGAGCAGGTGAGAGGGGTGGAGCCAATCCATGGGAATAGGAAGGGAGTTGCAGACTCAGACCACATCCACTTCTAATAACAACAACAGTCAATGCCACCTTAAAGTGAGAAAATAACTTGAATGGAGGGTGCTGACGTGAACCTCCCCCACCATATCAGCCCGTATATGGCTGATCTATACTGGCTGATATCCGTATATCAAGCTAAATGTCTTCTTAGCAACTATATAATCTGTTAATATGGCTGTGAGGTGGCAGCCATGAGAATGAGGTGGGTCACTGCCAATGACACTGGGAGCTGAGCTGAGGATGGAGTAAGTGACTGGAGACTCTGCTGGAGGGCTATTCCGAGGACGAACTGAGTTCCAAAGTTTGACCCTGGCCATCACTTACTCAACTGATGAAGTCAAGTAGAAGACTATAGCTGTTTAAGGTATGGACCTTCCCTTCCTTTTTTTGCTGCTGTTCTGTCATTTTTGGACCCAATGATGATTGGGTGGTGATTAAACATCTTCAGTGACAGATGTGAATACACAGTGTGATGTTGTGTTGTTTCTGCTGTATGTGAATGTGGCCCTCATTGGTCACTTAGGCCTACATTTATTTAAGTGACTTTAAGTTCAAGAGGTTTTGCGTGGTGGCAAATGTTGGCACCAAGCCCAAAACCTGGCAAATTCCTCATGGCCTTCATTCATTCACTGTCTTTCTCTCTCTCTCAAGCTGCTGCTTGTGTTGTATGCTGTGTATATAAATATGTAAAGCTGCTGCTCTATTGTGATTTTGTGTTTTGCTAGCTAATGTAATTCAAGCTGTTGCGCTATTTATATTGTGTACCGTGTAGTGTAATGTGATTCAAGCTGCTGCTTTATTGTTGTCATAATACATTGCTATTAGGCCCCAGTGACTGGGTGGCAATGTATCATGTTCAGTGACTCTTTCTGGTTCTTGAATGAAGACTGATGTGAAAGATATAGTCTACTCTACTATATACTGCTTCTGTTGTTGAAGGTAGTGAGTTGTGACAGGGTATAGTATACATGTAAGTGTATTTGGCTGGATTTTGATCATGTGCGAGTTTGCTATTTCCTTTAAAGTTCAAGATAGAGGTTTTGGGCTCTGATGTGGTTGATGTTGAAGGTTGTGATTTGTGACAGCCTCAGGGACTGTGTTAGTTGATACTAGACTAGCTGCAATTTGCAACTCTAGATTTTTTAAATAATAACATTGCAGCTCTAGGCCAAACTTGAATTATCCTCTTTCAATCTGCCAAGCGTTTGTTTCACAAAAATCCACCGTAGACATGTTAAGAGCTACTTTCTGTCAAGAACTTCTCTGCAGGTGATTCTTTTTCTAATTGCTGGAGTTTGGAAGCGCTCATCGTAAGTCACTGAACGACCCTGCGTACCACCTGTTTTGAATTTGCACCTAATGCAGGAGGAAGCAGCGCGACTCATAAAAAAAAAGACAGTGCTTGCAAACTGCAACACTTAGATCACATTCAATCACATTAAAGATAGCCTCCACACCCGGAGATAAATTAAGACCACAAATTGATCCTCTCACTGCTGAATTTGGTGACAGCTAGAATCATTTTATATCTAGATGTTTGATCCATTCAACCACAAAGTACTAAAATGGTATGTAGGAAAATTGGTTTGCCTCTGGGAATCCAACTGTTGACTCGTTCCGCTGTTATCAAACAGGCAGAATGTTCTTAATAGAGCTCTTTCATCTCAGGTACCCTTCACATGTAGGTGTTCCATAGGGGATTCCTACTTGTTCCCATTCTATTTTATATTTACATAATCCATGGATACAGCATCCACTTTCATTGTTATGAACGTATGTGGACAGCCAGTTCTATAGTACATCCCTCTAAAAACCCAAGGTTGCCATGTGCTGCATAATTCCTAGCATGTCTGTCCGACAGTAAGTGTTGGATGTCACAGACGGCCACCTCCAGCTGTAGGCGTACAACAAAGCCATCTGAGATCATTTTATTTGGCCCTTCAGACCTAACCAGCATTATTCAGGGTAATCTTGGCAGGTTGTCCTATATGGTGGTTAAGGGCATGGTGCCCTTAACGTAGGTGTGATTTTCGACTTGAGCTTATTGGTTTAGAAGCCTTGTGAGATTCAATCATGTTTCCTCATTGCTCAAATTAATGTGTACCTTTATCCTTTGCTGACTTATACAAGGTCAACTATGCTTTTATTTTATCTCATCTTGGATAGATTATAGTAATTCCTGTACTCTCGACTCAAGGAAAGTGTGTGTGTGTGTGTGTGTGTGTGTGTGTGTGTGACTGTGTGTGTGTGTGACTGTGTGTGTGCATGCGTGTTATAGCTTGTAGATGTAGAGACTGAGACTAGAGAGGCAATCACCGTCTAGCAATCACCCTTTCTGATTCTCCCCAGCGTGTGTCGAATTGTCCCCGAATGGTCATTATCTAATGGTCAGCCATCACAGTAAGGCCTGACTCACACCTTCACAACAGATTGATGTATAGCTGATGCATGAGACTTATTGACTGATGCAAGCTCGCAAATTAATTTCCAATGGGAGTCACATGGTTTGACACAACATTTGTGTTGTATGAGGGGGAGGGGGGCAGTCTAGCATGCATCAATGTTGTATGCTAGATCGAAAGGTGTGAGTCAGGCCTAAGCCTTATAGCCAATGTTGATGAAATGGTTCCTGAATTCACGGCAACTGCCTAGAGCTCCAGATTGTCCCTGTGCAACATTTTGTTATTTCTTTAGTTCCAGTAACTCATTCAGAATGCTGCGGCACATCTAGGTGGGATGGGGGACTCATGACTGATTTAAGCAGTCACACCTGGCCACTCATTTGAGCTACAGTATATGACATACTTATTAAGTTATTGTGCATCAAGTTTATCCACACAGTTTCCTTTTTTTCTTCTTTCCCTGAACTACGGACTAGAGAGAAAGCAGATTGGTGCAAGGGTTAGGTTACTTTGACTATACAAATGAAACCAGAACAGTTGAAAGGATGGATCTCCTTTCCTGTTTATTGGACTACATGCATCCAGAAACCACATATGAGTGCATATTTGATGCAGTGACCAGTATGTGCAGTTACAGTACACACAATTTGACTCACCATGACATTCTCAATGTAGATATGAAGCATAATGCCACACTGTAGTATAGTACAACAAATAACAATAGAAAATCAAAGCTTTCATGGTTCACAGAATAGACATTAATCCATTCCTATTTAGTAAATCGATATTGCATTAATATTTATTAGGTGTTTATTAGGTGATGACAGTCATTTCAACTCCAACACATCCAGAGGCAGGTAATTATTTTTCCAAATGGGTTTTTCCCTGGTTTCTAATTTTGAAATGGGTACTTATAGACGTATCAGAGCTGCACAGTGTTTGACTTTGTAATTTACAAAAGCACACGATTGAAGACAACAAAATAACGTACCTGGGAAAACCGTAAACATCAGAGAATCTTTAAACATACAGTAGCCTACTCTGTATAACCTGCTCTTTAAACAGTAACTTAACATAGATAATAGGATACACAATAGTTATTTAAATATCTATTTTGCATCGATCATTTATTATTTCATACAACAGCTAGATTTTACATTCACAATACCCTAAATGTTGTGTTAACATGAGGTACCATTACAAGCAGTTCTCACATAAAGTGTTAGATACTAAAGTATCAAAATATCAAGTATTGTTCTTCCACACTGTTTAAACATTTGTCTTTTACCGAGTAGTTTACTTTAACCTAACTTTAAGATAAAAAGAGCAAGAGAAAATATATAGAATTTCATAAAAGTAATTTTGAAACTTTGTAAAGAAATCTGAAAAGAATAAATATTTGACAGAGGAAAAGCTAATGTAACTGCATGGCCTTAAAGCACAATAGTCATTGTATTTAGTGTCCATCCAGCTTCAGTTTACTTTTTAGTTTTTCCCTCTTTTTGATTTTGTTCATTATTTTCTATATATTTCTTTTACAAAATATTATGTTTACATTCATAATAATCACTTGGATTTAATGACTTTTCCAAATAAGAAAATATAATAACCATATGTAAAAGGTGATAGGATCATGGTCCATGTCAAAACATTGTTCATGATATGTTAGTATCCTTCACAGTATACAGCAGAATGTGTAGAGCTTTTTTAAATGGTCTCCACATCTACGAAAAATGTGACATTTACAGAAACATTTAAAATACTATATATATATAGCCTATTGTTTTATAATCACTATATAATTTGCATAATCATTTCAATAGATACAACTGTTTGATATCACACAAAATACACGTTATTTTTAATTCATTGTACATGCATGTGGATTATGCGTGTTTAGATGGAGATGAGTTGTCTTTGAATACCCTCATTTTATTACGACAATGTCATGTAAATACATTAGGTCTCAGTTTCTTATTGGTGCTTGCATTCAGTCAGAGTAGTCAACTCACAACATCACCTCCTGACCTACACAGTAAAACTGCAGGTGCATATCGTATACAGATACTCCACGCACACAGACAGACAGACAGACAGACAGACAGACAGACAGACAGACAGACAGACCGCCCAATTGACATCTTTTGAAGTGGGCTATGCTGGTGCTCTCAGGATCAATAGACCAGACTGTGCAGTTTTGTAGTTGGAGTATGATGGATTTGGTTCTGTCACTTGGCCTGTGTAATACAGTATATTTCCAATCTCTCTCTTTCATCTTTCTTGTCAATTTCTTACTTTCTCTACTTTGATCACACCTCTTTAAACTGCATGGGCCACTTTCTATGGAAATGGATATGCTTGACATGATTTGAAATCAAAACTCATAAGGATCCTGATATGATGATCAATGAATGCACCAACTGGCTGAGCTACCACCAGGCACTCCACAGTCCACAACCTTGTCTATGAAACAAATGTTGAATAAAAAACTATAATAATAATATTATAATATTATTATTTTATTATTCATATTACTGCTACTGTCAATGTGCATATTGATGTAACTGTGCCTAATTATTATCTGAAATGTTAAAACATTAAAAAAATCATAATATGTTAAATTGTTTGAATATCAAAGGATGTCAGTCTCCCAGATAGCAGATTGTTAATATTAAACGATATTGAATACTTAAATAATGCTAAAATAATGATAATTACAATAATTACATGCACTGCTAACATTTTCTCTTATACAGCCTTAAGGTCCTATCTAATTTCTGAGAAAGATATGTTAATGCTGCTATTACAGTAAACATTTTAACTTTAGGTACTTTACAGCCCTTTACAACCATTTTTCTTTCTTAGTTTTATAATATTCACCATGCATGATGATCCATGTAGATTCATGTAGACTACATGTGTCCATTTCAGAGAACAACTCATAGTGATTGGTCGTTGTCATGAACTAGCTGAATCTCGGGTCAGACAGGTTGGTAAATCATCCAAAAGCCAAAAAAAGCGTGATATTTTGGTTCAGGGTTGCTTTTGAAACTTCCTGCTGTCCTTTTTGTTACAAGGCTGAAAGTGAACTGAGGCCCTCTTCTTTACTTCATACCTCTGCGCAGCATCTGATTGGCTGCGATGAGCATTACGCTGATGATGAATGCAATGGCGAAGGCACAAATCAGGCTTTTCCGGACACATGTGTGTTTCACTTGGTTTGTTGGGCTTGCTGTGGAGAGATTTAAGAGAATATATCAGCATTCATTGACAGGGCAATATTAACCAATAACCACACAATTATTCTAATGTATTAAAAATTAATTAATTAAAATTGCTCATCTAGAAGCTCATAACATGATGCGTTTTCTCTCTCCCTCGCTCGCTCACTCACTCACTCACTCACTCACTCACTCACTCAGTATACTTCATTATATTAATTTAAATATATATATAAAAGCAGAAAGTGTATATTTAAGTCATACTATCAATATCCACATGGCAATCTGGACTGTTCAGGTGGCTCTCTTCTGTCATAATGATGTTCTCAATATCTTTCATAGTGAGGTGGTCACAGAAGGTGTCATAAAGCAGCCTCTTCAGCTCATCCACTGTTAATTTCTGCATGTCACACTGAAGAGAACGGAACACAGAAATAGACCATATCAACCAAGTAGGCCTACAAAATCACTGGTATTGCATGTTTGTAAAAATCAACCACTCTCTGCATTGTTGGCAATTTTCCAAAGCAGTTGAAAGTGTCGATTGGTGGAAAAGTCGAGCCGAAAATGGTCATTATTAAATGTTAAAAATATATTAATAACATATGAACTATTGATCATACATAATTACAATATATAAGTAAATATATTTTACAGTGAGTTTATCACCTTACAAATTGTAGGCAGTAATGTAACTCATATGGGGTAAACATCCAATACCACCAGAATGGTCCTATGCATTTGAACACAGTATGTAAGTAAGCTCTGTGGTTGTACTGAGCATCTCCCATGCCAATTCATGTCAGCAACCACACTATGCAGCAGCCAGCAGGTCATGACTCATGTCATGTCCACATCTTATTTTTCAACAAACCCACTTTGGGTGCTTTACATTTTGTGAAATCTGTCTGGTACAATTTTGTGTGGAAAGTGGTCACATTTCACTCCGACATGCGGTTGTTAAATTGTGTCAATTAATTATTACAATGCTATTGCAGTCTCCCATTGCTATGCAGAAGAACTTTATTCTCTTAGGGAAACTCAGGAAAGCCATTTAGTATATGATACATGATGTCATAACCACCCTGGAATTACACCCTTGCTTGAATGACTGGTTTGCTTCTGTCATCTCTGCATAATAATTTTAATTAGAATGGCTGGGTCATTATCACAAAACAGCATAAAGGCCCTCAAGGAAAATCATCTTACTCAGAAGAAGAAACAGAAAGGCCTAATTAACTGATAATGGAAAGAACTACAGAGTGAGTTTGTATAACTCTGATAGTGTAAAAATGGACCCAAGAAAGTCCCACCAGCTTTGGTAAAGGTCAGTTTTTGCACTTGCTGGGTTAAACTGCCACTCAAGATTTTACTGTGTAGACTTGATTGAAATGAATGTGCTGATAAGGATGTAATTATACCTTCCAAAACACAGAATCAAAGTCTGCTCCATGGAATTTATCAGGCATTCCAGCAGAAGAGAGTTTTGGCCCAAGCAATGCAACAAATTCTTCAAAGTCAACCTGGCCATCACCTAAACATGCAGTCAGAGATATACACACATTATTGTGTGTTTTACTTCACAGCACACAGATACAGTACACAGGGTTCACACATTATTTGCGTTTGGAGGGAGGGAAACATTTATTTATATATATTTATACAGTATGTGGTTACGATCATGTTTTAATAAATTGTTAAATTGTGTTATTATCAAAAATAAACAATTAAACATAATACAGCTTACATTTCCCTAAAGGAAATGCATGTATGTATTTAATTCATTCTCACCAGAAGCAGGGATACAACAATATATCCCCACCTGTGATAAAGGGGGATTGCCCCATCCCCTCTGTGAACCATGTACAACATCACAAGTTAATACTTTTTATTACCACTTGAGCTCGCTCGCACTTTTAGATCTGTTATTTTCAAAAAGAAATTACCAATCTTTGTATTTATTTACACAGGATTTATCTATGTATTATTTATTTCTAAATGTTTGATTATCATGACATGCCCAAAATAGTGATGCCAGGGTGAAAGTGGTTAAAGTAATTAACTTGTGTGCATGTGTGAGTGTATTAAACATGCGATTGCTGAGTCATTGAAAACCTGTGAGAAAAGGCAGCCTCACCATCCATGTCAAGTCTTTGGATAATGATCTCCAGCTCCACCTCATTGGGCATGTAGCCTAGAGACCGCATGGCCACCCCCAGCTCCTGCTTTGAGATGAAGCCGTTCCCATCCCGATCAAACACTTTGAATGCCTCACGGATCTCTGTGGAAAGATGCAATGACTCTGGTTGGAGAGCAGTAGAAGGAGACGGTCTAATAACCTTTGGGAAATGCACTGTAAACATATTGCCATTAGGCCACCTAGACTATCTCCGCTTGCAATCAGGAATTCTGTTTGAAATGTTAAAAGGTGCAGTTGCACATCAAAGGTAGAGAACCTCAGTTTGATGTAGATAGAGTTATTCAAAAACACAGTTCTTCTATGTCAACTTCAGCACTATCTCGTTTTTCATATTTTGCTATTGCTATCATATTATGCTAATTCTCGTTAGCCCCTCCTATGTCTAGCTTTTGGTGTGTCCACAAACTTTGTCCTACACAAACATTAAATTCCCATTGACAATGAATGGACAATTTTACGTCTGAGCAAATATGTCTATTTTACGTCATGATGATGTACGATGATAAGAGCGCCCCTCACTTCACACTGGCAATTTCTGTTATAATCTAATAAAGCCTTGCTTACACTCTAGAATAGTTTTAATTGATAATTTGTACGATACTGGACATTTAAACTCACATGATTTAACGATGATAATGTTAAAATGCCAGACGACGTCAAATGATGTACAATACAGTATTGTGTATCAGTAAGGGATACTGTCAGTTTCCACACGTTTTATCTCACTGTGTAGCAGCTCTACGGCATCACTTAAGGCCATCATGGATACTAATATTTTGGGATGTCTTACTTTAAATAATGTACATGTTTAGGTCAGTTCAGTTTTATCCTACGGTAGTTCCAGTCTTGTCCTGACTGATGGCACTGATCTGCACCGACATAAGAGGGAAAAAAACTCTCCTTAATTACTATAATGAATTAAGGATTATTATAAATCTTGTTATTAGACCTCTTCCCCACCAAAAACCTATACTATATGCTAGTTTTATTAACATGGGGAAACCTGCAAAAAATTAAAATGGCGATTGACTCCTTACACACTGCCAGTAGATATGTCTTCCTAGATTATTATGAGGCACATTGACTACAGGAGTCTGTAGAGTGACATCCACCATTAATATAAGTGGGTTTGTGAGGTGCCTGTGAGTCTCTCAGTCTCTCTCGCACGCACACACACACACACACGCAGGCACGCACACCCCACTCTACTTTTCTCCCCCGAGCTCTCTGTATGCTCCTGCCCAAATCATTTTCCCCATTCACAAAGATAATTTACGGCCAAATCCGAGTGAAATGGTCTCCTTTATCTGATGATGATTGAGCCGCCAATTCAACATAGTGAATTGGTTGATCAGGCCCCACCACCAATCAGACACAGAACCTAAACGCTCCAGCTCAATTTAAAATGATGATAAAGGCCTGTTCTTATACGCTTTTAATCACAGTCTACCTCCCTAATTATCTCTGGTCTCATCATGTGCTTCCCAACCCGTCACCAAATGTCACCTTGTCACTTCCCAACCTGTCCCCCAGATGTTGTTCCCTATTCAGTGTAATCATCCCCCACCTGTGCTAATTGTTCATTCAACATGTACCGGTATATGTTACAGTGAATTTAAGAAATCTGTAGTTTTGCTAAATCACTGTTGGGACAGCGAATTTGAGAAAAAGGGGAGGAGGAGTGCTCATTTTGTTGGTTGTACAAAGCAGGCATGCCCTGTATCAGTGCTGTAATCTCATAACCTACTTTGCAGGTGGTTTCTCTGTGACTTTTACTATTACATCCGTCTTGTCTTTTTCTTATTTATTTTTTGCAGTTACACCTCCAGAAACCTTGTGTGTTCCTATCTGACAGGACAGTCGCAGCCTGACACATATAAAACCTCATTGTGTGCACTGCAGGCACCTCAGCAGTATTTACAAAGGACTCGACACAGGAGTCAAACTGTGTTGAGTTACGGGCATACGCCTTTTGTGCCTAAGCTGCAGCATCCATCTTTGGATATCTCGAGCACAACAGCTAAGACATTGCAATGATTGTTCCTCCCACAGTCCAGCTCGGTAACTGCATGGGACCCTGTCGCACTAGTAGGAGTGGATCTGGCCGTGTATATGATGTTTATAAGCATAGAAGGCAGAGGGAAACAGTCCAGGATGTCTTGGGCTCAATTAAGTCTCCCCACAGTCCCCCCCTCTCTTATGGACCTCCAGGCCTAGGAGCACTTCATCCATGTTCAACCTATCTTCATATAATTTGTCCTTAATGGTCATTATTGCACCATTTCTGTCTACTTCTGTCTCAGAGGAGGGCTGTGGACAGTTCAGAAATCCGCCTACCTAGTCTTATCGTACATAATGTTTTCCCATTCTATCATTCTTTGCCCAGAATGCTATCACAAGAAAGTTATTCATTCATATTGTTTACAGTCAGACCGAAAACAAAATAAGCATGCCGATTTTATGAATTTTGCCATGATTCAATGTCAAATATTGTCCCACAATTCCATGACAGGTTATCTATAGTGTTCAATAGAATAATGGTACCAAATGTTTTCTGAAAGGAAGCTTATAGATGTTTGTTTATTCTTCATTATTGATGTGTATTTATTCTTCAGCACACTCGTACAAAGCTGTTTGCTTTGGGGTGTTTGATCTGCTGTCAGGTTTGCACCTTTTGTCTTACATTCATCATCTCAAGGCAACATCGCAGTGAATCCTCCCTCTCCTCCCTTATGTCTCACATGTCCATGTTTTATTTGTATGTCAGTCAGACATCCGACCGTCCCATTAGGTTTAACAGAGATGAGATCACACTGACCTGGCAATTTCTAAGCTCTGCTTACAGATTGGAAAACAAAGAGAAAATTCCTCCCTAGATTGAACATTCTCTTGTTCCATGATTGTACATGTTGCATCAACTACTACTTTCTTACTTATGATTATGTTCTTTGGTTGACTGTGGATAAGCTTCTCTTGGTGTTGTGGCTAATGGAATAGACTCCAGTGTTATTTGCAATGTATCATGATCTCATGCCTTTACTTCATTGTTTCCACCAGGCCGAAAGGCATGGGGAGAGAGTATGTTTTGCACTCCGTCCGTGTGTGTGTGTGAGTCCGTCCGTCCGTCTGTTACCAGCTAATCTCCGGCACCGTTAACCTGGTCGGTGCCACATTTTGCACACACTCCCTGGATCATGTCAACGATGAACCTCTGCCCCAAAATATCCAGAACGGCCTGTTATAGCGCCACCAGGAGGCCGACTTTTGAAAAACTGATATTCAAAAGGATATTACTCCTCCAGATTCTGTCCCAAAATCCCGCAAATCGTTACACACTATCTCTATAGTCATGTGTTCAAGACGGATCTGTCCGATAATTCATATTCCATCCTAATTGGCGTTGGCGTAAGAAGAAATGGCACCCTTGCCACCAAGAGGCCACAACCTGACCTGCCCTGGTGGAGACCTGTGCCCCGAGGTGCACTTTATCTAGTTGGTCATGGTTTAATGAGTGTCCTTTTGAGCCTCACTAACATTATGCCACAATCAGGATCGTTGTAGGTGGTGAGAAGACCGCAGGTCGCATTTACTATGAAAACATGCATTTCCTGTCAGTCCGTCCGTCTGTCACCCCACGCCTCCATATATGGTCATGCCTCGTGACATCACATGACATCATCAGGGATGGATCTCCCTGATATCCTCAATATTAAGCCCATATGGGAATGCACATACTGTATTTGGAGATCCCTGATCGTCATCAATATTGGCCAGCAACTCTACATCTGACCTCAAACCCTTAGATCTCCATACATGGAGCCTGTTCTGACATCCCATATGTTGATCCTTCCCCATCCTTCCTTCCTCTTTGATGTCTGTCTCCCTTTTGACTGATATCTGTCCATTCAAACTCTAGACGGGCCCGCCCCAAAGTTATTAGTGCAGCTGCGCCCGGCAGCTGGCAAAAACTACAGGCCCGAAAATGAAGGCCCGGCCATATCTGGGCCCTCATCAAATCCAGTACACTCAAGACACTGCCCACGCTGCCACCCTTAGATCTCTATATATGGAGCTGACCTGTTCTGACATTTCATATGTTGATCTGACCTCATCAAACCCTGTACACTCAAGACCCATGCCAAAGCGCCAGCGCTCACCTCTGCCGTCACCCAGGCGGATGCGTGAACGCGACCTCGGGGGGGTCTTACTGGTACTGTAGTTTTGATTTTGTTTGTTTTTTTGCGAGCAAAGGTCGCAATTACTATGAAACACTGCATCTTGTGTCCGTCACACCACCATGTATGGTTGCCAATCCATCATGCCTTGTGACATCACGTGACATCATGGAGACCATTAGATCTCCATATATGGATCTGACCTCGTGACATCACGTGACATCATGGAGACCATTAGATCTCCATATATGGATCTGACCTCGTGACATCACGTGACATCATGGATACCATTAGATCTCCATATATGGATCTGACCTCGTGACATCACGTGACATCATGGAGACCATTAGATCTCCATATATGGATCTGACCTCGTGACATCATGTGACATCATGGAGACCCTTAACACCTCCATGGTCACGCCTCATGACATCACATCTTGTGACATGTCACTGTTGTCACACCACCATATATGGCCATCTCCATATATGAAGATCACGACACTGAACTCATCTAACCCTGGATAAGACAGTACAGTATGGAGCCAGCCAGCAACTCTTGTTGATCTGACCTCATCAAACCCTGTACACTCAAGACACGCTCCATATATGGCCAGTACAGAAATTCATTCCATATGTTGATCTGACCACCCATGCCAAAGTGCGTGGGAGGGCGAGAGCCCTGTATGCAGATTCAAACACACTGCCTTATTTACTACAGAAAACAACCATTAGAATTGTTTTAGTTGCCTTAGGTTCAAGATTCATAACTTGTAATATGCTATTATTGGCTGTTTGTATAAAAATATAAAAAGATACTCATGGAAAGGCTATATTATTTTACTTATATTGACCCAACAATTTAGTATAAAGTATATAAGGTTTTGTCCACTCAAATGGTACCTCGTCAGATAATGCCCAACAACTTCCATGAACGAACCGACTTCACTGTAGTAGCCTTTTCATAAATTATATTTATACTTTCAAAGTTCAACACAGTAGTAGTTGTGAATTATAGCCAACTGGACAGAAGTTTTTAATCCCGTTGTCCTTCGAGTTCCACAGGCGTCTGCCGTCCAGACAGCCCCCAGACCCTCCCACCTCTCACTGGTGCGAAATCGGGTAGGAAAAAATGGGGACGCGTCTAGGACTTGATTTACAAACGAGGTTGTACACCTTCATCATACAGTACATGAAGGTCTAAGAGGACAGAAACGTTTTCATGTTTCATTTTTGAGACCAAAGAAAAATGCTGCCATTTCCATTTTTTTACTCTGTTCCTTTATCTGTCTGACATCATCTACACTGCTAAATCTTGAGTGTGAATTTAACTCAAAGTGTACAAATGTAACTCAATGGATCACAAATGGATAAATTAACACTTGAGGATTTTTACAGTGTAGGCCATTTTCAATCTCACAACTTTGTTCTTGAGGCAAAGGTTATACATTCCCTGGAATAAGACTGGAGCTGGAGAAAACAATTATTCTTACAGCCAGTCAAAATGGAGGGTAGCTAGCTACTGCAGTGCACACCACGACAACGTGCACACAGAGATTCCACTTTGAATTGTTCAGCTTCTCTTAGCTCAAAAATATTGCCAACGCTGTCTGTTCATCAATCACCCTATGTCTCTTGACTGGCAATTCTGCCTTCCTTTGAAAGCCAGTGTGGTGCTGTTATTTTATATATTAAATTACAGGATAAATGTCATCACCAAGTATCAACTCGCATGTTATCCACTGCCTAAAAAGGGTGGATTGTGTGCAAAAAACAACACACATGTGAAGTAAGCGGTGCAACTCTGTGTGGCGGTCCACGGGGGGTCCCAGGAACTTCTGGGGTCCCAGAAACTACATTTTCCGAAATGATATGAAACTGGTGTGATTTTGTTTAAACACCCCTGTGAAGTGAGGGGCGCTCTTATCATATATGTGTTATATATAAAAACAATTTGACCAATGTTTTTTTACATGTTGTCAAAAAGCCTAATAAGCTATTTCAAAGAATTTTAAATTTCTGTCTATTATTTCTTAGGGTGCACTTTACAGGGTTACACAGCTCTATTATAAAGGTCATGAATATTATGATCTTACCAAAGTCAATGACCAAGTTTAGAACCAAAGATAGAAAAGTTAAAAGATAAGTTGTACCAAATCTCCTTCCATGTGTTTCTTTTGTACATTGCTACAGGCAAACCCACTATTTGAAACCATGCATGAAGCAAGCTTTGCATACAAAGTGGTGGATGATCTACATGCCACTACAATGCCTGATGACTGGGGAATTCTCCAGCATGCTGTGATCTATAAATACTGTTCACAGCCTCTGTCAGTGATGTACTGAGAAATGGGGACAAAAATGAGATGGATGTCACTGCCAGGAAGTCAATGTTGTGTGCTATAGTCTTATCTATTTCAACACAAGTACAATGACAACATCTGGCTGTTTACAATTCCTGGCATTGCTTTATCAGTTGTTGTTTGCTTGAAGAAATCATATAGGGTTATCAGGTGTACTACATTACTGTGTGTGTGTGTGTGTGTGTGTGTGTGTGTGTGTGTGTGCGTGTGTGTGTGTGTGAGACGGACCAATTAGTCTAGGGGTAAAGGTCTGCATAACATAAAATGGACAGCAAACCTCACTGCAAATTAAATTACAGAGTTACAAAATAGTTGTTTTCAGTACAAATGGCTCAATAGATACATGGAAGATGGAAGTTAATCGACTTTCAAGTACATTGGCAATCATTTATAATAGAGATAACTAGTAAGCAGTATTAGTTATAGAGTAAGATATGAAAGCAGAATGGTCCATGACTTACAGTGGTAAGCAAAAGTTAACTAACAAGATAGTAACGAACAGCTGGAGTTAGGTAAGCAATGTCTCGTCGGAATCATCGTCTTCTTCTTCTTTGAATTTCATGGGAGGTTGCAACCATTGACTTTAAGCCACCTGACCTACTGTACCGGAGTATGTAGTCTGACTCCCTACACTACCTTATTTACTTGCAACGTGCTATGTTATATTACTAGGATGGGTATTACACCCTAGATCGTCTCGTCGGAATCCAGGCAAAGACTGTCCTTTATAGTAGACGCTCTGAGGCCTTCAGAGCGTCACATGACTGGCTGGGCCAATGAGGGTGATCAGGACCTCACGCAGCTTCTACCGGTTCTCGCGAGAGAACCAGGACAGCACACAATCACTGCAACTGGGAGAAGCACAGTAACACAACAGCAACACTGGCCGATATGATATGATATGATATGATATGATATGATATGATATGATATAGTACTTTGTCAGTTCACACTGACATTTGTCTTGCGACCCAGCAGCCAAGTATGCAGAACACATATACATACATTTGACATAACGCAAAGAACAAGACAATTCACATACATAAAGACATGAAGACAAGCAATGTCCAATGCCTAGATTACCCCATGGCTACTACAACTCCTGATTAAGCCTCAAAGTCAACTGGTGGACAAAGGACCTCTTTAGTCTGACCTTATTGTATGCTGGTACACCATATCTCCTTCCTGAAGGTAGCAACCTATATTCGCCATACAACACATGCTTAGTATTAGAGGTGACATTCCTTGCTAACCTTAGGATGCTGTTATCATACTATATGTTCTCCCGCTGTTACAACCCATCCCACAGTTACTTAGATCAGCTGGAGCTGAGCCTTCCGTAAAAAAGCCCATGGGAATGCTCCACATGTCCATGATGTCCTAGACTATTCTCCCTATTGGCTCCCAAACTGAAATAAACTCCCCATGGTTGCAGTCAGAAGTGCACACTCACTCCCCTGTAGTCTCTGAATACTCCTGAGACCCACCTCACCCGCTAGCACTTCTCTTGCCTTGTATCCCTTGTTGTTTGTACCCTATTGTTTCTATGAGGCACTACATTGTTCTCTATGCAACTCTATGATTTACAGTACGTTGTCGTTTACTGACTAGAGTTCATGGTTATGGTCATAGCTTTTGCTAGCTTTATGATTTTGTTAGCTGAATATAGTAACCCAGTGTAATTAAAATGTATGACACCATATGGAATAAACGGCATCTGCTTTCTAATATCAATATCTAATTGATATAGATTTGGTGTTCATGGAATGGGGCTTTCTTTGAAAAATGTGTCATAGCTCTTTATCAATTTCTTGCAATTAATATAAACAATAATTAAAATAAATCAATCAATGAGATGTTATATATTCCATATAGTTCTCTTGAAATCAAATGCCCCAATTCTGCAGTTTAAAAAAATAAAAATAATAACACTGCTCCAGTGCTCACTTAGTTTGAGGCTAAACTGAGTTGCTGCAACTTCGGCACTCAATTATGTTAATTACAATTTACAATTTAGGCATTTAGCAGACGCTCTTAATCCAGAGCGATTTACATTAAACAAGAACAAAAAAGTATGGTAATACATCACATAAAAAGCATTATCATGAAACATATGCGTAAGCTAAGAAAGTAACAGTGGAATATCTATATAATGAAACTATACAAAACTATACATATACCAGTAAGACGCGCAAACGCGGGAAGCGAACGCAGCTCGTACATATTTGGGTTTTGGACGTATAGGTTTTGGACGTATAGCTGCTTTGGGGACTCCTTATATGGTTATGGCTGAGTCATGGTGACACAAATCACTCGGCTCCATATATGGGCACAAAAGCGGGACAGACAGACAGACACACACACAGACATGATCTGCTAGGTCTCATAGTAAGTGCTCACTGCATTCGCCATCACTGCGTTCGCAATCACTGCGTTCGCAACTATGCTATACATATGTACTATGACGTGCTATGACTACATACAATGTAGTCATGTGCCCAATGGCAACACATTAGAACACTTTCACTCCTTTGTCAAAGATCCATTTTCCCCGGGCCCTTAGGGTATTCTGGCCATGTAGGCATCGGCATCCAGATGGTGTAAGCATAAATTAAAACTGTCTAAACGTATCGGCACAGAGGGAGACCCCAGAGTCAGCTGAAGAGCTAACAAGCCAAAATTATTCATTTTGTTAAGACGGAAGTATCTCAAAAGTGCTTTTAGTGTTGCCAAGCAAAACTACTGGATTAACTTCACAAATTAACTCTCGTACTCACTCTATTCCCAAACCTTGTATGACCTCATTAGGTAGTGAAAACAGTGTAGACACTGTGTCCTCAACCCCAAACTCTGGCTATAAGCAGGAATCTTATAGGCAATTCACACTGAGACGGACTGAATCCGTTTCATTGGAACCATTTCCGAATACGGTTGCCTGGTCCCCGATGGCCATGATTCACATTGCCCGAGAAGCGCACCCAGGTACACTTGCATAACACACTTTAATCCTCCGGATGGTGGTGTGCTTGATGGCTGGCGCGCCCGGACACTGACCATCAACTCTGCGACATTGTCTCAAATAAATCCAGACACACATTGCATTGCCTCTTTGGCTCTTTGCCGTTATACTACTTCACTGTCAGCCTGCCTGCTATTCACTGTGTCAGTCAGTTCTGTGCCCCAGTGTTGTGTTTGATATTAGTTTGCTATGGATTCTACTTTAGCATTATTATTATTTTGTTTTACTTTGGAAACTATTCCAA
The DNA here is from genome assembly GCF_963924005.1 of Protomyctophum bolini. Lineage (NCBI taxonomy): Eukaryota > Metazoa > Chordata > Actinopteri > Myctophiformes > Myctophidae > Protomyctophum > Protomyctophum bolini. The sequence continues at coordinate 17,516,310 of NC_137883.1, read as the reverse complement.
GCAAAGCCCAAGAGCAACGTGTAGTCCGCAGAATAAGATCAGCGCGTACTGCGGTGCTGTGCATATACGCAGATTCAACAGGAGACGGGCGGCATTGAGAAATGCGCTGGTGTTACGCGTCGTGCAGCGTCTGTGTTTTTTTGAGTGGTGCAACCACTCCTACAACCAGCAATGTCCATGTACCTGTGTACCTGTGTGTGTGTGTGTGTGTGTGTCTATGAGCACGAGTATGTTACTTATTTATACCAGTAGGGGGCGCCAGAAACAGAGAGAGGGGTAGTGCTGTGTGTCTAATGAGAGAGAGAGAGAGAGGGGGGGGGGGGGGGGGATTGCACCACTCGGTTCACACGTGTGTGATTTTTTGTTGACGCTTGGCTCGTCGACTAGAGATTATGTCACGTTCTTTTTAAAAAACAGTCCACTTCCTTCTGTAAGAGGAGTTTTGAAATGAGAATACTATCCACCTGTTGGTTGTCTGTCAGAGGACCTATTCTTACAGGAGGCTAATGTCTGACCATGTTTGACCACTACTGACCACACCTTCAATGTATTGTCTGCTCTCATGTGTGTATAAAAGAGAGCAATGTAAAGGGCTCAGGAGGCTTGCATACGTGCAGTCTCCCTGGGCTGGTGAACCCTTGTATTAAAAAGTATCATTGTTTCAGTCCACTCTCTGCCCTGTGTATTTCTTAATGACTCTGATATGAGTTCTAAAAATATCTTTGACAATTATGGCCCTTAGTATCCCATTGGCCATATAGGGCTAGTCTCCCATTGGTTTAGAGGCCAGCCAATCATGAAAATCTCGCCACAACATCATTATAGACCACGTGACTAGAAACTAACTAAAAACTAGAAAGTCCAATCATTGATCAGCTTTGCAAGTTGATCAAAACAATAACAGAACGAGTATGACAATGACAACATCCTGTAATTATTCAGAAAACCCTAGAAAAGTAGGCTACTCTATGTTCTTTCTGCAGCACTGATGAGGCTCGCTATTTCATAACTAATCCCATAGGTCTATCCAGTTGGTCAATGACTGAAGGCATTATTATACCTGCATTCATTATACTGACAGATACTGACTGAGCATAAGTGTGTTTACTATATTATACAGGGTCTCAATACAATAACTAAAATATTGTATGATTAATGTTTAAAACTAAGAAAACTAACATATTGGCATCCGTCAGTCTCGAGAGACTATGGAGTCGCGCTCTGGATAGTATAATAATAATAATAATAATAGGGGTTCTTCTGCTTTTGGTGCAGTGTTCAGTTTTTTGATTACCCCAGTTTTTTTCCTATATACAGGTTTAATGTTTGTTTTTAGTTCAATGTTTGTTGCCCCACCTTTCCAGAACGGCCTGTCATATAGCGCCACCAGGAGGCCGATTTTGTAAAACACATTTTTTTATATTACTCCTCCATATTTTGTCCAAAAATCCTGCAAATCGTTACACAGTATCTCTATAGTCATGTGCTCAACACAGATCTGTCCGATATTTCATATTCCATCGTGATTTGCTAACATTGGCTTTAAAAGTTTACAGGATTGGCCCGTTTTGAACAAAAAGCCTCAAATCTTGAACGCAGCATGCAATTTACGTGAAATCTTTCACAGGTGTTCCTACTAGGCTGAGGAATATATCCCACCCTTTTCACATTGGCCTGTCATAGCGCCACCAACAGGTGGATTTTTGCAAAACACATTTTTGGAACAAAATGCCTCAAATCATCCAATTGCCATCCAAGGCGTAAGAAGAAATGGCACCCTTTTCACATTGGCTTATTATAGCTCCATCAGGAGGCCACAACCTGACCTGCCCTGGTGGAGACCTGTGCCCCGAGGGGCACTTTTTCTAGTTAATTCTTCTATACGGTCACTGTTTATTATTAGGCAATATATTGTACAAATGTGCACTTTCCTGCTGCACAACTCAGTTTACTACAGATGCGTTATGTTACAGATGCGTTATTTTAACTAAGAGCAAAATGTTAGATTATACTGTAAATAAGATACCAGCTTCTGGTCCAGTCCAGAGTGCAAGTTATATTTGTAGTCGTATAAGTGATACTGCGAACTGCAAAAAAAAAAGGAAGAAGAAAGCTCAAGACTCAAAGCTCAAGACTCAAGTATGACATCTGAACAGGGTCAGTGACATAAATGTTACTGAGGTGGCCTTATCTGTATTCTCACTGATTCAAATGTCAAAACTGGAAGGCTTCAGAAAAGTAAACAGTTTAAGTAGGCCTACTCTTTGAGCAGACTCAAATGCAACCAGTATAGGACTTGTTGCTGTGTGAATTCCAAATAAAGTAGTGTGCAGAGAAGCACTGATCAAAAGGCGCTTGCCCAGAAACACTTCCCTGGGTAAAAACAAACAAACAAACAATTTAGCCTATAGGCGTTATGATTTAAGAAAGGTTATCATGCAAAGAGTATAGGCTATATAGCCTATATGGCTGCTTGTCTTCTCAATGTTACCTCAATGATTTCCAATGTCAATGAACAGAATATAAATTATAGGCCTATAGGCCGATTGTCTGTTCTCTCCCAAAGGTGTTTAAATAACATTTCACTTCCGTGGCTGTTGTAGTTATATATGAAAGAACAATGCTCAATGCTCCAATTAAGGTCCGGCTCCGGACCGCTTAATTGTCTATAGCTACTCTTCTTGACTAACATAGTGCGCAACCACAATTAAGGCTATACCGGTAATCGTTTGATTCGTTTCCCCACAAAAACGTCTAATCTGATAATCATGTTTCGGTACAGTAGGCCTACTCACCTTCTACCTCATCTTCTGGTAGGACAACTGGGGGCCGGTATGCGAGGACATCTGGAATAGTGCAAAGTCCCTTGTACATGAACCTGGTGGCATTTCTGCCACGCACTGGCACTGGCATTTCTGCGAGGGAAACCCAACGGTGTCGCGATCTTCATATAGCTCCCGAGTTCAGTGATCGCCTTTAGCCAATATAGCCTACAAGTCCTTCTTGTTGAAAATCTCTAACGATCGCAAAGGGTAGACTATTTTCCCAACTTTAAATTGTTTACTGACTTGACTTGTATTTTGGTTCGCTTCAATAGGTATTTAAAATATTGGTGAAACCATCGTGAACCTGACAACTATAACTGTGGCAAGTCACAGTGGCAACTAAAACGAATTGCTTAAATCTTGGCTGCTGCATGGCTCAATATCTGATTAATTGTTTGATTGAACTCAAACTTTTTAACTTTGTGATCCCTAAAAAGTGACACTTGCACAGCTGTATTAAACCTGTTAGGCTACTCATCTAATCATGATACAGATGCTCCTACTTCGCCATGCGCAGCGCTTTAAAGCTTTCTAAAACGTAAACAAAAAAATATGAATATAGAGAAAAATCCTTGCACCTTTGAGAGTGATATTTCCCCCTTTTTATCCTAATTGGATCCTACAGGGCGTAATTAAATCATCTAGCTAATTCCGACACACTCTCCTGTCTCACTTTTTCCCCCCCGTTTCTACATCTTCTCTTATCAGAATGTGCCAGAAAAACCGAACGGATAATTCTACTCTGAAGAAATAGAGGTCTGCGGACTGATATATGATATCTTCGTTTTATCAATACCGGTATCGTTTTGGATTTCTTCAATGGGATTCTTCGTTTCACCTCTCATGAAATCTCCGCGTGCTGTCAGTGTATTACTCCAGCCGTCTGCTGTACCGTCTCCTTTTTGGCACTGCCTGCGCGCTTCCAAAGCAACAGCTCTCCTCCAATATGCACTCCTCCACCCCCTAGCGCGCGCACACACACGCACACGCACACGCGCACACACCACCATACTGTCTGCCAGCCCAGAGCTGCCATTAATAGGGGTATTTCCTAAGTGAAACCTAATGTTTGATTCTTTTTTCCTTTACTAAAGCCTACAATTGACTTGTAATTCACGTTTGAATTATAATCATAGTCAATCATTGTCAATCATATTCTAGTCAATGGAAAGCCTGGTGAAGCGAGGTTATCTAGTCAGACGATGGTTATAAAACATGATATGAATAAAATAATGGTCATGTCGATAATCAGTAAATAAACATTAATACTGTATCAGCCAAATAAATTGTTTTTGCTTTATTTTTGAGGGGCACTATAGCCCCTCCTATATGCCCAGCTTTGTGTGTACCAAATTTGAGATGATTTGATTGGCTGAGATGATGTATGATGATTAGGGTTGTCCCGATCGGATCGGGTGATAGGAAATCGGCTCCGATCACATGATATTCAAAAGATCGGGTTTTAATTGTCGTGTGTGTGTGTGTGTGTGTGTGTGTGTGTGTGTGTGTGTGTGTGTGTGTGTGTGTGTGTGTGTGTGTGTGTGTGTGTGTGTGTGTGTGTGTGTGTGTGTGTGTGTGTGTGTGTGTGTGTGTGTGTGTGTGTGTGTGTGTGTGTGTGTGTGTGTGCGCGCGCGTCTCAGTGGTTGCAGTATAAGAGAGCTGTTGGTTCCATTGGTTTAGTCTTGGAGAGCAGGCAGGGTGGACTGACAGGTCTATTCCCCTCGGAATGTGAGGGGATTGTCTCTCTCTGCTGCACCTGAGCCTCCCTGCCGACTTTATGGGCTGACAGCAAACTTCCTCAGACCTGAATAACAGGATTTTCTCCCCCAAATCCTCCTCAATACGACAGATCTGTGATGGCTTAGCTCCTGGGTCCTCCGAATAAAGCAAGGAGGAAATGCTAAACTATTCACACAAAAGCATGGAATATGTAATTGTCATATTCTACATCTGTGCTCTATCTCAGAGTTTCCCAACCACTGGTACTAGTACCACTAGTGGTACTTGAGCCTTTCTGTGGTGGTACTATAAAAAGGTGTTGTTTAGCCAATTAATAAATACGCGTGTTAGTAAGTTAATAAGTGTTAGTCCCACTAGGATAAATACTCAACTCAGAGGACCTTAATGTGAGAGATTTAACATCACAAGGGTGTTGTTTTTTTGTAAAATTATGTTTAGCCCTTGAAGCTGTCAGAAACGCCTACTTCTACTATTGGGCTTTAATAGGATGTGTTTAACCTTCATATTTGAAGTGAAAGTATTATTTAAACATTATAGAAATCACATTGAGATTTACAAAACAAGAACAAAATAGAACTGCACTCTGTCGAGTGGCTACTTGCTTGTTGCACACAAGTAGGCCATGTCGACCGCTACAAACTGTCAAATCTCAGCTTCTCCGTGAAAGAACGTTTGAAATATTGAATTATTAGGTTTAGCTATTTGCTACGTACCTATAGGTAAAAAAGTAGTATTGTTAAGTATGGTAAGAGACGGCTTTCGATGGTGACGTATATGTCGATCAGTGTCGGGTGGATTAAAGGAAATGCCTCTATGTATATGTATGTAATTTTAATTTGTAAGTTGATTAGCGGTATACTGTGGTTACTTTGCGTATGCCCCGTTTGATGCGTATGTATCGTAGCAGCATATGACGTCAGGGTATAACTGGTATAACTAGCTCTCAATGATGACGTAATAAAGATGTGGATTAAAGGACCCAATGCCAGGGTGTAATTGGTTTTCGATGGTGACGTAATGACGACATGTTTTAGTGTCGGGATGAATAAAGTTAATGCCCCTATGTATACATTTATGTAATCTGACACTGCCATATCAAGCACAAGTAGTCATTACGTCATACGCTGGCATGGCGCATACGCATCAAACGGCGACATGGACGAAAGCTATTACTTGCGCGCTCTGCTTGCGCAAGTAATTACTCTGACGTCAAGCTCATGTGATCATGACTCGCAGATATCTCCAAATATGGAGCGTGTTGTCTAATGTTATTGTGTCGACTCGTCAATAGCATCAAATCAGTCAGCTGACAACAGATTTGTGTGAAAATCAACCTATAATCAGCAGTAGGTTGCTTATCACTCAAAATCTCGAATACAATCGAGCCAGCAGGCTCGCCTGGAGCTGACTGGCTCCGATTAGGAAACACGGAGACGTCCGATTTTGTGTTGGTCGCGTTGTCCGACTATATTACTAACCCTAATCCTGGCTAAATTTAACCGGTCACGTCAGTCCCCTAACCTCATATCAGTCTAAACTGGCCATGTAAGGCCAATGTTTTTGCTTTGGTGGCAGTAATTTCACTTCCGTGTTTCCTAATCGCAGCCAGCACATGCAGGCTCCAGGCGAGCATGCTGGCTCGATTGCATTCAAGTGATAAGTAACCTAGTGGTGATTATCGATTGATAACATTTGAAGCGGGTGCAGCTGAGCTCCATATTATGGGCACAAAAGGGACAAGGACTGACACACAGAGATCTCCATATATGGCGCATATCAGTCGTATCGGTGGTGGCGGAGCAACATACTGAAGCTGTGAGGGCCCACGGAGCGCGGACCTCTAGTGAAATAATAATCCTGTTGAGTGTTTTACTAGCGCGAGGCGCAAGCAGGGAAGCCATAGTGTGTTCTGAATGAATGCAGTCTAGCGTGGACCTTTAGGGCTTTTCTGTGTGGAGTTTGCATGTTCTCCCTAGGGTAGGTACCCTCACGGAGGGGAAAGGAACTGGTCGGAATCGTGTTCCTTCCACGTGCTACGTCTGGCTGGGGTCAGTCCATGAGGTCAGTCCGCTGCCCCCCCAGGTTAGCAGAGGAAGTGTAGAGCCCAGGATTACATTAGATGATTAGATAATTGACACTAATAAATGTATAGAGTGGACCTTTAGAAGCTTAAGCTTAAGCTCTGCAAGAGGCTATAGGGGTGTGTGTGTATGTGGGAGAGATGGCATTCAATGTTTGTGGGCGCTCTTATCATCGTACATCATCTCATACTGGCCAATCAGAATGCCTGTTGCCTGTGATTGGTTAGCTGAATTTCCCCTTCAATGGCGTTTCATGTTTTGATGTTTAATTCATGTCATATTCAGCGGAATTCTGACGTCATTTCTCTGTTCATTGTCAATGGCAAATCTTGAGACGTGTTTATAGAAGGGCTAGCGCCCCTTAAAAATAGCTTGTTGTGATCTGCTATTTTTGCTGCTTTTTGTGCACCACTGTGGAATGACAAAATAGTGAACTAAAGGGATATTTAAAATAAAATAAAAATCACACCTATGTGAAGTGAGGGGCGCTCGTATCATCGTACATCATCATACATCATCTCATGCCGGCCAACCACAATTTGCGTTCTCACCTTCGTCACGTCATCAATGTTTTACGCGATGTTTGTGTTTACACAAACCTCAAAATTGTCCATTCATTGTCAATGCCATGGCATTTTAATGTTTGTGTTGGACAAAGTTTGTGCGCGCACACACCAAAAGCTGGACATATGAGGGGCTAGCGCCCCCCAATAATATTTACTGGGAAATATCCGCTAGCTGCAGTATGATGAAATCTGTTATGGAGTGAAAGTGGAAACAATTGTCAATAGTCAATAATCAAACTCTAGTTATAGCAATTTGATTGTGTGAGTCAGTGAATGAAGCTCTCCTTCAAAACAATAGGACACAATATTGGTCATGTGGCAGAGAGTGCTTAAATTCAGTAGCTACACGACATGAAATTCAGGAATCAAAGGTCATTTTAAACAAATAAACTAGAACCTTATACTTACCCTGCATAGAAAATTCAATCTGTTAAACTAACAGTGCAGAAAGAACTTCCAAAAATCTCATCAATATACCTACACGAAAACAACTGACCATGACAGATTCCACTGGGAATATTGATTGGCTTTATAATTGACTAAAGAATCCTCAATTTTAGGAGACTATAGAGCACCCCACATAGACAGCTTGTACAGTATGTGACCAGAATGGAAAATGCTCCCCAAGGTGTACTCACGGTCACGTTCAAGTTATTAGTAGTCTTATCTCTTCAACCTCTGATCATTTCGAGGATTGCTTGACATGGCGATGATGATGATGTGCTGCATATTTGTTATTATTACACAGCTTATTGAATACTTAATATTGATTGGTCAATCACTGAATTCAGCAGTGTTATTTCTTGATAATGACCGCTTGGCTCAATGACAGACCACTGTCTAATCAAAGGCTTGGACTCGTAGCACCTGCTCATATCAATTTGCTTTGCTTGAAGCGTTTGGGGCAGCGAAACCTCGCTCAAATAGAGACTGTGAGCTTCCTGAGAGACAGGGAGAAGGTTTGGCTGCCCCTTGTCCATTACTTAAGTAGAATCAATTAATAGACAGGATACCACTGATATGGTTGACTGTAGGCCATTTTCTTTTCAGATGTTTTCCATGAGCATCATCTTACTATTTTATTCTATGCGAATATAGGAGGTGTGAACGACGTCGCTGCTGTCCGTCGCAGTACGTCAGGACAGTTTATTGTCCCTTGCATAGTTACTTGACAATTGCAGTGATCTTTTTACTAATAGCACTAATTTGAGCACTTCCAATATATTTGGGACCATGATATTTTATCAATGGAGCCACAGAAAATGCCCTATAAGAATGTTGACCTGTTAACCTGTCAAAAGCCTTAATGAACCTAACGAGGTGTGATGTGCATGGGATAGACATTCTAGTTAATGTAGTTATGACCTAATACCAGTCACAAGGGGAAAATGTGTCCCTTGTTATTCTTGAAATAATAACAACAATTATAAGAGCAATGACACAGAATTGCAAAAGTATCACAGCCTTTCACATCTTGGGATTTGTATTGCATTTCTCTTGACACTAATGCATTTAGTTGTGGTCATGATTTGTTTGTATTGAACAAATGCTCCTTTTTAATTATTAATGTAATTGAGGATCAAATTAGCATTCTGTGAAGATGTGTAATGAGCAGCTGTAATTTCCATTACTATAGTCTCTCTAGCTAGATAATAATATTTTTTTGTTGCTCATTAGTCTTAGCATGTAGGATGATCACCACTAAGCTCTCAATCCCAAAACTCAATTGACTTATCAGTATTTATCTAATGACAAAACAATACATCTCTAAAACCATATGGAATATGGATCCATGACAAAATAACTGCCACACAAAGTACAATTCTGGCGTACTGTGCAGGCCTGCATACGGTGGCAAGCCTAGGCTAAGTATAAGTCAGGCATAACATCATATGTTAATTGTATATTAAGTTATCAATGAATTAGTTATTGCGATTGATTGCAAACCTAATCAGAAGCGTGCGTGTGTGCGTGCGACGCGTGCGTACAAAGTACAATACAATTATACATTGCAAGCCAGCATTCAATTATAAATACACACACACACACACACACACACACACACACACACACACACACACACTGTAATGTGCAAACAGATGACACGGCCATGCTCCTCTTCCTGAGAACATTTTTATTGTTTTCTGTGAACTTCCTGCCATTCCAGAGATCAAACAGTGAGAGAGAGAGAGAACAAAGAGCTAACAACAAATCTGCCACAAGCAGAAGTGAAAGAAGGAAGTGTCTACTTGCCTTCCTTAGAGAATATATTCCACCAGGATTTGTAATCCTTTTTATCAGGCTACCGTATAACTGACAGACATTGCTTCTCAGCGATAAATCTGTCTCTGACACATAGGACTTCAAAGTGTGTCAACAGACTTCTCTCTATGTCTATCATATAGATAAATCTCTAAGAGGGATTTGTAGAATGCTCGGATGGCTTCTTGTTGAAAAAAATTATGCTACATTTACAGTATCAGCACAGGTATAGCCTACATAATATGTGAATGTCCATAAAATATATTGTTATTGGCATCATGGATTTTAAGGATCATAAACTGTGTGAATCTGTGTATTAACAGATTGAATAGATACAAAAATGCATGATGATATAACACCGCTTTATAGGATTTCTATACATTATAATTTAATAACCTTTGTTACAAATTCTTAATCCAACATTAAAATTGGTTTATGGGAGGGCCGGCGGCCGGACTACCGCCTGTCATTATGACTCAGACATAACCATAAATACATAACCATAAACCTGATACACCCATATACTGTATAGGCATAAGATCTGGTTGTCAGTAGCCACAGATCCGACCGTATGTGCATATAGGACCGACCGACTTCAAACTCTGTGCACAAATCGCCACTTAAATCTATAGAAAGTCGAGGAAAAACAGAAAAGCTGCTACGATTTGAACATCCCTGGAATGAGGTGACAAGAGAAGGACTGGCATATCTGCAGGCTCATGAAAAGTATGCAAACAGGACAGAGTGTTACTGTTGACCCCTTCCAAGCTGAAGCTAGAATTGTGGCAGAAAGAATTGTATTGTGAGTATAGGCTAGCACAAAAGAGCCCTTGCTCTGTTACATCTCAGGGGGGTGTTTCTACCCATCTTTATTTAGAGGATGTCCAGGATGGAACTCAATTTAGACCTCACTCTCTTCTCAAACAGATTCTAGGGACTTCTCACTTCTACAACATACTGTATCTCTACACTACAATAGAGCACCGAGGTCTGACGTCAATATCGGTAGAGGGCGCAAATTCACGGGTTCATGTACTTTTTATTTGCATTGTAATCCCCATAGGGGGATTTTTAGATCGCCTCATATAATAACTGTGTTTGAAAAATAAACAAATCATCCAGGCCGGATATGAAGAATCAACTGACTGAGAGAAAACGCTATTGTTACTGCTACTGAATTAGTTACATTTACATTAATCACTAAGGCCAAAAAAGTCAGTTTGGATTCATCGTAGCCAGAAACCGTGCATCAACAATGAGAGATGCAGCCTGAGTTGCGAAATGTGCATGTGATGCTGTTTCAGATCTGGCAGTGTGGGGCCAAACAATAGAATTAGCCTCAAATTGTGACGAATTTATGAAGACAATGTTATGAAGTGTTGTTATATGTTATGAAGACAATTACTGTAGTAATTAGACATTTTGTACAAATTGAAACATTGAGATAAACTTAATTTCATTCAAATTCAAATCAGAATCAGTCATATTGTGACAATTCATGTTTTTATATAAGTCGAATGTCAACATTGAGCAACTACAATGCTGTGAGAATGACCATGTTCTATTTTTCTATTCCCTGAGCAACTCGGGGTTAGACTATAGAGCTCCAGCGGGTCTGAGGAACTTTCCCTGATGTGATTAAAGAGAATCAACTGTTTCTGTAATTTGATCAGAGCTTGAGCCAAATGTTTGCCTGGAATACACAAATCGCATATGACATTAATGTGCTTGATGTAGATCTTGATGCATCTCAAACACATCTGCTGATGTGGGGGCTCTCAAACATTTGTCAGTTTCCCTCATCTACATATGGCCATCAGTTCCAGAGCAATGTTCAATCTGTATGATGAAAATGTAAATGCAAGACAAGTATAAACAAACAAACAAACACATGTATATACAGTAAACCTGCATTTTCACGTTTTCAGCTGTGCAGCACTCTTTGAAACCATAACGGAAAGCCATACATTTTGGATCATACACTCTGGCTTTTAACAACTTTAAACCAAAAGAAAATTTCATATTGAATTCATGAATTGCCTCACACTTGACAGTGTGAGGCAAAATGATTACTAGTTTACTCTGTATGACACTGTCATGAATGTCTTACCGGCGTACCAAACCTGCAATGTTTTGAGTTCTGTTCTGTTGAGTTCTGTTCTGTTCTGTTGCTGTACTGCTTGTATTATCCACTGCAGGGAGTACATCCCTCTGTCTGATCTCATAACCTTATCTATCATTGATTCCTTGTTATGCACAAAGTAGGGTAAGAAGCAAGGATAGAGACAGAGTCACGTTAGCGGAGATCCAAGGTCACTCAGATAGAGGCCCTTTGATTCAGCCTCCTGAGACAGACCTGTGTTAAATACAAGTAAAGTGTTTCAGGCACCATCTGTGTCTTATTGTGGCTGTCGAGCAGCTGGATGAATATAATTACCATAGATCTAATGAGGATGGATGCTCTCATTCACTGGCAAAATAATTGTATTCTCTTTCTGCAATTGAAAGGAACAATGCAAACTGATATTATTTGTATTACCCTATTGTTATTATTATTATTATTATTATTATTATTGTTGCCCTAGTCCCTAATTCTAGGCATGTCGTAAAAAGGATTATTTAGCAAAACCATAACACAGATTGTGTTATGCTAAGATATGCATTTGGTGTAGCAGAGCTAGAAATGGGGGGGACGGGGGGGACGGACCAAATTTAGATTCCTATGGGACACAGGTCAACGAAGTACACTATGGTTTAATGGTTAAAACCCTAAAAGTTTATTTCATACAATAGTTAACTGCACAGTGCTTTTGTGTGCTCACTGTCTATGTGCAACTTCTGTAACTGAGAGTTTCAAATAGCAAACTGATTCAGCTGTGGTACACTTCAGTATAGTTGTGAAATATAGTGTCATTGTAATTATTAATTAACAATATGTGACAGCCTGTTGTTCTGTACACATGGAAATCTAAATAACTGTGCAGCAGTCCGATTGAATTGAAAGTGGCATTTCTTTCCTTTGATTTTTGAAGGGCATGCAGCCACTCTGCATCCAATTAGTTACCTTCTGGAGCTTTCAACCACACTCGCTGTGGGCCTCACAGCATAGATACATAAATTACACTGTATTTTATGCTGTATTCTGGTACTTTCACAGTAAAACCCTGGGTCAAATTTTACACCCAGGGTTTAAATAACACAAGTAGTAGCACTGTCAATATTGCAAACTACGAGTTTAACTTTTGTGACCTATGTTGGTACTACTACATTGGTATATAATACATTTGAATGAGATATAACTGAATGAAAAATGCATTTTTCCAAATGAATATGTTTTAGCAATAAATGCTAATCAGATCTTAATGCATAATTATACTGCATAGTTTTTATACTCTCATGTAAGAAAATAAATTGTAAAGCAAGCAAGCACTGCAGAATGTTAATGGTACAGTTTAATCCAACCAGGTTCGTAGAAAGTAAATATAGCAATATACTGTAAAGAAGTGATTAATTCTTCTGCGGTAGCTTTTTACATCATGACAGTGCCTTCATCTACAGAGCATGAATGGTCACTGAAAGGTTTGATGAGCACAAAAACTAATGTAAACTGGAAAGGGACACTCAATGGGGCACAAACCTCCACGAGGAGGTATACCTCCCAGGCTCTCACTATATCGTTTTGTGTTTGGCGCATATGCGGAATTGTGCTGGTACATGCAAAGGCACAGGGCAATGAGGAAATGCTATGATAAAGGATGCCTTGTGTCAGTTTTGTTTGTACACAGCCAGACGGGAACACAAATTGCAGTCTGTATGAAAACTGACATAAAAATAAGAAAGTATGTGTAGTTACATCAGGCAGCCAAAGCACGGCAGCCAGGTGATCAATCAGAAAGTAATATAGAAACTAGACAGTTTCCTGAAATTGCAGTATGGTAGCCCAGAAGCAAGTCGTGGGTTTTAGCTTTCGACCTGAGGAAGCCACGGGGAAAATAGTGTGCAGTGGGACATATTTGACTGAGCATCAGACGTGACAGGACTCCCCATTGAGTCGCATGATTATTTACAATTCTTTACATATCAGGGTATACCGGTATACCGTACATACACATACACTGTAGGCACCTCCCTAAAAGAGTAACAGTATGGAGAATTGATAAAAGCAGGTGCGCTTCCTCTGCATGTCTTTTTGTTTAGGCAGTGGGTGCTCAAGTAACTAGGTTCAAAAACCACCGTAGTGGAAAAAGCGTCTCTAAAATATGCAAGACTGGCAGATACACATTCTATTTTAAGTATAGCCTACATCAGGGGTGCCCATAAGTTAGAGTGTGAGCTACCAGTAGATCACAAAGGCTGTGCAGGTACTGTAGAACACATGACATGTCCCTAAAACATTTTTTTATATGCCATTTGAATTAAGGTTGGTTGATTGATTGACTGACAGCTCAACAACAACATCAATCAACAAATCCAATGCAATCGTTTGTTTTCAAGAGTGTTGCTGTGCATAACCATCAGTAGCATATTTCCCATTCCATGTGTTTGTCTTAACGCCAGCGGCTCCCTTTTCAGTAATCAATAATTTTTTGGTGGGTAGATCTTGGTCATTTTGAAAGTAAAGCTCTCAAATTAAAATAGTGTGCATGGGCACCCTTGGAATACACACTACAGTTCCAGACTTTTAAGGCCAAAGGTCCCAGGTAAAGTGGGCTGTTATAGCCCCACCATGAGACTGATTTAAAGAGAGTTCCTTAGCCTACTGCCAGCGTTCAAAATAAATTTGATGCTGATCTATGTATTAGTTTGCGAGATTAGACGAACGCATGCACGCAGACGGACAGACACAAAACACACAAACGGACAAAAGCAAAGTAATCTCGGCCTTCTCGGGCCTTGCATGCTTTGGCCTTGCATGCTTTGGCCTTTCACCCATTCACACACACATTCACACACTGATGGCGGGGGAAACCATGCAAGGCACCAACCTGCACATCGAGCACAATTGGGTTCAGCGTCTTGCTCAAGCCAAGGGCACTAAGGGCCGATTCATACTCCTATTTTACCGCTGTTTCGGCGCTGTAGTGCCGAAATGATTTCGGCTCGTCAGAAATTTTCAGTAGCACCGAAGAGGCGACCCGAACCTCAAATGACGTCACATTGTAGGCTCTACAGCGCCAAACTTTATTCGGCTCTAAAATAGGAGTATGAATCGGCCCTAAGACACTAACTCACGTGGGTCACATGGTTCTGTCAGCCTCATCTCCACCTTACATTGGTGCATCGGTAAGGCTGGACACAGGAAGTTCGAGGATGCCTTTTCTATAGAGACGTTAAGGCACCTGGGAATACATGTAGCCATTTTCTGGTGAATAGCTGATCATCCTCTCCATTTGAGATTGGGCCCTCGTCACCATCAATGACCACATCAGGCATAGAAGACCAAAATGAATGCACCAGAGCTTCAATCTGACAGGGACTTGTCGATACTTTCAAGGCCCCGGGTGGTATTCAGCCTCAGCTGGTCCACTTGGTGTGTATCCTATAGAGGGTTGCATTGTACCAGCATCCCAGACTTTTGACTTCAATGCTCTGTCACAGATGGGCTCATCGTTATTGAAGAAGCATTGACCTGACAGCTTCCCTTTGACAATTGTTATGCTCCTGAACTTGCTCATGCAGCTTTATCCTCATCCTTTTTAGCCATATAGGCACACAATAAAGCAAGCATTTATTTATCCATCTATTTAACATAGACTTCTCTTTGAGAGGCTGTGCATTGACAGCCAGGAACAAAACATTTTCTATGGACTAATTTAATAATCATTTTATGCTGTCATAAGTTGTTTATTGAAATGATTGTTTTGCATACGCAATACAGCAGGTAGCAACACTGCAGACACTCAATACATTTTACTCCAAGCTTCCCACAACAGTGGTAACTCACTAGATGGTTCCAATTCTACCTTCAACTTCAAATGAGTTCTGCTTTCTCTGCATAGCTGCAACCTAGATTCCCCGGGTAGATCAACAATACCCTTTACCCAAATTCACTTTTCTGCCCTCACTTTTTATCCTCAATATGTGCTTGCTCAGCCAATCAAATCACTATGGGGTGATCAGCCAATCAAATCATCGTGTTTGTGTTCACACAAACAGACAAAGAGGGCATGGGAGGGGCTATAGCACCACTCAACAGTCTGATATATGTCAGTAACCCTAGAGCAGGACCTGTTACGATTGCTTTCATGAACCATACTAAAGCCCCTCATTATAATTACATAATGGCTAACACTATCAGGAGAAAGGGCAACAATTGGGGAATTATCCCAATTAATGTCACATCAAAGCCAAAGCAGCTGGAGAAGATATTTTGGCCTGATATACTTTTGGAATGATTATGTAAATGCACTTTAGAGTCAATAATGCAATGTGACCATTTTACGAATAAGGATGCCAATCAGCTTAATCCTCAAACCTGACACACCGGATTACATTGTTGAGCAGCAACCTCTCAACATTTAATTAAAAGTATCTGGAGAGTGGAGGGACTAGACTTAGGGCTCTAACGTATGCAATGCCTAACCCGCAAGCATGAACTATTATCCGTGAATTACACATTGAGGAGCTTCCACTATGCGTACAGTAAATGGTAAATGGCTGAAGTAGACGTTCCAGTGAATTGGTAGACACTCCCTCCGGTAGCCAGCCACGCCCCCTCCCCCTCCACACACACACACACACGCACACGCACACGGGCTGCAAACTTATGTTTGTTATAGTAAATAGAGTGAAAAATATAAACAACTTATAATGTAACTTTGCACTCCATGAAGTGGAGTAGTCTGGCGTGTTATGAAGTGAAAACGGCTCAGTCACAAGTGTGTGACAGCTTGAAAGAGAAGTTATCTTCATAACAACAAATTGTTGGATTTGTTTTCATTCTGCAGGTGAGTTAGCTACATATGCTAAGTGAGCATTAACGTTCATGGGTGCGTGCGTTCGTGTGTGTGTGTGTGTGTGTGTGTGTGTGTGTGTGTGTGTGTGTTCTTTCTGCTTTGGCAATGTAAACGTATGTTTTCTCATGCCAATAAAGCCCTTTGAATTGAATTGAATTGAATTGAATTGTGTGTGTGTGTGTGTGTGTGTGTGTGTGTGTGTGTGTGTGAGAGAGTGAGAGAGAGAGAGAGAGAGAGAAAGAGATAGATAGATAGATAGATAGATAAGGGGGGGGGGTGAAATAAACAAACAAATGCTAAGCATTTGTGTGTGTGTGTGTGTGTGTGTGTGTGTGTGTGTGTGTGTGCACGCTGTGCGAGGGGGGGGACTGGAGGTTGAAATGAAAAAACAAACAAACAAACAAACACAAACAGGTGCATTAAGTGCTGTATGTGTGCATATACATAAATAGAATAAATACAGACACAATGTTTTGTTTGGGGTGTCACAGCACCACATCATTCTTCTTAACTGTTTACCAATGATGGTTTAAAGGAGAATTCCATGCTAGAAGGCTTTCTTACTTTTCTTTGTAGTTGTTACGTCCCCACCAAATAGGTCCAGGTGTTATTTTCTGCAAAAGCGCATTATTGGCTATTTCCCCTACCATAAACCCCCAAAGAATTGAATTGAATTGAATTGAATTGAATTGAATTGAATTCAATAGGGCATTGGGGTGTGCTAATTTGCTTATTTCCATTGCTCAAAAGAATCATAATGTAAATAGTATCCCAAGCGGCACACTTTACTACTTATTTCGATGGAAATAAGCGAATTAGCACGAAAATCCAACCCCCATTGTGGGCTTATATATGGGGAAATAGCCAATACTTATATGGTCTCTCTCTCAACTTGCCCACAGGTACACGGGCCAGGGTGACGACCCCAGATCCCCAAGATCAGCTTCTTCTCAGCCCTGACATGCTGTGAATGCTGGACCCTATAGAGCCCTGACATGCTGTGAATGCTGGACCCTATAGAGCCCTGAAATGCTGTGAATGCTGGACCCTATAGAGCCCTGACATGCTGTGAATGCTGGACCCTATAGAGCCCTGACATGCTGTGAAATGAATGCTGGACCCTATAGAGAGCCTATGCCCTAAATCCCTGACCACGACATGCTGTGAATGCTGGACCCTATGGAGCCTATGCCCTAAACCCCTGAATGCTGGACCCTATAGAGCCTATGCCCTAGATCCCTGACCACGACATGCTGTGAATGCTGGACCCTATGGAGCCTATGCCCTAAACCCCTGAATGCTGGACCTTATAGAGCCTATGCTCTAAATCCCTGACCACGACACTACAGCAGAATGCTTGTACAGTACGAAACATCCAGACCAAGGCTGAGTGAGAAGATCAGGCAGCCAGGCTAATGAGGCTGGTTGGGGGCTATTGATACTGGGAGGAGAGTACTGCATGGCCAGCTAGCCAGCCAGATGTATGGAGGATGGAGATGACTGGAGTCTGGAGAAGCTGCTGGAGGTCTCATCATGAACTGGAGAGAGAGCCACAGTTTTCCCCTGGCATCACTACAACTAACTTATGAAGTCAAGTGGAAGAGTCGACGGCTCCAGGTACGTATGAACTTAGTTTTTTGCTTCTTGGCTGCTACTTGTGTTTTTAATGCGTGTGTGATTCAAGCTGGTGTGCTAGTGCTGTCATTGTGGGACCCGTTGACCGGGTGGTGTAGTACTATTGCTGTCATTTTGGGACCCGTTGACCGGGTGGCAATGACACTGTTTCTGGCTCTGGAGTTGAATGCTAGTCATCATGTGAATCTAGAGTGTGTCTGTTGTGTTGTATCTGCCGTATGTGAGTTCAGTTGTTGTAACAGGGAACAGTATAAATGTGTATGTGGCTCTTGATCACTTCAATAATCCCATGAGTGAATTTTCTATTTCCATTTGGTTGGAGATAGAGCTTTTGGGTTTTGACATAACAGCCATCAATTCCAATGGTTCATTTTCAATAGAAGACTGATTGACATTAGTTTATGTACGTTGTTTCGTGGTAGCTGAGGTTTGTTGTGAGTTGTATTGGCTGTAGGGTGGCTGTATTGGCATGGTGGCAAAGAATGTCCCTACGGTATGTAGGTCCAGAAAAAATTGTAAATTTGCCATGAAAATGCTTCAATCTGGTGCACTTTGAGATCAAAATTAAGAAGCTAGGTGGGGGCCACATGTGGCCAGTAGCCCATGTAAGGGATAGGGGATACATGAAAAAAAAAAAAAATCTTCTCCCTGTGACGAGGCCCCCTCAGTGGTTGAGGCCCTAGGCGACCGCTTAGTTCGCCTATGCCTAGAACCGGCCCTGCACTATACCCACTATAAATGCCGACACCTTTATTTGCGGGTGGAGGTGTGTCTGTAGGCGTTTTTTGTGCTTTCCCTATAATTGTTATCTGCGCACAGGTTTGTTTAGGACAATGGAACGAGCCTCCTCAAACCACCCGTAATGAGAATTTTGTTTGATAAAAGAATGCGCTCCTGAGACCTGAGTTGGAGCTGCCTCGGCTTGACGCATGTTGCAGAACATTCACAGCTCAGAGTTCTCGTTCTGTTTTAATTCTCCACAAATCACTGTGATTGTGTTTAATTGTCTAGTGATTTGTACAAGCGCCATGGCGCATTGTGCTGATTACAATGATAATTTATCCGATTTCCCGAACTTTCCTTTTAGCTTGATACCGTTTCGTAGAGAGACGATACAATCATCACAATCTATATACCAAATGAAAACTTTATGGATTACACAGAACTTAGAATTTAACAAAAAGCTTAATAGTTGAGCGAGTTATGGCTAAATGAAATGAGGAGTGTTCTTGGCTTTTCTTGAGTGTTCCGCGGTGGGAAAAAAGAAGAAAAAATCACACCCGGGTGAAGTAAGTGGTGCAACTCAGTGTGGGGGTGGGTCCCCGGTACTTCCTGACCTACACTAACGTGCCCAGGGTGCCGGCGTGCCCCGTGTCCGAAACGGTTGAGAAATGACAGAGTTACCGTGTGGGGGTCCCTCTACTGTACTGATACACCTGAAATCATCATATATATATACAGTTATACGTGTATAGGCTGCACAACAGTGAACCAAATTCTATTTCAGTGCCCAGACAGCCAGCCAGCCAGGCAGCCAGGCACACACAAAGCTACTTAATGCACCACTTAAAAAATGGAAGGGGGGAGTGACAGCGCTTCTTTATTGCTAGTGAAACTGTGTTGGACCGGAGTGGATGATAGAGGAAGCTAGGAACTAGCCTACTGGACACACAAAACAACCCTTTATATCAAAAATATATCGGAATAGATATAGTGTGATTTTGTATATATCTATTCTGTAATGTCCATGCCCCACCATCTGGTGATGTCATCAATTAGTAATTAGCAATTCTCAGCACCTGAGCTGTATTATTTTGGAGCTCTTTAAGAGCAATTAAGTTCTTTGTCTGTGAAAATCATATAGCACTGACGAAGGTCCGAAACGTTTGCTTTTTAATTGCACTTTGAGCACAGAGCAGAGCACAAAGAAAAAATATTTTCTTAAGTCTCAGTTTTACTTCTATTTTCTATACAGTGAGTGAGTCTTTTTCTGTTAAAGTTTCCCTATTTACATTATAACAAATATTGCTGATGACCTCAAGTGGTCCACAACTCAGCTCCAAGAATGCCCAGAAACGCTTACACTTCCTTCAGAGACTGGAAAGAACATGACAACAACATTCTATAGAGGAATCATTGAGAGTATCCTGACAAACTGCATGCATGTATACGTGGCCGGTTATGACTCACCCGTGGCTTCCACATGCGTTTACTGTTAGGGGTAGGGTTAGTAATGTTGGATTATTAATTGGGACGTCGGACTATAACGCTACGCACCCCAGTTGCTGAGCGCAGGCTAGTGAGAGCATCAGAGGAGATCACAGGTGTCCGGCTTCTGAGGTGTCATTTCTGACACTGAGGTGTCAGAAACTACATTAGCATAATGACTGACTCCTCCCAACATCTCTCACCAAACTCCTGCAATCTGGTAGGAGGTCAAAGAGAATTTGGGCAAGAACCAGCAGGCTATGTCTATGTCTACATTCATTCTGTGTCTACATGGACATTCACCATGAATTGCAATTTGCGGAGAATGGTATTTTGCTCCCATGCATGCATACTATTGTGTATTATGGAAGTAACAATACAACTGATTCTGTTCTGATACATTTAAAGTTGAAAACTAAAATAATGCAAAGAAGCCATGTTGCAAATGCAAATCCAATGAATCCAATATAATCTCTATACACTGAGACTGTGAATTGATTTAATCGAGCTGATCTCCCAGCCATAATTGATTATGAATATTGCACTGATTGCATGGCGACATTATGCATGGGGATATTATGAAATAAATTATCATTTATCCATCTGCATCACAGTATTTTATGTGATAAACCACAGCAAACAAATGGTAGGAGCGCACACCAAGAGTAGGTGCTGACCATGGGAGACAAACTTTAAAATTTGAAAAGAGAGGTCGCACAGCTCGTAGTCCCGATGCCAATATATTCTCACATATACCCTGAAGAAGGCAACTTGTTTGTCGAAACGTTGGTAACAATAAAATGTGATAAACCACAACATAGGAAATGCAGCTTATTGTTTAAGATTGGCAAAATTTGCAAATCTTAAAGGGCGACTTCACCACTTTTCACTCCAAATGCTCCAAATGATGTGACATAGCACTGCACTTGCGAGGGGAGGAGGGGCTGCTGGACAGATCGGTGAGATCCAATCAGGGGTGCGCAAATCTCAGCCGTGACCCGCCCCTCTAGACCAGAAACCTAATACGTTATAGCTCAGGCTAGGACTCCTCACTAATGTTCATGATAAAATAGAACAACATTTTTTCTACTCAGTCTGTGTCTCATATATGGGCTGTGGGCAGTTCAGAATATATAGTATGGTAACTTTCAGGAATAGAAAGCCTGCAGTTTCTATTGGCTTGGATTGGATGGAATGGAAGCCAAGTTTCTGAACTGCCCACAGCCCTCCTATGAGACACAAACAGAAGAAAGTTGTGCTATTTTATCATGATCATTTGTGAGGGCGAATTATATGAAGATAGGTTGAAAAGTGGTGAAGTCGTCCTTTAAGGCTAACTAAGTTATTTGGATGGTTTTTCTTTTCTTTTCAACAGTCAAAAGGCTTAAGGATTTCTCAGAGCAGGTTATGATCATGCTGACATCACAACCATGACCTTGCCCAATCAATTATTTGGGAAACCAGGAAGAATATTTCTTCGCAGGAAACAAGGTTTTAAAGGCAATTGCAAATACAAAGGCAAATCCTTTGGATTTCTATGATTGATTATTACACAAACATTATAGATTGTCGCTGCATGTACAATATAAAATATTCTCCTTGAGCCATGCATTGCAACTGAGGCATGCAATAACAGTGGATCAAACTACTGTACACTTGATGTAGCATATAGTACATTATTCAATAAAGTTCTCAACATTTCAAGTTTGGATGGAAGTGATTTCTCACTTGTTGTACCTGCCATATAGCCCAGGAGTTTGACCAACGAATCAGATTTCCTTAATTCCTTGGGTGAGGTACCACAGTTATTAAGAAAATGAATTGCTGCAGTCAGTGCTAAACTATTCATGCTTTTTTAAAGGCAATTTTAGAGGTGTTTTAAGGTAGCTGGGTCCCGCCATACTGTGATACATCTCCCTTACATTGACAGGGCAGTTTCCTCTTTGACCCCTAGAGCGCCACAAAATAATGAGCATTTGGAAGTTGTCACAGAAAGGAGAATTCAGTTTGAACAGCTACAGAAGGGAACCGAGGAGACTCTGAAAGTGGATTTCTTTGTCACTTCATCCAAGTTTGACTGTTTAGTCATTTCAAAGGAACGTTCTTGATTTTTTTTAATTTGATATAGAATTACACACACTTTGAAAGTTGAAGGTGAAGTGAGAGTTTAGTTTGTTCGGCCCACATGGGTCAGACCATCACACCGTCAACATCAACACTCAGATAACCTCCTTTATTTACCGTGTGTGTGTGTGTGTGTGTGTGTGTGTGTGTGTGTGTGTGTGTGTGTGTGTGTGTGTGTCTGTGTCTGTGTCTGTGTCTGTGTGTGTGTGTGTGTGTGTGCGTGCGCATATGCATGCAAGGGAGAGAGAGAGATAGAGAGAGAGAGAGAGAGAGAGAGAGAGAGAGATCTGATCTATTATGCATTTATGCTTGGGAGTGTGTCTGTGAGTGTGACCATACTGTTAATCTCTTTCTTACCTGGCTTTGCTTATTCTGAAAGCCATTTTCTGCTGAAACTGATTTGCATGATACTGTACATAGGAATCTTAGATTTCTCACCAGCTTACATTCCGGACTACTAATCATGATTCAAACTTAGCACATAGAATATAAAACGGCTTTAAGCATTGATTGTTTTTCTCACGGCTATGCGTGTGGAGAAAAGGCTTATATAGAATTTTCTGTTTAAGATGCAAGTCTGTCACATAGCATTCTACCATTATTTACACATTACCTTCATTGTCATCAGGAACATTATCAGCCATCAGGGCTACAAGACTGTGGAGCTTGAAAATCGACAATTTTCGACAAAGATATTTGGTGTAGATGGAAAAAGGAGGGGGCCAGGTATAGACCTGACCCTGGTTAACAAAGTATTTAGGGTTTAAGGGCTTAATTAACAACTTAAAACGCAATTATTTTCAGTCATGTACTTACATGTACTGTACATGGAATGCTTCATGTTTATCTTGCATAGTAGTAGAAATAGCATACGTAGAACCACATCTACATGTTTTTTTATATTTATTTTTATTGGGTTTTTCTTTAACACAACACAACACGGGAAAAAGAGGGAACACCAGGCAACAGATAACAAAAAAACAAGCCAACAAAAAAAACAAATAACAGATTCACACGCACGCTCACACACACACACACACACACACACACACACACACCATGCCATTTTGGTCACACCGTAACTTCACCACTTGACGTCCAATTAATGTAGTTTATAATTTTAGCACTTAATTGGGCCCATAGTACCAGAAGGTAAGAGGGGGAGTCATTCAGGGATGACCGGGTGATTCCCTCTGCAAAGGCAAGGAAAGGGTCCCATACTGTGTGGAGATTTGCGACAGAGCCCCTCATTATGTATCTAATCCTTTCCAGCTGCAGATTATTAAAAATATCTCTCAGCCATTGTGTATGGGAGGGCGGCATGGGTGATTTCCATCTCCAGTATTAGGCGTCTTGCCACTGTGCCAGTAGTGTTACAAAGGCTATAAGGTCTGCTTGGGATCTAGACAGTGGCAGTTGAGAAATGCCAAACAGCGCTGTAATGGCGTTAGGCACTATAGGTGTCCCAGTTAATACTGTAAGCGTCTCAAAGATTTCAGTCCAGAATGTGCTCAGAGACGAACATGACCAAAACATGTGTGCGTGTGTTACCGGTGTCTGATGGCATTTTTCACAGTTATGATCGATATTATCGTATATCCTTGACAGCTTAGCTTTCGTCCAGTGGGTTCGATGTATGACTTTACACTGGAGTAGGCCATGTCTAGCACAAGCTGATGAAGTGTGAACACGACTGAGAATATCCTGCCAAAGATTGTCTGAGATTTCCATCTCCAAATCCTCCATCCAACGCTCCTTCACACTATTCGTAGATACAGAGGATAGCTAGGGACTGCATTAGGTTATAAAAATATGAAATTATACGTTTTCTCACGGTGCCTGAACCAGAAAGTTATCTATGGGGCTGTCAGGGAATTGGGGAAACCTGTTATGCACAAAACTCCGGATTTGTAGATAGCGAAAGAAATGTTGTCTGGGGAGATCGAACAAATTTGACAGCTCTTGGAACGAGCCAATTTTTTTATTAATGTATAAATCTTTGAATTGTTTGATTCCCAGATTGGCCCATACAGCAAATGCCCCGTCTGATATGGAAGGAGGAAAGGCATGGTTTTCTATTAGTGGGGCCAGGGTGGAGAAGGACTGTAGGTCAAAGTGTCGTTTAAACTGATTCCAAATTTGTAGAGAAGTTTTAACAATTATATTATTTGTGTACAAGGAGGAGTTGCAATTGGGAGGGCAATGTACCAGAGCAGCCAGAGATACAGGCCTTGAGGAAAATGTCTCCATCTCTAACCACTCTGGTGGAGGGCTAAGTGCTCCTGGATATAGCCAGAGTTGTAGCATACTGAGATTCGCAGCCCAATAGTATAATCTAAAATATGGCAAGGCCATTCCTCCCAATGGTTTTGATTTTTGTAGAAAATCCTTACGGAGTCTTTTAGACAACATGTAGTCCAGGAAGGAAGTGAGCCCAGTGTCCATGACATCAGAGACAACAGGCTCACTGCTACAATCTAAAATATCTAAAACCACATATTACACACATAAAGACCCCCAGGAAAGTGTTCTAAAGCTTCTAAACGTCATTAACATATATCTTTTTGCAAAAAGGGTGAAGTGTCCCTTTAAGCTGTCCATTTTTTTTAAAGAATGTCTGTGGGAGAAAAATTGGTATGCACTGAAATAAGTAGGAGAACTTAGGTAGAGTGTTCATTTTAACAGAGTTAATCCTTGCGGCCAAGTTTAGTGGAAGCAGTGACCATCGCTCAAAGTCCTGTCGCATACGAAGTAGGCATGGCATTTGATTCTTTATTGACATATTCGCATGTACAAATACAATGTGCATACAATAGTCAAAAGGATAATACAAAAAAGTTTGAAGGCTCATTTCCATTGTGGTCCTTTCAAAGATGGTTCAACACACAACAATAATATGTAATATCTTTATGATGTTACAGCCATCATTTACTGTGAAGATTTAAACGACCATGGCCTTCCTAAAGGTCTAAAGACCTTTTAGGAAGGCCATTCCACATGACAGCTGTTGAGTAGAAGAACGTGACCTGAAAGCTGTAAAATCTGCATTGTAGAGCTGGTAGAATACAGATGGGTGTCCCTGACCTTCACGAAATAGTTATCTACAGATAGATACTTGTGTACCTCACTGCAATCTTGTGAAGTGTGAACCGGGTGGGGGTCCCGACCCCCACACGGTAACTCTACTGTACTGTACTGTAGGCTACTGGCACACCCGAAATCATCATACTGTATATACAGTTAATATGTGCGTTTGTGTGTGTGTTTGTGTGTGTGTTAGGTTGCGCACAGGTGGTGAAAAACAGCCATGCTGTTTTCGTGCTCATACCCACCCACCCACCCACCCAGCCAGCTACACACTCCTACCCCCCCCATGAGACTTACAAATCCCAAATGTTTATAAACAAATCCCAAATGTTTGTAAACAAATCCCAAATGTTTATAAACAAATCCCAAAATGTTTATAAACAAATCACAAATGTTTATAAACAAATCACAAATGTTTATAAACAAATACCAAAATGTTTATGAACAAATCCCATGAGACTTGGTCCTACCCCCCCGACCATGAGACTTACTACAGGCCAACTGATAGTGGTCCTACCCCCCCATGAGACTTACTACAGGTCAACTGGTAGTGGTCCTACCCCCCCCATGAGACTTACAAATCCCAAATGTTTATAAACAAATCCCAAATGTTTGTAAACAAATCCCAAATGTTTATAAACAAATCCCAAAATGTTTATAAACTAATCACAAATGATTATAAACAAATCACAAATGTTTATAAACAAATCACAAATGTTTATAAACAAATACCAAAATGTTTATAAACAAATCCCAAATCCCATGAGACTTGGTCCTACCCCCCCGACCATGAGACTTACTACAGGCCAACTGGTAGTGGTCCTACCCCCCCATGAGACTTACTACAGGTCAACTGGTAGTGGTCCTACCCCCCCCCCATGAGACTTACAAATCCCAAATGTTTATAAACAAATCCCAAATGTTTATAAACAAATCCCAAAATGTTTATAAACAAATCACAAATGTTTATAAACAAATCACAAATGTTTATAAACAAATCACAAATGTTTATAAACAAATACCAAAATGTTTATAAACAAATCCCAAATCCCATGAGACTTGGTCCTACCCCCCCGACCATGAGACTTACTCCTACAACACACACACATGCTCCGTAAGGGAGTGGTTGCACCACTCAAAAATCAAGTCCAGTCAAACCCTGTTTGCATGCGCAGTACTGCTTCCGTAAGATTGCATTGGGAAAACATGGTACTGGCTGTTACCCCAGACTTTATCAACTGTATCTTGGTTCTGATACCTTTACTTTTTCGAATCAATACTGCGAAAGGGTTTAATCCACTGTTTGTGGATGGGCTCGACCCAGCTAGACCCCATTTCAACCTGTGCAGAGATATCATGGGACGGAACCTAATCTCAGAGCTAAAGCGTAGCAGCGTAGATATTGAGATTCCAAACGGAGCTATGTTGGTGCTAGAATACAAGGAAGTGCAGGCATAGTTGAAACGACATAGTGCTGATGCCATTATTGTCAGGGCTCTTTAGACTCTTTAGACTTTGATATATTTTTGAGGCGCTAGCCCCTCCTATATACAGGTTTAATGTTTGTTTTTAGTTCAATGTTTGTTTTGTCCCTAACACAAACATTAAATCCCATTAACAATAAAGTCACTGTTTGTTTTACATCACCATTACATCACCTAATCAGAGCAACACGAGTTAGACTTTAAAATATTCATAATATATTCATCCCGATAATTTGTTGTCTAATATGCAACCTTATGTTACTGCCTCCCTGACTGTGACTTCATAGTTACCTACAGTACTACTACTAGACTACTTGGTCCAGGAGAGTTCTTTAGGTTGTAACTTGTGATAGACCCAGTATTGACTCGGTTTTAAATCGGTGCTGATTTTGTTCTACACTTTGATTTGTCCTCATGCCCACGAAGAGGAACAATTCGCAGTCACTCTGATGATGGTGGTTTCGTATCTTTGATATATAATTACAAATAAATAAAAGAGCAGTATAATATTAGTCCCCTGTGTGAAGTGAAAACTGTTTTATTAGATTTCGTTTTGCAAACTTTACCGTGAGGCAGAATTGCATACATTAGTGATTCATTACTCAGTGATTCATCAATACAATACTTGAGAGCTGCCTTTGGAGGCTACATACTTTATCAGTAGCTATTATTTTACATATCACCACAGATATTTAACATAAGTAATTTGAAAATCCACTCTAATGATCAGTGCGATAATCTCAGGATTCAGCAGCTGTAGCCCCTTGACCTTGATCACAATGCTCAACTAACTGTCGTCCATGACCTACCCTCCATCTACAGGACTCATGCCTGATTTATGTTCCGTCGTACGACGGCACACAATGCCGTACAAATCAGGCTTAAGTAATGGGGTTAGACAACTCGTATGTCCTTCATGTGTGGCATGTCTCTCCGTGAGACAGATTATTATCACCATTCACATCCTTGCTCTGATGAAGAAATGGCACTCTGTCTAATAGCCCCTAGCTCTCACCAGAGGCAGACATGTAGACATGCAGCCTGCAGGCAAGGTAATAGAATTATAGGGAGACCCACACTACAATTGGCCTTGAGCTCAGGCCTCAGGGCAAACATTGCATTGCATTTTATAGCACAAATGAAGAAGGCAGAAACACTATAAAATGAATTAAAACAAATATATTCTACGATCAGACTCAAGTAAATAATACATAAAATAATTTAAGCACCCCTCGGCGGGCCTTAAGAGCTAGGGTCCCGCGGCCCAAAGAACCGCCCGCCCCTGGGAAACCTCCATACGCCACCCTTAAGCACGCCTCGGTGGGCCTTAAATAATAAAGAAGGTATATTTTAAAGTAATTATAAAGATTGTCCACCTTAGCCTAAAACTAAATATTGAATACCTGCCAAGGAATTTATGACTAGTGAGCATTTTCAACCAGCGGTCCGGGGGGACCACCACCAGTATAGTCTTGAAGGGGTTCCAGGTGGTCCCCATGCAGCTAAATGATGGAAAGTTGGTAACCAAATTGACCCTTCTTCTGATCTTTAACTCTTGAGAGTGTAAAATTATATTTTACACTCAAGTGCAATATTATTGTTAAATAATGTAATAGTAAACTGCATTACTTAATTAATTTACAAGAAGTCAACAAGAAGTTACAAGAATAATTGTTATTTTTATCAACATTTACCGGTTATCTCTCCTAATGGTACCAACATCAATACAGCATGGAATTGTGGAAAAACCTTATCCAATGATAACAAAATGTCCCTTAATTAGTTTTGGGTCTGAGTGAGAGGCTAAATCTCATCAAAAGGTGGTCTGTGGCTCAAACGCCAAATATATAATGGAACTTAATATGAAACGGGTTGAAAACCACTGCACTAGAGGGAATAATTTGATTGACATCTCTGTGCAAACGTTGGAGTCATGCAAATGGCCTAGAGTAGCTAGTAAGGCCACTGGGTCACCAAAATGAGACATCTTAGACTTGATACTAGCAGGCTAAAAAAGGATCTTTATAATGGCCTTAAAGATAAATTCCATGCAGTATATGGCAATACTGGAAAAGTATAGTTAGTTGATGGCAGAAAGGAATTGGAGGTCTATGAATACAAGCTTATTTATTTGTCAAAGTTGATCAATATGACAGGCTACAAACAAAGGTTTCAGCTGCTATCTGAAATCATAATCATGTGTAGCTGGCATAGCCTCTAACTCAGTCACAAGTGATGTCTTTCTTTATATTACGATGGAATCTGTAAATGACCCGTTGCTGTTGCAGATGGCACACTTTGTCATTACTTTTAATGGTGATAATTCCTTGGCATTGTGATTAAACATGCATCATCATGAATCTTCATGACTAATAGCTAATTAATTTCCTGCGCTTGTGAGGGACAGATCAAATGCAAAGCCAAATAGAGCTTATTGAATATTTACGTCTTCAAGTGTTAAAGTGATGTATTAAAATTTAACAAGGACATCAATTGTTGTACCCGTAGGCACAGAGGTACTAATGAGGATCTGTGATTACTTAATTACACCCCCCCCCCCCCCATCACCACCATTAAGTCTATTGGAGAGAGAAGTGTGTAGCTATTGACTCTAATCAGGATGAACTCTAGTTTTCATGTGATCAATAATAATGTCTTGATTATCAAGATAAGACAAGAAACAAATCTTAACTATGTATTGATATGCAGAACTGTATTGGTTGTATTCATAACACAATTTAACCAAACAACATTGAGAAAACTATTCTGTCCAAATTGCGGCTTGTATGTATTGTATAGTTGGCAAGGACTGATGAGAGGTTGGGAAGATGTAGTGGAGGAGCTGAATGAACTACGGCTAATCAATATACCTGTATTACAGAACTCAATTAAATGTCGAGGAGAAGTAAACATGGCCCTCGGCACCTTCTAAACTCTCATTGTGATTCATATCAGTACCTCGACACATGCAGTGGCACAGCTGCCATCATCATCTTGTTTACTGGATGGGCTGGCTATGACATCTCTGGCCTGCTTTTTCTACCGCCACTATTTCATCTGGTTCCAGCACAGCAGACTTGAAAACATCCGCCTGACAGATTTAAAAGAATGTTAAGGTGACCCTTCATGTTCAATTGTGAATTATTTGCAAACTAATAACTATCCTGGGAATGATGAATGGTCTCTCTAGTTCGTTTCTTTCAATTCTTTGAATACTTCGACAAAATAATCCCCAGTTAAATGCAGTTCATGTCATAACAGATTGTTGTATACATTTCTATATTTAAAGGTGGATTGCGTCTATGTTAAAATATGAAAACTTGCATCATTATTATAATAAACCTACATGATACGTGGTCACTCACGACATTTGGCTGAAATGTTCTTGGACTCGAGGATGAACTAATAGAAGTAGTTGGTCAAAGGTCAAGGTCCCTATGACCTCACAAATTATAATCATTCAATTATTCAAGTTCAAATTCAAGTTTTCTGGTTGGCGAAATATAGTAGGCCTACTTCTAGTTTTTTATTATTATTATTATTATTTTGTTACACTACTATCTGTTATTTTGTTGTGACAGCTGCTGTTTTGTCAACAGTGTTTTCCTTCTGGCACATTTGTTTTGTGATTTAAAGTAATTCTCAAGGTGTTGCCAGGGGTTGTTTGGTGGTCTATTTATTGTTTCTCCCCCTCCAATAACTGACACATTAATCAAACAAGTGTGACATATATGCAGTGTTTTATTTTTTTATTAAGTAAAAGTAGCAATACCACAGTACAAAAATACTCGGTTACAAGTAAAAGGCTATATTCAAATCTAGGGTTGTTCCAATATGATCATGTGAAAATGTGATCGGACATCCCTAGTATCAATATTGTATCCATATCATGATATTAGACTGGATATTGTCTGTAATTTTGAATATTGTACTATTGAGATATGGCATAAATGTTCTAGAAAAATATAAATCAGGAAAAATGCTCTCCTTTGTTTTGCGGACATGTGATGTAAAACCATGACTGCCCACACAATTTCCATTGAATATGTATTCCTTGATCATTAATATGAATCCATGAACAGGATCTGCCATTTATCAGAGATTTGACCATTTTCTGAAAAGTAACAATGTTGAACAAACAAGGTGTCCCACCCAATAGCGATGACATCATAACTTTAAACTTGCTATCAGATTTCTGTATAACCCTTACGCCATCCTCTCTTGTTCATATGTTTAACATGCAAACTCTATAGAGGTCCCAGTTTGATTCCAATCAAGGACCTGCTGGCTGCATGAGGCGACAGTGCTTAAACCACTGAGCCATTGTCATCAACAAACATTTGTCATGGGATAGAGTTATTGACTTGATCATCATCACTTCCAGACAGTTCATCTATGGGGCGGATGCATTGCATCCCACCATGTAAAATTATTAACACACAAGAGTCCGTGACCATCACAAAGAAAGAGCATTAAGATGCAGCACACTCTCATCACTCAATAGTCACCCGCGGTCTGTGGGTATACCCTTGAAGGACACTCAGTCAACAGAAAACAACTGAATTAATCAGCAAGCCAGCTGCTGTGTTTTGCGACAGTAGTATTTCAGTATTATTTCCAGTAACAGAATAAAACGTTTGGGGTTGAGTTTGGGTTAGGGATAATGCCTATAAAAGAGGGGGGAAGAAGAGGAGAGGAGACAGTTAGGGTGCACTGTTAGGGTCAGCGTTAAGGGTAAGGGTCTGTGCATGTGCGTGCATGCGTGTGCGCGTGCGTGCACGTGTGTGTGTGTGTGCGTGCCTGTCAGTCTGTTTCGCTGTGTGTATTTTCATGTTTGGCACTCGGTTGTGGAAGCCATGGAGGGGGTCATTAACCACAGATCGTGACAGTGGTAGGCTGGCTCTGTGATCACTAGACACCAGGGTGTGACCATCGATCACAATAAAAGGCACAACAGAGTGAAAGATGCTTGATGGGGTCTGACACTAAATATACTGTCATTGGGCCAGGCCAGGGGACAGAGACTCAATTATCTAGTGTCTTACAAGTTACAACCAATTGCAATACAACTTTTGCCCACTCTGTAAAGCCCCATGTTCCGTGATGAACT
This sequence comes from Protomyctophum bolini, assembly GCF_963924005.1. Lineage (NCBI taxonomy): Eukaryota > Metazoa > Chordata > Actinopteri > Myctophiformes > Myctophidae > Protomyctophum > Protomyctophum bolini. The sequence goes on along the minus strand of NC_137883.1, from coordinate 17,484,232 downwards.
GATCAAACTATGCTTCTGTATAGGCTGCAACATTGCAATCAAACTAATTCATTTAACAGCTTTATACATGCACAAACCTCATTGACAGGAGTTCCCTTCTACAGTACATCAAATCTCTAATAGCCGATACAAGCTTACCTTGTTTTTGTGATTGACCGGTTTTGAGCTTGTAGATCTGCTATTTTTGAATATTCACCCAAGAATAGGGACACTGGGATTCATGTGCTTCATTTATTATAAAAAAAATACTGATTTTAAGAATCGGTTGTTACAATAGGTTTTAAATGGCTCTATATTTTGATAACAGGAGTCTCCTTGTCTCTCCAGCTCTTTGGTAAACAGAAAACACATTTTTTTTAAACATATTTTATCCAATCAGGAGAGTAAACTCACACAGGATACAGGATAAACAAGTGGAATTTGTGATGACACAAATAAATGAGCAGACAAAATTGGAATTGTAACACTATACAATCTTAGCTGATAAATGGGTACTCTATCCTGATTGGCAGAACATTTATTTTCTGTTTATCAAAGAGCTGGTGAGACAGGGAGAACAAACTATTGTTACTGAACAAACATGCTCTAGCAATCATTACTGAATATCTGAATATAGGGCTTTAACCTTTCCACAAAAGATATATACATATATATTTTCACAAAAGATATCACTATCCATACCTTTTTAATACGAATAATTGATTATCAAAAGTGCATTCAGATTATATTTTTGATTGATGCAAACATTTATTTTTAGGCTACCATTTTGTGTGTAAAATGTCTCAATTGATCAATTAACTCAATCAACAGAATAACTGCAAAATAATACTATAGTTGCACTATATTTCCCTGCCTATTGAATTTAAAACGATTTAGAAATCTACAGCAATCTAATTGTTTCCTTGAGCAATATGATACATCTATCATGGATCATGTATTTGACCTTAGCGTAAAGCATCGATTGAATTTTTGAGGATACGGGATTATTTGCTGCACAGTAAAAGCGCTTGACTTGTGGTATAGGAGGCTACAGGTTTTGATTAAATGGGGTTCAGAGTGTGTTATAAAGTGGGCTGTAGAAAGGCTAGTGCTGCAGAAACTGTCTAGGTCCATGACCTTGCTGTGGGTAATGGATTTATTTTCTTCTTCTTTTGGCAACTGTATTGGAAATGAACTACTCATACGTTTGTTGCTTCCTGTACAAAACTATGACCTTGGGCCTAGACCATTAATTAGCCCTTGAGAATCTTGTCTACCACTAAAGTCAATTATGTACCAGTAATACATAATGTTGTGTAGCCTTCCCCAGACAATCGGTCATTGTCTGCACAAACAGGTTGCACTGTGCAGCTCATCCTACTCCTCTCCCATTCCATTACACTGCAACTGAGGTGGACGTGTACAGTACGAGGCCCATTCCTGCTTCCGACAAGGTGACCTCCAGGGACACTGCAAATAAACATGGGGATCCCTAGCTACAATTACATTAGATCAGAGATATAGCGTGCGCGTCCACTGTAGCCTCCAGGTGCAGGACAAACACAAGATCAACATATAGTCTAAAGAAAACAACATGTGGGTCAGACATGATCGAAATGTTGAACTTGCAATAAACAGCGGGAGCATAATATTAGCAGTGCATTGTGTGGATTGTTTTCATAATTGTTTTCTTTATTTGCAATGACTTAACTCAATATTATTGATGGAAACTTCCAAGCCTAGAGGGGCCGCTTTTAGTAACTAAGAGTGCCATTGAGTCTTCATTGGCATTAAAATGTGTCCTGTTTATATAATGAGCAGCTAGTGTTCGTATCAGAATTTCCATTTTCAACATTCCTTTCAATTAGTGTTCTTTACTGTATTTCAGCCAAGGATGTCCTACCTACTGTATATATTTATCTCTGCTCCACTTTGTCGTCCCAATGGAATTCTCATAATATAGCCTGTATTCCATTTTCATCATTTTGAAAGATTCCATTTTAGCTTTTTATTGAAAGTGAATATCTTGGGGTGGCAGCTCGCTCAGGAGAGTGTCCTTGAGCAAGAAACCGAACACCTAATTGCTCCCAATGAGCAGGTTGGTGCCTGCATGGTTTCCTGCACCGTCAGTGTATTAATGTGTGTGAATGGGATACACAATGCAAAGAGCTTTGGATAAAGGTGCTATTTAAATTAATAATTTACCATTCATCTTCTATATGAATGTGAAATCTGTCTTTACCATGCACAGAGTAATACCACTATCAAAGAACTCAACGCTAGCACTTGAGTCAAAGTAGATACTCCCATGGTCACCTTAAGCCTTTATCATGTCATGGTTGGTAATATCCACAAACTTTTTTGCAGTTAAAAACAATCCTTTGTATGTTGTGGAACAAACCAAATATGGCTCTTTAGGGACCGAACAGCTCAAGAGCACTTCAATGGAAGTTGTTGAGGGTGATGTTGAGAGCTTTGAAAAATGTATTAACAGTTTGTAGAGTAAGCACAGTTTGAGGAAAGTACAGGTCAATACAAGGTCTGCTAAGATAATTGAAATACCCAGGAAAGCACAATGGCTTGTTTACATTGGGGTCCTCCATTTTCAATTCATCAGAACATTTAATGACACCCAAATATAGGCCTACAGTACATTACCTTGGCCTTCACCAGCTGCCCCCCACAATCTGGTCTGGATATTTGAACTCATGACCTCCCACATTCAAATGAATGATACCGAACGGACAGATGGACGGTTCAGCAAGCTAGTTTACTTGTCCTGGAAATGTCAAAAGAAATTGACCTGAGATCAGATTCTAAAAATGTCTTCTACATCCTGACAGTTTTCTGAAAAAGCTATGTTTCTATGTCAGTGGTTCTTCGAGCTAACACCAAAAGGGGTTCCCGCCCATGACATAGCATTGACTACGGGCAATACAAGTGCAGGCCTTCAATAATCTCCATGGTGATTCCCCATATCTTCCAAGTGAGAATCGGCCCAATTTTCTTATTCCATGTAACTCACCCTCTAATACACATCCAATTTCATGGAAATTAAAGGGATTGCTGCCTTTTGAAATGTAAATTAACTATGCAGATTTGGGACGAATCAAAGTCTGTCTCCCTAGTAGACACTCGAATGAAATAAATGAGCCATACGACTGTGCCAGTTGCATACTCCAGACTCATCAAGGATGGGTTACAACTACAGAACAATTTTATTGGAGAGGCTATGGTCAATTGTGGATTAGCGAAACAAAACACAGACTTTAAGAGTTATTTCTTAGTTACAGTCTGGAAACTACATTATCTTATCTGTAGTCTGGTCGCAAGGGCAACAGCACCACCAGAGAGCTCCAGACGTCCCTCTCCAGAGCAACACTAGTAACTTCCTCCTGGGGGATCCCGAGGCGTTCCAAGGCCAGTGAGTCAATGTAATCCCTCCATCTCATTATTGGTCTGCCCGGGGGTCTCCTCCCAGTGGGACGTGCATTGAGGACCTAAAATCCTAACCAAAGAATAAGAACGTGCTTATATACAAGAATTATGTAAAACTTTATGTGAATTCCATTATTGTGATAGCAGGTGGTAATATATTCTATGCATTGCATATGCAAACTTTTTTATTTGAGTAATTTGATTTATTATAGTTGGCAGTTAAAATAATAGTGCCATTTACTTCATTAAGGTTCATTTAATAATGATCTTGTAGACATTAGCTCTCTGCATGAAACAAACAAAGATTGTGATCGTTCATTCCTCTGTGCAAAGGAGGCTTGCTGTACTTTGTGAAATCATGATCCAGAGTCTGTATGCAGTTAGAATTTGAATTACTAAAAACTTTCCTAATGAATGTCTTGTGATTAATTTAGTAGGGTGCACAACCTGTGATAGGTCTGTGAGAATTGATATTCCATTGATGTCACTGCATGGCTCCAGTGTCAACTCGCATGCAGAGCTTTTCCAAATTCAATAAATGGAGCGTAGCCTGCGGAGTTAGTTCATGCAGACATACTCGAGGGGGTTCATGCCATGCTCAAGGCACATACTATACTCAAGGGGTTAACATGCTGCATGTGGGTGTATAAGTGTGTGCAAGTCCCACACGTCATTCGCTGATGTGGCAGTCAGCTGACCAATTGCGCGGGCTACTTAAGCTCACCAGTCTGCATGCTCTACCTGCCTTCCTCTGCATATGGTTCCTGGTTGTTATGTGATGTTTGCTCCCACCACCACCGGTGGGCTGTTATTTATGTTCCCCATGGGGGTTTATTGTATATCTATCTCCCTGCTCTTAATGTTTTACGATGGTGTTTAATCGCGCCGAGCAGGGAGAAAATGCAGCAGAGCCGAACGCCAAGTCTAATATCGTATGCACACAATCTATTCGTGAGTTGTCTGACTGAACTACATCTATCCACCATCTATAAACCAACTTTGGGAATGGTGGCAGACTGGCAGTGATACCCTTGAGAGTCAGTCAGTCTATCTCTCTCTCTCTCTCTCTCTCTCTCTCTCTCTCTCTTTTTAAAATAGATTTATTTAGTTATTCATTTTACCTTTTGCTTTGCTTCGTTCAGCAGATTCTAAGGATAATGATGGATCACTATCAAAGGTAGACTTCGGCCTTTCTGACCTCTAGCAAGGTCTGGAAATGACCCAAGGAGAGATGATGATTCTCAGTGGATTAAAACAGCTTGACAATATATTGATCATCGGTCTTCTCTATGTCATAACAGTAGTCGGTGTGTCCAATAAGTCCTTTGTGACACAAAAGGTATGCTGGAAGTGGGTCAGGTAAAATCTGTCTCTGCACTAATGAAGTCCCTTAGCATTGTGCTTCACATTCTGCTCGATTTCAGTTACCAGGGTTAAACCAAGATGGGAATTCCCAATAGTCCTGTGCTGAGGTGTTTCTCCCGCGGGGAGTTGAAGCAGACACAATCTACTGTATCATGCAGGGAGACACGAAATGGCAGTTTTACCATAAAGCAACATTCATACATCCTCATTATACAATTGTGTTGTTGCATGCCTAAAATATAGCTATTTGTGGCGCGCAACACCATCGTCCAACAGAGCATAAATCAGGCAAAAGGGTATTTTCTGGAAGCTAATCCCCCCTGCAAGACAAGGCCTGTGATGCCTGGTGAACAGGCGCAGAGGGCATGTGCTTACAGGAGATTAATATGGCAATCGTGACAAAAGACCAGCCTGTTCACAAGGAGTGTTTTAATAGCCCCAATATATCTAAATCAGGCAGTTGCTGTCCGCTCATAAATCATCTGCCTTCGATAGAACAATGTCATGTTTTAATTGGCAGGGCAGTATGGAGAGAATGTAATCACCTGCAGGTCATGCAACCAAAACGTTGTTCACATCTCTGTGTGGTGCTGGTAAGTAGGCTATGTGACCGAGGAAAATGATACAAATGGAGGAATAGAAAGTATAAGTCTATAGGCTAACGTGATCAGAAGGACATTTTCCATGCAGAGGAACGAAGAGAGAAGTTATTTTTAGTTTCATGCACTTATAATGCAGTTGTGTCAGCAAAGTAGAAAGCCTCACACAGAAAAATGCAAGCACTTTTTTTGTGAGACAGACGTAATTCAGCATGCAATTAGGATTGTAATTAAAGCCTCCTCAACATTATGAACAAAAAGACTAAAAATAGTCAAAATAAACAGCAGTTGAGACAGCCCAAAGACAGGTCAAAGAAAGAAAGATGTGCCCACACACACTACACTACCATAGAGATTCTTAATTGTTATTCATATGAATTTCTGAGCTAAGAAATGTTTCTCACCCAAACTACATGCGGACAGCCTGAAATTGGCATTTTATTCACTGCTAGAATGGAGAGCCTCGGGCATGCCTGTACATACTGTTAGCTGATCAAATTGCAATGTCCCAGGTTCAATTCCAGACAGAGCTCTGAAGAGTCAAGAATCAAGAAGGTTTATTTGTCACTACTCATACAGGTACAATCGGCCTGGCCTGCTAACAGTCTGCAAATCGAAGACACCATAACAACAACAAAGACAATGTTAAAGATATTATAACTATAAAGATATAATAAGATAAAGAGAGATCTTGGTTTTTCTGAACCCTGGTATGCCATGCAAACTGTATTCTACATGTTAAACTACTGTAGTAGTAAACTGGATTTGTCATCGAATCATATACTCACTGAGCCATGACATACTGTACTGCGGGTTGCTCATGCAAGATGTTTGTGGACTGGCAAACAGAACCCATCGTCAAAAAAGCGCCCTCTTTTCCTTTGAATTCAGTCTGTCTCGAGAGACTAGTGGAGTGGATACAATCAGTGAGTTTGTCAGGGAGTTAGGGTCTACTTGTCAGATACTGAAATAGAAGGGCAATGGCCAACTACCTCTCAGAAACCGTAATTTGTCCACAAGCAGATTCTTGAGATAATTAACGGCTCACCTATAGTGAGCAGTAATTCAGAAAAGAAAAGTTGGAAAGAATATATTGATTAAATAATATTAGGCATAACCTGACAGAGGGGATATCCCACACAGACAATATCATATATTTTACATTTATATTACAAAATAAAATAAAAGGTTTCAGAAAGATTTCCTTCATTGTGATTATTATTATATATTATATTATTTTTAATCTTGGCTTTGTTCATGACTCTTTCTTGCCTGTACCCCTCTGTTATCTTGGAGGGGCAAGACAGAACCTGGCTTGAATCTGAAACTGTCTGCAGATGGGACGGCTTGATAAGCCTGCCAGCTTGTCCTGGATGGAGGGAAGCTGTGTGAAGGGACTTGGCCGGCCGCCGGCCTCTGCATTGCTTTGTGGTTGAGATCAGTACAGTTCCCATACCAGGCAGTGAAGCCACGGACGGAGGTAGCCATCCTCACCACCTGGTATCATTCTGACAGAAAGTCCAGGATCCAGCTACACAGGCTAGGATTGAGTCCAATGTTTCTGAGTTTGGTGTGAAGTCTGGAGGGAACTATGTTGTTGAACTCTCTAAATCGTACGACTCATTCTCTCACACAGTAGTTCATTTTTCGGCTGGGGGAGGGCAGTGTATATAACAAACACCAGGAAACGGGACCACATCACTCCGGTCCTGGCTACACTTCACTGGCTTCCTGTTGTTTTTAGAATTGATTTTAAAATCCTTTTATTGACATTTAAGGTACAAATGGGCCAGGCACCCCAATATCTTGCGGATCTCCTACACCCCTATAACCCTCCCCGTATACTTAGGTCCTCAGACGGGGCTCTCCTAAAGGTTCCTGAGAAACGTCATCGTATAAACAAGGGAGAACAAGCCTTCTCTGTCCGTGCCCCTAAAATTTGGAACACCCTCCCCAAAACCAATCTTTCAAAACTCTTCTCAAAACATACCTGTTCAGAAAAGCATTTCCCCCCCAGCCCCGTTGAATGTATGTTCACTGAACTCTGTCGGTATTTTTATCTTAATTTTTTATCTATTACATTGTTGTTGTTTTTATATTGTATCTTTGAATATGCTTTCGACTGTGGGTTCTTGATTTGCTGTGGTGCATCCGTTTGGATGTGTTCGATTTTCCTGTGAATTTGTTGTGCAGCACTTTGTGACTTTGTCCAGAAAAGTGCTATATAAATAAAGTTATTATTATTATTATATATAGTGTATCATGGGATGTGAATGGGATTTGTCAGTGGTAGGCAAATTAGTATGTTTATTGAAACAATTCATCATAGGCTATCATAGTTTGAAAGCTTTACGCTCTCCCTCTACAACACTCTTCAGAGCTGTTTGCAACAGGAACTTGTGCCAAGGGAAAATTATTAGCCTTAATAATATTGCTGGAAGGTTGATATTAACAGGACCATACAAAGCATCATTTTTGAAAACAAAGTAAGGAAACACTGTAGGCCTACTTGAATCTTCTGTTGCCTTGTGCAGAAAACACTGTTAAAAAACAAACAAAAAAATTGGGGTATTAAGCTTGATCCGACCACAATTGAATTCCAATTATAAAATTTAAAGTCAATTATAATATAGATAATAATTAAAACATGGGGAAAATGGAGAAAAAAGTGGACAACAAAAGGTACTACTTTCGTGGCCTACTGGCAAGGCAACATGTATAAATAATCTGTTGCAGATTAGTCCAGCAGTTTGCAATATTAGCAGACACAAAGGCATGAAAACATGATCTTCAGCCATTCTGGCAAAATGACCCCACTATATTTAAATGACAATATCAACAATATCCAAAACAAAGCCTGATAGTTGAGTCCACAGCTACAGGAGTGATCATGTACTCACTGGCGCGTCTCACCCACAATATTTTCTCAAAATAAACTATTTTTCAATATTTGTTTTAAATAACAATCTGATATTAGATATAATATATTATTATTTTTTTGCCTGTGTGGTTAATTTCATATACATTTTCATGTTTAATTTGTTAAACGTGGTCCTTCTCGTGCATGCTTGGGAAGTTGGGAGGCATATACAAGCAACATACGAACACATGCAACACACACACTGGTTATGCAGGTGTCCAGGGGAACAGAGTGGGGATTGAGCAGTGGAAAGTGGGTGGATGGAAAAGTCAAAATATATATACTCAATTAGTCAGTCAGGAGGTGCCGTAGAGCCAGAGCACCAAGGGGAGGGAAATGGCCACAAAGGTCCAGGAGATTCCCTCCATGCATGCAGACAAGGACAAACCTTTATTACTGGCAGGCTTCTTCACCTCTTCACAAGGCTCCAGATAGTTCCTGGCAGCAAACTTCAGAATCTCATCCAGAAGAATAACAGGCAGCGAGATCTTCAGCACCATCAGCCACTGGGTCAGATTCAGAGGTGTGATCTGGAAGATGTTAGACAGAGGCTCCACATAGAGGATGAGGAAGTGAAGTGACATTGAGAGACAGATGGCTCCCAGCAGCCACATGTTCTTCCAGGGAGGCATTCGCAGCAGCGACTGGTTCTCTGACACACTGTTGAGAGCATTGCACATCTCAATGGTAACCAGGACAGACAGGGCTATGGTCATTGGATAGGGTGACTGAAACAGAGCGCAGTCCAGACCCTCAAAGTCTGGATTCTCTGGGCCACACTGCAGGAAGTGGCTCAGTTGATAAAAATTGATTTTGGGACCATCCTCAGCAGCGACAAACCACCAGGCAGCAGCACCAACAGTAGCAGCGCCCACATAGCATCCAATTACCAGATATCTGAAAAAGAGCCATCCAGAGATGAGAGGCTCACGGGCGTTGCGTGGTGGCTTTTTCATGATGTCCAGATCTGGGGGGTTGAAGCCCAGCGCTGTGGCAGGTAGACCATCAGTCACCAGGTTGACCCACAGCAGCTGAACTGGGATCAAGGCCTCAGGGAAACCCAGTGCTGCAGTCAGAAAGATACAGACAACCTCTCCTATATTTGAGGAGATGAGGTATCGGATGAACTGTTTCATGTTGTTGTAGATGGCTCGTCCTTCCTCCACGGCAGCTACGATGGTGGCAAAATTATCATCTGCGAGCACCATCTCGGATGCAGATTTGGCGACAGCAGTTCCTGAACCCATGGCAATGCCTATCTCTGCTTTCTTTAACGCAGGAGCATCGTTAACTCCGTCCCCAGTCATAGCAGTTATCTCGCCATAGGACTGTAGGATCTCCACAATCTTTGACTTATGAGAGGGCTCAACACGGGCAAAGCAGCAGGCTTTAAGCACAGCTTCTCTTTGTGCAGCAGGTGACAGGTCATCAAACTCACGGCCAGTAAAGGCCATGCTCGAGATTTCATCACCCTCCTCAAAGATGCCAATTTGTCTGCATATTGACACAGCCGTACCCTTGTTGTCTCCGGTGATCATAATCACCCTGATGCCTGCCAGGCGACACAGTTTGATGGAGGCTGCCACTTCAGCCCTAGGAGGATCTAGCATTCCCACGCAGCCAACAAATGTCAGATCAGTCTCATATTCAATGAAGTGCGCCGAGTCCTCCAGCACCAGCTCCTCTTTGCTCATGGGTTTGTCCCGTGTGGCCAGGGCCAGGCAGCGTAGGGTGTCCCTGCCTGTTCCATACTCCCTGATCATTGACATCAGCTTTTCTTTGATACCAGGGGTCATTGCTACCTTGTTCCCACCCACACGGATGTGAGTGCACCTTTCAATAACTCCCTCTGGGGCACCCTTGACAAACATCCTGCCACGTTCCTTTAGTGTACAATACACAGACATGGACTTCCTGTCTCTGGAAAATTCCAAGGTAAACTCCTTTTTCATCAGCTGCTTGATTACAGAGTTGCAGGCATTGGCCCTCTCTATCTTGGACAGGTATTTAACATCAATGTCAAAGACATTCATCTTCTCTACCAGACAGGTGAGAGCTGTCTCTGTGGCCTCACCAACCTTCTCATACACACGTTTGTTCTCATTGTAGTCCAGTGAGGAGTCATTGCAGAGAGCACAGATGGAAGCCAGCTCCACTAAGGCATCAAATTCAGAACACTTCACTGGGTAACCTTCATGGAACACTTGTCCATCAGGGGCATATGTTGAGCCAGTTACAGTGAATTCTTTTAGAGTACAGCTATCACCAGTAACCTGGTGAGCTATGAACATCCTAGAGACAGACATCTGATTTGTGGTCAGTGTGCCAGTCTTGTCAGAGCAGATGACGGAGGTGCAGCCCAGGGTCTCCACAGAGGGCAAGCTGCGGACGATGGCATGCTTCTTGGCCATGCGGCGTGTTCCCAAAGCAAGGCAGGTGGTGATGACAGCAGGCAGACCCTCTGGGATGGCAGCCACAGCCAGAGCCACAGCAATCTTAAAGTAGTAGACGGCCCCACGTATCCAGGAGCCACCATGGACAGGATCGTTGAAATGGCCGATGTTGATAATCCACACAGCAATGCAAATGAGAGTAATAACCTTAGAAAGCTGCTTTCCAAACTCATCCAGTTTCTGCTGCAGGGGCGTGCGCTCCTGTTCTGTGGATGCCATCTCATCACGAATCTTTCCTATCTCTGTGTTGACCCCTGTGGCCACCACAACGCCTACAGCTTTGCCTGCCGCAATGTTGGTGCCAGAGAAGAGCATGTTCTTCTTGTCTTGGTTGACTGCTCGGGGGTCTGGAACGGGGTCTGTGTGTTTGATCACAGACACTGACTCTCCTGTAAGAATTGATTGGTCAACCCTCAGCGTAGTAGACTTGATAGATGTAAGCCGGATGTCTGCTGGCACTTTATCACCAACCGACACCTCCACGATGTCTCCAGGCACAATGTCCCTTGCCTTGATGCTCTGGACACTCTTTTTGTCCTGGCGGTACACCTTCCCCATCTCTGGTTCATACTCCTTGAGTGCTTCGATAGCATCTTCTGCATTTCTCTCCTGCCAAACTCCCACAATGGCATTCGCTATGAGAATCAGTAGGATAACGAAAGGCTCTACAAATGCTGTAGTGGTCTTCCCTCCCTCTTCAAACCAAGCCAGCACAAAAGATATGCAAGCAGCAAGAAGAAGGATCCTCACAAGTAAATCTTCAAACTGTTCAATCAACAGTTTCCAGAGAGATTTACCCTCCTCGGCTGGTAATTCGTTTGGTCCGTATTTCTCGAATTGTTTCTTCACTTGGTCTAACCCCAGACCGATGCTTTCATTTACATTAAAAAAGCCATAAACCTCTTCCACCGTCTGTGTGTGTGTGCTGTCCATGGTGAATGGACACTTGGGCACTTTGGCTCTGGTGAAATTACACAACTCGAACTGTGAATAGTCCTTTGAGAGATCTGGATACACTATGCTAAGTAACCCTGTTGCCAGTATGAAGTATGCACAGGTTTTGACTCACTCCTCAACACGAAACCAGAGACATATACCGTACTTGTCACTATAAAATGTACTCTATAATAACAATATAACAGCTAAGGGACATCTCTCTAAGTGAATGATATTTATGACGACCATGTGTTTTAAGTTGTAGCCAGCTAGTTTATCTATCCAAATTTGGGCAGGACTGATGACGTCATCAGCGCCTTCAACATGTCCTTCCACCACCCCCAACATTTTTGCCCAAATATGGACATATTGATTATCAGCGTATTACAGTAACCCTCCATCCCCATATTTTACAGCATGGTGTCAAAGGGATCACCTGTCCTACATACAGAGTTTCACATGGCCTCCAAGAACTGATCGCACAGGGAAACTATTATTACTTGCGCAAGCAGAGCGTGCAAGTAATGTTTTTTGTCCGGTGCTCCGATGCGCATGTCCCGTGGCAGCGTATGACGTAATGATTAATTTGTGCTTGATGATCAACCCTACTTTACTTCATTGCGAACGCAGTGAGCACTTACTATGAGACCTAGCAGATCATGTCTGTGTGTCTGTGTGTCTGTGTGTGTGTGTGTGTCCGTGTGTGTGTGTCCCCTTTGTGCCCATATATGGAGCTGAGTGATTTGTGAATCACTCAGGTCCATATATGGGCACAAAAGGGGCCAGGTCCACATATACAGTAACAGCGGGACAGACAGACAGACAGACAGACAGACAGACAGACAGACATGCACACACACGAGTTGCGTTCGCTTCCCGCGTTTGCGCGTCTTACTGGTATACTGTGAGCACACAAACAACATGTATGTAAGAAGTTAGAACATATTTTAGCATCTGTGAACAAGTAGTCACAAAAACAGACTAGAAAAGTGTGTGTTTCAGGAGCAAAGACTCTGAAAAAGTGGACTTATAAGCCAAGTAAAGGGCTTTGGGGTTTGGTTTGATTGGCTAGATCTCAATGACCTCTGCCACCAGACAGTCCAGTTAAAATGGGCAAACATTTCACACTCGCTTCTGATGGATTAATTACGGACCCCTGTGTGGCTGTAGAGGCGACTCTCACTCAGCAGGGGGAGGACATTAGCTTACAGAAAGACATTGCTAGAAGGGTTCTGCTCAACATGAAACAAACTGAGGCCAAACAACACTGGTGTGGATTTTGTTTGCAGGGAAAGTTAGACTGTGTTGATTTTGCTGACCACTCACTCTGTCTCACATTCTATGTATAAAAATCTGTTATCTGTTTATCGAGAAACAATTGCACATTATGGATGTAGTGCATATAAAAACCTGTACAGTACATTGCTTGGTATAGTGCATATAAAATACTGTACATTGCTCGGGTGAGTCCATGGGTAGCAAGACCACTCGCCCTTGGCGAGCAGTCTGGGCGATTGGTCTTGGCGACTCGCCAAAAGGGGAAGTCCATTCGCCCCGAGGGGAAGACCACTGGGCCCGGGGCGAAATGTCTTCACCTTTTGGCGACTGGTCTTCACTTTTTGGCTAGTGTTTTCTTCACTTTCAGCAACTGCAGCCTTTGCTAGCTACTGTGCTAAATCCGTCTTTTATATAATTTGATCAATCCATGACATCCATGTGCGTCGCGGTGAAATCCGTCGTTTCTATAATTTGATCAATCCATGACATTGTTGTTAGAAGAACAGCTCAAATATTGAATGTGAAGACATAGTGTAGTACAAATCCTGGTGTGATCTTCTTAAACGTGGAAGGATCATAACACAGGTCTAAGGTATTTTTTCCCCTGACTTTCTGTTGGTAAGGTTTTGACTCTTTCACATCAGTGCACGGCTGATTCAAGCCATGCATTTATGGGTAAAAAGGTACCTAAGGTAATGTAAACATACAGCATTTTTTTTATTTAGCAATTAAAAGCATGGGTCTAAAACTACAAGTAACTTCATGGAATAAATTATAGCCTACTTGCAGTGTTAGCTGCAAGCAGTTTTACGCCACATGTATTTATTTGAAAATACTTTTTAGATTGTATCATTGCCAAAGATCTGTAGCCTAGCTGTGAGATGGTCTGCGTTAGCACACGCAATGCCGTCAGCCCGCGCACGCACGCACACACACACACACACACACACACACACACACACACACACACGAAGCAGTAAAACATCGCATTTATCAACTTTTCGCTGCGCGCCTCACAAGGCTATTGGATTTATTTGTGCTTCGTCTTTGCACAATGCACGTATAGGCATACATTGTGTAGAGCTGTGTGTGTGTGTGTGTGTGTGTGTGTGTGTGTGTGTGTGTGTGTGTGTGCGTGCGTGCGCGGGCTGACGGCATTGCGTCATCTCTCCACTGTCTTTCTGTGAGTCCCCGATTTCGGAGCTGCAAAATGCAAGAAATAACGCACTTTATGTGCAAACTCCTCGGTGCGCCTTGGAATTGGAGCGCAATGGAAATGACTAAATGAGCATGCTCAGGGTCGAGTGGTCTTCCCCTTTTGCCGAGAAGGCTTCACTTTCTGGGGCGATTGGTCTTGGCGACTCGCCTCGGAAAGTAAAGTCTTCTCGGCAAAAGGGGAAGGTCACTCGCCAAAGGTGAAGTCCACTCGCCGAGGCGAGAAGTCCGGTATTCAGTCCATGCGTGCGGTGCTTGTGTGGGTATATAACACAACTATAATTATAAGAATATCCTTGTATTGTAAATGCAATGAAATTATGATAATTATTCTGGTATTACTTGTTGATTGATCTATGCTGGGCTTCGAGCAACATTAGAATCCTGTGAAAGATAAACTTGTTTTGTTTGCCACTTGACTTGCTCTTGGGCCACCCTTTGTATGAACTGCTTTGGAATCAGTCAACACTGAATTGGATACAGCTAGGGGCTTCTGTAGCTGATTCTGGCTGATCCATTTTGAACAGCTGTTACAATTAAACCAGTGTTTGGCTTTAATTGCCCTTTACAAGCCATTTGTGTCTACACTACATTGTAAACACATTATTTGAAGTGAGGAATCTGGCAAAATGCAGTCTGACTATGTAATGCCAAACAAAACAGTTTGTTGGGGATCTATTAAGATGCCAAATTGAAAGGGTAGAAGACTACTTCAATACATATTAACATCAACACAAACACTTAAAAAATAGGGAGTATACATAGACACATAAAAAAGTGTAAACGTTATGCATACACTCCCCAACAAATGTTGAGTGTGCAACCATGTTGACCAATGGGACAATTTGGTTACATTTGTACATTATTTGAGTTCAATTTACACTGAAGACTTGTACTGTGTAGTATTATACATTATGAAATGTGCCTGATGTCGAGGCAGACAAAGAGTATCATCAAATACTGCAATTGCAATTTCTGAAAATTGGGAGAGACATTATGCTGAATGGATTATGGATTACCATGTCCCTTGATTGAAGGATTTATTGGCAACACTGCCTGGCAGCAATGATAGTGCAGGCAGCCATTGTGAATAGTCACAATAGTGATCACACAGACAGCATAAAGACATTTGATTTATACTGACATTCATCAAGACCTTGCTCTAGTTTATGCTACAATAGTTAGGGAGCGCTGTCTTTTTAACAAGTAATGTAGAAATGGACACTTCGATACTGCTGTGCTATCACGATCGTTCTGCGTGGCTTGCATGGCATTCAGGTCTTTAATGGCGATAAAGAACACCCTTTTTTAAAACTGTTTATTATGATATTTGGTATACAAGCATTTCAAGAATGTTTAACCAGTAAGTTACAGATTGGGAAAAAATAGCAGAAACATACAAACAAACAAAACAAGAGACTTACACTAAAAAGAGACAACATAACCATCAAAGAAAAAGACAAAAACAATAAAATAATAGCTGACATGGCTGATGACTATATCGCACTCCGAGGACAGAAACAACATCACAATCAATTCTAAAAAAACAGTTCTGATATGGAAAACAAAACATATATGTATACATGTGTACCCACATAGACACCCATACATACATCAAAAATTCTATACATGAATTAGATGACATTACAGGGCAGAACAATACTGAATTCAATCACTTCAGTCCAACATAACAAGCATCTCAATAATGGGTGACCAGATTGTTTGAAATAAGGGTTTTTTGACAGGGTTAATCTAATTTTCTCCAAATGCAGCACTCCTCCCAGCTCCTTTAGCCACATGTCAACTGTCGGAGGTTTTTCCGACTTCCTGTATGATTAACTTCCTAGCTAGCAGTGTAGCGACCGAAATGGCCCGTGCCTCATATTTGTTTTGAATCTGAGATAAAGAACACCCTTGAGTGTAATATTGCAGTTATACAACAGTCCCTCACTCAACTAAGATAATCGCCGAAATGTTTTATTCTTTCCATGACCGATGTAGCCACTACGACCACAAATTTCCCAAGAAACTATAGCTAGCCTAGCCACGAGTCTGCTGTGCTCTGAGAGAAAAGCACGGCTGTTTTGATTAGCCGTGCCATTATTGTGGTTTAAGCACGGCTAGAAAGATGTTTCAACCAATCAGATTGCTTCTTCGAAACGACCTGTTGTATATTAGTAATTACATTAGCACTAGCACAATATTATTTTATTCAGGCCTTGAAACCTAAATGGCATCTCAGCTCAAGCTAATTTAGCCATGTCTAATTTTGTTTATTTTATCTTTTCCATGTCCTAAAGGCAATACTTCTGGTCAGCTTTTACAGTCGAATGAACAGTGATTACAGTACCATTCCAAAGCTCTCCAATGATAATATCCAGTGGGATAACAATTGTAAATACAGTGATTATATTCTACAGTGATATCTTTTGTACATTCACACACTGCCCAGGAGCTCTAATCCATCCCTAATTGGCTTAAACTCTATTACTGTGTCTACCATGTACTCTCTCTGTCAGACTAATGTCAGGTAAATAAGATACCAACCTGTTGAACTGCAGGGCTAAAAGTAGGCTACTATAGCCCCAGTAAGCTCAGCCAGCCATAATGTACACATTTACAGGACATTATATTACAAAACAAATATGAATGTACAGCATGCTTATTATTTGTTATAATACCTGGACAAGACATGTCCTTATATTTTGCATTGCAATGACATGTCCTTATTTGCATTGCAATGATGCAAGTGTAAATTGGGAAAACTATTAAGTCCCATTTTGAGTCTCCTATCTGCTAAATAACACAGTGTACCACTCCACAAAACCACACAAAATAAATCCCTGTCAGTGCTGTGCAATGCTAATTAGTTTATTTTACTTGGATAACCTGTCAAGCCATCTGGAGTTTCTCCAGCAAGCTTTTGTCAGTCTCACAATTTGTTATCAGACCTGACGCTAGAGTTTCCTCCTGGGAGAGAGGCTGAGGGAAGCCGCAAGATATTCTGAAGCCTTGTTTATACTTATTATATACCGTCATTTATACACTGTCGTGTCGTATGACGTGTATCAGGACAAAAATAGCATATCTGCAAGCTCTCAAAATATCGCACTGCGACACATTAAGTCGTGATTAAGCACAATCCAAATGTAGTGTGCTTTTGAAGTATATATTATACCATACAGGAGAGAAATGTGCACAGACAGACGAGATGAAGTTCCATGATGTTTATTTCAGAGTAGGCACAGCATACAGCGTATAGGCTCACGCCAGCCAGCAGAGTGGCCGGTCTCCCCAAGGCTTGCGCCCAACTGACCAAATGATCGTATTCTGGGTCACTACTTAAGCTTTTTTTCTTGAGAGATTAACTTCTATCCGGCTTTCTTCTGCTTCCCAGGGTCAATTGTTTGCTCGCATACATGCAGGGAAACTGTGATTGGCCAAACTTTTTTATTTTGTATAAGTAATGCATGCAGTAACCCCCACAAGCACCCTGTCCCTGACTAACTAACTGACTGCCGAGTCTATTGTGGCCTGCCTCTGTCTCTCTGCTGTGAGTTGAATGCAAATAACTAAATGGTTTCTCACAGAGTATGTAATTGTAAACGCTAATGAATCTTTATTTCAATGTCAATACTCAATGACGACATTTTTCTTTTCATGTTTAATTGTAGGTTAGGTTTATGTTGTAACAGTACGTTTTAACAGCGGGCGACAGCCAGACGAATTTTCCGGAAGTGCATTATTTGTCTATGGGACCCGGCGACTACCGACGATAGCAGGCGAACGGGCGATGGTAAAAAAGTGGGCGGGGCAACGTCGCCCGAAAATATACGAATAATTCATATTTTCGGGCGATGACGGGCGATTGGGTGATGTGTCGGCCGATGCTCGCCCGCTCTTAAAACATACTGTAATTAGTTCTCGAGGTAGGTTAAAGATGTCATTAAATGAAAAATATGAGACACAAGCAGCCTCTCTTTGACAAGGATTTTCACAATAAAGGTCACAATACCAGTAAGACGCGCAAACGCGGGAAGCGAACGCAGCTGAGACCCTGCAGATCATGTCTGTCTGTCTGTCTGTCTGTCTGTGTGTCTGTCCCGCTGTTACTGTATATGTGGACCTGGCCCCTTTTGTGCCCATATATGGAGCTGAGTGATTGCTGATGCAACACACTCCATATTTGGGCGTATAGCGGGACAGACACACACAGACAGACACACAGACAGACATGATCTGCTAGGTCTCATAGTGCTCACTGCGTTCGCAAAAAGTCATACAGTATGTCATGACATCTAATTTTGCTTCTGTAGTCATACACAGTACAAGAAAATAGACTATGAAAATTCGAATACTTTATTAAAATAAATTGTATTAAAAAAATCCCCAAATAGCACATCCAAAATGTCAAATCAATGGAAGACAAAGTACTCACATTATTGGCACGCATGGTGGTTCGAAAGGGGGACTGCCCATAATTCCGGCATCCCATTAGTCCGACTATGTGGCTTCCACGTGCGGTTAGGGATAGGGTTATATGGGGCCAGTCGGAGCCAAATGAACGTTGGTTAGGGATAGGGTTATATGGGGCCAGTCGGAGCCAACTGAACGTGGGTTAGGGATAGGGTTATATGGGGCCAGTCGGAGCCAACTGAACGTGGGTTAGGGATAGGGTTATATGGGGCCAGTCGGAGCCAAATGAACGTGGGTTAGGGATAGGGTTATATGGGGCCAGTCGGAGCCAAATGAACGTTGGTTAGGGATAGGGTTATATGGGGCCAGTCGGAGCCAAATGAACGTGGGTTAGGGATAGGGTTATATGGGGCCAGTCGGAGCCAAATGAACGTTGGTTAGGGATAGGGTTATATGGGGCCAGTCGGAGCCAAATGAACGTGGGTTAGGGATAGGGTTATATGGGGCCAGTCGGAGCCAAATGAACGTGGGTTAGGGATAGGGTTATATGGGGCCAGTCGGAGCCAAATGAACGTGGGTTAGGGATAGGGTTATATGGGGCCAGTCGGAGCCAAATGAACGTTGGTTAGGGATGGGGTTATATGGGGCCAGTCGGGACGTCGGAAAAATGAATGGCACTGGAGTGTGTTAAGCTAGAATTATTGTGGGGAACTCCAACTGAATTGTCAGTATGTCTGATCTGCCACTATCACTCATGTTCCCTGCAACTTTTTTTTTATCAATTAATTATGCATTATGCAATAATGTAAATGAATATTTAATATTCTGAACCCTTCTGTGCTGAGTGATAATACTGGTATGACTGACAAATTGTCATTCTTCTAATTATTTACATTTGTCCCTTTTGTCTATCAACATTCTTCCATTCCATTCCATTCAGAGATTACACGACATGCGCCTTCTACAACACAAATATTGTAATGACAGGTAATTAGGTAAGCTATATGACAGCGTCTTGATGCAGAGACAGAGATTTATTATTACAGCGTTAGAATACAAATGGCTCCAACAAAGCTCAGCTCTTGAGCAGCAGAAGAGAGGGAGTGCTTTCAGCAACTATCTGTCCTTTGGGCTTTCTGAAGCTGAGGAGCCAGGTCAGGGATGGGTGATCCATCTGGGGAAGGAACCGTTGCCCATAGCGGCAAGAACGGAAGCCAAAAGCTCCCATTGGGATTATGCAGTAGTTTTGCTCGAGACTGTTGAAGGAAAAGCTATAACTAGACCACACTTTCTCTCTATTCTCCCTCTCTTGGGACAGCATGCTGCCATCACTGCCTTGTGTGTCCACATGCAGTGAATGGTTTGTTGGGGTCAGGGTACACCAGGAAGAAAGGACAAGAAGCACTCACCCCATGAGTGCTTTACTTCTATGGAAGACATTGTGGCTTTAATATACTTTGCTGTACAATGGTGGGATTGGAGACATACAAAAATAGCTAAAATAGCCAATCTACAACTTCACAATTGATTGATTGATTGATTGAAATATTTATTAACAGTTTGCAGAATTACAGTACATTTCAAGCACAAACTCAATACAAAGACTGTTAACTGTGAGTGGACGACCCAATTAAGCATTACACTTGTTTACAAGAGGGTCCACCATGTTCAATTCATCAAAACATTTAGAGACGTACAAATAGACACTTATATTGGATTTTATCATAAAGGAGGTAAAAATGGAAAATAAACGTATACAGTGAGGGAAAAAAAGGGGGGAGGGGCGGTGGGGGGGATTCAGATATTACGGGGGCCAGTTTCGAATTGCAGCCGTCCGTAGGTGCCGTTTGAGAGCGGTTTTGAAGGAGTCAAGGGATTTGCATGTCTTAATGACTGTTGGTAGGGCATTCCACATTTTGGTGGCATAGGAGCGAAAATAATTTAGTCCCTTGTTTGTGCCGAATCTGGGTTGTACATGGTTCGTTGTACTCCCTCTGGTGTTGTGGGTGTGGAGTTGGACTTCGTTAACATTAAGGAAGTATCTAGACAGGTACATGGGTATATTGGTGGTGTATCGAATCTTGTGGACCAGACCCATTGCAAGATGCTGTACTCTGTCGTCGACCCTAAGCCATTCCAGCCTGTCAAAGTGGG
Organism: Protomyctophum bolini; assembly: GCF_963924005.1. NCBI lineage: Eukaryota > Metazoa > Chordata > Actinopteri > Myctophiformes > Myctophidae > Protomyctophum > Protomyctophum bolini. The sequence goes on along the minus strand of NC_137883.1, from coordinate 17,463,479 downwards.
CAGGAGTGAGGTGGGTTCGGGGGGTGAGGCCAAGTAGGAGCCTGACCAGTTTAATCATATGCACTCAGGATGCACATATCATGCATGCATACATATTGTGCATGTATACCTGTGTGTTCATACTAAGTTACACATGCGTACATTTACAATTTGTACAAACATACAGCACAGATTACAAGTTGTACACGCCAGTCACGCATACAAAACACATGCATAAACATGCGCGTACACAATTCTTGTCTGTATTTATGCCCAACTCTCCCAAGCCCATTGTGATGAATGTCTGCACTTGCCTTTGTTGACAGGAAAGCAATAGTACGGGTAAATAGGCTCATTCATTTCCAACTGAGAATTGAGGGCCAGTGACACTAACATAATCAAAAATGTTGCTTATGAAATTCATTGATCACATTATATAAGTTTGTTCACAATAAAAATGGACAAACTTGTTGCTAAGGGCTGCATCAATCTTTAGTAATAACAGGCCAGCCCTAGGAATAAACGCAGAGATGGGAGACAGAAAGGAACAGGTGGCGTGTATTGCCAGCACCTGTCTTCAGTCAGTTTTGATTTGATCTTTTGAAAGGTCTACCAAGGGGCCAGAACGTAGAAAACAGAGGGCAAGGTGAACGCAGATCGGGTCCACATTAGGAGCTCACTGGCCATCTGTACCTCACCTGCTAAATATCCTGGAACCAGTATGGAAGGTAAAAGTACAAAGAAAAGACACTTGTAAGTCAAGTCAAGAGAAGGAAAGGCAAGAGCAAATTTGAACTGATTTACTGAGTACTTTGTTAACAATTTGCACAGGTACAGTTATACAATAATAATGCTAAAGTGATAGCACAAAAAGCCCAGAGGGCATGTTTCCATTGTGGTCCTATGTTTTCAATTCATCAGATCAATACATACAGACGACATACAACAACAGCAAAGTAATTCAAAGTGCTTTGGATAAAACATATAGGCACCCATGTCCCAGACAATAAAACATATCAGTGCAGAAGAAACACATTATAGAAGGACATTTGAATACAAAATTTAAATAGTTACAATAAAATAGAAAAAAAAGAGAAAAGAAATGGCAGTGCCGAAGTACTGTTAATATGAACACTGCTTGAGAGAGAAAAAATGTCTAACTATTAAATAAGCATAAAAGAGGACATAAAAAGATCATATCTGCATACACAGTATCACAGTATCACATGTTTACATGCTGTATAAGCAAAAGTGGTAGCCTGAAAGACAGTGCAGGCACACTGTAGCGTCACGAAGATGCCAAAAGCCGCGAGCGGCAGGCAATGCTCCCTTTCCAAGGCATAGAGGGGCGGATTCAAACTAGGGCTGGAAACCGACGCCGGCTCCCTATTGGTTCACCAACCTACAGTATATGCCCGTATTCATGAAGGAAAGGTGAATTGTCCCACTCAGTACTACCAGAAATCATTGAGAAATTATACTAATATACACCAACATTCTCGCGATGCCCCCAGTTTACCTTTCCACAGGTGCTTTATTGGATTCATTATTTCTAGAATTGTTTTGCTCTGCAAAATAACTTCTGAAGGTGTGATAAATTATTTTAATATCAAACAACTGAACACAATAGTTTTGGTAACTAAAAGTAAAGATAAATAAAGTCCTTGCATGCTTCTTTGGACACTATGGGAAAATGTGAATACGATCTACCCTATTCTGTCAACAACTTTCTATCACTGTATGGCCAGCTCCGTCTGCATAAGAGACTGGTTGTGCCCCATGTATGCTTATTTGTAGGCCTATATTAGACCTCCTTAACAACTTAAGCACTATATACTTTATTGTACAAAAATAGCCAATCTAAAGCTCACAATACGTGAGTGAGTTTTTAGATCTGCTATTTTTGCAACATACTGAAGTTATTTTGAAATAAATATTTTTTATTTCAAGTAGGCTACTAATCATCTTTCATTGTTGGATTTAAAATATTTTTGCGTGGGCAGTATAGCAGACATTGCTGGCTCTGTTGATGTGACATATCTCAAACAGGTTGGGCTATCGAGATAAATGATGCTATTTTCCCCATTTTCATGATGCTATTGGCAGGATTCAGGAGGGAGAATCCTTCCCAAATAGGATTAGCCTGGGCAACAAAGCGTAACTCTAAATGAAAAATAAGTTTCTCATTTTTACCCCCTGAGTCACGTTTGCTCAAGTCTGTCTTTCCCTGAAAGAATATCCTTTCTGCATGAACACAATTGGAAATTATGCATGACGCATTGGAATGAGATATGCCAGTGAGACACCTGACTTATTCACAAGAAGAGTTAATCTGTCTATATAATATACATTGCAAGGTGACGTTCACAAGCTGCTGTGACTCATGTTCTCTGTACAGTGGGTTCCCCCTTGGAATAGGATTTGGGCCAATTCTCACAACCGTCGTCCTTGAAAGACTATTAAATACAGGTTTTTTTAATGCCACAGTCAGGTGAGCATGGCTGTCAGTCAGCTATAATGGAATACTTTTCTCTCTCCCTGTGTGGCTGAGCAATGAACCGAGGAGAACTGGAAAAAGAAGTGCACACTGTAACCAATAGTGGCCCCCTGGTGCGACTGTGGCTCAGGAGGTAGAGCAGGTCGTCCAATGATCCATGGGTCGGCAGTTCGAATCCCAGCTTCTCCTGTCTACATGTCGAAGTGTCCTTGGGCAAGACACTGAACCCCAAATTGCTCCCGATGTGCTGGTTGGTACCTTGTATGGCTTCCGCCGCAATCGGTGTATGAATGTGTGTGTGAATGGGTGAATGTAATGCACAATCTATGTAAAGCGCCTGCTATATAAATGCACCATTTACCATTTACCTTTAGATTTCACCTATTTTACTAATGTAACACCTACAGTAAGCGAAAACTGGCAATATTTTTTAAAGCAGATCGAAAAAACAAAAATAGCATTAAAGAGAAAATAGAAGATCTATAAGCTCACAATGTGCATGATGTGACACATTGTGATCTTATATCGTAGATCATAGAAGTATAAATTTGGTTTAAGTGGTTAACTAGGGGTTATCAAACATGAACATTTTGCATGTAACTTGGATTATACAACTATAATCTTTTTTTATGTTTTAGTAACTAAAAATGTATTGCTAATTTCTATGTCTATGTAAACTCATTGAGGACTTTTCTTTTCACTTTACCCCCCTCACAAACACCTTAAGGCTTAAGTAATCTCCCAACACCTTTTCTTGATATTTGAATTTAGATTCAGATTTGATAACCAAACACAATCAGTATGCAGTTGCATCAGTAATAATGTTGTGAATTTAGTAGACCCTCGGGCCTCGATGTTAAGAGTTTTATTCTAATTAAGTGTGGTGATTCAGTTGAGTGGCAAGCACAGCTCAGAGAACAAGATGACAGCAGGCAGTATCACACAAGTTCTGACGTTTATTAAGGTACTATAGTTCAAATTATGTGACTGACCAGAAGATATAACTTGGAGGAACATTTTGATGATTGTCATTGATTCATGTAATGGATGTTTGTTATTCACCATAAAATACCACTGCAAACAAACATCTTATCTGTATTTTTCAATGCAAAGATGCATTAACAATAGGAAACTGCTTCTATGTTGAAGAAGTAGTTTTGCCAACAGCAGCACAGAGGGTGGCTATGATTATCACTCATGATTATTCCGCACAAACATCTTTCTAAAACCAGTAGGATGGATTCATGGTAAATTACTGAAGCCATGAGCATGGAAACAAGATAGATTTGTTTACATTTGATTGTGTGTGTGTGTGTGTGTGTGTGTGTGTGTGTGTGTGTGTGTGTGTGTGTGTGTGTGTGTGTGTGTGTGTGTGTGTGTGTGTGTGTGTGTGTGTGTGTGTGTGTGTGTTTTAAAGGTAATGGGGACCAATGTGTGTTGAAAGCATGTCTAGCATATGGCGTCTCTGTGTAATGAGAAAGGCGAAGGTGAAAAGAGAGATGGAGGGAGAGCGAGACATGTCTCCACCACCACCCGCAGGACATCTCTCTGAGCAGCTGTTGTCTGAGTGCAAAAGGCAGCACTGCAGTGGCCTGTCACTCCTTCTGTGCATGCAAAACAGCACCTGCTGCATATCTCTCTTTTTGTATATAACAAGCACACCTAGTAGCACACCTTCATCCTTAAGATGTAACTGCATGGGTCCATTTGGTTACATTTTGTACACTGAGTTACAGTAAATGGATAACTCGACCTAGGATTTTACTGGTGTTTTCTCTCTGCCTGGAGCCTTCCTGGGTCTTTGTTTTCTCTCATTTTTATAGGCTGTATGGTTGGAAACAATTAGACAGAAAATATTATGTGTGGCAACTTGGGTAATATAAATACAGTGGCTGCTGTAAAAATATGTAAAAAATTATAATCTTGCATCGGCATATTTCACAAGGGGTTGTGTCCTGTGCTATGAAAAGCAGCACGTGTTCCACTTTGCATCGATGTATTTCACAAGGGGTTGTGAGCTGTGCTACAGTATGAAAAGCAGCACGTGTTCCAGATTTGATTTAGGCCTATACAATAAACTATACAAATTAAGCTCCCACAGAAATCTACTGAACAGAGTTCAGCCTGAGGTGTTTCACCGGGAGGACGTAACGAATGCACATGCATGTTCATTTTTTGTGTTGGTAACATGTAGCTCTTACTGATGTTGAGTGCAGCATTCTGGTGTAGCACAGTAGCACCCATCTAGAGACTTCTGCAGGGTTGGCTTCAGGTAGCCTGGCTAAAGAGAACAGACTCTACCGTTGCGTAGAAGAGTTTGGTTTGACGGGGAGGTTGGAGTTACACTGGCCATGCCGTTCAGGGCCCTCCATGCAAGTGCCTTCCTCACTTTCAGGTCTTGTTTGGTTGAGTTGACCCATGAGCCCAGGTACTTGAAGTCCTTGACTTCCTTCAAAGCAGTGCCTCCTGTTGTTGTCAGAGCTGGATGCTCTGATGGGATGTTGGTGATGGTGATAACTTCAGTTTTCTTGGCATTCAGCCGGAGGCCAACCTTGGCACATTCTGATTCCACTCTGGTCAGGAACTCCTGAGCTTGTTCCACGTGATCAGAGAGCAGGCTGATGTCGTCTGCGTAGTTCAGGTCTGTCAGGACTACTGTTGGGTGTCGTCTCGACCTCCTTGGTGTTATGGTGAGGCCAAGATCCTGCTCTCGTCCATTGATGGCCATCCTTAACGAGTAGTCCAAGACTATGACGAAGAGGAAGGGGGCTAGGGTATCCCCTTGCAGTACCCCAGCCAAGATGTCAAACTCCTCACTGTTGCCATGGGGTCACCACCTTGGCCCTTGTTCCTGCATACATGGTCTCTATTGTCCTGAGTAAGTTGGGAGGGACACCGTAGGCCTTAAGGATCTTCATCATCGTGCCTCTGTGGATCAAGTCAAATGCCTTTTTGAAGTCGATAAAGCACAACACGGCAGTCAGGTTGTTCCTTTTAACCGAGATGGTCGAGAGGTCCTCAGCCTTAGGCACCGGGATGATGTTGGACAGAGACCATATGGCTGTTTTAATTGTTTAGCAAGGCAAGGTTACAGAACTGTAGGATGGTGTTGTCAAGCCCACAGTTCTTTACGACCTGCCGTCTGGCCCAGCACTTTTGCCCACTCTCAGTGTGGCTTTCGCCCTGGCAAACTCACTGACCATGAAGGGGCCATCATCGATGTTGAGGTTCTGGAGGAATGGTGGAATGTCTTCCTCCTCTACTTCAACTGTTGTTCTGTAAGCTTGTAGCTTTGCTATTTTTCCAGAATGTCAACCCAGACTATAGAGACGCTATACGGTTCATTGTTCTCTAATTGTTTCCATGCTGTTTGAGCAATGAAAACTAGGAGATCTTCCTCAGTCTCTATTGAATGGAGCGTTTAGAGACTGAACCAAGTCTAACCCTCAGCCATCAGAATACACTGAGTGGGTAGTGTAGAGTTATACTGTGGGTAGAGTTACTGTGGGTAGAGTTATACTATGGTTAATTTATTTACTTGAAACATTCGTTTGAGAAAAAGGGTAGTGTAACAAAGTATAAATTATAGGCTTCATAACACCATGAAATCCATGCAGTCATTTTCAGAGGAGCCGAGTAGACAACTCTACCTGTGAGAGCATTGACAGAGGTAGAATATCCTATTCAGATGTGTGAAAATCTATGCAAATTTGCATATCCACTTTGTTCAGGTGCGTTGGACAGTGACTAAAAAAGGTATTTTATGAACAGAAATCTGACACACTGCTCTTGCTCAGCAGCATCAGCTTTTATTCAAATTGTCAACTTGAATATATAAACCCTTAAAATTAAATATAAACTGGATAGCAAGCTGTAATCATTAAACATTTATGCATTAGATTTTCTTACATATTCATACATTTCAGCCAGACAATTCATGTGATTAAGGAAAAACATTGTATTGGTGAGATGCATTACATTTTTGGCATAATGGCTCTGAATACTATATCACTCGATCCCTTCTTAGCTAAATGCAGACAGCCAACCTGAGAAGATGGAGATCAATTAACCCAATCCCCCCCACCCCCGGGGATCTAAAGAAACAGAGCCGAAAGGTGGATGCTGGTGTGTGTGTGTGTGTGTGTGTGTGTGTGTGTGTGTGTGTGTGGGGGGGGGGGGGGGGGGGGGGGGTCAGAAGCAATCAGTAGCAATCAGTAGCTGCAGAACTGCAGCAGGCAAACAACAGCAGCAGCTAGAGAATGTGACATTAGCATTTAAATAGACCTCCATATTACTGTCACAGAACTGAACTTGCTCCCCTCCTCACTTTATTTTAAGCTAGAGGGTAACAAGCTTGTCCAACATTTGAAATAGGCCTACGTGTGCCTCACAGTCATGTACGATTATTAGTAATGATGCGATAATACGTTTGTGCAAATAATAGTCAATGAAAAGATCTGGGTTCTTCCTTCTTTAACAGACCACTGGTCTACTTGGGAACAATGCAAGTTGGGAACAATGGATTGTATACCCCACCCTAGTATGCAATACTTGTTATATCCGTTGTCAACTTGTCATAGCACCCGTTTTAACCGTCTGTCTGTCTGTGTCCCTTTTGTGCCCATATATGGAGCACTCTAGTCTATATCTGTCTGACCTTGTCCCTTTTATGCCCATATATGGTCATGGTGTGGTAAATGTCTCTGGAGATTACTAGAGAATATGTGGAGAATGTCTGAAGAGCGCAAACTGACTGAAAGCTGGACTGACTAAACACTAAATCATGCAGGCTATAATCAAATGGCAGGTGTGGGGAATTGGGCCGGAGTTGCCATCGCAATCAATTGGCTCAGGCAGAGCATGGAAATTGGACAGGTGTGTGGATTTAGGCTCATTAGGTTGACTGGCAGAGCCTGACCAGAGCCTTTTCTGGCGGTTCTGGACAACCGTCTATTGTCAGCAGTAACCGACTCAAGGCCAGTTACTGCACTCCCTGTGGTGGTGTGAACGTGTGAGTCGGTGTGGCAGACGGCTTTCGAGTTGCGTGAATTACAAACGTACATATACATACACGCACGCAGTGCACACACACACACACACACACACACACACACACATACACGTACATGTATGTATGATATGTGTCATAATGTGTGTAATGTACAGAGTAATGTGTACACATGTACAGATTCAGTGCATTTAGGCTCTTGAAAATGTTGAAGTTAAAACTTGTAACAATTAGTTTGTAATGAATTAATAATCAAGATCAGTGTATACTGGCAATCTGGGATACACGTGAACACTTTAATACATGCACACACGCACACTAACCTTTGAGATAACCTTTTAGATGACTGTCACTAGAGTGTCTTTTCTGCATTGACACATTTTATAACTGTTAAAATGGCGCCACTCTGTGGCATGCTGTAATACTACACATGGGTAACAATCTATATATACAAGTGAAAAGGTGTACCCATACTCATTCTTCATGCTCTATCTCCGACCGAACCACACTTTTACCACACATCTCTATATGCAAAATAAATTCGCCACCCTCCCCGAACTGACATAGCCTATTTTTTAGCCGTTCAAGTTTCTTATTTACTCTGCAAATATTACTTTTATGAAAATCACGATCGAGCCAGCAGATAAACGGGTGCCACAACACGCCGAGAAACAAGGAATTTAACCACGCTACTTGCATACACTGCAACTCGCTTACAATTCGCAAACCTGGCAACACTGCCTGCCTCTTACGTCACCAGCTCTGCTCCTCCTGGCCTCCGTAGTCCGTCGCGCTCACAATCTGTCGCAGCCATCTTGCTTTTCTTTTGGATGGGCGAGTGGACATTTAATGCTAATAAATTAATTATAGGTCCAGCAAGCAAATCATGATGGTCTGATTGTGCTCAATAGGTCACAATAACATTCCGAAATTAGGTGTTGTGTTTTGTATGGCATTTTCCCCAGTAGTAGTTGCATATCTATCTCAGCTTTTGCCTGATAGCACACATGCTAACGTCAGCAGCCATAGCAACATACAGTGTGCGCAGACATAACATGAGTTGTTTACAACACAAACACACGGCCTTTTCACCACGCAATACACACAACAGCTCGGGAGTTATTAAACCGAACGTGGACGCTGTTTCAGTGTTACATTTGCTGCGCATATCGGAATAATTGTAACGGCATGCATGATAAATGTAACAACGCTAAAAAACACCATTAAACATATCGTTTTCACCTTAAAGCTATTACATTTCATTGAAGCAACTCCTTAGCATTGTTTTCATACCATGGATGTGATAAGATAATGTATCAAACATAAGGGAAATATTAAATAGGATCGGGTGTACCAGTTTGGCCATTTCTTTTTTTTCAATGGGGCAATACATTGATTAAACAAACGTTTGATTGATTGAGTTGTACAACGTTATACAACCCTAAACTAATTTTAGAATACACTACACAATACAATACAATTTTAGAACATATTTTGCACGTTCCATTTTTTTACTCAGAGATCCCTTTAGCTACACATGTAATATTTCCAGGCAACGGACCTACACATGTCAGCTACCATAAACCACTTCAAGTTATTAGGACGAAATAACTGACAGGAGTGACGGTGCTGTGCTGTGAGTAAACTAATAGGGGAGAGCCGCCAAGGATGTAACATTTTGCACGTTTCATTCTTTTACTCAGAGATCCGTTTAGCTACACATGTAATATTTTCAGGCAACGGACCTACACATGTCAGCTACCATAAACCACTTCAAGTTATTTTTTTGATAAAACAGGTCGGGAGTTATTCAACCGAACGTGGACGCTGTTTCAGTGTTACATTTGCTGCGCATATCGGATCAATTGTAACGGCATGCATGATAAATGTAACAACGCTAAAAAACACCATTAAACATATCGTTCTCAGCTTAAAGCAATTACATTTCATTGAAGCAACTCCTTAGCATTGTTTTTATACCATGGATGTGATAAGAAAATGTATCAAACATAAGGGAAATATTAAATAGTATCGGGTGTACCAGTACCAGTTTGGCCATTTCTTTTTTTTCAATGGGGCAATACATTGATTAAACAAACGTTTGATTGATTGAGTTGTACAACGTTATACAACCCTAAACTAATTTCAGAATACACTACACGATACAATACCATTTCAGAACATATAATATTGGCCAATATGTCAAATATGTAAATATTACATATAATGGCATTGAATGGAAGCGGACCATTTGTAACACATGTTACAAATGACCCGCTTTTGCAAGTTTTCTTTGCAGTTGCTTACAGACCAGAATGAACGTGAATTCCGTCTAAACACGATGCAAACTAATGAAGAACATAAGCATGAACACATCCATGTGGATTTTTATTCACCAACACCAAAGACAAAAATTGTACCACACATATACTCCAGGTGTAAAATTAGACGCATTTTGAAGGTAAACACTTCAAACTTCAAACTCCTGGCCACGTAGAGTACGTTGCTGTACACATACTGACGCGATGGCGTCATGGTGGCGTTGACCAATCAAGATATAACGTCCATGTTACAACCGTGAAGCGTTACAACCTTGGCGGCTCTCCCCTACATTTGTTACTAACATTAGGTTGTGGCGAAGTAGACACGTGGCCAGCAGATACTGTGTTTTGGACAAACAGGCTAGGTATTGGTGTTGATTTGGGTCAACTGGACAAACAGCGTGGTGTTGTTTTGTGTCTGTGTTTGTGTTGGAGCGCCTCAGTGTGGCCGTACAGGTCATGTGCAACCTCTTCCACAGAGAGATGGAGACACTAAATCTCAGCTGGACAAACATGTTTGCATGCATGCATCGCTGCCTTGCATGCTGTGTGCTACTGTTGAGTCTGTCACTTACTTTGACTGATTTATGGCATTGTCTTTCTGTTAAAATCCAACTATGTTAATTTAAGAACTCTGGGCATATAGGTCATTGTTTATTCACTGTGCACACGTGTAGCCTATTGTATGTCAGACTGTATGTCTGTCCCACAGTCACAATCCTTTAGTACTTAGGCTGTGGAAATATTCAGGACAAAACAATGGTACATTTCCAATAACCCATTCGTTACTACATGTGGAGTCAACTCCCGCCATTTATTTCTTCCCATAGTGCGTGGCAAAGTCGCTCTGGGATGAGTGCGCGCGTAGCGCGCACGAAATTCTAGTAATGAACAACTGTGTTGCAGAATTCAGGATGACATTCCTGGACTGGATTTCCATGTATTATTCTCATAATGGATAATTCAAATGATATCTGTGCTAATTAATCAATAAAGGTTTAATTAAAAAGAAATCTGAATCTAGCCCCCAGTGGCTTAGAAATTTACACATCGAGATAATTCTGTATGCAATCAACAAAAAAGTCTTGCTCAGCCCGTGCTCCAGGTGGCTCAAGTGCTTGAGAATTGTATAGTTTAGGTTCATTTAAGCATTCTCTTATCTGTGTATAATACTATAATTGGACCAGCAAGTGTATATGCTGTCATCTCCTCTAATACACTTGTTTGTTTGTTTTTGTTGTCCTTTTTTGCCCGCTTCATTGTATCTTCTCATTACTGTCAAATAGCCTACAGTTTTTAGGGAGGAGTTTGGGTCGGAGGTTGTGTTTGTCTTGTGTGTTTGTTTGTTCTTTTCAGAAAACTAGAAGGGTTTATTTCTATCTCTTCTTATCCTCATCTCATCCTCATCTTATCCTGTCCTTCAATCAAAATTATGTTAAAATAAAAAATAGAATTGAATGTGGCCCACGGCACTGGCCCTCAACAGTCTTTTACAAGGAGGTATTGCTTAAGGGAGCAAGAGCAACTTTAGCACACAGACTGAAAACATGCAGGAAAGGTGGATTACACAGAATGGGTATGCTGGTGAACCTCCTGGAATACTATAAACACAAGTATAATGGCTAAGATAAGGACAATTTTAACCCATTTTGGACTGAGGCCGAAAACACCTTCTAAATCCTGACCTAAGTTTTCTGAAAACTTCAAATATTTATATAGCATCATACTTTTTTTTAATACTTTACTGTACAGAATTCCAAAAGGGGTTCCTGTCCAGAAGAGTTACAACACCAAAAGGAAATGAGGCAGACAAAACCCACAGGATAAATGCACATGAGGTAATGAATTGATTGAGTAGACGTGCAGGACGCACGTAGGACAGACGCACATCAAGGGGATATCTACAGGCCAGGGGAGAAAACCACCAGGGGACACACAGGGACGACGGGAACACATGCGACACAGTCATGACACTCTTAGGGCCCAAGTATTGATGTTGTTCCAAGGATGACATGGCATTGCATGTCTCCATCTGAAGTTTAATGTGCAGACTGCAAGGTCAGACACCAGACTGAGTAAACACTGGTGGAAATAAGACATATTGTTGCTGTCAAGCAAAATCCTTGTATGTCCAAAACCATTACTTTTCTGGGAATGGAAATAAATAACCTGTCTTCCAATGAAACCAATGTTAGCAGTCATTTATAGTCATAAACTCTTAATAGTTTTCACTGGTTAAGACTCACAGACAGTCGTAGTTATTCCAACCTGGCATATTTGGACATTATCCGAAGTACAAAATGCCCTAATGGTTAGTTCAGTGGGTGCAGATCGGCGGACCACCGCAGCCCTTGGGGTGGTTCCTTGTGGTGGCCCCTGCACATATGGAGACAAATTCCCCCTTCAAATGTATGGAGCCAGATGCACATATAGCCTGTGTCAAATGCACATGGAGTCAAAAGCACATATGGAGATCATGTACTGTATAAAATAGGACATTCATTTATAATTTACAAACTAAATATGAAAAAGATTAAATATCTGAGGTTATCTCACCACTTGCACAATTGTTCTGTACTGTCTTTCCTGTCTGTTGTGGTCTCAGCCACTGTATAAGAACATTACATTTGTAAATTCTCATTTCTCAGAGTTAATTACCATTATCAAGATTCTACATTGTATGTAACATTTGTAAAGAATAGGAAACTATTATATAGATGCTAGCTCCAGAAACCAAGCTAGACTTGAAACAGGATAGCCTTCAAATAGAAATATTGTTAAAATAAATAAAAAAAAACAAGTGGAATGGAATGAAAATAAACATCACAGATGGGAAGTTCGGGAACCAACACAGACAAAGTAAAAACCAAGGCTGACTCGAAACAGACTGAGATTATGACCCAGAGAGGTGGAGATTAAAGGCCAGTGTGATGCCTTGGTTTTTCAAAACCAAAACAGACGGTGAGGCTATCAGTAGACTGATAGCTATCAGTCATGCTGAGGTCAGTAATTGGCCCATATGAGTAACATCTGTCAGGGCTATCCATTTCCCAATTCCCGCACCTTGCCCAATGAACTGGACCCACCTGAAGAAGGTGAGCAGCTTTGTGTTTAATGACAGTCATTTACGACAGAAATTCAATCTAGGAAGAAAGGCTGTCTTCTTTCTGTCTCTTTCAAACATGAAACATAACTCCTGTAACATAGCAACTCTTTCAAACATGAAACATAACTCCAGTGCTGTAGTAACTCTTTCAACCAGCTATAGTCTCTTAGTTGTCAGTGCTACCAAATACTCATAAAGCATCACAGTAGATTAATGTTTCACCTGGCAACTCTTAAAAGCAATTCCCTTGTTTCTAAGTGATCTACTTCACTGTTCATCTGGCAATCACAGCATGTACCGGTATGTACCTGCCTGTTAATAGGGCTGTGATCAGTCAGGTGCTACTTGTTTTCAATTAAGGGCGGGGTTTGTTGGCATACTGTTTAAAAGGCTATGCTGTGCATTCAAGGGGACGGATTGGTTTACCTTAATTGGGAGAACAAGAATGAATTGACAAGGCTGTTTGAAATTCTTTATAGGTGATTGGATTGATTAAAATAAGAACCTTGCACTCTTAAGAGGTAATAGGCAGTTCCTATGTAATATGATTGCCCCTGTTTTTTGTATATTTGCTCCTTTTTAACCACACATTCATCATCTGGGAATGTTAGAATAGGTGAAAGTAGGTGAAAGCACAAATGCAGGGACCAGAACACCAAAAAGCAATTTGGCCCAATGTCAGTAGAAATCAGGCTCCACAAACAAACACAATTTGATTAGATTGATTGAAGTATTTATTAACAGTTTGCAGAATTATAGTACATTTCAAGCACAACTCAATACAAAAACTGTTAACAGTGAGTGGACGACCCAATAAAGCACTATACACTTGTTTACAAAGAGGGTCCACCTTGTTCAATTCATCATAACATTTAGAGACATACAAATATACACTTCTATATAGCCAAAGAACAGAAAATCATCATAAAGGGAAAAGAAAACATATAGGGGAAAAAGGGTGGGTGGGGGATTCATATTTTACAGGGGCCAGTTTTGAATTGCAGCCGTCCGTAGGTGCCCTTTGAAAGCAGTTTTGAAGGAGTCAAGGGATTCACATTTGCATGTCTTAATGACTGTTGGTAGGGTGGCATAGAAGCGAAAATAATTTAGTCCCTTGTTTGTGCCGAATCTGGGTTGCACATGGTTTGTTGAACTCCCTCTGGTGTTGTGGGTGTGGACTTCGTTGACATTAAGACATTAAGGAAGTATTTAGACAGGTACATGGGTATCTTGGTGGTGTATCGAATCTTGTGGACCAGACCCATTGCAAGATGCTGTACTCTGTCGTCAACCCTAAGCCATTACAGCCTGTCAAAGTGGGCAGGGGTGAGGTGGGTTCGGGTATTGAGGCCAAGTAGTAGCCTGACCAGTTTGTTTTGGGAAGCCTTGTTTTAAGGGCCTTTGAGGTGCTGTGGTACCAAGAGGTGCATGCATAGTCGAAGAAGCCTTGTACGAGGGCTCCTGTTAGGGTCTTCAAGGTGTTTTTGTTGACCAGTGAGGAGATCCAGTACAGGAATCCTGCATGGACTCTGATAAACTGATACACAGTACACTTGAATATGGACTACTAAGATGCATATTGTTAAACTTTGACAGATGCCTGTTACGGTTCAAAAGTAGAGTTTATTCCATTTTGATAGTATTAAACATTTTGCAGATGCTTGTCTCATTTATTATGTTTTAAATGGGCTTGCACCTCCTCCACTGAGTCAGTTCATAACACAGAAGGACAGTAATGGCAGGGAGGGCATCAAAAACTATCAGAGGGACTGCGTTGTCGTTTGGGCAAACAGTCTTCTCTCAGAGAAGACTGTTTGCCCAAAGAAGTTCTCTGTTGAAGCCTGGCTCCCATGCAGTCCCACTGCCACTAGTACTACTCACATTAAATTAAATAATTTTCACAATCATGGTTAATAATCATATCACCTCAGTCTCTCTTGACATTGGTCTACAACTCTACATACCCTCATTTTTAAGTGGTGCAACCACTTCATTAAGGAGCTATGTGTGTCTGTCCCTGGCTCCCTGGGTCCCTGGCTGGGTCTGCTCGGACAGTGTCACTGTTGCAACAGTGTCACTGTTGCGCAGCCTAACACACACACACACACACACACACACACACACACACACACACATTAACTATGATATTTCGGGTGTGACAGTACAGTACAGTACAGTACAGTACAATAGAGGGACCCCCACACGGTAACTCTGTCATTTCTCAACTATTTCGGACGTGGGGCAGCTCGCTGGAACCGACCCGGCCCCCTGGGTGCGTTCCTGGGGGTCGATGTACCGGGGACCCCCACACAGTCACTCTGTCATTTCTCGACCGTTTCGGACGCGGGGTGGCTCGCCGGAACCGGGCCGACCCTGTGGGTCTCGAAGTTCCGGGGACCCCCCGGGGACCGCCACACGGAGTTGCACCACTTACTTCACACAGGTGTGATTTTACATATTCACACATGTGTACATCTTGGCCCACACGCCAATTTTAATCTACGATTACTCCTGCTCCAATAAGCAAAACGTTCGTTTTAAAATGTTTTACCCATCTCCACAACCACAATATCAACTATAATAAACTTTCAGAAAGTTTGACTGCTTTATATTTGACTGCTTCATTATTATCTTTTCATTCTCCAAACCGAACTCTGTACAGCATTCTGCAAAATATTATTTAGTTAAGTTTGATTGATTGATTGAAATATTGTATTAACAGTTTGCAGAATTACAGTACATTTCAAGCACAAACTCAATACAAAGACTGTTTACTGTGAGTAAGCATTACACTTGTTTACAAGAGGGTCCACCATGTTCAATTCAACTCAACATTTAGAAACGTACAGACACTTGCTTCTATATAGTCAAAGAACAGAACAGGAATTCATCATGATAAAGGAGGTAAAAATGGGAAAGAAACATATACAGTGGGGGGCCTATAGTCTATAATAGGCTATATTATCTATAATAGATATAGCCTATTAACTCCTCGTGGCGAAACGACCGGCTGACAGCCTCGGGCCGTTATTTATGAATAAGTAAATCCACATGAATGAATAATGCAATGCAAGCCGCACAGCAGCCTGTTGTCACAAAAACGGTGGCGTCGTCAGGGAACAGAGTTGCGGAAGTGCACGCTTTGCAGAGGATGGTGAGGGTTTGATTATAGAGAGAGAGCGCGTCTGACTGCCTGTGCCTGCAGCGTACAGCTCCGCCACCAGCGATGCAAGATAATAAATCCTAATATACTCTCTAAACCAGGCCAGTTGACCTGCAGTGTCCGTTTCGGGGCTACAGCCAATCGGTCTAGCTTCGCGTTTGGATTGGTCGGCGGGAGTTACAGTAGCCTACAGCATGGGGGCATTACAGTCATTACCTGATCGCCACGAATACATCGATTTCGCGGAAAAGACGGGATGTGAGTAGACATGTATACGCATGGTGTTTCTCATCATAACTAAACTAGGCTGACATCACGATCTCATGGCACTAAGTATGGAAGCATGCGTGCTTACTGCTTCCATATAGCTGTGTGTCCACTGTTATGTTCTGTAGCAGACAGATACAGATTAAGATTTGCACATGAGAATGCACTGTGTATGTATTGTATATAGCCTACCTCTAAATATATATGCCAGTCTTCTTGGAGAGGACGGCCTATTCCAAGATAGCCTTGTTTAGCAACTTACAACAACGTGATACTTAGGTAGTGGTGCACACACAGTGCACACTCAGCTGCATAGAATGACTATCACGAGTTGGGTACTACTACACTGATGCAATAACTGAAAGTATGCTGAAGGGGAGCCTAACACTTTACAGAGGCCTGAGTCAGTTAATAATAGATGAGACACCTTGTTTATCTACGTTTGAGAAAACATGCTGAGAGCCAGGGGAGCTTAATAAATAAATAATATAGAGCTATTTCTTTAGGACTATGTGGGGCAGGCTATCCCAGGTTTTACTGGAATAGCGAGGCATAGCCTATTCCCAATAGATTTGAGAAGACAGAAGATGGAAGATCAAATCTTTAGTTTTTTACTAAAGAGGATGTGAGGACAGAAACAGGCTTTACATAATAATATGAATAAGCAATTATGCTCAAGTCATGTACAGTACTACAGTCTTACAAAAGGGCAAGTCTGGTGTCATGGTAAACATTTTGACAAATCGCTTTATGTAAGACGTATGGCTGCCTGCAACTATCATTTTTAGTCATTCTATCGAGTAGTAGCCTACATGAATAGAATAATCAAGACATTTGTTTTTATAATAATCATATTTCAACTGGGAGACCCCAGTTGGAATTGAGGCATTACATTTAATTTGACTCTGTTCCACAGATTGTGAAAATAGCAGATCTTGTGAGCTTGTAATATTATTTGACATCAATCAAATCACCAATCTCTTTCGTATAGTGTGTTGATTACTTTTGATGCTTACTTTTGAACGCTATTTTCTGTTCTTTTCTTTCCATCTTTTTTCTTAAAAGTCATTAAATTGTCACTTCACTGTCATCTGGGGACCCCCCCCCAGAGGAAACATGTTGGAAATTTGGCCTCACCTATACTATACCCCCCTATGTGTTGTGAGCTATATATAAGACATTTCACTACATTAGATTTCTTCTTAACTTTAAGCTTATAATGTCATGCCCATAATAGGGAATCGGGATTATTTATCGATTATCAATTATTTGAATTCATTATCGATTATTTATTGGTATAGAAGTTTACCCCTAGTCATACTGTGGCTGTGTAATGGCTGTGGAACCATTTCAGAGGTTGCTTATGCTTATATGATTTGATTTATCAACCAGAATTGGTTTGCCTGAGCACAAACCACATTAAATCGAGGATATTAAATTGTTGGTTTTCAGAACAGGAGAATATAAGCATGTCTCACAATCTTCTCTATTCTTAGTTTCCTATGAACAGATTGGAATTTTACACAACCGATTCAGGCAGCTGAGCCGTGATGAGGACACTTTGCAGTAAGTTGATCTTTAAGTATTTTGTTACCGATACTGACATATACAAATGCCTAGAAATATTCTGTGGTATATAGCCTATACTTCATTCAACACTAGCATTCTATTCAAATGTCACATTATTCATATTACTTGGCTGTGTCTGGTTTATTTGAATATTGTTTTCCTGGATCATTTCTGTTTAATTTTCTTTGGAAATGGAAACCTGCTTAACAGGTTTTGTATTTGCTTACTGGTGACACTAAGCGTTGTAGCCATGCTTTTTTGTATTTTATTTCTAAGGAGAGAGGATTTCAACACTGTTCCAGATCTGGCATGCAATCCCATCCGTTCACAAATCATAGAGGCCTTCTTTGACAGAAGGTACAGTATTGTACTGTTTGTGAGTTACTTGACTTGAAGGTTTATTATAATTGTTTATCTGTTTTCTGTAATATCCCAGAATAATACCCCACTGAGCATTCTTGTACTACAAAGTAGTTTCAAAGTGTAGTTACTGTAACTCAGGGCCGGATTAACCATCCGCCGCTATGTGCAGCTGAACAGGGGCATGTGGCAAGGGAGGCATATTAAAAAAAAAAAAAACATTTTTTTTTTTTTTTATCAGGTCAGGCCAGCTAGCCACAACCAGCGCAGCAAAAACAATCTCTCCTAAGCTCAGGCCAGGCCAGCCAAAGTCAATTTAAATTCAATTCAGGCAGTGTTGCTGCAGCACAGTGCAGCGCACTAAAATGCCCTTTATAAAAAGTTTATAAACACTGTTAATGGAGGGAAGAAGTTAATAATATAAATAACATCAGATGGTACATTTCTCATGTGAAATTGCTTTAAAGGCCCCCAAAATGTCCCCCAAGGGCCCCCAAAATTTTGGCGCGCGACTTGGTGAGATCTGCCTCTGAAAAACTTTTGCAGATAGAACAGTCAGTGTTTCCCAAACTGGAAACGGGCACTAGGGACATGTGGGCACATGGACAACTGCCCAATTGTCCAGGTGCCAACATGTCCCTAGTGCCCAGTTGTCCTGGTGCCCACATGTCCCGGTGCCCACAGGTCCCTAGTGCCCATATGTCCCTAGTGCCCAGTTGTTCTGGTGCCCACATGTCCCTAGTGC
The DNA here is from genome assembly GCF_963924005.1 of Protomyctophum bolini. Taxonomy (NCBI): domain Eukaryota; kingdom Metazoa; phylum Chordata; class Actinopteri; order Myctophiformes; family Myctophidae; genus Protomyctophum; species Protomyctophum bolini. The sequence continues at coordinate 17,444,464 of NC_137883.1, read as the reverse complement.
CCAGATGGTTTTGGTGCCCGGAAAATGCCCAAGAAATGGCCAGAAAATGCCATTAAAAAAAAAAAAATCTGCGCCCTCGCTTTGCTCGGGCGCGATAGTCGCATTTCTGAAATGCATTTTACTGGTAAAAAAAAAAGAAAACCAATGTAATTTATTGCAATGGTTGCCAGTTGTATTCCAGTGAAGTTGTACTATTTGCCTATACCTTATTGTGTTCCATGTGTTCGGGGTTGGTCGTGCCCGCGCTATGGAGGGGGGGGGCATTAAAAATGATCTGCACAGGGGCACTCATGGGGGTTAATCTGGCCCTGCTGTAACTGTACCTGTAGCATTATGGGGTCTGGAGTGGTCACACAAGCAGATTTGGTCTGAATTTAGAATTTATTGAGAGGATAGCCCTTTGAGTTGCAGCATCTCTTTTTAGAGGGAGTTGTAGAGGCTTACATACAATTACATACAATACAAATACACATATGTTAATACTTCATAGGTTGTATAATAATTATGCTCATCGCAGCTTGTAGCTTAGTAGATAAACATTTACATTTATGTCATATAATCAATGCTAATGGTGGCAGCACAAAAGGAGAGAGAAAAAGAGAGGAAAAAAAACTTAATTTGAAACATACATACTGGCTAATCTAAAAGTTCTGTACAGTATTATTTGAACTTTACAATGCAGTATGCACTTCAAAACAAATGTACATTATGTTGTATATATTTAGCTCCCTGTTTATTGTCATATTTCTATATTATATAATGATGCTTATGAACACATTTAAGACCGGAAATAATGTACTATTTACTGCATAGTCAAATGTAAATTAATAGCTGTAATTGACACCACAAGCAGCCATTCCACAATGTATACTATAAAAGTGGATACATATACCTGTAGATAGAACTGGTGGTGAGTGGAGTAGTAGTGTATCAAATATGGTCCTAATGGAAATGTTTGTCTCTGCAGAAACTTTCGACAGAATGGTGAGGGGACAGTGGATGAGATTGGGTTTGAAGAGTTCCTGGTGGTCATGTCCCATTTCAGACCTCCAAAAGTGCATGTGACAGAAGAACAGCGTCTGATTATCCGGAAGGAGAAATTTAGATGTACGTCCTCCTCACACAGGCTGATCACAATCATGAAAATAGGATATTCGGTTTTAGTGGTTATGGTTAATACATAAAATGTGATTATTTCCTTTGTGTAAAATCATTGCAAGATAGTATCACATTCTAACTCACTAATCGAGAAGAATGGTCATCTGTAACAGTCTCTCCTTCTTCGACAGTTCTATTCAACATGCATGATACCGACAATGATGGAAAAATAACCCTCGAGGAATATAGACATGTAAGCCTGCGCTTAAACATTAACCCTACAGATGACAATAAGTACTGTTACATTATTTTTTATTAATATTATTATTGAGTCTGCGTCAAAATATTATCATTCTATGACATAATGATTAAGAGGTCAGTCTTATTTGTGCCACAACCAGTTTGATTTAAGGTCAGATCTTTTGTGGAGATTGCTGTCATTGATCTGCCGTGGATGCGAATTGTCTTAGGTGGTGGAGGAACTGCTATCACGCAGTGGAGCTCTGGGAAAGGACACAGCCAAGGGCATTACTGATGCTGCCATGTTGGAGGTGGCCAGTATTTCAATGGGTCATATGGTATGGAAGCTATGTCAAGATCACGTTTCGTTTGAGTTGAATCTCTTGCACTTCAGACTCTCCACAATTGGAGAGGCTGGTGCTCTCAGAATACAAGTTAACAATATACTAGCAACGGTAATATGGGTGCTTCACACCTTCAGAACACTAATAAGATACAGAAGCAAACAATATAATTTAATGGTATAAGGTGCAAACAACTAATGTTTCAAGGCACATTGTGTTTTCTTCAGAGTCAAATGCAGAGTCTATCAAAATGTTAATCTTTTGTACCTTAAATTATTCAAGTGAATCGTGTGCTTCCCTATTGTGGCCGTTGGAACTGTGTAATTATTTTGTATTTGTTTACATTTAAGTATATAATGTCTGAGCATTTTCATTAAGTGTATTTTCTACTCCCAGGAACCTGATGAATTTTATGAGGGGATCACGTTTGAGCATTTTGTTAAGGTAAGTACAGTAATGCCTAAATGTACTATTTTCATAGTTGCATGCTGTAAGTGTACTTAAAACCTACATGTAATGTTAATTGTGGATAGTAAACAAACAAGATGTAAGGGTGCACACCAGTGCTGAAGAGGTGATCACGGGGCAGAAGATTGGAGACAAGAAGGAAGAGGCCGCACGACTCGTAGACACAACGATACAACATCTTTTTTGACAACCCAATGTTTCAACCAAGTGGTCCATAGTGCTGCCGGTATCCGGAGAACTCGCCAGTTTACCAACTTGCCGCGATTTAGTGCATTTTAGTTTTACTTTGTGAGAGAGAGAGAGGATAGTGGTTTAGAGTTAACACTAGAGAAAGTAGGAATGCTAAAAGTTTAAACACCAAAGTTTAAACATGAAGTTTTTCATCATGATCTAGCTGACCATTTAATTGCAGAAAATAATTTGATCACTTTGGAAATTAACTATAACATCTGTACACTAATGAGAATAGCATGTTAGCATAACGATGAAGACATTCATGAAGACATTTCTCCGTGGCGACTTGGTAAACTGGCATTCGTGCTGCCTCTTCCTTCATCTCCAATGTTGATAGTATTGACTCAATAACAGGATATCCATGAGTTATTTGTTTTAATGATTGCCACATCATCATTAATTCACAAATACTGATTTCAATATCTCCTTTCCAGTTACTGGATGACTTTGATATTGAATCAAGAATGAGTATCCGCTTTTTGAATATGGACACGACAACCATATGCAAGTGAGTCCCAGATATTTATATATGCAACAATTGGACTAAGTTGTTAAGTTTGTGTGCACATATTTAGTTTTGATAATATATAGAATAATATGCTGTCTAGATGCCTCTGACACCAGGTTTTTCTTTGTGCATTAGACTTATGCTTTGATAACTATGCAAATACAAATATGAAAGCAATATGGATGGTATGGATTTAGCATTCAAATATCTTTTTAGCAATATTATATTATATGATACAATATATAGCCAATCTATTCCATATGAGTCGTCACCAGGGTATGACTACAGTTGCTATTGTACACTAGGCAGATGCAAGGCTGTTGCTTGATGGTTCTTGGTGGTTGTTGGGAGTATGTTCCCTCGACATAGTACTGTAGTGTTGCTACTGTTGAGTGTTGCTAGGTAGTTTAATGCTGGTTTCTATGTGGTTTCTGGGCTGTTGCTATGGTAACTAAGAAGTTTCTAGGGTCTTTAAGCAACTTACAGCAACAAACCAAATACTGCTGTCCGATAAAGTAATAATGAAGTTGCTGAGTGAGGCCGGGGCTCCACTATGTGCGTTGCGTCGCGTTGTGTTTTGACAGCGTCAAAATATGAACCGGGGTGAATGGGTGATGCCGTCCAGAGTCCAGACGCCATCCAAACGCAATCGTCGGCAGTGTTTCACCCTTCATTGATTAAAAAGGGAACATTCCCTACGTTGGCGACGCTGATGGACGCCCAATGGCTGCAGTGGAGCCCCGGCGTAACAGACAGCATTTCTGTGTGCATGCAAATATGATAATCAGGTATATATATTTATTACTTAAATTTATATTAGCATGATATAATACAGAACACAAATGTTTGATTCACATCTCTACAAATGTGACACTTAAAATAAACGAAAGCGTCAAAGACACACTAAAACACATAAACGGTTGCATGCTCTGCACCCCGTATTTGCACTATTTAAGACACCATGAAATGGAAGTCATTGTGCCTTTCCTATATTCACTTTCATGGTAATTTTCAGATGTTTACATGTACAGTACATAATGAATTGAAATTTCTCTTCAATGGGTCTTTAAGAGAAAACGTGATTTTCAAAATAGTAATAAAATATTTTTGAGGATACTAATTGGGTAAATGGAGAAGAGGTGTTGAAGTTATGTATCACCATTGTTAGTTTTCATTATCAAATGCATTCCCTCCATGAATATTCTTCATGACTCTGAGTGAATTCATGAATGTATCAATTCAATACCCATCCCTTACAGTATTATAAATATAAAAAATAGAATTATTATACAAATTGACTTTTACGTCTTAATAAGTGAAAGCTGCACAAGAGGCACAATTTACACAAAGGAAGCATTGAAACTATTATTTGTAACAGAGCCAAACAAAAAACTATACTTTGTTTGCGTATCCCAAGCTTTCTCAATATATTCAGCAAATACAAATCATTGTTTTCAAAAATCCATTTCAAGTCTGCATCACTGAACCAAAAGAGTTTTGACACTCACTGTATAAGGAACAATAGAATACAAAGTGGAACTCAATTTCATTGATATCACAGAATGTATCAATCAATGTTATTAATTTATGTGCTATTGTAGCATCTAAACATATTTCTTTGGATGACCTTTTGATGGTCCTTTCATGGTGTTGTGGAGACTCATAATTCTGTTCCGGTGAAGGCCTCAACGATGACATTGAGGGTTTCCTGTGATACAAAAATATTATTATTTGTAAAAAAAAAAAATCTGGTGTTTCTCATCTGGTAAAGCCTCCAGGCCATTCACAGGAAGAACACTGTCAATGTAACATGGGAACATGGCGTCTGGCTAAGTGTCTAGAGGACAGAAATTGTCTTGAAATCTTAGTGGGCCTCAGAGATTTGTTTCATTATTAGACCAATATTAAGGCCTTTTGGACATTGGTTTGGTTTGACCACTTTCAACCCGGCATGCTTATTTTGGGCAATTAATGAAAATGGCAGATCTACAAGCTCACAAAGCATTACAATGTGAAGTGTTGGGAACTTGTAGATTGGCTATTTTTATAGATCTAAAGTGGTTAAGAGGGAATTCACTGCCTCTTGATGTAGTTGCAGATTAGCTGAGCTCTCTTCTTCTTACTCATGTCTGACCTTTAAATCTTTAATCTACAGAACGCCACAGCATACATTTAAGTACAGATCAGTACTCACTACTCTTAGGCCCAAACCACACCAATGCAACAAAACAGTTTTAAGGACATGTCACACCAATGCAACTCCTTGCAACTGCCATTGGGGATAATGTTGCATGCAACTACTCGCAACTGTTTGTTTGCAAGGAGTTGCATGGCGAATCATTGGTTTGGTTTGGGCCTTATACTGAGAGTTGAAGTCACAAGGAATGATCAACCCTATATACTTTGTTGTCAAATGGCAAAAAATACTCAGATCTACAACCACATGGGGTTGCAAGATCTGATATTTTCACAGATTTCACCTATTATGACATGCACAAAATGCTATACAGTTTCATGTTGTTAATAGATTAAAAACATGTACTACATAGCATGTATCACCTATGTGTGTATTTTATTTCCAGCAGCATAGCATAGGATTTTCCTATACTTTATGTGCAACTGTAGAGATTACATTTGGTATGTGGCTCTATAAGTGTGTATTTGTCAATGCAAAACAAGAGTGCTATTTTGAGAGATACTGACATTGGTGTAAGTGTACTGCAGTTGTAGGTACAAGGCCAAAGGTGCCATTACCACAATAGCATAACCTTGAGTGCATTATTTCTATTACGCCACAAATTAATTAATATTTATGATTAGCTTAATGAAGAATATTATAATTACAACAGCATTGCTAGGTAAATAAGATGGATGCATTGAGTCAGGGTATTGAATCTAGAGATATTGGCAATCATTAGAGTCTCAGTTAATCTTTATGTAAGGTCAAAACTAATTTTGGTATTATTATTATATCCCTTGGACGATCAAAACCACACTGAATGCCTGCCTAAATGTAATCTATTAACAGTGCTTAGCCTTAACAAAAATGTATACATTTAAACCCATGCCTACGTTAACATTTAATTAATTAAACCTGTGCCTGAAAATAACATAAAACAGCTCTTGATGGCACTGTGTAGATACATTTTTCTGTACTTTCTTGGCATCAAATATAACCTACAACAACTGTTTCGGATGCATTTACACTGTGTCTATGCTGCCCTCCAGAGACCAAAACATGTAAAACAGTTTAAATGCTTTTAATGTTTGTTTTGGAGGTTTTATTTTTATCTATCATCTATAGGCTACTATTTTGTGTATTCTATGAAGGTATGCATGGTGAATTACATTTGAGATATTTCTTTGCAATTGCTTATCATACTGAATTATAGCCAGCCCCATACAATCTAGGGTTATATTGTGCACCTTTAGCATTTATATATACCTGTATGTAACTTTTTGTACATCATTTAAATAAAAGGCTAAAAATGTGATTGCTGTGGACACTGATTATGAATTTTGCAACTAATATTTATTTAGTACAGAAGAGTTTAGTACATTGTACAATAAATAGACAATGAATTAATTAATACATTTTTATTTTCATCCCTTGTCTCAGTCAAGACCCATCCGTTACGGGATTATAAGACACCAAACATCATTTTACAATGTTATTGTAGGAGCCATCTTATTTGATTTGACCAAATGGCGCCCCCACTGGTTGCCTTGAGAAATGGCACCATGGTTCCCTTTAATTAAGCCACAGGCTCACAGCTGTAGGTGGAAAGACGCCAGTAGAGATACAGATTTTCAACAGCTTGCACGCAACGCACAAACAGCGCAGTTAGAGAAAGAAAGAAAGAAAAGTAGCATACTTTATTATTTGTTATCGAACCCTGCGCTCGTCTGTTTTTTGAGACCTTTATTTAGTTTATGTCTGGAGCCTGTTCTTGTTTGTTTGCCCCCGTTTATTTTGAACCATACACTCACACAACACAAACTCCTACCAATAATACCAACCTTGCAGTCATCAATCGCCATCGACAAACAACTATACAACAAGTGAGTAAACAACAACAAGACGCCCAAGTCCCAAAGTGTGAGCACGTTAAACCGTATATCTCTGGTGAATGATTACAGAAAGAAAGGCATATTGGCCCTACAGTTATGTTATGACGGTTGACGTCACTTCCCTCTTTTAACTTAAAACTAACTGTAGAATTCCAGACCACTTACCCATGCTAATCCAATTCAATAGATACAGATTGTTCTCATTTTCACACTGCCATAGTTTATGAATCCTCTCTACAGGTACTTTATTTTGTTTAAGATATTTTGATATTCATTGATGTTTTAATATTGGGCTAAATAGTGGTTTCTCAAATTCAGTTCGTGATACACAGTCTATTGACTTTGCTGTCTAGTCTATGGTAAACAAAGACGTTTTCCTTACTGTACTGATTTCGCATTGATGTACAACCATGCTGCACAGACATACCCCTGTGTTTTTGCTCTAAATAAAACTCAACAGTTCAGTTAAGGAACTTGATTCATGACCCAGAGTGAATCCCTCACCAACTTCCAGTTTCTTTGTAAAAGCTTGTGACCAGAGGAAAACCTTTAAATTAAGAGTAACTCAACAATTAGCAGTTGACCATAATTATCGTCCCTGGTGTCTATATCGTGGTCACATAAGTCCAGCCCACTTTGTAGCACATACATGCACATACACATGCCTTTTCGTGCATGGACAGACAGACCCTTATACAATTTATACACATTCAATAGTCAGGCCCATGCACACCCACACCTTGTGACTGGCCAGACAGCCTGCCTGTTTCACAAAATCTTTCCTATCTGTCTTGAAGACATGCGTCACTGAACTGATATCACATAGTCAGCGTCTCAGCTGGCTTCCTCATTTGCTTTTAACCTTGTGGACTGCCTCTGTGCAGCTGTGTTGTTGTTTTCAGGGTTCTATTTTCTGGGGAGAATGGGGGGAAAACCGTGCCTGTGCTTTTGATATTTTGGTCATTCATTTTTTATCTTCGGTGGGGATGTGCTTTATCCCTGCTATTGGTCAGTAATACAGTAATTCAATACATGTATTTCCTTTGGGAAATGTAGACTGTCTGATATGTTTGATATATTTATTATAATATAACAGTTTAATTAAAAATGAAACCTGCAAAAATATTGTATCCTACTACTGTGGGATCAAACCCATCGATGACAATGCAACAATGTATAAAATTCAAATATTGACAATCACTCAAGTAGTCATCTTATTGAAGGACATTGACTTGTTGCGTATCATGTACATTATATATATATATATATAACTACATAAATAAATAAATATGAATATTGATTTAGCCAGTTTTAATGATTCTTTATGCATCGCACCCAACATGTGTTCATCAACAGTGTATTAGACCCTGCAACAAATTGAACACATTGGACCAACTTGGCCTGGCAAAAAATAGCACTAAATGTTAAATTATGCATTATTTTATTATATTCCTCTGTCATAAACATATAATAAATAATAAATAACATAAATATAAACAGAGAAAATCAATGATGAGCCAGCCACCTTGATTTCCTCAGTTGAAGTCCAATTGTTCAATTGCCAGTGTATGGAACTGTTGAAAATGAGGCCATATCTTGTGTATCTTCAAAACAATTCATTCATTTGTGTCCTCTTCTTGCAAACCTTGCCCTTTAGAGTCCTCATTTCTCGGACAACATTTGACAGGAACTCCTTGTATCTCTTAAGCACCACACAGCCATAGACCTTCTGTTGGAAGACGTTCTGTGAGGGAGGCAGTGGCGTCGGTCCCCCTGCTGGCTCTGGTAAAGGTAGGTTTGGGAAGAGACTCTGATAAAGGCAGTTTATTTTATTGGCCAGAGTGCTGCTGCGATTACTGACTTTCACGAGTTCTGTGAGCAATGTACTTCCAGCTAACTGTAAGTCCGTCTGCTGCTCAAATACCCTTTTATAATGTGGGAAGAAAGCTTGCAGATGTGTATATATGCTTGCTATTCTCTCTGAAGGGTCCAGGCCTGCGATGTTGGCGTCAGGAACATTGTTAAAGGATGTCTTGCAGAAAAGCTCTGAACCTTCCCCTTGACTGGCCTTCTGCAGATTGAAAAACAAGCAAATCAATTAGAATCACTTGTTAATTCCACAGAAGCATTTGCACCAATGTTAAAATAAAATATATAGCCTAATGACACAATCATCATATTTTAACATACTGTGGCAAAAGGAGAAACCTGACTCTGTACTTACGTATATTCTGATTAGATCAACAGTTTCCTTCTGTATGAGCCTGGTTAACTTCAAAGACTGCTGTAGAGAAACCCCACACTGTTGGTTTCTGCATAGTGGGACAGTTCTTGTTGAATCAACAGTCATGACCAACAGAATGGAGAGTAACGCTGAGGAGAAAATGTACTGGTCAGTCCAGAACATAGATCACTTATGAGAGCTGATCACTTTATATTGTGACTAGGAGAATATGTTACAAGGAAAATATGTCTTACAGTCTACACGCACACAGTAGTCAGCTAAAATCAAGTCTGTGCTGTCCCTTTTTTTTGAGCGGGTTATCCATGCCTTTATTTCTACGCGGTTTGACTACTGTAATGCTCTTTACATTGCTTTAAATCAAGCCTCCCTTGCTCGACTCCAGCTAGTCCAGAACACGGCCGCACGTCTACTCACAGGTACTCGCAGACGTGAGCATATCACACCTGTTTTGGCCTCCCTTCACTGGCTCCCTGTCCGCTTTATACCTCTATACCTGTCTGACCTTATTGAGGTCTATACTCCTCCAAGGTCACTGCGGTCTGAGGGCCAGCTAAATCTCAGGGTCACAAAGAAGACCCGCTTAAAGTCCAGAGGCGACCAAGCCTTTTCTGTTGTAGCCCCCAAATTATGGAACGCACTCCCCTCCCACGTCAAATTGGCCCCTTCCATCAAGACTTAAATCTCGCCTAAAGACCCACCTTTATATGATGTCTCAGTTGTTTTCACTGTTTGTACTTTGTATTCTCGCTGTTGTTGTTCTGTGTGGTAGCTATAGTGTATTTGTTTTTATTTTCTCCTGTACAGCACTGTGTGTGTGTGTGTGTGTGTGTGTGTGTGTGTGTGTGTGTGTGTGTGTGTGTGTGTGTGTGTGTGTGTGTGTGTGTGTGTGTGTGTGTGTGTGTGTGTGTGTGTGTGTGTGTGTGTGTGTGTGCGCGAGAATTAGAAAGCAGAAGATTGGAAGTGGTCAGCAGTTTTTAACCACATTAACCCTGGCATCCCTATTTGGGGCAAACGTTCAAAAATATCTGATCTACAAGCTCGCGATATGTCACATTGGGACCCGTTGTCAGCTCGTAGATCGTCTATTTTCACAATTTGTCATACAATGCAGTATATAGGGCTTAAGTGGATGAAACAATTCTCTGATCAGATCAACACATAGTTTAATCACAAAGATTCACAGACCCATGCACTAATACTCCATCAGACACAACAAATCATACAAACACTGAATGCCATAATCTCCACTGTTGCAGAGGTGTCATGTACAGTATGTTCATCACATTTTTTGTGAGGTGAAACCTCCCTTTCTCCCTTAGTATGAAAATGCAGCCACCAGGCATTATGGCGAATGCATTTACCGTAAAGCCTTTAAAGATGATTTAATTGTGATGTGATTGATTAAGTGATAATGATGTAAAATGACTTACTTGATGCTGGTTGTATTGGCGGAGGTAAATGCATATTCTTTATGTGACCATTCATTCCCCACACAGTGCCACAGGCCAATTGTAGAGACTTGTCATAATCACACCCCTTAAAAACTTTTTAAAGACTGAAACCACACATTTGTCATAAGAGGAAATGACGTGCTCTTTGTGAGGCAACAAAATTTCCCAGAATGTCCTCTTTTTTCAGAGTTTTTTTAGTTTTTTTTTAGTTTTATCCCTCCCTTTATTTAGAAGACTACCCCACACCTAAAAGGTTCAATGAAAAACATTTGTAATTAGTCATTTTTGTAGTTTATTATACATTACAGTAAATTGCTCAAAATTCATTGAAGGTTTTATTTGGGTAGAGAAAATAATATACACACTCCCACAGGTAGGTTTGAAATATTCAGGTAAAATGAACCCGGCAAATTTCACAAATACATTTTAAATACTTGTTGATCAATATTATATGAGGTCAATGATCTATGGCACAGTTTACCGTGAGATGCTGCTCTGTCGCCCTCTAGAGACAATCAGTGAGAATGTGAGAATACATTGGATAAGGGAAGTGAGTTCACTAGACTAGAGTACACCAGGCTGCATGCATGACAATGCTGTTTCTACGGCCTACAATGAATTGTTTTAACCACTTAAGCCCAATATACTTTGTCGTACGAGAATCCGATATTTACTTGGTGTCCGTAAAGATAGTGGGTGGGTAGAGAGGCCGTCTGTTATTGAGAAGGTCCCTGGATCACACCCTGGTCTGCCCAGTCTGTGTCAAAGTGCCCCTGTCATTTAACCCTTAACAGATCCCCTGGCTTCATATTAATGGCCTAATAGTTAGTCACATTATGTGCAAATGACACATATCCCCAAAACAACTAGAGGATTAATCATTAATGTTATAACGGAGGAATGTTTACAGGTGACAGCAACTTCAATCCTGGCATGACCCTGGCGAAAAATGGCAAATCTACAGTACAAGCTCACAATGTGTCAAATAGTGCCATGCTGAGCTTGTAGATTGGCTAATTTTGAATTGCTGAAGTATAAAATAGGGTTTAAAAGTGACTAAAGCAGTTATAAATCCTCGTCTATGCATTTGTGTGAGTATTGTCTAGTCTACAATGTCTAGACACAATCATTACATAGCGAACCACAATGCAACAGTAACACCTAATAGAGCCAGTCTCTTATTCAAATCTTTGTTCCCTGTTATCAAAAAGGATTTGACAGTGGTGCTGTTATAACTACTTTCTACTACTTTTCTAACTACTTTTTATGTTCATTACTTATTTTGTATGTATCTTTGGCACTTTAGTCTAGCATTTATGTTTGTTTGATATATACGTGAGCGTGACTATAGTGTCTTCATATGAGAACTTTCACCCTGAACCCTGAATCATACAGGAAGTTGACAAGGTCACAGCAATATAATTTCTCAATCATATACTTTTTTCCACTGTAAAAGGTTGGGTCACCTTAACCAGTGTAGGCAATGCATCTATGTCATCACTCATTGTAGCATGGTTGTGAAATCTGTCTTTCTTTGGAAAGCTGTCAGGTTAACTTAACACCACATCCCTGAGATAACATCGTCATCAGAAACAGTATCTCTATCAATCTTACAGTCATACCACCCTGATCATGCCCAATGCTGTCCCATCTGGGAAGTTATGCATGCATTATAGTTGAGGCTGCCTCGAAATACCAAACAGCTCACAATGATGACCATCTGAGCAGCCATCAGGTGGGCGAAGCTGAAACCGAATATCCCCCGCAGGATTAATAAAGGTCTACCTTCTTCTTCCTTCAAATGAATAGACATAATTATATTACACACAATAAAAGTTATTCGCCTATAATATAGGGGGACAACTATCATATTATTAGCAATGTGTGATCTTGCTAATTATGTTGAAATCCAACAGAAAACTGTGCAAGGTTACAGGAATAAGAAGAGGTTGCATAAGTTTGAATGAGTACTAGATGTGCAGGTCGGCCTTCACATCTCGATTTTATTGTTTCGTTATACCACTGACTACTTGAAAAAAGCAAGGGGAAGCACCACAACTCTGTCAGCATAATCTCAGGTAAAGCTTGACCGCCACACCACAAGCTCTCTACCATCCCCCGGGGCTTTCCCAGTAGGTAACTGTTGCAGATGGTGCCACAGACTGTCAACAGTTCAAGGAACTTTTAGTTGAACTCATGCCAATCTACACGGACATAGTGAAAAAAGCTTGTCATCAACACCCAAATCAAACCCAAATCAAACAGTCTGGGTCAGACCACATGGAGATCGAGGAAACACAGGAAGTTCAGAACTGTAACTTCCCTCATAATGACTACACAGCCAGGAGGGTGATTTACTGAAAAGTTTTCTCTTTCAAGTTTCTGGTTCAGGTTTCATGTTCTGTATGTGTGCATGTAAGCTAAATATATTATGAAGCATACATTTTATATGGTGTAGGCAAGCAAGCCAAAAGTATGATGTTGCAGTCCTGAACCATATATCAACATGAAAAGACAACCCCACATGTTTAAAAAAGAAGAAGAAGCATTGCCATAGGAGGTAGGATGTTGATCAAAATACATATTATTTTCAATAGAATCTCTTTTATTTTGTCTTTGAACCACACAGGAAATGATGAATGATTTTTTTTTCTTTCTTTTTAGAAAACTCCCAGTTATTTCTACCTAAATATGTATTTCTAACATCTTAAAGTCACACAATTTTGAAAAAGTCTCAAGCCAACTACTATCAAGACTGAAGCAGCTCAATAGCACTGTTGTGGAACTATTGGGCCACAGTTCTTCATTACTGGGCAAAAGGCCTTACTGAAAAACATTAGATTAATAACCAAATGTCAGAATGTTGACTTGGAGGTGAAAATGCTGAAATCTGGAGAAGCCATTTCATTTCTTTACATGCTCTTTTCAAAGGAGTAGTAATGATAAGACTAATAACAATGTCAATTTATTTAAAGATTTTGGCTTTTCCACACCCCAAATTAATATTGAGCCTCATACTGTAGGTATAAATATAACATCAGAAATATATACTCCAGATAGCCAATAATAATGACTTGTGTTTTATATCCTCTCACCCCTGTGAGGAGCGTGATGCTTCATTGACGTTCTGAAGGCCTCCTGTCAAATGTAACAGGGTTGCATTCAAGACCACAACATTAAACAATATATTTCAAACTGATCTGTGATAAAATAGCATTTAATGTATTTTTTTCATACATACACTTCATTTTTTTAGAGGGCGTCATTGCATGGGATACTCTAAGTGTATTCCATGAGTGTTTGAAAAACATTATACTATTTTTAATCAAGAGGGGTTCAAAATGCTTCACAATGAACATTTCAAAACATTTTGTAAAACCCATGAACATGAATTTAATCCAGTCTTCCTCTCCAAGACAAAAACTACAAAGGCTAATGGTGGTATTTGAAATTAAGCACCAAACAATTGTCTTTCCATTCTGTATAATGGAAAAAATTGTGCAACGTGTTCTGTTCAATGACAACAGTGAACATTGCAACAAATATGTAAATCTGGTCACTAGACACTAATTACTCGAATGCAACCCAGACCGACCACTTTTTAGTATTACTGTTGTATAACCAAAGATCTCAAGAAGATCGTTAAAATTAATAGGAAGTCTGTGATTCGATTTAACAGCATTTACCCCATATTGTAGTCTAGTAGTTGTTTGACATAGCAACATATTGAGCTAATGTATGACCATATATTGTAACAAAAAACGAAAACAGAAGCAAAATCTTTATCATATAATATTAAGTTCTGTTATCAATAATAGACCAGTGTCTCTGTATGCTCTATCTATATTATCATGTACAAATATTCATATCAAAAGTTATACAGCACAATTCTCACCATTTTCCTTTACAAGACCTTTGATTGCTGAATATTAAATGATTCACACATTTGGATGGAAGAAACAATGGTGCCGGCCTTGTTAAACAAAAAATAATATAATATATATATATATTTATATTTATATTTATACTGTATATATAAAACATACATACATAAATAACTAAAAGCTGCTTCATAGGCACAACTTAAATCAAGGCATTTGTGAAATTATCATATTCAAATATGGCGCTTATGTCCAGTATCCATAGGCTTAAAACAAAATGCTATGACCACTTTTATTTACAAACAGCTAAAATCTCTGACAGATTCATGCGTCACTTCACAACCTGAATTTGTCTTTAAAGTGCATGCAATAATAAGCAGTTTTACCAAGTGGAATCTTGAATTGTGATAAGATACAGTTTGACCAAACTAATGCCAATTGATCCTACATATCGTCGCTGTCGGGTAGAAACCTTGTGCCTCCATATTTATGTATATTTTGTTAATAAATTAATGCCCTATTAATGCCATATGATAGTGTCGTGCAAAATTGGCAGGAATAGATTATCTACAACTTAAGCTCACAATGTGTCCCATAGTAAAGGAACTGGTTGGAATAACGTGTTCCTTCCACGCGCTATGTCTAACCAGGGAAACTCCCCCCTGTCAGGTGTAAAGGAGCAACTTGGACACTCAAGCATGAAGGAAGCATGAGTTAAGAACGTTGCTCTCCCCAGGTTGGCGGAGGGTGTGTAGAGCCCAGGATCACATTAGATGATTGACACAGGGGTGAAAAATGGGTTACAAAATCGTGGGATAAAAAATATATTTAAACAATGTGTCCCATAGTAAGCTTGTACATCTGCTATTTTTGAAAACATTTAGAAGATGTTCTCATATATTGACGTGCCCAAAATAGAAATGTCAGGTTGAAAGAAGTGTATTTTACCAATTAAAAGTAGTAACAAGAGCTTGTGACTAAATCATTAGTACATTGCATCCATTGGAACACAGGTTATTTTTTCCATTTGCTGAAAAGTAACCGTTTGTTGTTGTGGTTTGTGTTGTTTTTTTGGACATAGGCCTACTAGGTTTCCACCTGACAGCAACAATATTGAACAATGAAAGTATTGTTGCCTAAAAAAGGTGAGGGACCGCAGTATACTGTATGCAAAGCACAACATGGGAGTATGAAAAAAGTCTTGATAAAATGTTTACAAACAAGCTCTGACCTCATTCAATGACCCAATACAGTATTATTCACATTCAGAGAAAAATAAAATAGACAAAGCAGCTAAACACCACGGTGGATCCCGCAGCTCACATTCCACAATGGCAATGTCCCTCAGTGTAACACATTAAGCATCATATGAAAATGATGAGTTTATACTTAAACATATCAAAGTGCCCATTTTTACTAAAATTTCCTGAATTTATTCAATTCATACCAAAAAGAGGAAATGACATGGAGGAAAGAGTCTGTTAAGATTTAGTGGTTGAATTTCTTGTTATCTCCAACACATAAGTTTAACACCAACTAGGCTTGATTTTATTGTTGTTTGTCGTTTGTTATTTTGTTTTACTTTTCCCCCTTCAAGTTTGACAAAAAGAAGTTCCCATTGCACATACTGTAACGCCTTGATTCTTAGATGCAATACCTAAAGGAGGGAAGAAAGCAAGAGAGAGTTATCCAGATTTGTCACCAGGGATGTGATAATGGTCAAGTGGACACGGGAAGTGCACGGACGTGTATGCCGTACAGTTGTCCCTCAAAAATACATCCACTTTCATCTGTCATCCTCTTTGGGGAAGTCCAGAGATCCCAAGCTTCCAAACCCAAGCCGAGCACTTTCCACATCAAAAACATCCATCTCTCTCTCTTGGCGTTCAAACAGGTGCTTGATCCTTTCGGTGCGTTCCTTCTGGAGTGAGGCTAGTTCCTCTTCAATCTGTTATTTAAAAAGATCATGTGATATTATGGCATTTTTAAAGGAGCACTTCAACCTTTTTTAACCGACCCTCCCACCCTGACAAGCACTTGGAATTGTAGGATTAGAGGCATATATATTTTTAGTTATTTCTTGTTGTGAAAATAGCTGATCTACATGCTCACAATGGCGAGGTGTTGTGAACATGCAGATACATTGACAAAGTAGACAATCTAATCTCTCGATGTGTGAGTGAAAAAAGGACGGGGCCTAGGGTGTGGACCCCTGGGAGACCCCGGTCAGTATAAATATCTGCGGTTAAAGTGGTTAATGTTATACTGTAGTAACACTTCACAGTCAATCTTAAACCCACCTTCTGCTCAAGGTGGGCTCTACGTATGGACACCTTCTGCTCAAGTTTCTGCTGTTCTCGCTCATGTTGGCTCTCCATCTGTGACTTGGTTTTGCTCTGGTAGGCGTCCAGGAGCTCCATCTCTTGTTGCAGCTGCTGCTTCAGCGCTTGACATTCTGTTTCCTGTTCGGCATCTAAACGCATCTGAAGACCAGGCAAGAGAGAGGCAGTTACAAAAACATTAAATGCAAGGTTACATTGGGACACATTTATCAACTTTTATACAGACAATTATTAAAATAATTAAAGTACTGAATTTAAAAACATTTAACTGCTAAAACACTGATTCACTCAACTCACGATATGATTAGAACCACGATATTAGGTTCACAATACGATTTATCACAATATTCTAAACACTAAATTATTTTCCAGACAAATGACCAAAAGAAGGATTTTTTGTCTCTTACACAAATCCTGTATTGTCTTCTTTTTCTTTGACTATATTGTTTGTTTTCAATACTGTAGCAAATGACCGGAAACTTTTTTATATATCTCAAATCCTCAAATCCATGTATGTAACATACTGTATGTATCACGATACACTTTAAATTGCCACCAGTTTATATCGATATATATTGATATACGATATATCATTAGTACATGCCTACTATATACACTTGTTGAACGGGGTCTCCCAGGGCTCTATACTTTTCCCTATAGGCCTACACCAAATCTCTCTCTCTCTCTCTCTCTCTTTTCAAATGTTTGTCTATTTTCACTGCATATTTGGCTGTAATGGCATGCCTTTAGGATTAATGTGGTTAATAATCATGAGGAAAACAAGTAAAATGCCTTGGTGACAGTGATACTGACATGGTCAATGTTGGCATAGAGAGAAGGCAAACCAGCTTTAAAATACAGTTCAACATACAGCTTTACATACAGAATATACTATGTTATCGCTACATATGAAAACATTCAGTCATTAAGCCTGTTGAACAGAATAGCATAGCACAGTTAGAATACAGTCGTAAGGGAGATTGTAGTGATGGATGCACAGTAGATAGCCTATTAGTTGAGTGGATCAGGAGATAGTTTTAGAGAATAAAATGCAGTAATGAATTTGAGCATAATTGAATGCTCAAAAGTGTCAATAGCCCTGATGTTTTACAGGGCTGCATAGATTTGAGTGGTATAATAAATAAAATAAACAGTACAACAGTACAAAGAGCCGAGATTGTGTGAGAATACCAAAGGCCTCATGCCTGAGATACAGTGTACCTGGTTTTGCCGTGCTGCACACTGGAAATAGCTGATCTACCACCTCAGACCTCACAACATAACGATGTTGAACATGATACAAATAAATCCACGTGTGTGTGTGTGTGTGTGTGTGTGTGTGTGTGTGTGTGTGTGTGTGTGTGTGTGTGTGTGCGCCCCTTTTATGCCCATACGTATATGGAGTACCCTGATGCCATAGACAGGCTTCCATTTTTTTTTTTTTATGTTCGTCTATAATGACATGCCCAAAATAGGGACGCCAGTTTGAAAGTAGTTAAAGACAGAAGAGAAATCCACAGAGAGGAAACTGTAGAATTTATTTCAGCCATACCAACAGCACCCAAATTATTGGTAAGGTCTGCTGCTAATAAGTGCGCTTGTGATGTACAGACTGAACGTGGGGGATGAGTTACTTACTAATCTGACTGCTTTTGAATTTCTTGACTGGTAACACTTGATCCTATTATGCTAGAATGTACAGGGTGTGGTAAGGAAACAGTAGAGAGAGCGAGAGAGAGAGAGACGGCAAGGGAATGTAGAGACTTTGACAGCATAAATAATCTCAGTTTCCCTACATTATTTGTTTTAGTATACTGCTAAATTAAATAAATTGTGACTTTTTTTCCCCGCTACTGTCAACTTGTACAGACTTCGATAACAAGGCGCATCAAGTTCCTCGTACCGCTTGTGATGCCATCATTTCGTTGATGCTCTGCTCATACTGCTCAGCCAGTATAGCCAGCTTGCGTGTCTGCTCCTCTTTCAGGGTCTTCAGGATGATCTTGTGATCGCCTTTCGGAGAAACTTCCAGCTGGTGGTTCCTCAGAGCTTTGTACTGCTTATTTTGCACCTTGCATGTGTCCTGGAATTGTTTCTTAATCTGCATCTCCAGTGTCTACAGAGGGTTAAAACGGAACAGAAATACATTTGAAAGATAATTCCTGTTTAATACTAAATTTACATGGATTGTTTGGCCTAACAGAGAAATTGTATAGTATCTGCTTGTGCAAAATACATGAACCTAAACTAGTCTTGGGCTGAAAATGATGATACATTGACCACATAAAAGGATTTTATGTTTGGGACCACATGATATGAAATTACAACACAAACATTAAAGTTGGAGTGGAAGATTTTTTTCCACCCTAAAACATGATCATTAGGTATTATTATATATATAAGGGGAAGAACTTTTTCCAAAAAATGTAGAGTATTTGTTAAAATCATGCTTTTATGTGGGCACGCCCACCAGTTCATTAAGTATGCCTGGTGGGTGGTGATGGGTGGTGATCCACCTGAACTAAAGCTGCACCCACAGCTGTAGTTGTATGATAATGGGGGAGGGGTTAGGGGAGGGGCTGATAGTGTGGTGTCACTATATTACTGTTTATTTCATTGGCCCGTTTGACTGTCAAGGGTTCAGCCTCCAGGAAGAAACCCCAAATACAAAGTTAATACACCATTGCACATAAAAACAACTCCAGGGTGTCTAATGAAGTACTGTCACCTCATAGACACATGAAAAACTGGAAGAATGCAAAACTTGTGGCACCTTTAATGATAAAGGATGCTGATCATTAATGCCTTCTGTCAATAATATTTCTACAAGACCAGACTGGGACACTTATTGTGGGGGTTATAGAGTGATTCAAGTTTACAGCCAAAACGTATTCAGCAGCGGTGCTCAAAAGGTAAGTACCGTAAGTAAGTAAGTAAGTAAGTAAGTAAGTAAATTTTATTTATAGAGCACTTTTCAAAACAAAGTTACAAAGAGCTGTACAGTAAAAACAACAATATAAACAATCAAGTTAAAACAGGCACAAAGGCACAAAGGAGCAAACACAACAAAGAGTAAGAGCAGAAACATAACTTGACAACAGTGATAGTCAAACTAAAAGTAAATGTTTACAAGATAAAATGTAACCTAAATAAATTAGTTTTTGACTTGGACTTTAAACCTTCAACATTTTTAATTGATAGGGGTAGGGCGTTCCACAGTGTGGGAGCAACCACTGCAAAGGACCGGCCCCCCTTGGTTTTCAATTTTGTCACCGGAATATTCAGGAGGCCTTTATCAGAGGACCTGAGGGGTCTTACATTTGGTTTTGCCACCAATAAGTCTGTAATATAGACTGGGGCTAGATCACGATCTACCAAGGTGTGCCGGTAGACCATATGACATGCCCCTAAAAATATATAATAAAAAAACACATATATTTTTGCATCTCATGTGACTTGATTGAATGGCCCCTGTCAGCTCAAACCCACAATGCAATACTTTGTTTTCAAGAGTGTTTCGCACAATGTCAGTAGCATTACAAAGTTATATAAAAAAAAGCGACGTAAGGGAGTATAATTTGGCGACCATAGCTTTAAGAGCTACCGTCAGGTAGTTGTTCATTTGTTAATTCACATCCCGGCCTTCACAGTTATGTGTCCCTGAGCAAGACCCTTAACCCCTAACCCGCTTCCCCCCTCAAGCGCTCTTCATGACGATGGGAGCAGTCCTCAGCCGGGTGCAGCTGCGACTAAATTCCTCCTGTGGGATTAGTAAGGTCTGCAAATCAAAAATAAAATAAATGTAGCATAAACAAAAGGTCCACATACCTTGAGATTCCTGGGCTGCTGCCGCTGCTCCAGGGTGTGTTTTCTGTGCAGTTCTCTCTGTCGTCTACCATTGTACTCCTCCTGGTTTTCCAACTCTGTCTGGTGCTGCATTCGGATAAGCTCCATGCGTAGCCTCTGCAGCATATGTAGCTGTCTACGCTCCAGGTCCTGTGTGGACTCATCCTGCCGGATCATCAGGGCATGTTCCATCTCCTTCTGGGTCCTCTTCTTGTTCAGCTCCTGAGACATGATCTTTATTTAATGCTTTTTTCAATGACAAACACACATAGGTCTACACATCGTAGGCTCACACAGCTTTCCATCAGATGTTGCTTGTGGTAGGATATTTGTATCAATCAACCATGATCATGTTCCAGGGAATCAATCAGTCAATTGTATCAATTTGTATAATTTGCTTTGCTTGATTTGAACGCTGCTTTTGCGTTTCCTCGAGTTTGAGGTTCTCTTTGACCACAGTCTTGTTGGCCTGCACAGAAAGAATATGGTTCCATTCAAGACAGATTCCAGTTTCTTCCAGTCAGTCAACAGAAAGGTTCCTCAAGATGCACTCTTTATGTCGCTTTTACATGCTTCCACTTGGTAATTTTACCCATACATTTGGTGTTCACTTTTACTCATACGCAGATGATACAACTTCATATTAAAACATTCTACTGTACATAATACGTTAAAAGACAGAGAAAGGAACTCTCTAAGCCTTACCCATTTGAACACTATACTTAGTTGACCAGATTCCCAATGGCTATATTAGGTCCCCTCTTGATGTTTGGTCTCCCACACAGAAGACTGGGGTTCCAATCCCAGCTAGGACATGACACTTGCAGATCGCAGCTTAATATACAATTTAAAAATCAGACCAGTCTGAAGCGAGTGGTGCAACAGCACCCCCTATTGGTACTCCAAACATCCAGACATAGGGACATACTGTAGGTTAGGACATAGGGACATTGCTGTTCCTTGGCGTGGCTGCACCACTCAAAAACAACTGAGAATGTGCCCCACTCTTCTCTGCCCCACGCTTTTCTGACAAACCAAAATTGGCATACTAAGCACTTAATGGGCATTTTAAGGTCTGAAATGTGTTACAGGAGATTTCTAAAAATAATACCTTCATTCTATCAACGTCTATAAATCTGTGCCTCAGTAGTTTCAAATAAAGTGTTAATTTAACACTGTGTATACAAATGTAACCACACAGATACAGAAAGTGAATTAAGCTTTACGCAAAACTTTCTTTCAGTGGTCCGTGAAGGTATTGCATGTGGTTCCTGACCATGCAGTAATGTAGGAAGTGAATTTGTTATTGGGAAGTCGGAAGTCAAGAACTTTCACAGAAAAGGGAATTCGAATCTCAAGGGAAAGTGTACCGGATTGCCTGGTAGAGACACCATTATTAAGAAATGTGCCAGGTCTGTAACTCTGAGTGTACAAATGGAACCAAATGCACCCGCAAGGTCCGTTTGGTTCCATTTAAACACTCTGAGTTAAAGGGAAACTTCACCCTTTTTGCAAAAAAATATATGTTAATGTTTAGAAGATTTAGAACACTTTCCTGTGTGTCTTTATGTGTGTAGTATGTGGTTTCTAGATATTTTAGATTTTAGCAGTGAGCGCAGTGTCTCTGATGTCATCGACACTGGGCATTTCCTTCCTGGACTGCAATTCCCATAATGCTTTGGTGCACTGCTCCTCCTTGTGGATAGGGGGAGGGCTGTCTTACTGAGACAACATGTAGTCCAGGAAGGAAGTGATAGTGTCCATGACATCAGAGACACTGGGCTCACTGCTAAAATCTAAAATATCTAAAACCATATATTACACACATAAAGACCCTCTAAACATATATGTTTTTTAAGGGGTCTTTCCAAATAAACATTTGAGAACCACTAGTACTAGTGGACTCCTAATGTGCCATAGAGTCATAGTAAATAATTGTCATACATAGTCTGAAGAAAACCTGGAGACTTGATATTCAGTAAGTGGTCTTACGATCAAAATAAGAACATTATAATGGTGTGTAAAACAGAAAATCCAAAATTTGCCGCAGACAAGACCAAGTCTTTGCCACGGACACGGCTGTCCATGTACGCACATTTTGGTCTCTCATACATGCATCTGATCTCAAAGTTATGGATTGCAGAGCTGTAACACTGAGGATTTGACCGTTTACGCAGATCTGTCCGTTTATTTTTTTTGTTTCAAAGTTAGAAAAGCACATTACCTCTCTCATTTGCTCCTGTTCAAACTCATGCCTCTTGACTACGGTCCGGCGTCTGATGGCCCTGCAGCTCCTGTCATAGACCAGTCTCTGCTGTGCCAGCAAATGGGCCTCATCCTCTGCCTGGGACCGCTGCATTGTCTCTTTGTGCCTGGACAGACGTTCCTGCTTCTCCTCCTTGGGTGTACTAGGGTCTTCGCCCATCTCCTTTAACGCACACGCGCGCACACACAAGCGCGCACACACAAGCGCACACGCACACACACACACACACACACACACACACACACACACACACACACACACACACACACACACACACACACACACACACACACACACACACACACACACGCACACACACGTGTGCACATGTGCACATGCACAACGGTGACAGAAGGTATCTTTGTGTCACATGTGGAAAGTTGAATACAGCCCATCGGGTGCATATTGTTTCAAGTGTATAATTGCTTGATCGTCTTGGGCAGGATGACTAAGGTGATTAGGAGTACTACTAAAGAAACAAACCCATCAAGAATTGTTTGAGGAAATTAGTTTTGTAAATAAATTCACAGACATCATTATAGAGCTGTTCATATAGCATTTGTGTTGTATTTACTTCTTTCATCTTGTCTTTGCAGAGCCTGTACTCCTTTTTCTGGTTGTCTAAGAAGTTAGTTAGCTCCTTCCTCTGCTGGGCAACAATCTGTTGCTGTATCCTCTTTTCCTCAGCTGTAGCTGACTTCATCTGTGAGTGAACATGCAAATATTTCATTAATAACATTATGAATCTGTGTACTATAGATATTCTCATAACATGGCATCACAAATGCAAAACATGTAAAGACTCTGTCTGACTTACACAGTTAAATCCTGAATGTTGTTAATGTATGAATGGACCCGGTCTATTTGTACACAAAAAAGCATTTATTTTCTGTGTATACAGTCAATTACAGCAGGGGTACGAGCTAAATAATTGATAGTTAGGAACCAAATTGACCCTTACAGGTCTGTAACCCCTGGGTCCATTTGGTTCCATTTATATTAGATATGATTTTACAGTGTAGATTGGGGTCCCATGCAGAGTTATCATAATCAAACTGTATAATCGGGTCCTTGAAATGAAAATGGTTGACAATCACTGCATGACAGTGAATCCCATTCCACTCATAGTTGCACCATAGAAGTAAATAAATGAGACATGCTGTTCATGGTCTACCTCTTTGTCTGTCTGAGCGGCGTGCCGTTTGGCCAGTCTCTCCAGTTCAATGTAAGTGTTGTTAGCATGTGTCTCTAATTCTTTCTGCAGCCGGAGCCTGTGCTCATCCATCTCGGCCTTTAGCCTGTTCTCCAGGGCGATCAGCTGCTTCTGGTGCTGCCGCCGCATGCGCTTATACCCAGACATCTGCTCCCGCAGCTCAAAGTCCTGCTCATGCTCCTGGATTTACCTGGTGACCTGCACAAAGAGGAACCAGGAAGTGAGAGGCAGTTACTACCATGCAGGTCAGCGACTGTTTGGCTTTGTGGCCAGAGAAAGTCCATATGCATTAATATAACAATATTATAGGTCTGCTATGTGTGGTGCGTAACACCTGGCCATGTGGAACAAATAATTGAGGCTACTGGTACAGGAATCCTTCTTTCATTAAGAAAATTAGAAGGGTTTTTGGTAATACTGTGTCATTACACAAATTCAATATATCATGTTTTATTAAATTAAAATTGTTATACAGTAACAATGACTAAAATTCTGTGGCGATTTTATAGTATTGTCTATAGTATAATATATCCAATAATATAACTCCATTCAAATAGATTCACTTTAGAGACTAATCCAATTAATATTCTTCATTAAATAATGAATGAACCAACACGTAGTAATTGCTGTAGTTTATTAGTGTATTTGCAACACCAGCCTGTATTTTCTTCCTTTATCATAACTCTCTAGCCTCTGAGTACCCACAGCTGACAAACTGGGCCATATAATATATGGTTGATAAAGATATCAGAAATATTATTTCTGATATCTTTATCAAGAAAGGTTTCATTAAATACCACAATTGGTCTGTGGCACTGTGTTTCTAGCCTATAGTACCATGGGCATTGTGCAGTACTGGAGCACAGAATAATGTAGCCGCGAATCGAGACCTGAGCCTCATCTGCAAGTCTGTATATTCAAGAATAGAAATCTATCAGACATGGAAGCAAACCACTTGAATTTGATGACAAAAAGAAATGATGTCATGTGATAGAATAACACCAGAGGCAGAGATTTATATTGGATACAAGCAAATGCACACAAATAAAAGCAGAGGCAGAGAGGGGAACGGAGGATGGGAGAAAAAAAATGACACCCATTAACAGGATCCGGTTGCCATGACTACTGATGTACAGCTGAGAGGACAGAAAGAGCCTACACCCCCCCCAACCCCCATTTCTTATGCAAACAGCGGGGAGAGAGGGAGCGTGCCTACCAAAGATGCTGATTTGATGGTGGCAATGTGTTCACAGATCTTGCAGTCGAGAGCCCGGCTCTTGTGAGAAGAAGTAGGCCGCAGCTCTGGCCTGGCGTCCCTGTGCACAGCCTCATCCCTCACGCAAGCATGGTCCTGCAGGGGGGGAGGAAATAGAGGAGAGACAGGGGGTGGGTGCTTCCCAGGCCCTCCGCACTCACTGTTACTGCCGTATCTCCATGAATCCAGCACACTTCCTGCTTTAAATGCATCGTTCCCCTTCTTGCCTCTTCTGCTACCGCCTGCAGGTCCTCGCTAAAAAAGAACAGGGCACCGCCGAGCAATTGCAGGCACCATCAAGAGAGCCAGCAAACTGGAGGTAGTCCTTTTCCCTCTGCTGCCGTCCCCAACCCTTGGCTTTAGGTGGCTGAATTATGCAGTGACTATCACTGACAATGAGAGGAGAATAGAAGCGATGTGGAATTAAAAAGAGAGATCACTGCCAGTCTTCTTCTCCATTTCAAAATGCAAGAAATGACTGAATGGAAAAATCCTTTCCCTGTGTTCCCATGATCACACGTGATACCATATCTAGAAATAATTAAATCAAGACCGGCACATCCAAACATATTTTTCCTGTGACTATGTCAGTTGGTGATCCGTTTATATTCCAATCAAATATTTTGTCCTAGATTTAGAGCTCACTGGTTCATGGTGGTTGTTTCTAGTGCCTTCTATTCATCTCTTTCCTCTCGCCGTCTTTCACACTCCCCCTTTCTTTAAAGAGACATGCAGCGATGCTGTAGCAAGAATCACAATTCTATGAGCTCAGAAGTTAGAGATATACAATTTAAAAGAAGTAATTCATACAAAATAAATAATTACCTAATGCAAAAGAAACACACCAGTACAGTATAGGCATGGATGGGCATATGGAATGTAAAACAAGAGTAATGCGCATTCATATACAAACTATACATTATCGTATAAAAATATACAACAAAATGTGTTTTTATGCCTACTGTACAGTATAGTACCTGAACACTATAATGTGGAGTAGTAAACTACAGTGCATCACATCTATAAATGATCTCCAAGAGATGTTTCATTACGGATATATACAATATACTGTCTGACACAGACACGTGAACATACTAAACTAACAAAGTGCAGGCTAAAGATTTATATTAAACCTCAAAACCACAAACAATATTTAGATCACGCCTGGAGGTCATGTTCGTTCTCATATTATTATGACACACTGTATCCTTCATGCACTCTTATGCTTGTGGCTTGATTTGAGTAGAAATATTAAACATAAATAGTATATCGTAATGCGGCACGTTGTGAGCTTGTAGATCAGCTATTTTTGGCAAAGATATTTTGGTGTAAAGTGAAAAAAGAGCGCACCAAGTACAGTTGCAACTCAGGTCCATATAGTTCTATATTTACTCAGAATAGAGGGTTTAAGTAAACAGAAAAGCTATACACCCAGAATCATTTGTAACCGAACCTTCTCGAAACTAACTAGAAAACAGTGCTACTCTGAGCAGTCTTCACCAGGCTGGGTGGCTTTGTTAGTTGTGCAACTTGTGGGTTGTTGGAGGAGATCAGGAGATAGTGTGTTTACAACATTTTCAACTACGATATTTACATTCGTGTCAGTGTCCCCTATTGGCAGAAATCAAAGTGCTTAGGTGCGCAGTCACATGGATAGACACAGTTAACACAAACACACATGGACAGGAGTGAAAACATAGTTTTCATCTCTTAGTAATAGTAAAAAGTTGTAAAGTAATATAGGTAGTATTACCATGATATTTTATTTGTAGGCCTAATCTTATTCAGCCAAATGTTCCATTACTGTCTCATTGTGCAGTACTCAACTCAAACACTGGATGCCACTGTTTTCTTTTGAACAAGTTTGTGTGACTTTTGTACAGTAGAATAGATGACTTATTATCCCCTTGTCCTTGAAGGAGTGTTGCTCCTTCCCTCTTTTCTAGTTTTGATTTAGATTGGATCTCTATGTTTTGAGCAAGGATTGTTGATTTAATAGTACCAAACCCATGTCTAAACGTAACCATACTAACAGTGCCTAAAATGTATTAATTTAAATTAATTAGTTATAAACCAATACCTAAACTTAACCACTTGAACATTAGCCAAAGTCAATATTCAAGGTCACACTGCGTTGTAAAGCAACAGTTGTGAATTGGTCGATTGGCTATTTTGGGCGTATTGAGATTTGGTGTAGATGGAACAGAGCTCTATGGTACAGAGTCAACGCTGCTTCTGCTTACTGCGTCTAGAGAGTTTAACTAAATATAATTAACTAAATCCATATCTAAATTTGTGCAAGACTTACATCCTTTCCAGCATGGCCATCTATAGTGACAACTGTGAACTGGCAAGAAAGTCTAGCACCTGTAGTCATCACATCAAGTTTCAACCCACGCTGGCACAAAGTAGACCAGTGGTTCTCAAGTCAACGTGGGCCGGGGCCGTAAGGATACTGTAATTGGTCCCCCAAATAATTGGCAAAAGTCAAAGTTTGTATTGATTATATAACAATGTTAAAAAAATGTTTTCTTTAGAATCTTTAAAAAAAATATTAACACCACTTAAAAGTGTAGGGAATCATTACAGCAGGACTACAGTGCCATCTTGAGGAAGATCTGTCAAGTACCCTGAAAAGCAAAGTAAAACTAAATAAAAAATAATAAAAACGTAAAAGACAAAGAACAACACACCAAAATAACTCAAATAGGTTTATTTTGATACTGTGCCAGAGTTTACATGAATTTCAGTATATTTAGCTATGATTTATGATAAAACTTGTATTATGTCAATCTAACAAACCTTAATGCAAGACAACTTAATCACAGTTGTTAATGTCAACATAAGTGTTCTGTTAAATATGTATTAGTTTAATAGTTTTACATTGTTTTAAATCCAGTCCAAAAAATAGTACATTTTTACAGGTACCTACGTGAAATAATTATACTTCAGTAATCTACTGTAGTCTATCTACCTTCCCAGATCTAGGCACACTTTCTGGCTGCCACATTCTCACCTATATACCATAGGTGTGTGTATTGCTGTGTTGTGTTCTCTAGTAGTCAACAGATTGACAGAACCTCATTCATACTGCCTCAACACACAGTGAAACATTATCTCAAATGTGATATACGATCTGCTATAGACTTGACATTGATGCAGAATATGAGAATTTAAACTGGATGTCCATGCAGGACACAATAAGCCTTAATGATATTACATTTACAATATTTTCTTATTCTGAGAGTAAGTTGTTTGTGTATACTTGTGACTTTGTGACTGATATGATCGAATCTAATTCGTGATGTAACAGGTCGTATTTGCTTTCATCTATGTCTTTGCTGTTCATATGCATATCACATGACCATTCATTTTGGGATCTTATGATTCCATGACTTATGTTTACAGCCTGTTTATTGGACTATCTGATAACTCTCGCACGATAACGACGCATCAATACAGTATATGTGCATGGTCAGTGTTAAAATACTGACTTGACATTCCAAAGGCAACGATGCATACAGTGTAAAAAGAAAAGAGCAGTGCATTGCCATTACATCACATTGCATTTAGTATGCTGTATTGTTAAAAAATGACATTGTATTGTTACAAATTCACACACACACAAGTCGATTCCACAAATCTATCTAATTGTGAGATACCATACTGTACGTTTCGGTCACTAGGTTAACTTTTCTTCCTCCTGCTTGTGCCTGATCTGAACAGGAATGACAATCTCATTGGTTGGTTGGCTGGTGATTGTCTCAGAGATGGGGGCCTCGACAGACAACACTCCATCAGCAGAGAGGGAGGCGCTGATCTGCTGCAAGTCAACACCGTCTGGCATCCTTTGTAAGAACACACAAAGCAAACGTGCATCAGCAACTCTGGAAACCACCAAGCTGTTCAGACCCTTTTAACCCATTAAGACTACAAACACCTTCTAAACCAGTAGTTCTCAAACTTTCATGATTTAAAAAGAAATGTAAAAAAAATGAATAGGCAACACAAAAGTGTGCATTCTTATTTTGAATTATTGTACGTGTCAGTTTTAGGAGACTTTTAACCATCCCCCTTAGATTCACAGCCATTTTCTGTCCTATGATGTGCTGTGCCCTATACTGTGTAGGTTACTGTTCAACAATGGTGCTGAAATATTTGTTTTGGCATGAATATTTTGTTTTCAAACTAACTAATTTAGTTTTCAATAATTAATTTCAAGACATTATATTAGTTCTGACAACTTACTTATATTTTCGTGTGAAGCACCTTGTAACGGATCCATGCTCATCCTGCCTTTCTTGATGATTTCCTTCAGATAAATGGGGAATTGAAGAAAAAGCTCAACTTTCCAAATTGCAGGACACATATGGTTGGTGGATGCAGCATACATAATATATAGGCCTGAATATAATCTTTGAAGGAAATTATAGGTATAGTTATTTCAAACTTATTCATGTCTAATTAGAAATCAGATTTATTTTGTTGTAGGCCTACCTGATATTTGCAAGTACCCCTCCTTTGTTGCGATTGTAATCTCCTCAGGAGAGAACTGCTTGACGTCCAGGCTGATCTTCCAACTGTCCTGTCCTATAATTTCAGACACTCCTACAGACAGTTGGAGATTCTTGCTGGGCACTTGCTCATTAAATGGTAGAAGAACAGGAGAATGTGTAAAGCCTGGCCAGTTGAATGATGATAGCCTCCCCTTAGCCCAGTCTAACCAGTTCAGATCGCTAGGCTCCAGTAAGGGAGGAAGGCCGAAGTCTTGCTCAAAGATGCGGTTTGGTTGTGTCCAGTTGGGGAAAGGATCCCAGTTCACATTCCTTCGGAAGATTGGACGGCATATTTCTTTGTTTTGATCACCCATATCCAAGGAGTCACCTTATAGTATGTGGCAAAGATGTTGTAACTGCAAAGCCAGTGGTTCCTTTGCACCACCCTGACAAACAAGTCTTAGCTTAGATTAATGACCGAGACAGCACACAAAGCGGCAGCTATGTTATATGTCCTTCCAATGGTTAAGAGTTTCCTGGACAATCCAGCTTTGTGCAGTTGTGATGCATCTTTATATACCCAGCAGATCCACTTTAACACTTATCAAACCGTAAAAATGTCTGTGGGATGAGAATGATCGCAGTGTCATGGGCTGGGTTGTTGTTCTGTTGCCCTGGGACCTAGAGTGGGTAATGTTAATTATCTGTATTTATAACTCAGGGGCGTACATGTCAAGTTGTTTGTGGATGACTCCAACAGCAACAACCAGAGACCTTTTTCACCGATGGCCTCTGCAGTCTTGTCACATACTGGTGCTCTTTGTGTTCTTCATTGTGATCACATCTTTGTGCAAAGTGAGGGAACAGCATGTGCATTCAGTCTGCAGCAGAGTAAACAGCAGGAATATTTATAACATATATTTTAATATAGTGTTTAATATATAGCCGTTCAGTATACTCTGGGAATGATGCTAAATGGAAACTGCAATATGAACTAATAAGCCACTGGAGGACTGAGAATGAAGGGTTCACAGTACACACAGTCATACGACTTCATGTACAATTTCATCAATGTGAGCTGTTGTATTTCTGATATGTGGCACCGTCTCACGATGGAGCATAAATGAGACATAAGTCTGGACCCATTGGAACCTTGCTTGGACAAATAATGAATTGACAGAAATACTGACGCAGTAGAGAGGTAGTGTGAAATTTTGACACAGAGAGCTGCATCTTCATGACCACTGTTCTACATAAGAATGAGACCAAGCTGTCCTACACTAAATCACTGGACCTGTAACAGCCAAAGGGGTCAAATGTACTACACCCATATCGCCAGCTCACTGAGAAGTGATGATCTATGATAGTTATCACATACGTAAGCTGTGTGGAAGCCCATTCCACTCTGGTTATAAGATGACGCAAAGTTCATGAACTGATGTGTAAAAGTTTATTAAAACTTTTAACCTGTGGTCACTATGTTGGTCATGTGAAAAATATAAATAATATTTCAAAGAATTTCAATACAAAAATCTTAAAAATGTTAAAGTATTCATCTAGTAGATCTGCTAGTTTGCCTTTAAAAAAAGAAATAGGGCACAAGTGGTTAAAATATTCCACCCAGTAGTTAAATGCTATTTCTGTCAGACTGATATGCAATTGAAAAAGAGGAAATTATGTGATTGTTGATTATACTTTTCAGTTATAATCTCTAAGTATTTTGTAATGTAATGTAATGTAACACAGAGGCGCACTACAATATTCCTTCTGTTATGTAATGTATCTCTACTGAATTTAGGCATATGTGTCATGAGTTCCAGAATGTTTAATAAACACAAAATACAAAGCATGTGACAGTGAAGCAATAATAGTATACATATAGTACATTGTGGAAGAGGTAGAGCCAAAGTGTCTAATGTCAGTTGTAGCCTATCTGAATTGAGATGGTAAGTGAATTTCAGATGTGTATTAAACACAGCGTGATTTGAGTCTGGCTTATTAGCCAGGCTAGTTCTGTTTCCCAGTGTAATTGGACTGGACCAAGTGAGAATGGCAGGGGGTGGGGAGGGGTTTGGGCCAGTTGCTATTTTGCTAATTTTGTTAATGTAGGAGAATCATTACTGGTGTAGTAGTTCAGGGAGTTTTCATATATTTTATGATAGTTCATGTTATATGATGGATTTGTATATTTATGTATTTGTTTATTAGTTAATCTAGATTCTAGACCCTGACATGGTTAAGTAAAAACTAATTGCTCCAGCTGAGTATAAAAGCTAGGCTGCCAGCAACAAACATTAATTTGGTACTAGGAAGAGAAGCAGGCACCACCATGTCACCTTTGAGAATTCCAATATGTTTATTTGAATTGTGATTTTAAAGGATTGCACAATTAGGCCTACAGTAGGCCTACAATTTATGTAATTACTTTAAAAAAACTGAGTGCAAATAAGCTGCATGCATCAAAGATAAACAATACATGTGTGTGAGGAACACAATAAAATAATAAATGGATTAAGTGTGCCAGAAACACAATAAAAGAGCATATAAAAAGGTAAGAACATAAAAACAATCATGTAGTTAAAGCAAGTCTGTAAAAGAGTTTTAAGAAGTGATAAGAGAACTACTATTTGCTAGCCTGATGCAATGTCCTCAGACAGGTCATTCCAAAGTCTAGGGGCCCTGCATGGTTGAAAAGGAATTCGTCTCCATTTTAGACCAAGGGGTAGAGAATCTTACTTTTCTCACAATGAAAACACCCTAAAAATGAAAAACACTAGGCATAATTGTAATTGAAATAGAGTAGGCTTTTAATGGAATAGAGAAGAATGCTACAACAATGTCTTGGCTACCTAAAATGCAGGGTAAAATATAAGTGAATTAGCAAATGGTAGACAATTAACTGCATTTAGTTTGCATGAATTTGTTAGAACCAGTTGAAAGTCATGCATTTCAGTGATTGAAACCTATTTTGCAATAGTAAAATAATGAAGTCATGTGTTACAGTATTTAAGTAATTGGTACATTACCCCGTCATTATAGTCTCTCGAGACAGACTGCAAATTCAAATAATTTTTTGACGATGGGTTCTCAGACTGATCATAGTAGCGAAGCTAATACTGTAGGTTGTTTGAACCACTAACCTAGTAGCAATTACAGGCCGGACATGAAATGATAAGAATTTAGCATAATATAGCATTCAGCTACCTTCTATCTGCCATTCCATATTACATGAGGCTGTAATGTGTAATACTAAGTGATGGGAGTTCTGGTTAGAATGCCACAGTGACTTCTTCATCTTCTTCAGACTGTGCAGTTTTTCTAAATGAGATGGAAAACACATCACCACCAGAAGACAAATAATCCACTAGATATCTATAATCAACACCCTCCAGAGATCATCGTCCTCTGTGTATAACTACTCTCACCTGACCTCTATTAATCAGTGCTTCTCAGTATTCCTCTCCCCTGTCCCTTACTGTAACTCTCCTTTATACAGTATATTTTGTTCAATTTAGGTACGTATACCACCATAAGTGTCACCACTGTCAGAGTTAAAGGGTCCATTTAATAACCCTGGGGTTCCCTAGACTCCCCTTGAGACCATGGCAGTATTGTTTACTTCTAGCCTTCCATCTCTAACTAACTTAACTGATGTTTGTTACTGAACTTTTCTGTGACTGTTTTGCTTGAAGATTTTGCTTAGTTTTCTTACAATGAATTAACAGGCTGCACATTTCCTGGCTACTGAGTGTGTCTTTACAATACCATACCTTTTCTGTTTTTGTTTTTTGGAGTGGAGTATGACTGTTGCTGCCATTGTAATCAGTGCCAAAGTTCCGATTACTGAACCAACCACAATTCCTGTGAGGTTATCTGAAATATAACAAATATTGTACATTGATGCAGCGGTTTAAACTAACCCTGGCAACCCTTTGGGCGTGTCATAATAGTCACATAATTTAAAATATTAGATTTATATATAAATATTCCCAATAGTTTTTCTTTTCTGACTGTATACAATATACAAGCTATTTAATGGTGTTGGTGGTAGCCTACTGACCCATTTTCCAAGTAATTTGTCAAATATCACCTAGGGTTTGCATATCACCTGACTTACCTGCCACACAATCTGTCGTTTCTCCAGACCACTGGCCATTCTCTTGGCATATGCGCTCCTCAGACCCTATGAGGGTATATCCAGCATTACAGGACAACTTCACCACAGCACCTTTTAAATATCTTGTCCCTTCCTTCATCCCATTTTTTGGAGGAGAAAGCCAGCCGCATGACACCACTACACAGGAAAGAAATGACAATAGTTTAGGCTATAGCATTGACACCACAGTATAGTATAATGGCTATTTCAAAGTTTATAAATTCTTTATCTAATTAGTTATCCATCCACCTGGTGCTAGATCATCCACAAGAGACATGTGACTCTGAAAAGAAACCATGGTAGCATTTCCCAACTGCGGGCTGCGGCCCACCAGGATATCATATCTACAACACAAACATACAAATACATTTCAATGTGGCCGTCTGATATTTCTTACTGCCATTATGCAAGCATGTAAGGGAAAAACACTATTCTAAACAGAAACGTTTGTAGTCCAAAACTGTTACTTTTCAGTTGTGTTCAAATGTATCCATTTATTAAGCTCTTGTATTACTTTCATTGGTTAAATAGTTATAAAACCCACAGACAGACTTCAAGGATGACCAATGGCATTAATTTATGAGGTGGTGAGGGGAACATAAAAAGATGATGTAAAATGTCTACCCGATAGCGACGATATTCTTTATTAATGCATTTATCTTTTTTCATACCTACAGTACGCAGAACCTTCACCAGAGCATATTCCAGATGCCTGATTGAGCAGGGGATCATCTGGATTATCAGGTACAGAGTACACTGGAACAAAACTTGGGTCATGTTTTGGGGCATAGAGATATGTATTCAGAAGATATTCTGAATCATATGTAAACAAGGAAGTCTCGTTGGATATAGCCCCTGGAATACAAAAACAAAAACATGATATGAAAAGCATCCATCAACAGCAGTTGAGTATTTATCCTGTAACACTTTGGTAATACAATGTTTTAACTAAAACTTGTGGCATAAATTGTGATGATTGATTATGGTCAGTGCCATTCTGAACATGAAAATTTTCTGTCTGATCCTACACTACTCATAATTCACTGCAAGTTCAGAGAGGAGAATGAATTTAGATGATTGTCCATGCGATCACTGTGCAGATAATTTGTGGCGCTTTCAATTAGCTTCCTCTGTGATAACAAACTTGGCACCATGTAATGATCATCACTCCTACAGACAGTGTAATTCCTTTACACTTAATTTAATTTAAAGCTGCATAGTTTGATATTTTTGATAGTCACAAGGCCTGATTTGTTGTATTGTGTGAGACATAACATGACCAATTAATATACTGTATATCCTTGTCTGTCTTTTCCGCAAAACATTGGACTGATGGACTCCCTTAGCACCTTGCGATATAGCTTATTTTCATAATTCCCCTCGCATTCATAATTCCCCTTTGGGGTTAACGGTACAGGGCCACATTGGACCACACATTTAACTTGAATGTTAAAGTGTTGTTTCTTACAGCTTCCTCCAAATCGGAACAACTCTTCATTGTTTTGATTGGACACAACTGTGCCATTACTGGTAATAAGGTCATCTCCGGTGTCCCCATTCAATTTCCCTAACAGCCCAAGTGTGGAACCGCTGAATTCCTCTGGTAGAAGCACAGTAGTCGTCATGGTTCCCTCCCTTAGTCGCACTTCAATGCCAGCGCCAGTAGGGAACATGACAGTTACATTTGTAGGACTGGGTGAAAACACAAATACACCTAGAAAAGAGGGGTTGGTAAAATTAATTAAATATACATATAGAGGTTAAAATGTGTAAGATGCTCTTGAATACATCTGGCATATTACACACACTACTGGTTAGTAATTCTTTTTTTAAATCTTTTAAAAGAATATTTATGTTTAGACTGTTTTTCATCCAAAAGTCTAAAGTGCAAAGAAGATGGCATGAAAACATTAAAATCGTTCATCCTACCCGGTGCAATGCAAAGTCATTGTTGTCCTTATCTTATAATGTGGTACTGTTAGTCAGATATTGTAAATAATTTACAAAATAATTTGCAGGACCACAGGCCGCCTGTTGCCTACCACTGACTCAGCAGTGACGGGTACTGTATACCCCTGCACCACCCCATATATCTATGAGTCATTATTCTACCACTGACTCAGCAGTGACGGGTACTGTATACCCCTGCACCACCCCATATATCTATGAGTCATTATTCTACCACTGACTCAGCAGTGACGGGTACTGTATACCCCTGCACCACCCCATATATCTATGTGTCATTATTCTGACTCAGCAGTGACGGGTACTGTATACCCCTGCACCACCCCATATATCTATGTGTCATTATTCTGACTCAGCAGTGACGGGTACTGTATACCCCTGCACCACCCCATATATCTATGTGTCATTATTCTGACTCAGCAGTGACGGGTACTGTATACCCCTGCACCACCCCATATATCTGTGTCATTCACTGACTCAGCAGTGACGGGTACTGTATACCCCTGCACCACCCCATATATCTATGTGTCATTCACTGACTCAGCAGTGACGGGTACTGTATACCCCTGCACCACCCCATATATCTATGTGTCATTCACTGACTCAGCAGTGACGGGTACTGTATACCCCTGCACCACCCCATATATCTATGTGTCATTCACTGACTCAGCAGTGACGGGTACTGTATACCCCTGCACCACCCCATATATCTATGAGTAATTATTCTGACTCAGCAGTGACGGGTACTGTATACCCCTGCACCACCCCATATACTATGAGTCATTATTCTACCACTGACTCAGCAGTGACGGGTACTGTATACCCCTGCACCACCCCATATATCTATGTGTCATTCACTGACTCAGCAGTGACGGGTACTGTATACCCCTGCACCACCCCATATATCTATGTGTCATTATTCTGACTCAGCAGTGACGGGTACTGTATACCCCTGCACCACCCCATATATCTATGTGTCATTATTCTGACTCAGCAGTGACGGGTACTGTATACCCCTGCACCACCCCATATACTATGAGTCATTATTCTACCACTGACTCAGCAGTGACGGGTACTGTATACCCCTGCACCACCCCATATATCTATGTGTCATTCACTGACTCAGCAGTGACGGGTACTGTATACCCCTGCACCACCCCATATATCTATGTGTCATTCACTGACTCAGCAGTGACGGGTACTGTATACCCCTGCACCACCCCATATATCTATGTGTCATTCACTGACTCAGCAGTGACGGGTACTGTATACCCCTGCACCACCCCATATATCTATGTGTCATTATTCTGACTCAGCAGTGACGGGTACTGTATACCCCTGCACCACCCCATATATCTATGTGTCATTCACTGACTCAGCAGTGACGGGTACTGTATACCCCTGCACCACCCCATATATCTATGTGTCATTCACTGACTCAGCAGTGACGGGTACTGTATACCCCTGCACCGCCCCATATATCTATGTGTCATTCACTGACTCAGCAGTGACGGGTACTGTATACCCCTGCACCACCCCATATATCTATGAGTCATTATTCTGACTCAGCAGTGACGGGTACTGTATACCCCTGCACCACCCCATATATCTATGTGTCATTATTCTGACTCAGCAGTGACGGGTACTGTATACCCCTGCACCACCCAATATATCTATGTGTCATTCACTGACTCAGCAGTGACGGGTACTGTATACCCCTGCACCACCCCATATATCTATGTGTCATTCACTGACTCAGCAGTGACGGGTACTGTATACCCCTGCACCACCCAATATATCTATGTGTCATTCACTGACTCAGCAGTGACGGGTACTGTATACCCCTGCACCACCCCATATATCTATGTGTCATTCACTGACTCAGCAGTGACGGGTACTGTATACCCCTGCACCACCCCATATATCTATGAGTCATTATTCTGACTCAGCAGTGACGGGTACTGTATACCCCTGCACCACCCCATATATCTATGTGTCATTATTCTTGTTACCTTTCAAGTCCATCCAGCTTTGCTCTGCAAAGGAAAGGGATTTCTGATTCTGGAGCACCTCAAGGTTGGGCTTCCTGTTGTCAAGTCTCACCTCTATAACATCAGAGGGCCCTTCACGCATTGCAACTGCTGACATTTTGGTAGCTTTCACTATAGTTCCTAACGGCATGAAAATAAGAGTAGGTGAAATCTTATAAATGTTTCAAAACTAGTGAAAATTGTCGATCTACAAGCTCTCGATACGTCGCAATGTGTTTTGAGCTTGTAGATTTGCTATTTTCACAATTTAAACACTTTTGCAAAGCATACAATAGGGCTTGTAGGGTAAGTGATATTTTCTTGTGAAAACAAACAGATGGAGGTTTTTGTTAAAAGGTTAAAAATGTATTCTGATAATAATCACTGCTATATAGTATTTGTTCAGGAACGGGGTCTCCCTGTCCAATTTGTTCAGCTCGTTTCCTTGTGTCATCACTTCCCATTTGACTTGTTTATCCTGTCATAGATCTATGTATCCTGTATCCTGTGTGAGTTCTCTCGCCTGATTGGATACAATTGGTATCCTGACCTGAATATTAGTTTTAGTTTGCCAAAGAGCTGGAGAGACATGGACACTGTTACTGAACAAACACTTTATAGCAATGATCAGAATAGATGTATTTAACACTTACTTTAACAAAAGAATATCACTTACCCTACCGTTAAGTAGTTAAAGGGACACTTCACCCTTTTTGCAAAAGAATATATGTTACTGACATTTAGAAGATTTAGAACAGTTTCCGGGGGTCTTTATGTGTATAGTATGTGGTTTTAGTTATTTTACATTTTAGCAGTGTCCACTGTCCATCATAGATATAAAAAAATATAGATGCCTCATTGGCAGCTACGGTTCATTGGAGTGCCCTGTCTCCAACGGGAGGAGGAAGTCAAAAACCACATATTACACATATAAAGACCCCGGGAAAGTGTTCTACATCTTAACGTCATTAACATATAGTTTTGCAAAAGTGTCCCTTTAATGAGTCATTTAGCCATTATAACCTACTTAAAGACATTACAAACCTCCAACAACTTACCATTCATAAGAGTTACAGGCTCTGTTCTACCTTGAACTGTCAACTGCTTGCTGCCCGAGATCACCAGGGAGTATTCCCCCTTGCCATTGAAGGAGTAGCGGACCCCATCAAACGTTATGAAGTGGGGATCTCCAAACACCACACCTAACACAAGACATCCAAACTGCTGTAATATAAATTGATCTGCACTGACATTATCAACAGACAAATGTATAGTACAGTACCAAATATTATGTGATAATGAGAATTTAGCCACTTTAACCCAAGCATTAGCCTACATATTATTGGGCGGAACATTCGTAGAGAAATATATTTAGTGTTTCTCACTCACCCAGTTTGGGCGGATGGTATGTTCTGCAGTCACTGGAGGGCCGGTGAGTGAAGTAGTAGTGACAGTTGTCGGACCATAGGCAGCAGTAGTAGAAGCTAAGGACATCATAGACCCAGTGGGATTCTCCAGGGACCCTGGGGGGATTCTTGTAAGGAGGCGAGCCCCAGTCGTGTGCTCTGTCTGGGGTACTCCCTCCAATAGAGTCTGCAGTCAGGACCTGGGCCCCTGTGCTGTCATAGCAGCATTGTTGCCCTGCCGCATATTTAGGGCTACAGAAAATAAATGTTAGAGATTTTCAACCATATTATTGATCTATGCAATATACTTGCTAATGTAGGTCAGTGAGAACAAGAATGCTACAGGCCACTAAGGCCAGTGTGAGAAAGTGCAAGAAATATCAGGAATACATTTAACTGATAAAGTATTACAGGTCAAAGACTCACCTAGCTTGTATGGCCCTCACACAATGAACACATCCAGGGTGATAGGTGCACACACTGCCCTTCTCTATATCACAGCCATAGTCAGTCTGAAGTGAAAGGAATCGTATCAATACCAAAAAGTTAATTTGTCAATAAATTAATCCTTTTAATCAGTGATAGCCCTATATACTTCTTTGACTGGGGTCCGATACGGGTCTATATTTGGTCCCCTCCTTTTTTTCCCTCTACGCCAACTCTTTTTGCTGTTTAAGGATCTGGTATTGTTGCTGAATGTTTGACTATTCACTTATTATTATTATTATTATTATTATTATTATTATTATTATTATTATTATTATTATTATTATTATTAGTAGGACCACTAGGCCAGAAGGCACCCCACTATTCACCTATTATAGGATACGAATACTCTCTCTGGCTGTTTGTTCTGGATGAACCACCAGAATATACCTCAATGGTCTAGCAGTTGTCCACTTGTTGCCCTGTGTAGAAGATTGCTGGTTTGAATTTCACCAGAGACTTATGAACTAAAACTCCTATCAACTGGATAGGCCTGTTTTTCTAGAATGTACTTATCTTCTATATTGACCATTGGTTGTTTGCTGTTATCGTTTTAGTTTATTTAAAAAAAAAAAAATCAAGTCATTGAGTCATGCTCTGAAGGGTGGAGACAGTTTTGATTTGTCTCTGTGATTCGATCTGTTTGATTGCTTCTTCTGGCTCACATTATTACATGTCTTATACATGACTTTGGTATACATGTTCCTCTGTCTATCATAAACCATTTGAAACATTGCACTTGTTAACTCTAACTCAGTGTGCATATTTCTACCTGTTAATCCAGCACCTGCCCTAAATATACATATAAGATGTACACACAATCTCCTCATTGAAAGGCTAGATCATTCACATATTTTAGCTGGCAGGAAATTGAAGACCTGTACAAGTTAACTGTGCATGCAACTGTAAATGTATTCATATAATTCTGCATGTGCACATAAGGGTAATCTGAGTGTCCTGAGGTTCAACCAATATGTCAACCAATAATCATGAATCAACACTTCCCTGCCTCTCTTCAGCATACTATCTAATTTAGTAACTGAAAAAAATGTAATAGCAATAAAGCAAGTCTGCCGATAAACGCTACCAGCCCCTGGAAAAAACAAAAAACAAAATAAGATTCCACTAAACACAAAACGTGACTGTATATGTTCAGTACTGTCTGGATAACTTTAGTTTTGAATGCAAACG
This sequence comes from Protomyctophum bolini, assembly GCF_963924005.1. Lineage (NCBI taxonomy): Eukaryota > Metazoa > Chordata > Actinopteri > Myctophiformes > Myctophidae > Protomyctophum > Protomyctophum bolini. The sequence continues at coordinate 17,403,272 of NC_137883.1, read as the reverse complement.
AAAATAAAAGCCACAAGGCTACTTTAGTTTCAACTGAGCGGTAAACACAGTTAAGACACAAATGTAAGGCCTCTCTTCATGGAAATTTGAAATAACCTCATCCAGTGTTCAATAAAAGGTTTATCTGAATGAATACATTTTGCCATTAAGGTCACGTGAAAACGTAATGAGAAGCAGCTCTACCGTTTTACTTCCGGTGCATTTCACCCCATTTGTTGTTTTATGTATGCAAAGACACAATTAAAGATTCTCAAGTTCCATTCGACAAGCTTTTATGGGAATCCTTTTTCACCAGATCAGCATCCATTAAAATACTTCATGCATTTAGCTCTGAGTATAGGCAAATGGGGAAAATTCAAATGACAATATAACTCACCCACTACAAACACAGAGTAAATGCTGTCCGTGTTTTACAATAAGGCAGTGATCGAAGGCACTGTCTGTTAATGATTTCAACCTAAATCTTATTTTTTCCCGCAGCATACTTACATGAAATCTCCCTGTGTCTGCTCTCGCTTGGGCCAACGTGCATGGACAGTCTATGGTCTCATTGAGGAAGTAAGGCAGATGCAACCTCTCCAGTTGGTCCCACGCCACGCACTTTTCCAAGGCCCAAGTTGCTGAATCCTGCCTGAACTTCTCCTCCAGGTGCCAGGCAAGAGCATGGTCTTCACTCCACACAGCATGCACATTACTATAGCCATTCACAATACAGACAGCAATTAATCCCTCATTGTCTTTATTCATTGCAAATTTTCATATAGGACTATCTCTTAATAAGTCAATGCATACCATTTTACTATTAAGACATTTAGAAGCAATTATTGTACACATTGATTTAGAAATGTGACAGGTTTGTAACAGGGCAATTGTTCATAGAAAGAGAGTGCTACAGTAATTGTTTTAACCACATGCACCTTACTGTCCCTATTCTGAGGGAAACATTCAGTGAAGATATCAACTCTACAAGCTCAAAACAAACTAATGTGATGAGCTTGTATATTGAGTATTTCTGGCAAAGACATTCTGTGTAGCGTGGATGGTTTGCACACCTAGCATGTAGTACTGGGGAACTCGGGTCTATATAAGTACTGTACGGGTTTAAGTGGTTAAACCATAAAATAGTGTTCATGACTACACATTTTATTTTCAATACACATACCAAATGCCATCTGGGTAGCTGCTGGGGCTAATACGTAAAGAGCCAAGCTCCCATGTTGAAAAATCATTTTCTGCTGGTTTTGGTACAAATGTGAATCTGCCGTTGTTTGGATGATCCCTGTGCAGAGAATACAGGTACTCCCACTTGGCCAGCCAACGTTCTGAGTAGGGCTCTCCTACGGAGAATAAAACTAGTATTTCTCACTTGATTTTTATTTTATTATTATTATATTTATAATGATTCATTAAGACTAGTTATTGAGTTGAATCAACTCACTGGCACTCACCTGTTTCAGCGTAACCCCAGACCTCTATATTTACCCTCTCTGCTCGGACCAATTTGGGGGTCCATGTCATGTCAAGACCGCCTCCAACATTAGGTGTGCCATAGTACTGCCATTTTGTTGAGTTGACTAAAACTGCCTTGAATTGAGCATTTAATTTGCCAGTATGCACTGTCAGGATTTGAATTAAAAAGAAAAACATTCAGCAGGAACTCAAAGAAAATGCTGTAGTACAGGTTTTCAGAGGTCAACCACAGAATAATAAGAATGCCTCATTTGCACACATATTATACTGTACCTGATAGCCATGCTCCATTTCTGTTGAATGTTGTGCCATTATCTGAAGAGATTTGAAAAGGAACCCATCCTGTTTCATACAAGAGGGGAGAGATACAATGGCCTCTGTTGTTTTCATCGACATACCCCACAGTGTTGATGATATCGTTGAACCTATCATTATTGAAGAAAAAAAAATATATGTATATAACATTTTTAATTATGAAACATACTATAGATTAATGACATGTCCCCAACGTTCCTCCCTATTGTATGGTGAACATTCAGCAAAAAGAGCAGCTCTATAAGTTCACAATGTGGTAATGTGAACAACTTGTGAGCTTGTAGCGAAAAAGGAGCTGACCAAGTATAGAGCCTTGGGTGATCAAACAAGTACGTTTATTGCGAATGCAGTGAGCACTTACTATGAGACCTAGCAGATCATGTCTGTGTGTCTGTCTGTCTGTCCGTGTGTCCCCCCTTTGTGCCCATATATGGAGCTGAGTGATTTGCTGCTTTGGGGACTCCTTATATGGTTATGGCTGAGTCATGGTGACATGAGTGTGATGGCTGCTTTGGGGGACTCCTTATATGGTTATGGCTAAGTTAAAAACTTAACTTAAAAAAATAAAAACCCAAATATGTATGAGCTGCGTTCGCTTCCCGCGTTTGCGCGTCTTACTGGTAGTATATATAGGGTTTAAGAGCATCACACCCGTGTGAAGTGAGGGGCGCTCTTATCATCATATATATCATCTCATTCCGGCCAATCACAATTTGCGTCCTGTGTTAAGACAATGTTTGTGTTTACAGTTACACAAACCCTCAAAGCTGGACAGGCAGTTGGTATTTTTCAGCCACAAAAATATGATGGAAAGAAACGTGTCAAATCCCTTCAAGATATAACAAAGGTAGCCCTACAAGCAGAACCCAATGCTACTGAAGTTTCTGACATTTGTTAGACCCAGAGCATTGGGTCCTATTCCATCTCCACCCTGCCACCAGGTACGCACACATAAATAAACGTAAACACGTTCGGATAAGTCAATCTGCGCACTTTGACGACATTTTTTTGTGAGGGCTTCTGAATGTGTGAACTATAAGTACCTTTACATACCGCTGCGAATATCTCCTGTGTCGCGGAAGCCGTTAAGTATTTTTAATCTATGTTTGATTAAAAATGTCGCTTTGATTCTTCTCTTCCTACCTTGTTTATTGACACCTCATTGTACCGCCTATCTGGCTAGCTAGTGGCGCTATAGCTATGACAGAGCAGATCAGAGGCAGGAACGTAGCCGGCACAAGCCAACCGCACATCAGGAGGCAGTACAATAAACGGTAAATAAACAAGAAGAATCAAAGCGACCAAATCGGTCAAACAAATTAAAAATACTTAACGGCTTCCGCGACACAAGAGATATTCGCAGCGGTATGTATAGGTACTTATAGTTCACAAATTCAGAATAACGCAAACGAAAGGAAGACGTCAAACGCCGCAGATACGATGTTACCGAGGATGTTTATGTCCGCGTTCCAACATTCCCATAAGAAAATATAGATACGTACAGGGACCCTACATAAAGCGAAATCCAAATTTCAGAAAAGCTTTATGGAGGGTTCCGAGAGGGGCTATAACAAAGGTAAAGTAGAATGTCCTACCTGCACACAATCTGGGAACTCTCATTGAAACTTGTATCAAGCACAACAAAATCAGTTCCACCAAAAATGGACCCAGAATAGGGAAGGATGTTCACACAGTGGTCTTTGTAATCCGTACAGCAGCTCCCAAGCGATACACATGTTGGGTGGCAAGAACACAAGTGTAATCTGGTGCCACAGTTTCCTGCACATGTCTGTCCTGTCAAAGATAAGACAGAGACTATAAAGTAAAGTATACACACAGTATTAGATACACTATGTGTCACAAATAGCACTGGACATCTGCATTTAAACACTCTCACTTACCTAACGTTGTGCATATATTTGAAACCAAAAGAAGGACAATCACAGCAGAGCAAGTGTCCATTATGATTCAGGACAGTTAAATCATCAACTGAGCTTTGCGTTCATGCTCGTGTGAGAATGCTGTTCTTGGAGCTATACAAAGTCAGCATTTTGTAAACCTTGACCTTGACTTATCACTGTTTTGTCACTTCCAGCCTACTAACAGTAACACATTTAGAGGTTTGGTCAGTAATGTATACAAAGGTCAACATGATAATGATTCCGGGTGTGTTTATGTCAAAATGACATTTGTGGAATAATTTATTCTATTCATTGCAATGTGAGTGACTTACTACAGTACTGTCTTTGTTATAATGTATGTCTTGTGACAAACATGTGAGCATGATATTGATCCTCGGTCTTCTGATAATGTATGTGAACATTGTAGAGTAGACAATATAGGCACCAGGGTTTATGTATTTAATTAAAACTAACAAGATAACGCAAACTAACGCAAATTGACAAAACGTTTTTGTTAACTTGTGTTGTTGGGTTTATTGTGTCGGTGAAGGCTCTCTCTCTCTCCCCGTCTCTTCCTTTCGCTCACTCTCTCTCTTCCCTCTCTCACTTTCCTTCCCTTCCTCCCCCTTTTCCCTTGCCCCCCTCCCTCTTCCTGTGTTCCCCTCTCTCTCTCATCTTATCCTACCAACTCCAGACAGACTGACAGCTATCACTCACTTTTTTCATGGATTGTTGGATGTATTCTTTGAATGAGCAGGGCTTGGTAGGAGTGTATAGCGTGTCTGATCACCTTTTTCCTCCTGTTGTTTTGTTAGGCGTTAAGATGGGTTTACTTTCATTTGCATATTATATTACTGTTGATGGTTTGCGTTTAGTTTATTTAGTTAATTAGTTTATTATTTTGCTGTCAGCCCACCATGAAGTTATAAATGTATATATACAGTATGTTAAATATACCCTTATTAAGGATGTATACTTTAGTTGCTGGTGGTTTTGGGGAGCTTCGAAAAGGTGGGTCCCACTCCCCTAAGATGGAACACAACTAGTGGAACAAGTGACAGTAACTCTGTCACTCTCGTAATCAAATGCTTCAGTTTACTACATAAATCTATATTATAAATGTTGGTGGACTACAGTGAATTCTAGATTGTGTTTCACTAGCTATTCGTAGTCCTTAGTCCTTACTTTGACCTTAGTTACCTGTAGGTAAACTAAACCCTGAGGCACTTGCTTGTTTGTTGCCATCCAAAGGTTAACTAGAAATGTGTGGTTAGCAAGTGCAAATCTCTGCCAGGAGGCATGCCCAGTATCACTCTTCTGTCTGACACGTATCTCTCTCTCTGTCTCACAAATTGCAAATAGCCAATATAGTTGCAAAAAAGACGAAACCAAGTAAAAAGCTTTTAATAAGGAGGCTAATGCATTTAAAAGTTAAAATGCACATATGCACATCTAGCAGGAAACGAGCTTTACAACACAAAGCCAACTATTAGGGCATCGGAACACTGAGGCCTGCCAGTCACAGTGTGGGACAGTGTCTCAATTTGTGGGATGCCTGAAAAGTCTTGGAAATGAGGGACTGTCCCACACAAAGGGGGACATCATTTTATCTTGTGTGTGAAGTTTGTTTTGGCCTGATGGTGGCAGTAGAAGCTAGGTCATGTATTTTGATCACTCTTTTTGGATGTTGAGCTTTATGTTTTATGGCAAAATCCACCCATTTAATTACAACAACTTTACTTAAGTACATAGTAAATAGTATTTTAGAGCTCAGATCAAATGTATTCATGACTTTCAGTGTATGCCACTAGAAGAAAAGAAATGCTTTTGTTTTACATTTATCTTATGCTTTATTGTCCTTTACTGTCAATAAGATTCATCATGTGAGAAATTATAAAAGTTATGACATATATGGCTTCACACATTCTAGTGTTTGGTTTTGTTTTCCTACTGCTAGTGTATACAGTATAAAACAGGATATCAGTTCCATCTAGTAAAAAAAAAAGTCTAGTCTGTAACATTCATTAAAAAAAATGAGGCCATTGTATAATGTATCTGGTAGGTATGGTCACATTCTGTAAGTGCCTACTTACTCAAATACGTCATCAATACTGCTGGACTCTGGCCAGGTTACACTATGCATGTTGTTGTCTCTTGTCTATAAATATAATGTTGGCTGTGGTTATCGAACAAAATGCTCCATTATACATTATAGCATTGTCATGAGATGCCTTATATTTACAAAATGAACTAACATTAAACAGATATTACTGTGCTAGTAACATGAAGCTGGATTGTCCAGTAGCCTACACATGGCTCGATAAGGAACACAAGCAACATCATCTCAGCATCAGTGTAGTCATCATCTTGACTTGGCTCTTGTAGATTCCTGAGAAGGCACAGTGTACATTCTATAGTATATGAACATATATATTAATAACAATAAGAATGAGATTGACTTGGACTTGGACTTCATACTCACCACCATCAAATGGCCATTCTTTGCCCTGTAGACCATGCACTCCTGACCACTCACAAAGTCAACGTACCCCTCTCGACCAGGCTGAATATCAAACCGTACGCTGCAATAATGACAGTTTTACATAATATACGTTTGTTTGTTGTTGTTGTTGTTATTTTGAGTATGTACAGTACATAACACAACTGTGGTGGTTGGGGGTGGCCTATACTACCAACACAGTTAGACCTACTGTACCTAGGTCAGGTAGGACACCTACTGGTTGACTAGTGGTAGTGGCTGAAGCTCAAAGTTGCAATATCTACCCTGCTTATTGTGTCTTAGCTCAGTGATAGAAAATGTATCTTTTAGTGAATTAAAAAATAACACCCGTGTGAGGGGCACTCTTATCATCATACGTCATCATATATATCCCATTCTGGCCAATCACAATTTGCATCCTCACTTTTGTCTTCAAACAAACTGGCCATTCATTGTCAATGGCATTCAATGTTAGTGTTTGCACAAACACACAAAACTGGCCATTCATTGCCAATGGCATTCAATGTTTGTGTTAGGACAATGTTTGTGTTTACACAAACCCTCAAAGCGGTTAGCGCCTAACGCCCCTCAAAAACAACAACACAAGTTTTACAATCTAGGATTCAATCTAGAACATGTTGTACAGTACCTGCCCTGGACAACTTTGATGCAGGTCTGATTGTTGGCTATGACAGTCAGCTTAGTCAAGGCCTCAAACAGGTAGTCACACTGCAGAACCAGATCCCCCTAAATAAATCAAAATGATCGTTCTTAGATTATTCAGATGTAGGCTACTCAATGAGTTTGTTATGTCTCTGCCTGGAATGGAGTATATTTGTAAAATTATGTAAATGTGATATTTCACAATTGTTAATGCAATAGTTTTTATGGCATGGCTCTGAAAGAGGGTAGCTGTCCATAAGAGGAAAACGAAACGAATTTCACTCACTTCACACCTGTAAACCTGTTGACAATAAAGTTGAATCAGTCACGTAAAAATGTAATCACTTGGAGGACTGGCAGGCCACATCATCACACTCATGTCACTATGACTCAGCCATATCACCATATAAGGAATTCACAATGCAGCTACACCCAAATATGGAGTGTGTACTCATGGACATGGCATTCAGGTGCAAAACAATTCAGTCAGCTCCCCGTCCCCTATCTGAGCCTCATTGACTTCCAATATAAATCAAAATTTGGATGATCTATATGACTTTGTTCTATTTATAGTGACTGATAAGAATAGACTGTAACAACCGGGTATAGTCCACCGGAGAGATGGGTGACAGCTGGGATGCATGGGTTGGCGCCCCAGACTGTCTTCCGAGAGGAGGCAGGCCAACAGCCCCTCTGTAAGACGCTGTTGATCTTGGGATACAATACATCACTGAGGATACATTCCAGGTGCATCCATGCAATGTTTTTCTTTTGTTTCCGAGATTATCTCCGGACACACAGACAAAACCCTCTTCTAGACAGCTCACCTCTGAGGAGCTACATGTAAGAATTGCCCATTAAATCATCTGTGCCTGCCTACCATAGACACAGCCTATTTATTGACTACTAACTACTGTACCTTTTGCTTGATGTCCTCACATGTGACATGGAGAATTATGAAGTTGTCACTGAGATTGCTCACTGACACACCTATGAAAACAGAAGATGATTGAGAACACGGCACACACATGCCCCCTAGATCTATGCCCCCTAGATCTATCTCCTAGGATTATTAATGGCTTTCCAATATCTCATCATCACAGTGTTATAAGTGTATACATTGCTGTACTTTTCAGAGAGTTGTATTCAACTCGCTGCTTGATCTTGCCCTCTTCCACCAGGTAAGCTGCAGTCTGAGTGAAGATGAGCTGCCTAAGACGAGGCCTGAACCCATTCCGGTCGTACTTCACCACAGGGACACTGTACTGTGTGACAAACGCATACAATGGATCAAATACGGGTATTAGTACTCACTTTTTTATACTTCTGTCGTATGACAGTGTCACACGAAAGCTTCTCTACAAGCTCACAATGCGTTTCATCGCAACATGTTTGATTGTACAGTGTTCTAATTGCGCTAATTCTGAAATCTTTAATACGTACTGTATGACATGAAGTTGGTTAAAGCTCAATATTATGCAGGCCCTGAGTAATCCACAAGATGAGTTTACCTTGATACGCTCATGGCGAATCATCTGAAGCACTTTGATGTTGATGTCGTCCTCGTCTATACGAAATGACAGGACAGAGTATTTGACCATGAGACTGACATCAAAAAGATTGGTATCAGCTTGGATATATATCTTTAAATTCAGCTTGCTTTTTGTTTCCATAACTAGCATTCAGTAATATTCTGTTTAATTATGTAAGGATAATTTAAAAAGTTCCCCCAAAAAGGGATGAAAGCTAGTGGAATAGAAAGTACATAAAAAATGTACTACAATCTTACTTATCCTGGTGTCCACAAAAGGCCTGCACACACTGAATGGATAGTTTTCTTTCTTTCCCTTGAACATTGTGCTGGTCAGCAACTTCATCTGGATCTAGAACGTGGGAAACACCATGAAAACTGTTACGTCTTTAAAGCTTCATGTCAAACCCTGGTCCCCATTTCTTCTTCCACTCTGCAAGAAGGCATCCATGTAGGTGTCTTATCCAACACCAGGGTCTCTAGTAGGGAGTGGATGCTCTATTACCGTTGTTTCTCTAGTAGGGAGACCACCTCCAACCACTGCAGATGTGCTAGTTATTTTGTATTGACATACTGTCTCAACCTGTCTACCATACAGATTGGTTAACATTTTATTTGTTCTGGATTGTAGCTTTAACAGCGTGAATGACTGAGGGAAAAAATGGACCATACCTGTGCTGTCCTTTGTGGAGTGATACCTCGAACGTACTTCTGTACCATGTAGCGAATGTACATCTTCTGTAAGAGCTTGGAGGCCTACAGAGACATTGTAGCTGGTTTAGATTGATCTGATGCACTTACACACTAATACACAATATAATCAATTATATTGTGTATTAGTGTGTATGTGCATCAGATCAGATCAATGTATTCAACCCCAGTACTTGAGTCAAAGTATAGATACGACTGTTAAAAAATTACACAACTGCAGTGAAAGTTGCTCAGTTAAATTTGTGCTTGCGTTACAAGTAGTACATATTTAGTATTCAAAAGTACAAATTACAAAGTACATTTTATATATATATATATATATATACTGTGTGTATATATATATATATATAAAATGTACTTACAAACATATCATTTGGAATGTATGTTTGTAAGTTTGGGTCCTGGGGGTCCCTTCCTAGAAATGTCAAATGTAGTGGAGTCAAAAAACAATAGGCATAGGCATTTATGTTTCTTTGAAATGTAGTGGAATTAAAGTAATATTCTTTCCTTAATTTTTTTTAGTTACAAGTGCAGTATTCAAGTAAATTTTAAAGTAAACGTACTGTAGTTATTGTCCACCACTGAATATAGCATATAGCAGCATTTTACCTGTTAACAATGTACAGGTATCAAAAGTCACATTCACCTCCTTTATGATCGGAGGAGGAGTTAGCCAGTTGTTTCGTTCCAGGACTGTCTTGGGCAGGTTTTCCTTGAGACGTGTCAGGTAGTTCTGCCTTACGTATGCAAGGTACTCTCTGTTGTCTGGGGAAACCTCATCATTTCTGGTCATGAAACCTTTGATGAACCTATGTGTGTTAACACAACATCGCGTTAGCAGAGATGTAACGTCTGTAAATCAAGTCACATTTCGTCGCTGTCAGGCAGAAACCTTGCATATCCAGAACCACAGGAAATGGAAAAAAGAAAATGCAATTTTCATTGGATCCAACTAGTGTTCATCCAAAATAAAGAAAATACCGATCTGCAAGCTCACAACATGTCACAATGCATTGCTAGCTTGTAGAGCAGCTATTTGTTGCTACTTTTGCACAACACTGTCACACAATGAAGTATGACATAGGTTATTAATGTATGGGGGGGGAGATACAAGGTTTTCGCCTGATGGGGACGATTAAGGATTTGTATCACTTACTTCTTTATGACCTTGACAGCCCATTGCCTTTTTTCCCGCTCTTGCCTTGCCTTCAAACCTCTCCAGCAGTTCTCAATCTTTGTGGCTAATAAAATAATACAAGTTATTTAAAGGTAGGGCAAGTGATTTTCTTTGGTTTCTAAGTGTTAAAAAAATATCTATATTGTGATAGTACTTATTGCTATTTGTTCAGTAACTAACAGGAGCTTCCATGTCTCCCCAGGATTTTCAGGTCGGGATACCAATTTTATCCATTCAGGATAGAGAACTCAGTCAGGAGGATACAGATTAAACAAGTGGAATTGTAACTAGGTGATGGACACAAATAATGAGCAGACAAAATTGGAACTGGAACACTATATATTAAAGAAAACAGCTGATAAAAAGCTACTTTCTCCTGATTGGTTGAACATTTGTCACCTACCTGAACATGTATATTCTGTTCAAAGAGCTGGAGAGACAGGGAGACCCCCGTTATTGAACAAAACACTCTATAGCAATGATTACTATCAGAATATATAGTGATTTAACCTTTTTTAACAAAAAACGTTTTGTTTTAACCAAAAAAAAAATCACTTACCCTACCTTTAATTGTAACTTTGGGCGCCACATAAACATTTATCCCATCAAAGAATGTCTCACCAGCTTCTTTCTGTTTCTGGAACTCTCCATGCGCCCTGTAGCCTTTGTACTTGGCCTGGATCCGTGTTGCTATAAGATAGTAATGAGACATTCAATTATATAATGCAAATTTTTACTCACTGTATCCTATAACAAAACATTTAGAGCAATAAATCACCTAGCTCATGTTTGCAGATTTCAAATGCATCTTCTGTGGCAAACAGAGTTTTGGGATGGCGTATGAAAATCTTGGTCCTTTTAGGGGAACAAAAAAACGTGGTTACTATATATACTACAATAAATTATACCTTAATAAGGTCCCATCCATTAAGTGCTCCTCACCTGCCCATCTTGTAGTCATTAGCCTCATAGCCTAGGTGTTTTATCAGACACAGCACCCCATCTGCTGGAGTTCCCTTCCAGTGAGGCCAGGTGTCTGGACAGAGAGGCTTATACCTGAGAGGACACACAAATCAGAAACGGAACAACTGAAACAGCTATATCTGACATCAACAACAATCTCTGTGACAATGCCAAACATGCTTAAATAGTAAATACTAACTACTGTATGGCAAAATGCAATTTATTTTCTGCATGGAGTAAAGCAGTGCCCTTTCACTGACTTAAATGGATGAGAACGACAAGAGTAGACCTAGTGAGATAAGTGGTTTGCTTAGGCACCTTTGAAGGAAGAGCTCGTATCTGCGGCGGTAAGCAAAGCCGGCGCGCCTGACCCGCAGATGCTCCATTAGTCCCAGGTACTTCACTTGGTGTCTCACCAACACATCGTCAAACCGCCCTGCATTCAAGGACAGGTTAGAAGGCAACATGCATCAGGTTATACACTGTAAACAATGCCCATGCTCTTGCCAACATCCCGAGTTCCCGACCGAACATGGCTAAAGTTGTCAGAATTTATATGTGAGGTTTGATGAACTATGTGATTTGCCTACTTTTAGTTGAGAAAGTGGCATACTGAAACAATTGTACATCGATGAAACATCTGTGATATGTTTTCACCAAAGGTTGCTCAGTTTCATTCCAGTGCTCCACATCTACCTTTAGAGTCTAATACAACAGATTGTTTAGGAGTTAATATCAACATTATTCAAGAGCCCTTTATTCATTTTGCTGTCTGTCAACCAACAACACACCGCCAATGACCAGATTTATTTCATCATCTCATGACTCAGTCACAACCTAAACTGTAGCTAAACTAGAAATGTTTTTTATACCTTATTGCTGTTGGAATGGGCAGGCTTAATTGTTCATAGTGTTCATAATTGAAAGACTTAATTGTTCATAGTGTATGATTCTCGTTCATCTTCATCAATTTGTTGCTTTATATTATTAGGGTACTTCTCTAAAATAAATATTCAACCGATTATTTTTATTTTTACACAATCACTTACCTGGCTGCTTGCCATCATTGGGTTTAATGCAACGGACGTACGAGGGCTCTTTAGACATGAGGATCTCCGTTAGACCAACCAGGCTACTCTTAAATTGAGTGACCACCTGAAAGGTTGTAGCAGAACACAATAAAAATGTGTAAGCACACAATGATGAGGCCATTACAGTATCGGCATCATCTGAAGGTGTTACTTACTGTTTCAGGTCTTTTCTTGCTGTCTGGTTCAGTTATAGGAAAGCAGTGCTGGATAATAGCATTCTGGGACTGACGCATGACCTTAGGGGGATGAAAAATATCTCATGTCATGTATTACACATACCAAACAAGTTTAACCTTTACCAATGCGGTTTAATAATTTAATTGTAACATAAAAGCATTCAGTTAAAGTAAAGGACATATGGCAAACATAGAAAATTACTTCCTCGGGGTGGGATCTGTCAGTTCTCTGCTCTACATGTAAAGTCTCTTGAGACAACTTGTTGTAAAATTGAATTGAATTGAAAAGTAGAAGAAAAGAACCAATCTACATGGTCACAACACATGGTGTTGCAAAGCATTGTTAACTTGTAGATCAGCTATTTTCACTATTTGACGTAATATGAAGTGCTATTTAAGACATGAAATCCCAGATATGAGTTAAAGAATCCCTTCAGCAGCCTGGTACAAATATATCATCCCTCAAAAGTCCTGTCAGTCTATTCCAAAGCAATGCTTAACAATCAGCTCCTCTATAATTCACAGGTGTGCTTACCAATGAATAATACATACGTTTGGCAGGAAACGGATGTCAGTCTCCATTTCCAATTTTAGCTGTGGGTACGGGCACCCTTACCTCTTTAACATTCCTGTACAGGAGATCATTGTTCTTGTCCAAGAACCCTGAAAAATTGTTCAAGAGCACAATTGAGGGGATAACCGACCGTGGCTTATTTACTATAATCCTGATTTAGGCGTGCGTGCGTGCATGCATGCGTGGAGCACACAGTATTTATTTTATCAAGATGTATTGCTTGAGAGCAGTTCTGATTGTACTCATAGTTCTCATAGTAGAAGAACAATTACATTTCTTCATAATTTCACCAGCCCAAAGATAGACCAATGTCCATGGCACAACTTATTTTCAAAAGGGTGTGTAGCCTAAATCTATATCAATTTGTGGGTCATTGATATGGAAATGTTTGAGAACAAAGTTGCTTCAAAGAACATAGTGTGATAAGACCAGCATAAGACAATGTAGAGAGTAATGAATTGTTGACATGCAGTTCCTCTGCATCGCTCACCAGTCACACAGTATGTAACTTCCCCAGCATAGTGCAAGAGGCGGAAGTCTTCTCGTTCTAGTGTTTTCCTGGTTTTTGGATCTGCCAGTTTATGTCTGCAGGAAGTACACAAATGTGTAAAATGATTTTTGTTCTACTATGGTTCTGTAAGTTGATAGTGAGACAGAGACTATAGTTCAGAAAACTACATGCCATATGAATTAACATGAATGTCTGAACTTACGTGACAAAATGTGGATGACCATTCAGCTTTTCCTCCAGCTTTTCCAGGAAGGTTAGATCTGTGGCTCCACCGGGACGTAAACATTCTTCATCCTATTTAAGCATACAGAATTGAGCTAATTGACAATGTATGTTTACATTTTGAATCTGCCTGGCCAACAATCAGTCAATCGATGAATCAATCGATGAATCAATCAATCAATCAATCAATCAATCAATCGTGACTTTACCAATGTGGAAATGATGCCTCTGTGTTTCTCCTCCACCAGGTCACAGATTATCTTATTGTTGAAAAATGGCACAGGTTCCCACTGAAAATAACAGAGATCATGGGTTACATTGTGGGCCCTACTGTATGTCAACCAAGCCTGTTTTGAATTATTGCACAGTAATTATATGTTTACATTTTTAACTTTTACTTGGATGTAGTTTACGTAATCTCCCATAACTACCACGTCTGTCTGGTAATTGCCCAAATTGGTAATTGCTATGTGAGTGAGTTATTGGAGCATTTACTTCAATCCCCTCCAGCTCATACTCCTCCTGTTCTGACTTTAGGGTCAGCTGGATGAAGAGCTGCTGGAGCTTCTCGTTGCAGTAGTTGATGCAAAACTGCTCAAACCTGAAACAAACAAAAGCCAGTGTCATTGTCAAGCTATTCGTTTCATATATTCACTCGACAGGAGCCAGCCCTGTTAAGCACATCCTCACCTGTTCACATTAAACACCTCAAATCCATAGATGTCCAGCAGACCAATCACTGTCTTCCTGGAGGAATCCTATACATAAATCATAGCAAGGACACTTCCATCAGTACCAGGTTTTGACAGTACTGGCAGTACACCTGTATAGTATACCTGAGGATAGAACATAAATTGCTTTCGTCTGGGCACTGTGATATAGCCGATACTCACCTTGTTGGCTAATGATTCATTAATTCTGTTGACCAGCCAATTGAAAGTCCGATCATAGATGGCTTTGGCTAGGGCGTCCCTGGCATATACTGCGTGGTCCACTGTGAAGGGACTGAACATCTAAACAGTAGAACAAAGCAATCAAGTTACATTTGTGGTCTAAAGTAGGCCAACATAAAAAATACTGGTAGTTATCTTACCTCCTCTGCTTTGGCTTCAATCTTTCTGTGGGTTAAGCTCTTTTGTAGCACCTGAGTAGGAATTCCCAGCAACTGCACAGTGGAAAAAAACAAGCGCAAACATGACACCAAATACCTAGTAGCGCTCTTTCTGAAAGAGCAGGGTTAAATTATTTACACTGTACTGGGGTCTCTCACCTTTGACACCCAGTGCAAGTCTGGATTGCTGTTGAGAGTGGCGTATCCTCGGATATCTTTGTCAAACGTAATATTTCCGAGGTGGAGCACACTTCCAATAATTCCAAACAGGTGCTGCATTGAACCCAGGAATAAACACATTGTAAATGACCAGAAAGATTGAACTTATAGTTCTGTAACAAGTAAACAGGACCCTCTCCCACAATGCTTAATGTAAGAGCATGATATCCCCTTGAAGTAGCATGATCCATAAAATCAAATGATCCTACTGATAGAGAATTTGAAGGACTGGGCTATTGAGAATTGTTTACCAGTGACTTGCACCTCTGTATACATTTAAAGGACCACAGTGGTCATAAGCTGAAAATCAATCATTTTTGTCAACGGATACAGCCGAGGTATAAATCATTGCTTGGAATCATTATCCCTATTTTTCTAAACAATGACCTTATAGTCTATTGCAGAATTATGGAACCTCACCTCCATGTCATTCTCACTGAACTCTATGACAGAGAGGGCATTCTTCACTGTCTTCCAATCACTCTTATCGTTGATGGAGCTCACTTTGGCACAATCCCCCTTCTTGAGACACAGATAATGACAATTAAAAATAAATCCAACCACATTTCCTGGGTCCAAATTGAAGCACATGGGCTCTGGCTTTAGTCACATGGGATATGATTTTAGTTAGTCCAAAGGGGGAGAAGTATTTTCTGGTCCCTGCTTTGGTAGGGAACATTACTTTTACTGCTTCACTGAGCAGATGGCTGCTCAGTGAAGGACAGAACCAGTGACCTTCTGATTCCCAGAAGGCACCTCTTTACCCACTGAGCTACAGCTACCCAAAGTAATAATCACTTGGAAAATAAGGTGTTGTCCTCTGACCTGTACCAGGTAATTGTAGTGCTGGCAGTTCCTTTCCAGGCCAAGCCAACGCAGCAGTTCTTCATCTCCTCCTTCCACTAGCTGGTAAAAGATATGGAAGTTCCGCTCTCCATGGTTCTGATGTACCACACGGGACTTCTCCAGCAGGTAACTGAGGATGTGGCCTCCAACAGCTCCTCCCTGTGGGGGAATGATGCTCTATTCATTTGTGATCCCAACAGCCATTAAAAGACATCATGTCGATTGTTGAAATTGTACAGGTATAGTTATAAAGGGGAGTCATTTAATTGAACCTGGTGGTCAAACTGGATGTCCATGTACTTCCCAAAGCGACTTGAGTTGTCATTCTTCAGGGTTTTGGCATTTCCAAAAGCCTGGCAGGGGAAAAGGAGTGTTAACCAGTACCACTTAAGCTGTACACAAGCTGTGAGCTTGTAGATTGACATTCTTTTTTTTGTATCTATTATTATTTTCACCGCTGTAGCTCGGGACTCTGTCACATAACATTGCCATCCACATAGAATAGTAGGTGCTGGATGAAAGTTTAACCTATTGCATTTCCCAATGTCGTATCAAATTGTACTGTAGGTGGTTCAAACTTCATTCAGATGTCTTCAGCAAAAACATGGTGGTCAAAATACTGTAAGATCAGCTGGGATTTTTTTTGACAGCCTGGGCGAATTTTAACACAGCAGTGCATTCCCAATCTGCTGCTCAGTGTGCTCACCATGTCCCAGAGCTACAGCGAATTGGGAGGTCACATATGGGACTAGCCCAAAATATACAAAATAAACCGGAAACAAGGGCTTAAGATTTTAATTATACTTGGACCTCATCGTATTAATGAAGCTGATGCCACTGGTACTCAAGATCCAGTCAAATGAATGAAACCAACCTCAAGAACTGGGTTAGAAAGAACCAGTCGATCTCTGACATTGTTCAGGAGACTTGTGCTGGGGCAGCTGACAGCATAGAATTGCAGGATTTTCTTGGAGGCCTCCGTCTTGCCAGCTCCACTCTCCCCTGAGATCAGGATGAAGTGGTTGTTGACCTCACTCAGCATGGTGCGAAACACGTTGTCTGCCAGGGCATAACTGAAGGACAGTGACTCATTACTGCCAGCTACTTTGTTTTTTGCTTTAAGGCTTTTTATGAGGCTGGTTGCGGGTGGTTTTCATCCTATGACAACAGTGTAAAAATGTCCAAGACTCAAAAGTTAATTAATTAATTTGCTTTTCTTCAGTCTCACATGGAGGTTTATAATTTGTATTTGATATTTACATTTAAGTAATCCTCTGGAAGTTGGCCAGGTCTACAGTAACTCTTGTTTTTACAGTAAAGCAAAATAACAATATAAGATCTCTGAGCTTCTTAAGGCAATCAGTCATTTTTTCATGACGAATAGCAGGCATTGTCCAGTTATGCAAAAGTTAGAAGTCAGTATATTTTTTGTTTCTCAGTGCAGTTTCCATATGTTGTATCATATTTTTATATTTTCTCTCTTTTCTAGTTTTTTGTTACATTTTAATAAGGGGTTTTACAACCTGTAAAGTGTAAAAAGTGCATCTTACATGTGAGGTGGAAGCTCAAAAAAGTTTACACCCATGTATGTATCCATATTTGTCTTGTTGTAGATGTCTAGTTCTTTGTAGGGATTGACTGATACAAGAAGAGTTCCAATGTAGGTCTATAGAAAAAAGAAAGAAAATAGGAAATTGTCTATTATACAGCAACAATTCATTTTTATTCTGTTGTCTTTTGAGATATCTTTGTCTTTGAGTTGACAATGTCTTCCAATCGGGAGAAAGAACCCATTTATCCGGTGCAATTGTAAAGTGTGTTCCAGACTAGTTCCAATGTTCCAATGCAAATTCTATAGGCCTACCCTAAAACAAATATTTTAGACACTTTCAACCTGGTATCCCTTTACCGGGCATGTCATTGTAAACCAAAATAAATTGGCCTATATACATTTAAATATTTATTTTATTTTAATTTGTTTTGTTTTATACATTTATATGCGGTGTGATTGGCTATTTTAACTATATGAGATGTGACTAGAGATTTTAAATTGCCCATTGGTGTGCCCCAAGCATAGACTGTAAAAAGGCCCCAAGCCACTGCTGCAGGATAGACTTACGTAGATGAGATTCTCGTGGAAGCGCTTCCTCAGGTTGTCGAGGAAGGCACTCTCACTCGTGTAGTTATCCAGCAGAACGAAGTCCTGGAGCCCCACACGGTCCCGGGCTGTCAGAGAACCCTCCATGTTCCGCAGGATCTGGTTACAGCGATCCTCTAGGCTCTGTGCCCAACCAGGAACCACAAGTCAGTGATGATGACACAGTATCGCAACACAGTGAATAGCCTAGTTGTTTTAACAATTTCATTTTACATGGTCTCTCAATCGCAGAATGTGCTGTATGTATCCTTCTCAGAGGAAGTATTCTTCTCTATTTTAACTTTACAATGCCTATCCCTACATTTCTATTGGCCAACACAAGGACTAAATGACCTGCCCTGTCCCTCTGTCCTGTTTTCTTACTCTATCCCTCTCTTCTGGTTCTACACACACACACACACACACACACACACAGTCACACACACACACACACACGCACACACACACACACACACACACGTGCGCGGACACAGGCCACACACGTGCGCACGCACGCACACACACACACACACACACACACACACACACACACACACACACACACACACACACACACACACACACACAGGATTGGCCATTCATTCCCCAGAAGACAACTCATTTCCTCTGCACTTGTCCCCATATCTGTGTGACTTCATTCACTTCCAGTCAGTGTCCTTGGCCACATCCTCTAAGCCCATGACAATTTTAACTTCTATCATCATTCATCATCTAATCAGGAGAAGGCCAATCCCGCAACACCACAGATACACAACTCAAGTAAAAATACAGGCTTCCAAACAAGCTGTATACATTTAAACATTTTATTCAAATCAATGATGTGTTGTATACTATGAGTAGAGTAACTAGAGTTATGTATAAACTAGTCCATACTCCATACCTGTTCAGGTATACCCAATCTATACCTCTCTTTTCCGCCTAGCTCTCTCTCTCTCTCTCTCTCTCTCTCTCTCTCTCTCTCTCTCTCCCCCCCCTTCTCTCTCTCCCCCCTATCTCTTAGCTCCACTCTCTCTCCCTTCTGTCTCTCTCCACCCCTCTATCTGCCATAACAGGTGTTCCAAAGGGGACACCCGTTATGCGATGCTCAGCCAATCGCAGTGCAGAATGACACACCTTTTAGTCAATCACAGTGCGCATTATCTGACTAGTCCATACCCGTTCGGGGATATGACATACCAAAGTATGTGCAGACTTTCTCCCTACCTTAATCTCTCCCCCACTCTCTCTCTGTTATGGGCTAAGTTCCTGCGACATACTAGTGTCATGTCATGGGGTGTACTTGTACATCAAGCTGCCTCACGATACAGACACAGGAGATAGGCTCCATACCTCATGGCTCGGCAAGGCTTACTTATACTATACTATTGTATGAAAATGCATTCACAATACAGCAGTATATTCACATCACAATACATCTTTATGCACTTTAATTCAATAGTTTAGCTCTCATCACTGTCAAATCGCGGAATTATATACGCTACCAACTTTTCGGGTCGAGGCACAATACTTGAAATGCCCTTAATACCATCACTTTTAAAGAACAACATAAATGATACACAACCAACAGACAACTACACTGAAACAGACAACTAATTTAACATTTGGCCCAGACTGGCCCACCACAACCTGATTCCACCGACCCAGTAGGGCCCACTACGGGTCAGCCTACCGGACATAATTTATCTCTGGTACGTTAAGTGGCCAGTCCTGGCCTGGTAGGCCTATAGGCCTAGTCCCTTTTCCACAGGGGTTGAACCGGTTTGGTTATTTTTTCCCCACCTAATATTGAACCAGTTCAGAGTGTTTCCACTGTAAATTGGTTCAGAACCCTAAAAGTTGGTTTGGAACTGCATGGAACCAAAAAATGGCTGCCTAGTCTAGAACGGAACCAGTTCTAGAACCAAGGTTATTTTCGTGGCGTGTCTCAGTTTCCTTTCTGAACATTTGGGTCTTTATCAGAGAAAGGAAAGTATAGTATGGCAGGAAACATTGATATATTACAGCCACCATTTCCTCCAATAGGAAACCATTAATAATGTTTTATTTTTAAGTGTTTAAGCAAATGCAGGTGTGTATGGAAAGCTGGACATGTTAGAGGTATCACCTGTCTGATGTAATGTTTCTGTCATTTTTTTGTATTCACCTTTTTGTTAAACACAAAACATACTGCAGAGCAAGTAGGGAGCAAGTAAGGAAACTGAGATATTTTTAACCCAAAACACAGGAAAGCTCTATCATTTCCAGATACAGGGTGGAAGATAGGCCAAGGGCACAAAATACAAGCTAATTCATCACATTCATTGTTGCCCTCTTGTTGCCCTCGTACCATTTACCAAAGACAGAGGAAAGAGGCCGTCTTGACACATACTGTAGCCTACATATTATGAGAGAGACAGAGAGAGAAACAGAGAACTGCAAGAGTCGACACAAAAACTCCACAGTGCACAGAAAAGGCTTTAAAGGCATAGTCGTTTCTATCTGTTCAAAACGTAGAAATTATCTTTTTGATTATTGATTGTTGATTTTCATTTTCATATGGGGACCTAGAATGATTTTAGCTTGGTTGCCCAAACGGCAATTTTGGGCAACTCTTGTAATTTGCATAATCAAAGATGGCCATGCACTGACACCTCAAAGCTGTTACTTTTGACCCGCTTGTAATAGAATGGTGTCATTGGTGTGTAATTTCTCTTTTTAGGGGTTGTGTGTAGAATCAATACTCATGTACTAAAGGTTAGATCAAGGTTAAATTGTTATATTTTCAACTGCAGGTCAATCGATACACGAAAGAAGAAGCATGGCCTGCAATTGAAAATGGTTAAAAGATTTGCCATGGCGTTCAGAGGCCATCTTGGAGTATGCAAATTACCCAAACGGCAACTTTTGGCAACTAAGCCAAAATTGTTCTAGGACACCTGATGAATACAATCAATAATAATAATAAAAAACTTAATAGGAAACAAAACTATTTAAGTTTAAAATCTTCAAATGATAGTCCTGATAGTCCAGCAGATTATGTTTTTTGCATGTGTGATACAGTTGGCCTTTTAAGTAACAAATGCTGGTGCCCAAAAGATAATTTAAGAGCAAGGTGTCAGCATTAATAGTAATTAATATATTCTGAGACTCCCTTACATACTTCTCTCAATATAATATACATTATTATATGGATTCAATTTCTCTATGGGCTGAAGATTACATCAACATTTCCGGAAACAAAAACAATCACTCTGGTCCTGGCAGCGTGGCACAGCACAGAGCATGTTACAGAGATTTAACACTCTTTCAAAGGGACTCGTTTCTACACACCGCAGCACCTAACACAATAAGCAGATTGAGAAGCTAGCTGGTCAAAGCATGCAGCCAGGGACGATCTCAAGCTTGTAGAAATTGGCTATTTCGATCCAAGTATAAATCACGCTGTAGAGAAGAGGCATGACATACTGTAGACAGGTGACAACAACCCATAGAAGGAACTGTCCTTTAGTTTAAGGCACTTTTATTTTAGTACATCATTTGGCATGGTAGATTTAGAGATTTATTGTAAAGTTACTTTCCCGACCGTGTTGACTCAGAGAGACTGAGACTGCTCAGAGAGACTGAGACGAGTTGGAATCGTGCTTGCTTCCTTGATGTAAATATCGACAGAAGAGAGTTAGAGAGGGAGAACTTATGTCTCTATTGGAAAAATGGAAAAATGAGCAACTGAAAGCCTATCTGGCCTGGAGACCATCACCCGAGAGGACACTCCATTGTCCATGACTCTCCACTATTGCATAGGATCCTGTTACTTGGCCACAAAGTGGCAGTTAGATTCCTGAAAGAGATAGCACTCTTCGTGGGTCATTGACTGACACCATACATCACCCAGGGCAACACACATTTAGGGGGTTCCAGGGTCATTGACTGACACCATACATCACCCAGGGCAACACACATTTAGGGGGTTCCAGGTCATTGACTGACACCATACATCACCCAGGGCAACACACATTTAGGGGGTTCACCATACATCACCCAGGGCAACACACATTTAGGGGGTTCCAGGGTCATTGACTGACACCATACATCACCCAGGGCAACACACATTTAGGGGGTTCCAGGGTCATTGACTGACACCATACATCACCCAGGGCAACACACATTTAGGGGGTTCCAGGGTCATTGACTGACACCATACATCACCCAGGGCAACACACATTTAGGGGGTCATTGACTGACACCATACATCACCCAGGGCAACACACATTTAGGGGGTCATTGACCTACACCATACATCACCCAGGGCAACACACATTTAGGGGGTTCCAGGCGTCTAGAGAAACCCCAGGATCGGAAGCGACAGGATTTTATATGCATGACTTCAAGTTCAACTTTAATTGCCACATCAAAACTGTACAATTGTTAAAAAGTGGGTGAAATTCTTTGTCATACAAGCAGTTTTCAAGTAATGAGAAAAGAATAGAGAAGGGGTTAGAGAAGGAAAACAAAGTCGTGTAGGTGAGACATCATTTAGCACTAGCAGATATCAGACATGTCAGTGTTAACATTGCGAGTGCCAGTGCCCGCCATGTGTAGCCTTGGTGTAATTAAGTTTAGCACCGTTTAAGAATAGCTCAAATAATAATAGTTGGCTGTGAAATACAATATTTCTGTACAGTGCATCATACAGTAGGACCTATAACTTGTTGCTTTTTTGCTAGGCAGATAAACCAAACAAGGACAAAACAGCAATCTACTGTAATCAAAAAACTAAATTACAACTAAATTACGAACAACACATACACACTTCATGTCATTACCTCTGACACTTCCAAAGTATTGTGAGTCATGGTCGAGTCAAGTCTTGTAAAACTGATAAATCCAACCTATTTCCAGTTAATGTCCTCCAGTAGCCAATACAAAAAGACACAGCCGCAGGTGGCTAGTTTAGGATCCAAGCAGGTGTCCCATACTAGAGCCTCTTCAGCTTAGACCCTCAGGCTCAGACTATCATCACTCAAATGTTCTGTCCTCGTATCTCGTCACCGCTTGGTTCACATGCTCTCTTAGAACAGGCCCAGTTCTGATGCACCGAACGCGGGTCTTGAAGAAGACATGGGTACCACTGACACTTCCTGCTGGACCGGTGTCCATGCATTGTGTGTGATGATGAACCACACCAGTAATGAGCTATCTGGCCCTAAGCACTAAGGAGGTTAATCATTCATGAAGACCAGGTAGCAAGGCCTCCTCCAGTGCTTCACTGGGGTGTCCACCTGTGTGTGTGTGTGTGTGTGTGTGTGTGTGTGTGTGTGTGTGTGTGTGTGTGTGTGTGTGTGTGTGTGTGTGTGTGTGTGTGTGTGTGTGTGTGTGTGTGTACGCGTTCCACATGTGCTGTGCACTTGCATGTCTGCAACACAAAGTCCAGAGCGGTAATTGTTAAGTGTGTGTGTGTGTGTGTGTGTGTGTGTGTGTGTGTGTGTAATACAAGGATGTTGTAACTCTATCCACCCCCAGACCCCTCCTCATCCTCTTCCTCCCCACAAAATTACAGCACAGGTGTTCAGTTACTGATCTTTGATTAGACTGATGCATTTCTACCTAATTACCAACCGTTCTTTAGAACCGGCTAAATCAAGGTATTTGCTATTTTTAAATATATAATCCTCATGCATTATATCTGTGTACATGTTGTTTCAGGAAGATCACTCTAGTCTTGAAGATCACTCTAGTCTTAATGCGTAAATAATTGATATAAAATTATTATAAAAACAAATATACATTCTAACAATTTCAACATTTCAACATATTTGCCATAATATCATCTTAGCAAATGTAGGCATTTGGCCAGAATGGAGTCACAATAAAGCTCACAGTAAAATCCTCAGTGTTCATATCACTCCAAGAGTGTACAAATGGTACCAAATGGATCCATTTGCTACCATTTGCACAGGTAGGCTTGTGGCTTGTGGCTTGTGGTAACAGTAACATTGCCCACTCATTAACACTGTGCATCCGGTCAGTATCAGGTCATCTTACATTACTGCTTCCAGACAGCGACAGGAACTACATGACATGAGAGACCATACTGGAAAAATCATTGTCATTAAGATGATGCAGTCCATTATGCAAATAGTCATGGTTTTCTCTGGGCTTCATTGAATCATTCAACAGTCAACAGTGAAATAGAGCATCACTTGAAATGAACAGTGAAGCAGCACACCACACACACACACACACACACACACACACACACACACACACACACACACACACACACACACACAATTATTTTTTTGGACAGTTTGTTAATTTAATTTTTGTTTTGTACAGTGTACAGTATGTGGCCCATGGTGACATATCGATCAATTCTGGATTAAAAGATTGTAACTAAAAATACATCGCATGGATGCACCTGGGACGTATCCATTCCTCAGTGATGTATCCTGAGATGAACGGGGTTTCGGGTCTACAAACATCATACCCCTCACTCAGGCGACCCAGCCGGGGTTGATCAAATCCCGACTTACATCCCAGTAGCTACCCTCGATCAGTCCATCAGGGAATGAGCAAGGCCACACAATCCGTTGCTCCAGAACTACTCTGCCAGGACTGGGAGAACCACATTCTGGTGCGTGGAAGGACTAGGCTCTGTGGGTTGACTCCTGTCCAGGCCCCTCCTACATCTCACCAGGTCCACTCCTGCTCTCACAGGCCCCCCCCCCCCCTCCTGCTTTGCCACGCCGGGATGGGTTATATTGAAGCGTGCACCTACACACACACAGGCGCACATGCGTATGCACACCTGGACCTGTAAATGAACAACACAAAAACTAAGGCACTGGTGTCGGACTTCCAACATCATACCCCTCACTCAGGCGACCCAGCCGGGGTTGATCAAATCAAATGATATAGTAATATATAATTTATTATATAATTTATATCAATACATTTCATACACTATTAAGGCAGCCGGCAGTTCCATGCGCTGCACAAGGTGCCCTTTTTTCACTTGAGCACCTGCCCCTCAAAATGTCTGTGCAGGCCACTGGTGGCTCCTCTGTCTGTTCCCTTTAGAACAGCCAAGAATGTAGCGATGAGAACTGCATAATCTTAAAGTGTCCAGCTTATTAATGGAAAATAAATTGTCTCAAATAAGTTATGTGTTTGTTTTTCAAACTGATTTTATTTAATTCTTACATATTTCAAATGAAAACAAACCTGAACCATTAGGTTAGAGACTTTAGTTTTTCACATAGTCAGTCATGAACCTTGTCAAAATTACTTTGGTGTCTGGGACAATGGGACTACAAATGCTTGAAATTAACACAGTAAACTTTGACAGTGTACAAGCTGGTGCATCACAGGATATCCAAATAAATATTCAGAGGCCAGATTAGTCAACTAAACAACTAAACTTTCAACTAATCCTTTATTCATGTGAACAAATAGACCGCTGTGAGTGACCAGTGTGACCAAGATGCACTGATGCTACTGTCCCACTTGTGGTGACTTTGATGTTGCAGCTGCAGCTGTACCCTTTATCTGTGAACATTAGCTTATGATGCTAATTGTAGTTTAACAAATTCAGGTATACTTGACGTTGTTGTATCCTTTAGCTATTTAAATGAACATGCCCTATACCTGTCCTAATTGCAACACATTCAATGTTTTTCATAAATGTATCCATCCTACGCACATTTCTATCCCTACTGTCACAATATTTTGCCATTCAACAAGATAAACAACCTACCTTTGAGGATTTATACATTGTTATTCTGGTCAGGTGTACTGTAAATCAAATCTGGTGAAGTTTTCTCCTGCTCTGTCCAGTCAAAGTCAGGTCCAGGTTTTGCTGATGATTATGTTCAAAGTCAGAGCTTGTAGGACAACTGAGGACAGAATAGATTCTTGGTAAGGACTGGGTATCTGATGAGAGAGAGGGAGGGGTGCAGCGAGGTTCATCATAGCACGTGAATGTACGTATAATCCCACAATGCAATAGCCTCTGCTTGTGTCCTAATTTCCAACATTTTTTATAGGTTATCCTCATTCTTTTTTGCAGGACTGCAGAAGCGAGAAAGCTTCTAGCAGTTACAGTCAAATCCCTGGTGTAGAGAACAGTATTCTTTAGACACCCATCTGCGTTGCACACAAATACTCTGTCCAACCATGCCATCTTGACCTGTCCAACTATAGAATCAATTTTTTTCTATCTATACAACTCCAGGAAGTTGTGCGTGCGTGCGTGCGTGCGTGCGTGCGTGCGTGCGTGCATCTGTCTGTCTGTCTGTCCTTTATGCCCAAATAAGGAATTCTCCCAAGTTGGTGCGTCTTTCTGATGTCACAATACAGATTTTTTGAGGGGCGTTAGCCCCTTCTATGCCCAGCTTTGTGTGTCTGTGTGTAACCCATGATTTGGTTGGCTGAGCACGGAAAGTGATGTATGATGATGATGTATGATGGTAAATGCACCCCTCACTTTACACGAGTGTGATTTTTGAGGGACGATAGCCCTACCTATGTCCAGCTTTTGGTGTATGTAACCCACATTTTGTCCCAACACAAACATTAAATGTCATTGACAATGAATGGACAATTTTGAGTGTTTTTAAACACAAACATTGAATACGAAGGTGAGGACGGAAATTCTGATTGGTCGGAATGAGATCATGTATGATTATGTACGATGATAAGAGCGCCCCTCACTTCACATGGGTGTGATTATTTTTGTACAGTAGAGTACTCAAGTACAACCCTAATGGAGACTGGATCATGCATGCTGTACTGAAGAAGACATTGAAAACATGAACTCGCTCTGAAAATGTTTACTGAGCTAAGTAATCAAGTGATTTGGTTCATTTTCCCAATTACTTAAATATAGAACCTGTATACTCTTTTTGCAGTCAGTGGAGTTGCCCCTTACTGGTCACTATAATGCAGGATTGAAGACACTTTGACATATCACCTTCATTTTTCAGGCTGGAACCTTTCTGCATATATTCATTCATATAATTCTAACCATAGTGGCATACACACTCATCATAGTTATTATAACCATGTCATTCTTCCTTATACTGACATTGGTTTCTCCATTTAAATCCACAATCAGTTATCCAGCAGATATCAGGTAACAAAATAGTGCCCCTGACAATGGAATTAGAACACCACCTACTGTCAGCTTCTGGATACAACAACTTGTCCATTGGTTATTATTATTTACTTATTTTTAGATATCATGATTTCATCTTATCTAAATGTTGTTGGTTAATGGACAATAAATTACAATTCACTTGAAATACTCATATCAAAAATAAATACACATATTTTACTCTATTTTGCATTTCTTTCTGATTTATGGTGCTGGAAAAAGAAAAATGATGCAAGTGATGTGTGTCATCTTCATCTTCATAATGGTTTGACCATAGACTGCTCAAGAATCTCTAGCCTATACGTATTTGACACGGTCAGTGAATTGTGTCTCCATCAAAGGCAATAAAAGACAATTCTGCTGAGGTAAACAGGACCCGACCAGGACAGGCCAAGAGTCAGATGGTAACACCATGCAATTAATGGCGGGAGACAATCTACCAGATGTCATCATTATCCATGCACCTACACAGATACATAATTAATAATGGATTGACGATTGAGGTCTCTGAGTCTTAAAGGGATATTTCACTTAAAGGGATATATATTTCACGTTTGACGTCATTTTTATCATCTACTCAGGCTTTTGTGATCGCCTGAGTAGATGATAGTTTTTAAACCAGAGTAGACAAAATGACCCAAACATGTTTTCATGTGAAATATTTAGTGCCTAAACTTTAAACTGCTAAGACAAATGTCACAACAGTCTACCAGAACACACATTACTGTAGGCCTATTTAATTTATTTTTTATTCCTTGTTGTTAAAGGAATAGTTCACCTAAAAATTACTCTGCCAGTCATCAAATTATTGGTTTAGGAATGTGACAAAAACTAAAAATCTCCATGAATACAGGGCTTCGTGCCATGGGGTGTGTAATTCTAATTTGTCAACTACTCCTTTAAATGCTAAATTAAAGGGAATATATTTAATGTCTTACGTCTAGTATTATTTGCAAGTGTAAGAATTATTCAATTATATTATATTTTTTCATTTCATATTGGACAGTAGCATCATTTCATTGTTGTTAACATTTGGGAATGCCTATTCTGGCCAGAGTCACCTTGACAACATTGGCCCAATGACAGCTCACAAGCAAACTGGGCCAGCCAATCACAAGCAGTCGGGCAAAGCTGCATGTCATTTGTGCTCTAGTCTGCATGCAACCTGCACCGTGTTTTGTTTGTCTACTCTGCTGCACGCACGCCTATATGGCTATGCAAATGGAGAACAATTCAAATGCCTGCTTTCGTTCGTGACCATTCCAAAAACCGCGGATAGGACGTGGTTTGTTTCAATCTGGGAATACCTGAGTTCCGGGAGAGACAGATGATTAAAGATGTGATCCCGACGAGGAAGAATCTTCCCTCCCTAGTGACAGAGACAATCTCGGCACATCTTCCCAGATAGGCGCCCCCTCCTCCTCCTCCTCCCCTTCCAAGGACTCCCCTCCTCAGTCACTCTTGACTCCGGCCACCATGGCCCTGGTTACTCTGCAGCGCTCACCCACTCCCAGTGCAGCATCCTCGGCGAGCACGGCCACCACCAATGCGGGGGAGGTAAGTGCACACTAGCGGCGGTCTGTACAGTACGGGGTCCGACAGGGGTCTGTTTGTGTTGCGTAGACTAGAGGAGGCAGGAGGGAACACTGGAGGAGTAGCCGTGTGGCTGCTATTTCAGATTTCAGTGCCCGGGACATTTGACGAACCAGTTGAGTTGTATTTTGATCGATATTTATAATTTAAGCCTGCACAGGCTCGGGCTTTGCTGCTATAGCCTATCGTTAGCTCAGCTGGCTCAGCTGTGATAGTTAGCTTGTACCACCAGGCAGCAGCAGTGAAATGCTTTCCAATACCATCTTAATAAAAACCCCATGTTGTTGTGGGGATTGATTTAGCTAACGTGACAACAGTGTTTCAAACATTGCTGCGACCGTGGTACTGCGCCCTCCGTTTATTATTTGCAACATAGGCCCTCTTTGAGTGTGTGTGAGAAGTTGGCATCCGTTGTTGTGGCGTGGCATCATCATCACATCGTTCAGTTAACACAGCAACAGCGTCCAACACACCAGTATGTGGAAATGACCGACAGCGCTCGCAGGGTGACGTAATCTCGGTAGATGGTAGCGCCCTTCTGCTGAATAGCGGTCTGCTGCCGCTTGGTCTAATAATGACTCAACTTTCTGCATCGTGATGCTTTCATATTAGATGGAGGATCATAACACTAGCGTAATATTTCCAGTAGAGAGCGCTCACTCGCTTTGCTGATTTCTAATTTTCTATTAAGCTTATTTTCCACCTATCTCACGCAATAATGTTGTATTCAGGTCTCTGTTCATTTCTAGGATACTGACAGTAGGCCTACCTAAAGCGCATGCTTAACTCTAACGCTATGGACCAGAGGGAGCTATAGGCTTAAGGACATTCTGGGAAGCTATAATATGTCACTCACACAGTACACAGACATGCACATGATGTCATACAAAAGTGAGGGCCATGCTAAAATGACATTGTGGATTACATTTGATTAACAATTTCACCCCAAAAGTGCTTTCTTATAAAGTCCTACAAAATAATAAACAAGATAATTACTGCTACATGCTACCTGCATGCCTACCTCAGTCATGACATTAATTCAAGCCAAAACAAAGTTGTGTCTCATATATTTTTCTGACACAAATAGTTACTCAGCAAACTCTGTAACCGCATGGTGACAACTCAATATTCATCGAGCTTTAAAACAAGCAAAACAATTTTGTATATGTGTAAAATAATAAATATAATGGGCTTGCGTCTCCCAGCTTGCCTCGACTTTACTATGACATGATACATATATAACACATTGATCTCTTTCAACCTGGTGTCCCTATTTTGGGTATGTGAAGACAAAATAAATAATCTCAGTTCATTGTGAATCGTGATGCAGCATATTGAGAGCTTGTGGATTGGCTTTTTTCACCACTTGACACTGTTGTACAACCACATGGTGGACAAAACATTTGAAGATTTTCTATCAACTTAAAATACCCAAGCTCACGTTGCATAGTGCAGTCACTGCAGTGGTTCTCAAACGATTTCATGTCAAGGACCCGCAAATTGGCACTTATTAGCCCACTAACCCCCATTTGAAAAGATATGCCAGGGACCCCCATAAGAGAAGATTTTATGCCTCTGGCATTGATTCTCAACCATTTTTCCATAATTTCAAGGATCCACGGTTTGACGTACCCCCATTTAATTGCATTTCTACCTCATGGAACTGCAATTTATATTGTAAAAAAAAAAGAGCGTTAACTCTGAGAGTGTACAGTTCCATTTGTACACTCTCTGAGTTACAGACCCATAAGGGTCCATTTGATTCATAACAATCGCATTTAGCTGGATGTGACCCTTGGAACTCCCCAATAACCCCTGGGGGTCCTCTGACCCCACTTTGAGAACCACTGGCATAGGGCTGCCTTAATTGGTTAATAGTACTTTTCCACTTCCTCGAAATGTAGTGTCTTTGAAATGTACCACTACCAGACACGTGATGGCTCAATTCTCTAAATTCAATTATCATCATACATCATACATCTTCATGATGTATGATGAATATTGTCAATGGGAATTTAATCTTTAATCTTTGTGTTAGGACAAAATATCCGATTTGCTCGTCTACATACAGTATGACGTACGTAAATTCTCCATTCATTGTCAATGGCATTTAATTTAGTTTGTGTTAGGACAATAATCTACACTATAGCTATACAGTAGGAGGGGCTAGCGCCCCTCAAAATAATCTTGAGTTAAATACAGCTTTGAGGGTGTTCACTTTGTCAGCAATAGGGCTGCCATAAGTCTCAGGACCATGTCCATGACATAGTTAATTGTCACACAAATAATTGTGATTAATGACTTAATTGTGTTTTTGGCATTATAATAATAAATGTATTTGTTCTTTTTTGGGCTTTAAAACAATTGCACAGGGTTTATGGACAGGACAAATGACTTAAATAAATACATTCAAAGCCTATTACTGTATATTCTTAGCTCCATCTCGAAAGTGATGGAAAAAATAGTCTATGAACAGGTTGAAAAGTATCTTGCCACAAAATAATTTATGTATGAATTCCAATCAGGTTTCAGAACATCCCACTCCACTAACACATGCCTCCTCTATTTGAGCGAGCACATAAAACAAGAGGTGGATGCTGGTTTTGATAGCACATCAGTGAGCTGGATACAATCCTACCTGGAGGGGAGAGAACAGATGGTGGAGGTGAACGGAACACCTGTCTCCCCCCCCCCCTCCCAGTGAGCTGTGGCGTTCCACAAGGAAGCATACTAGGGCCTTTACTGTTCCTAATATATGTTAACGACATGACATCAGCTTGTGACTGCAACTTGTTCCTGTTCGCAGACGACTCAGCACTGCTGGTCTCGGACAGGAACAAGCTGCAGGTTGAAAAGGCCCTCAGCTCTGAGCTCGGTAGAATCTGCACCTGGCTCACTGATAACAAACTATCTCTAAACCTATGGCAGCCTGTGCTCACTCTACCCATCCATCAACTGTTTCTTCTTTGAAGTGAGGAAAATAATAATTTCTCAAGTATTACTCCCCATAGTAGACTATGCCGACATTATATATCAAAACACCACAGATACTCACCTCAAGCCACTTAACGTACTATGCAACTCCCTGTGCATTAGTTCTAAGATGCCCATACAGAACCCACCACTGCCAACTGTACAGCTCACTTGACTGGCTGCAGCCTAAGGCTAGAAGGCAACACCACTGGTACCTATTCATTTTTAAATGCGTCCACTTCAACTGCCCATACCTAAAACATCCCGATTCCCCATACCCACTTAGACACAGACACACACAACATCCCTATCTTTTTCTATTAAGCTTATTTTCCACCTATCTCACGCAATAATGTTGTATTCAGGTCTCTGTTCATTTCTAGGATACTGACAGTAGGCCTACCTAAAGCGCATGCTTAACTCTAACGCTATGGACCAGAGGGAGCTATAGGCTTAAGGACATTCTGGGAAGCTATAATATGTCACTCACACAGTACACAGACATGCACATGATGTCATACAAAAGTGAGGGCCATGCTAAAATGACATTGTGGATTACATTTGATTAACAATTTCACCCCAAAAGTGCTTTCTTATAAAGTCCTACAAAATAATAAACAAGATAATTACTGCTACATGCTACCTGCATGCCTACCTCAGTCATGACATTAATTCAAGCCAAAACAAAGTTGTGTCTCATATATTTTTCTGACACAAATAGTTACTCAGCAAACTCTGTAACCGCATGGTGACAACTCAATATTCATCGAGCTTTAAAACAAGCAAAACAATTTTGTATATGTGTAAAATAATAAATATAATGGGCTTGCGTCTCCCAGCTTGCCTCGACTTTACTATGACATGATACATATATAACACATTGATCTCTTTCAACCTGGTGTCCCTATTTTGGGTATGTGAAGACAAAATAAATAATCTCAGTTCATTGTGAATCGTGATGCAGCATATTGAGAGCTTGTGGATTGGCTTTTTTCACCACTTGACACTGTTGTACAACCACATGGTGGACAAAACATTTGAAGATTTTCTATCAACTTAAAATACCCAAGCTCACGTTGCATAGTGCAGTCACTGCAGTGGTTCTCAAACGATTTCATGTCAAGGACCCGCAAATTGGCACTTATTAGCCCACTAACCCCCATTTGAAAAGATATGCCAGGGACCCCCATAAGAGAAGATTTTATGCCTCTGGCATTGATTCTCAACCATTTTTCCATAATTTCAAGGATCCACGGTTTGACGTACCCCCATTTAATTGCATTTCTACCTCATGGAACTGCAATTTATATTGTAAAAAAAAAAGAGCGTTAACTCTGAGAGTGTACAGTTCCATTTGTACACTCTCTGAGTTACAGACCCATAAGGGTCCATTTGATTCATAACAATCGCATTTAGCTGGATGTGACCCTTGGAACTCCCCAATAACCCCTGGGGGTCCTCTGACCCCACTTTGAGAACCACTGGCATAGGGCTGCCTTAATTGGTTAATAGTACTTTTCCACTTCCTCGAAATGTAGTGTCTTTGAAATGTACCACTACCAGACACGTGATGGCTCAATTCTCTAAATTCAATTATCATCATACATCATACATCTTCATGATGTATGATGAATATTGTCAATGGGAATTTAATCTTTAATCTTTGTGTTAGGACAAAATATCCGATTTGCTCGTCTACATACAGTATGACGTACGTAAATTCTCCATTCATTGTCAATGGCATTTAATTTAGTTTGTGTTAGGACAATAATCTACACTATAGCTATACAGTAGGAGGGGCTAGCGCCCCTCAAAATAATCTTGAGTTAAATACAGCTTTGAGGGTGTTCACTTTGTCAGCAATAGGGCTGCCATAAGTCTCAGGACCATGTCCATGACATAGTTAATTGTCACACAAATAATTGTGATTAATGACTTAATTGTGTTTTTGGCATTATAATAATAAATGTATTTGTTCTTTTTTGGGCTTTAAAACAATTGCACAGGGTTTATGGACAGGACAAATGACTTAAATAAATACATTCAAAGCCTATTACTGTATATTCTTAGCTCCATCTCGAAAGTGATGGAAAAAATAGTCTATGAACAGGTTGAAAAGTATCTTGCCACAAAATAATTTATGTATGAATTCCAATCAGGTTTCAGAACATCCCACTCCACTAACACATGCCTCCTCTATTTGAGCGAGCACATAAAACAAGAGGTGGATGCTGGTTTTGATAGCACATCAGTGAGCTGGATACAATCCTACCTGGAGGGGAGAGAACAGATGGTGGAGGTGAACGGAACACCTGTCTCCCCCCCCCCCCCCCCCCCCTCCCAGTGAGCTGTGGCGTTCCACAAGGAAGCATACTAGGGCCTTTACTGTTCCTAATATATGTTAACGACATGACATCAGCTTGTGACTGCAACTTGTTCCTGTTCGCAGACGACTCAGCACTGCTGGTCTCGGACAGGAACAAGCTGCAGGTTGAAAAGGCCCTCAGCTCTGAGCTCGGTAGAATCTGCACCTGGCTCACTGATAACAAACTATCTCTAAACCTATGGCAGCCTGTGCTCACTCTACCCATCCATCAACTGTTTCTTCTTTGAAGTGAGGAAAATAATAATTTCTCAAGTATTACTCCCCATAGTAGACTATGCCGACATTATATATCAAAACACCACAGATACTCACCTCAAGCCACTTAACGTACTATGCAACTCCCTGTGCATTAGTTCTAAGATGCCCATACAGAACCCACCACTGCCAACTGTACAGCTCACTTGACTGGCTGCAGCCTAAGGCTAGAAGGCAACACCACTGGTACCTATTCATTTTTAAATGCGTCCACTTCAACTGCCCATACCTAAAACATCCCGATTCCCCATACCCACTTAGACACAGACACACACAACATCCCTATCTTATGGTTCCCAACAGAATATATTCAGAATCTGGACGCAGGTCATTCCACTACAAAGCCCCATCTGACTGGAAATATCTCCCGCTTCCACTCGGATCAATTACCTCTCTAGGCCGCTTCAGGACTTCCCTGTATTTACATCTTCAAACAACCTGTTCATGCTTCTAATACTGCTTGCTCACATGTTTACCTCTAACTTTGAGACAGGTTATAGTACCGTTTTCCCCATTATTCCCATATATAAACGAGTCGGGGTCAAGGGTGGGGGGTGGGAGCAAGCGAACTGTATGTTATGTTATGTTAGGTTATTTTATTTTATGTTGCACCTATGTGTACCTGCATTGCTGTAACGTTTTACGTATAGGACCCGCTCTAAAACGAGATGCTGCATCTCAAGGGGCCATCCTCTCAATAGAATTCTGACAAATTCTGACACTCCCCGAACCCACCTCACCCCTGCCCACTTTGATAGGCTGGAATGGCTTAGGGTTGATGACAGAATCAACTTCTTGCAATGGGTCTGGTCCACAAGATTCGATACACCACCAAGAAACCCATGTACCTAAATACTTCCTTAATGTCAACGATGTCCACACCCACAACACCAGAGGGAATTCAACTAACCATGTTCAACCCAGATTCTGCACTAACAAGAGACTAAATTCATTTCGCTCCTATGCCACCAAAATGTGGAACGCCCTACCAACAGTCATTAAGACATGCGAATCCCTTGACTCCTTCAAAACCGCCCTCAAAGGGCACCTACGGACGGCTGCAATTCGAAACTGGCCCCCGTAAAATCTGAATCCCCCACCCACCCCTTTTTCCCCTCACTGTATACGTTTCTTTTCCCTTTTTACCTCCCCTATGATGATTTCCTGTTTTGACTATATAGTTGTGTATATTCATACGTCTCTAATTGTTTTGATGAATTGAAAATAGTGGGCCCTATTGTAAACAAGTGTAATGCTTAGTTTATGGTGTCGTCCACTCACAGTTAACAGTTGTTGTATTGAGTTGCACTTGAAATGTAATTCTGCAAACTGACATTGACAGGTACCAGTAATCAAAATAAATGTATTATGGCCAAGATTTATTATACATAAAAAATAATAATAATCTAATTTTATTGAAAATGTTTTGCCCTTAAATGGCCAAAATAAGGATGCCAGGGTGAAATTGGTTTAAAGAGCGTTGACAGACCGTTACGCAAAAATAATGATGGAAATATGACATTTCTGCTAATTAAATCTCATCTAGCTGTTTTTATACAGACTAGGAATGGAAGTGATTCTAACATTTATACAAAACAATTGCTATTAGTTCACAATAATTGTGATCAGGCAATTATGTAATTATTGCGACAGATCTAGTCACCATATAGGCTACCCATCTCCTGTGCTGCTGAGCATGCATGTTGTCGACTGACACTGAAATATGGGCACAGTTGCCTTCACACATCTGGCTCACCTTTGACCTACTGTCATTCTACTTACAGTAGTAACTGTGAACAGAGTGAGACTTTGGGTGAGGCAGAGTGTGTTGGGAGAGACTAAGTGCTGCTGAAAAAGAGTATTATTGCCAGGGTCTAAACAGTCTTATTATTTACACATGTCTGTGTAAAATGACATTCCATGTTTGTACAATGCTAACGCATAAAGGGTTTATA
This sequence comes from Protomyctophum bolini, assembly GCF_963924005.1. Taxonomy (NCBI): domain Eukaryota; kingdom Metazoa; phylum Chordata; class Actinopteri; order Myctophiformes; family Myctophidae; genus Protomyctophum; species Protomyctophum bolini. The sequence continues at coordinate 17,366,838 of NC_137883.1, read as the reverse complement.
ATGAGAAGTTGTGTTTATTTTGTGCATCAAAATCGTTAGCGGTTTCTCCAGAACAGAGCTTGCACTATTCCTGTGCTGTGACTCGACTTTAGATTCTGACCTAGATGCTACAAAATGCTGATCTTGCTGAACAACTGAACATGGTGAATGTCCCTAGAGATTAAAGACTATTTTGCTTGTTAACTGACACCAAGATCTCAAAGCAGAGGATTGTCATTGGCATTCTTCATTACACTATAGCAACTCTTTAGGTTACTGGGGATTTAGGGCTAGGAAATATATTGATTTGATGATTGAGACTAGATATTATCAGAGATATTGAATATCATAATGGCGTAAGTGTTGTCTTTTCAACGATGATGAAGTTTGCTATTTTGTAAATGATTTAAGAATTGATGAATAATGATATTATTGCCACAATATCCATATCAAGGTATTTGGTCAAAAATATTGTGATGTCATGTATTGAGAAACTGACAGCAAAGGGTCAATGAGAGGTCATATGTGTCCTAGGATCTGCGACACATTAATTATGAATGACTGAAGAACATTTGTCGTTTGTCTTTATCCTGTGTTGAATGGAAGGCTGCAAATGTATATTATCCAGTTTAGATGATGGAAAGACAAATTATCAACCAAGTAAATAATCAAGGAAGCGTTGTACATCATGTCTGTCTTCTTCTTGCTTTCAGGATTTTGCAAGTGATGATGACCGGAAAAATAATCAGAGGTAAGCTGAGCTCTTAATACCTTTTCTTAAAAAAAGAAAAACGGTAGGCTAATTCAGTATAGTTTACTAAGCAGTCTAGAAAGCCTCCAAAGAGTCTCACGAGAGAAAATATAATTAGAATTCTATGGGAGATTGTACTGCAACCTAGGCAAGGAATAGTATACATTTAGTATAAATTACATGACAAGGAAATGTATTGAGTGGGTTTTCCCATGGCTATTTTCTGAGCCCCCTGACCCCAGTAATGATAATAAAATGTCAGGCATAATAAAATGAAAGCAACAGCAACCTGTCATGTATAAAATATAAAGTGCAGTAAACTATGCCTAAACCTAACCCAACCTTATTCCTAATCTTAACCTTAGTAAAACTATGCCTAACCCTAAACTTATTTCTAACCTATCCTGTGTAAAACAAGAACCGCTGGAAGTGTGTTTTGGAGAGAGCCTTCTGATTACCTCAGTAAGCTGCCCCAAAGAGATTATTGTCTTTTGGTTCAAAAAGGTCAAGGTCAAAATAAATGTCAACGTCAAAATCAATGACGGTTAGGCGGACTCGCATGGCGGTACAGTAGGTTGGATCATTAGGTTGCAAACAGATGATTAATGTCTACACAAGAGATGTTTGTGTTGGCGTGGCATGGCATTGTTTTATTTCTGTTCTTTATTCACCTTTACTTTTAATAAGACCTTTGCTCAGTGTGAGTGTGCAGAGCCTCTTTTGTGAAAGTGATTTCATAGTTTATTATTATTTTTATTAGTGGTAGTGATAGTGGGATCCTCTGTTGTTATTGATTGTTTCACAGTGGAAACTCTGTGAAACTCTGAGTTAAATAAGAATATGATTTTTAGATGTAAATAAACATAAATCAAAGTTTTGGCTGGAGATTATGATGTTGGTCATGTTTTTTAAGGCTGTATGCCAGGTGAAGGCAACCTTTTATGTTTTAGGTCATGAGATCTTCAGTTTTTCATAAAGATGCCTTGCCATCCATTTTCTCCACCACAAAAATGTCCAATGTTATTCTGTTCGCCTAGATAACAGAAGGCTGGGCGTGTCAGTCTCTTTCTTAAAATCATCAAACAAATAGTCGACAGCAGTAAGAAATCAAATGGCTCCTTGAATATATTGAAGTTTGGCAAGAATGTGAATACCAAAAGAGGAATGGATACAAATTCAGAATATTTTTCTTAGGCGGGCTCACACATGACACTGACCAGCTGCTTGTCTTCTTCTTGGCCCTGAAGATCCAGTGACGTCAGACAGCAAGTCTGACTCCAAGGGCCATATGGTATCAGTCAGGCAGAAACCTGATCCACATTTTACCCTCCATAGGGCCTTGGTTCTCACAATGTTCTCCAGGAGAAAACTCCTTCACAACAGGCTTAAGTTATGCAACAGCCAGGAGCAGTGCTGACCTCATGACTGGAAGTGTGTGCGTGCATTCCACTGACTATATACAGCATGCACACTTACAAATGTGAATACAAAATAGAACATCTCCATTTCCCATGACAATTGTCTTTTAGAATAAAGGTAGCCTTGTTTATCTTCATGTCAATTGACATACAGTATACCACAGTTACAAGTTATTATGACCTTTCATTATGATTGGCTGAGAGACATTATAATGACTGTTAACTCCTGATAACAGCACTCAGGAAGCTGAAGTATAATTGCTGTTGTGTACTCAAGGTCACGGTATACTGTGACAGTGCATGGCACTGGTGTGCTGATCTACTTGACTCTGCCTTCAACTTCATGCCTATGACCACAGTACACCAGTGCCAATATTTCACAGTATATCCCTTCGTCTTGTTTCTTATTGCTCAAGCAGAACTGTGTCTTATACAGCACATACTATAATTGCGATTACATATCTGAGCATAAACCTTTATGTAACCTGAACTCACACAGCTCAAGTATGTGGAGATTTCTGTTTTGTCTTCGTGTTAAAGTATAGTTTAAATGACATGGAAATTTCAAAGTGTCTTGCCATGCTTGGTTTGTCATGTTTATGTGACGTGCACATTTTGCCTTCATGATTGATCAAAGCTCCTTTTATTTATGTTGCAGATGATTCATGCAGATTAGTTCTGCATGTCAAACAGGCCCCTATAGCCATTTTATTTTGAGACCAAAGCCAGCCATGCAAGATTCCCTGCCACCCAACCCAGCCAACACATCCCATACCTGAATAGTTGTATTGTAGCAAACTGTGGCAGAGGCCAGGGCTATTGCTCAAGCACGCGCTGCGAGGGGGAGATAAGCTGCTGCTGGTGGGTAGTGCGAGCAGCAGACAGAGCAGCGTGGACAAAGAACACGGATCGTCACAGGAGTGAGGGACACACTAGACTAGACCAAGACAGGATGCGTGACTAGACCAGAATACGCTGCTGTACTGTGGAGAAGAAAACAACATCCGAGAGGCTGTTTGCTGCGCTGGCGCTGCTAATGTTCTACTGACTTCAGTTCAGTTTAACGTGGCTGTCTCTTGCTGTGCTATGAGCTGAAGCCTTTTTTTAATGAGAGAGAGAAATGACTTGGCATTTGTTCGCTTTTGTAATGAGGCAGGAGGTTGTAGAGACAGTCCTCGGGTAACCTGCAAGATGCATCTGGTGGTTGCACCGTCACAGAAATCCATGCTCACCGTGCTGCCTGACTTTGTGGAAAACACCACACTGACTAAAAGGGAGATCTGGCGTATGTAAGTCACCTCACTGCAGCACACAAACTCCACAGGAGACAGTTTTGGTGTAATTCAGCATTTTATGGTGATCCACAATCAGAATTGTTGTTTGAACAGAGTAGTTCACTTTAAATGGATGGCATTTATTTTGTACCTAACTTTCTAGTGCCTGTTGGAAAGATGATTATGCAACATTGTTTTCGTAGCTTTGGGAAGATGATTATGCAACTTTGTTTTTCTAGTTTTCATAGCTATAGGGTATGAGAACCAGTGAACTTATTCCCAAGATGTCAAAATGTAAAACTACATTTAATTAATTTTGTTAATGAATATCCCCTAATCGGTATCCCCTAGCCTAATGTGTCTGGGTGCTGTGTAATTCTTTTTTTTTTTGAGGAAGTACGGTTTGACCTTATTTGTTTTTAAGGGGATGAGGTTGTGACTGACATTTGAATCAACAACCATCCCTTTTCTCCAAATAATCTCTCTTCGCTGTAACTGCATGTCCTCCTTGAAATTTGCTAGCGAAGCTACTTTATCCTCACCAACAAGTCATCTTTCTTTTGGAGAAATTTGAAGGAACAATGATGCCATGTAACAGAGGTTCTGAGACAAAAGGTCTTGTGACGGTCCCACTCAGTCATACCAGGCTTTGTGTGTGGTGGTGGTGGAGAGAGGAGAGCAAGTCCAAACAAAGACACGCACTGTTCCTTCAGAGCTGTGTGTCCTAGATGGCAGACACCACAGTTCTCTGCTCACACTCCTGTTGAGGCCTCAAACTATTGATTATTTTCCTATAGCGACTGTTACATCCATTACTTTTTAGATGAATTGACATCGAGAAGCACGTTTTCTGGGGGGATATTTGTTTATTTTATTTATCATCAAAATAGGCATGAAAAAATTCGATATCGATATTTCTAAAATCGACTATGTTTGCCCCGTCGACCTATTTAACACACACGTTCTACACCACAGGGCCCAGTGTCGAGTCGGTCAGATACACGATTGTCCAGAACTACCACAAAAGGCTCTGGTCAGGCTCTGCCAGTGGAACTAATGAGCCTAAGTCCCCTCACATGTAGATTCCATGACGTTACATTGAGATTAGGCAACACAGTTCATATTTGGGCATGCCTGACACAGAACTCCATCTATAGGAATAAAGGGCCAGAGAGAGACGGATACAGAAATCTCCATATACTGTATGGGCATAAAAGGGACACAGACAGATGGGTTGACATGGGTCTGACATTGGTACAACGGGTATTGCATAGCCGGGTGGGGCATGGATCTAGTCCTGGTCTAGTCAATAATGGTCTAGTCAATAATAATGAATAACACTGAATATCTGCTCGGTACAGGAGTAGTTATGTTTATTGAAGGCAAAGTTTCAGTCCCTACGGACCTTCTTCAGGCATAACACAGCATTTTGACAGAGTTACTTGTATAGAAACATTTGAAAGAAATCAACCAATCACTACACAGTCTGATTAGAAAAGAGGTATAGCTTGTGATGATCATCAATTTGCTGACATCATTTAAAGACACAAGGACTCCAGAAAACTATTACATCATTTATAAAATCCTTTTATTAATAAAAGAAACTAGCTCAAATATGCAATCTAATGTGAGCTTGTAATAATAATTAATTGCATTTTAATAGCGCTTTTCCAAGTGCTCAAAGCGCTTTACAATGGTTCATTCATTCATACATTAGGAGGTGAAGCGGCGAACAGTCGACGCCAGCGTCCTCACTTCCCACATTCACACACCAACTCCTTGGACCTCGAGGGAACTAAGACCTAAGACCATGTTGGCATTCAGTCACTGATGAGCTTCCCATGCCCTTTCTAGCCTGCTGAGCTAATAAAGAGCATGCAAGAATGCATCCAATCTACCTCTTTATTTTACCCACTGTAAAATATTTTCCACTGTGTTGGATAACTTGTGTTTATATATTCTAATAAAGAAATGTAGTAAATACTATTGCCCCTGCCCTCTGGGGACAAATAAAGTTCCACCTATACCTGCCATGTGGATATATATATTTTTTTTTTACCTGTGACGTTTCTGCCTAATCATGTAACCAATGGGTTACCACGTTGGCACCAAATGCTTAACCTCGTATTCATACTGTATATGCTGGCCTCCTGTTTTCTTCTTTTCTGTAAAACAACAAAATGGGGTGATTTATTTTGCACCTGTAAGCCAATGCTGTAACAATAAAGCTGATTGTAACCTTTTCAGTGGTTCATTCTGCCTGTAGCAGAGCTGCACAATACATGTCTGTCAAATATGTAGGGACAAGGAGCTAAGAGCTGTCTGAAACACTATGCAAGATGATGAAGTGCTTCCTCTCTCCCTCATTGATTCAGTATAACTTAGATTTGATAGACTTGATGCTGTAAAAACACTTGAAATGTAAACGAGGTATACATTATTTTCAACAGAAAGCTGGGAAAAGCTAATTTGAATATTTAATGTCCTATGACAAGCCTCGAAAATATCATTGATACTGTACATCAATTATTTCATTAGAGATAGCAGTCTTATCTCCTCTGAGGGGTGTGTCATTCCTTCTTTATTTATATAGTCATATAGTAAATACCTGCGGTCACAATTATATAGGCTAATCCTATCTATTGTTTACTAAAGTACAATAGGTTTAGTTGCTGTGGTCAATTTCTCTTGCTCTGTACTTGGTCTTGTCTTCCCTAGGCTTCAAGTTGTTAATGTAAAAAAAAAAAACATCACACAAATATAATCATAATATTTATATTATGATATTATTTATGATATATTTTCATAACTCTGCAGAGTTCTTATAATACAACCATCCTGCAGACTGCAGGAGCCCTAGAGGTCCTGGAACAATGGTGTAAATTCTAATGAAGTGCTAGTAACCATGTATTGTGATTGTGTTTTATAGCCTCAGTGAAAGCTTCTTCATGGTCAAGGGAGCTGCCCTCTTCCTGCAGCAGGGCAACAGCACAGAGGAACCCAAAACCCCAACCCACCACAAACATGCAGGTACACACACACACACACACACACACACACACACACACCTCCATACACAATCATGACATTTTACTTGACGATTAACTTTCATACAAATAAAGTGATTGCCTATTTAATTGTGTTTTTGACATTGGAACATATTAATAAAATAATGACTTTGGACATTGTAAACAAAACCTGCACAAGGAAGATGGACAAAAATATATACATATTTAACCATTTTATACTTTCAAAATATTAAAATGTGCTGTGAGCTCGAAGATCGTATATTTCCGCTATTTTTGGAAAATGTTTGAACATTTTTTGACAATTATGCAGAATTGTCACTATTATCTCAAATAATTGTAATTTGGCATTTATGTTATTGTATGTTTATAACACACACACACACACACACACACACACACACACACACACACACACACACACACACACACACACACACACAGTACACCTGCAATAGGATACTTTGTTTTGCGCTTGTTTGCATGTGTGCCCTGCAAAGAACTGTGCACAAAAGCTAGGTCATATTTGCTGAGGTGGCTTTTCTGTTGTGGAGTTGTCTGTGTTTAGACTACACCATGTGTTAGGACTGGGTACCTACACAGTAAAATCCTGAGTGTTGATTTAACTCAAAATGGACCTGTATCACTCCCAGTTAAATTTGAGTTATTAGAGTGAAAGTTTTTGACAAAGGCTTGAAAATACTGTAACTATGAAACTGAAGTGACATCTCTTGTGTATTAGCTTATTTGAATATGATTGGTTGGCTCAGTTTGTACCACACTGTTTCGACAAAAAGAGCTGAGCCAGAAGGCAAAGCTCTCTATCTATCTACCGGTCCATCTTTATTCCTTCCTACACTCACCTATGCTCATCATGAAATGTGGGTCATGACTCATGACCAAAGAACAAGATCGTTGATAGAAGCGACAAGTACTCCTCAAACTCCCCCAGGCAGAAGTAGCTAATGTGGCTCGGTAAAGCACTGTCTGGGATTCTCATCTGGAACTGTTTCCTTTGCAACTAAATCTGGATAAGCGGTAGAAGATGGATGGATTGATGTGAAATATCATGTCATTTAAAATAAAAGAAGAGAAAAAAGAAAGAAAAGACAACAGGTCATCAACATGGTACTTGAGCAGACCAAGCTTGACTGGACTTGCCTGTAGTTTGTGATTATGTGCTACACAGTAATTGTTTTTGGATAATAGTACTGTCATTCTCAATCTTTTTCATTTCAAGGACGGCATTGGGCGATGGATTACCCATTTGATGTAACTCTGGGACCCCTATCTGCACTTTAAACCCCTCAGTGTTAATTCAACACTGACAGTGCAAATTGAACCAAATTATTTGGACACTAGCTTGTACGGTTTACTTTGCACCTACAGTATAGTGAATGCACTCATTTAGAGTTCATGAAGCTTTTCCTGGAAGTGCAGCATAAATGTTAATGCATAATGTTTATTTTCAGGCGATTTACCTCAACACCTGCAGGTCATGATCAAGATACTCCGGTCTGAGGACCGTATTAAACTGGTCAGTATTACACACACACACTCCCTCTCCCTCCCTCCATCTCTCTCTGGTTAACAATGCAGATTTATGCTGACCTCTGGCATGTCCATTTTGGTCATGCACTTACGCACACGCACACACACACACACACACACACACACACACACACACACACACATCTTGAACTTTATGTAGTAGATCAACTGCAAGTATCGCCATCAACCTTAGTACATTCTAGATATGTACCGTTGAGATGTCTTGCCAAGTGCAGCCTCTCGCTAAATATTCCTTCTCTTCCACAGGCTGTACGGTTGGAGACTGGATGGTCGGAACGTGTGCGCTACATGGTGGTAGTCTATACCAGCGGGCGCCAAGACACAGAGGAAAGCATTCTACTAGGGATGGACTTCACTGATAAGGACAGGTAGCTTTAAGCCTAATTTAACACCCCAATCGTCCAGGACGAAGTTCACCGTCCTTTCTATTAGTAACACCCAGCGCCCAAGACAAAGTTTTATCCAAAAGACGAAGTTTATTGATATGAAAACCGATCGCATCGCTCCACAACCTAGGAGCGACTCTTGCGCAATCCTCAATGTTGCGCAACAGTGAGACGTCATCGAAAATGTTCCCCCCCTGTTTAGCCGACGAGAACGAAAATCTTAAAACGTTAATAACTCGCGGTCTAAATCATCCCGTCCAATTCTAAGATCATGTGTTAGACGGGCCCCCGCTGTCCAATCGCTAGTCGCGTTACCTCCCGTTGTTGTCGATCGCATCCGTTGTTGTCTTCACATCCGGCATAACATCCGGTCCGTCGGTAGAAGTGCTCCGTTGCTATAAATCGATTGGGTGCTATACTTTAATGGTTTAAATAACTGAGTGTTAATAGAGTACACTGAATCTGACATTATTATTATTATTTTTACAAAAAGGTCATCTTTATTGTTCTCAGTAAAAGCTGCTCTATTGGGATGGTGCTGCCACTGTGGAGTGATGCCAACATACATTTAGATGGAGATGGGTGAGTATGAATTTATGTAAATATTCTCTCCCATAGATTACAGAAAACACAGCAGTGACTCCCAAACACTTTAGCTGGAGATCCCCTGTTCTAGAGCGTCTAAGAACACAATTGGCTGGTGTTCAGGGGAATGAAGCTGGAGGTTGATATTTGTCACTGCATGTACTCCAATGGGCTGGGGCGGCACCTGTCAGCAAGGAGTGTTGGGCGGTAGGACTTGGACCGAGGGTCTGTGGGGAGGAATTAACTGGCAGTTTTACTCCCCAATTTTTACCCCAGTGTTACTGACCTCCGGTGACTGAGTTACTTGCAGTCAATTTGACTCTAACGTGTGTCAGCTGAGTTCTTGCTGACCTGTGAAAGTGGTCCCTCTGTGTGCGAGTGTGTATGGGCAGAATATTCCACTAGTCTGTGTCCTGAATGGTGGCCGTGTGAACCAGCGGAGCACGCAGCCTGTGTTTGTGTTCCTACTACAGCACTCTGTCTCCCTGCGTATACAGTCTCTCTGTACAGACTCACCCTCATCTCCCGTCTCCCCCGTTTTGTCTCCAGAGGATTCAGTGTAAACACAGCAGGACGGACACATGTCTTCAAGCCTGTGTCTGTGCAGGCCATGTGGTGAGTCGCTTCATTCCCTCGTTGTGGAATTATTGGATATTAAAGGTGCATGGTGTAAGTGATATTTTGTGGTGTTAAACAGCTTTATTTTCCAATGGCAACCCAGTGTTTCATTGATCAGTATTAGAGGTAAACAGAAAATATATTTTAAGGTCGGGATGCCAATTGTATCCAGAGAGAGAGAAAAAGCTCAGGAAGCTCTGTCCTGATGGATACAATTCGTATTCCGACCAGAAAATGTATTTTCTGTTTACTAAAGAGCTGGATAGATGGGGAGACACCTGTTACTGGACAAACACTCTACAGCTGAACCAATGTACTTTCTTTTTCTATCTCCGATTGGAACCTGGTTTTCTGCGCAAGTGCTGACATTTTTTCCATTAGGCTAATGGTGCCGGCCTGCTTAGTTATATTGTATTAACATACTCTACCATACAGATAAATTCATTTCCACAGCACTGTACAGACAACAGTTCATACAGCAGAACACAATAACAGTGATATAACAATGATGTCATACAATGACAGACAGCAGTACACACTCATGTTTCATATTTAGACAGACCAACATCACTCATTATGATATGAGTGACGTTTAGAAACACCCATTGTTCATTGGCTTCATTGCCTTTTGAAGTTTGCAGGATTGGTCCGTTTTGAAATCAAATCATGAACGCAGCATGCAATTTATGTGAAATTTTGCATGCACATTCCCACTAGGCCGAATACAAAATGCCACTTGAAAATCAGAAAATCAGCCTCATGGTGGCGCTAACAGGCCGATTTGCGATTTTTACATTGGCTTCCAAAGTTTGAAGGATTGGCCCGTTTTGAACAAAATGTCTCAAATCATGAACACAGTGCAATTTGAGGCAAATGTTGCACGCACATTCCTACTAGGCCAATAAATCTCACCCTTTTCACATTTGCCTGTTATAGCGCCACCAGCAGGTGGACTTTTGCAAAACACATTTTTGGAACAAAATGCCTCAAATCATCACTTTGAATGTTGAATTGCCATCAAAGGCGTAAGAAGAAATGGCACCCTTTTCACAATGGCCTATTATAGCACCACCAGGAGGCCACAATAACAAGGCGCCAATGAGCACTTTTTCAGTTTCTAGTTAAAATAAATTATTTCATTGGGTGCTCGAGTGGCATGAGGTAAAGTATCTGACCACCATCGAGGAGTTTAGGGGTTCAAATCCACCCTGTTGGGTGATGATTTGGGTCAGCGATATTGAAAACTATTGTTGCTTGTAGACCTTATTCATTCATTGCAGTGAGGTTTCCTATCACACTTATTTGATAACATATTGCCAAGGCCACCTGGAGAAGAGATATAGAATAGGTAGATTATAAGTCATATACAGTAGAAGCCCAATGCTTAAAGGCCCAATGTCATGCTCCATTTAATTTGCCATGTGATTTATTTCTGGTAAAAAAAAAGGGGCGGGACATGTCCCATGGTAACGTGAGCAGTAGCCAATAGATTCCAATGCCATTTAACTAAACAACAAATTCAATTTTGGTAGTGGTTCAGGTTACGTTGCCTAGATGAAACTCCAATTACAGATATCTTCAATAGTTGCTCTGTTGATTAAAACATATATATATCATTCAAAATATTCTCTCCATTGACTCAGGGTGCAAGTAAAAAAGCGACAACGTTTCGATGTATCAGCCACATCTTCGTCAGGTCTACTTCATCAGTACTACTTGATTAAGCTCATTATGCTCAATATCTCCCCTGGCCAAGAGGGGATTGTGTCTTGCTGAAAGGTAGAGAATTGGTCTCCCACGTGGAAGACCCAGGAGGTTTGAATCCCGGAGTAGGAGATCAAATGTACAGATTGCAGCCGCTGTGTGATGAAGTATAAACCTGCAGGCTTAAATGTTGTATGTGAAAAATGTTGCCACGGCTGAGCCTTTGCTCCTTGTCCAACAGGTCTGCTCTACAGATCCTCCATAAGGTCTGTGAGGTGTCACGCAGGTACAACTACTTCCCAGGGGGAATGGCTCTCACCTGGATGGGCTTCTATGAGAGCTGCATCACCTCAGAGCAGAGCTGCGTCAACGAGTGGAACACTATGACTGATCTGGAGACCACACGGCCTGACTCACCGGCCTTATTTGTGGATCGGTAAAGACTTGTGCTTCTTGTATTTGAAATGCGATGCATATGTATATTGTGTATAAATTACATGGAGGATCAACAGCAATGTTTTGATTGATTGCACACAGGCCAACAGAGCGTGAGAGAACAGAATGTCTGATCAGAACCAAACTACGCAGTATCATGACGTTCCAAGACCTGGAGAATGTCACTTCTAAAGAGGTGCAGTATGCATACATGTTTGTTACATTTGTTGTTGGAGTATTTGTATCTGCTGTATATTAGATATTCATCTAATATACATTTAGATATGTTGTTGGAGCCTGGTGTTTGCTGTAACATGCTCTCTTACAACCTTTTCAGATACGTACTGAGCTGGAGCAGCACATGAGCTGTAACCTCACGGAATACAAGGAGTTCATAGATAATGAGATGCTGCTGATCCTGGGTCAGATGGACAAGCCCACACTTGTATTTGACCACCTGTACCTGGTGAGAAGAACATTAGTTTTATTCATTATTCTTCCCTATCCGTGTTGAGTGTTCCCACACTACATTCTCCTCCTCATCCTGCCACTAAATAGTTTTGCGATGTGATGTGTTGTGAGCTTGTAGATCTGCTATTTTCAGTACTTGACACCAGTGTGCAACTTGTTGCGTCATACACCATTGGTGTTGTTTACACGTCTTCTCTTTTAAGCTTTACTATAGCAAACATGGTCAATTTGACCTTAATCGATTTGTGTCTCCACACCTCCCCAGGGGTCTGAATGGAATGCCTCCAACTTAGAAGAATTGCGGGACTGTGGGTGAGAATATAGAATGCAAAAACAGAAATGTTCTAAATAAGTAGTATACGTTGAATATTTCTAAAATCTGCTATGATGTACAGTATGTTTGTCAACAACAAAGTTTAAAGGTGGTGTAAGTGATTTTTGTGAGTTTCTTTTGTTGTTAGTGATACATACTGTAGCTCTGTATTGGAATCTACCATTCCGCAATCATTGCCATAATAGTAGCTTGTTCAGTAACAGTTTCTCCAGCTCTTTAGTAAACTAAACATACCAATTTCAGCCAATCAGAGAAGAGAATGTATACGGGATAAACAAGTGAAATCGGAAGTGAGAGATTGAATGAAAAATGTCAGGGGTCATCCCTCAATGTATTTTCTTTTCACAATAAAGCTCATAGATGGAGAGACCCCTGTTACTGAGCAAAAAATCTGTAGCAATGATTACTAACGAGCTTTCACTTTTAACGGTTGTTTTTTACCTAACAATATCACTTACAGCACTTTTAACATCCATATTAGATGAATTAGTGTTAGATATGTTTCAGCTCTCTTAACTCACCTGGCACCAATTGCGCCTTTTGATGCCTATTTTTTCATAATGTTTCTCCACGCCGATGACGCCTTTTCACGCCTTTTTAATATAAATTGATTACCGTTCATAACTGTGTCCTGTACGTGCTCATAAGACTCCGGTTCGGGTGCAGAAAAGAAACGAAAATGTAAATTCCACTGGCTTATGCTGTCTATGGGGACGCAGATTTTAGAATCCATCATACGATCGTGTATAAATCAGGCTTGAGGTTCAGGAAATTCAGTTTTTTTGTTAGATCTGGTGCTTTGAACAACAAAACAAAACACGCAAGCCTAACACAACAAGGCACATACTGTACAGGACATGCATTAGTGCAACAGCAGGACATACAAATACTTATAGACAGCAGGCAAAGTTCACCATGTAATCTGATGGAATAAGTTAGAGTAGTAGTATTGTAAACTATACTGTATGCCAATTGCAAAATAAAGGAGTATGGCTGTATTATACTGTATAAATCCACACTATTCACAAAAGGCAGCATGGAAGTGACACATTTGGTTTTGGTTTTGTTTACAGAGTGGGTTTCATCCTCAACGTCACCAGGGAGATTGACAACTTCTTTCCAGGAACATTCTCCTACCACAACATCCGGGTGTATGATGAGGACATCACTGACCTGCTGGCCCACTGGAATGACACCTATAACTTTATTGTTAAAGCCAAGTGAGAATCACAAATAAAATGACATACGGTACCCACTGCACTGCCTAATCCTCAGTGTTAATTTAGCTGAGAGATCTTATACATTTTACCAAATTTACTCTTCTGAGGGCTAATCTCTCAAACTGATGGACCTGATTTTTTTTCTTTCATTTTATAATTGGAGTCGGTGGTGGTTGGATCAGTTGTAGCCCATATATCATGGAAAAGTTTTGCTATACCTGTCCACCTGGGAGCCACCCAAATATTAAATCCTAACTTGTTTATTTTAGAAAGGAAACTTGAACTTTGTGATTCGTGATTCATTTGTATACTATTAATACTAATACTATTATTAATTAACATAGGCTATATATTCTAAGATTTGAGTGTATTATTTAACTTGCTTCACAGGAAGAACCACTCCAAATGCCTGGTACATTGTAAGATGGGGGTGAGCCGCTCTGCCTCTACAGTTATTGCCTATGCTATGAAGGAGTATGGATGGTCTTTGGAGAAAGCATACAATTTCGTCAAGCAGAAAAGAAGTATAGCTCAGCCCAATGCTGGCTTTATGAGACAGCTGGCAGAATACGAGGGCATCCTGGATGCTAGGTGAGCAATTCAGTGGATTCTATAACATCAACTACACCTACAGTACAGCCTGATTTTGTCATACAGACTTATACATTAAATTAGACTTAACTATCAAAGGACAACATAACTTGTTTAATCTCTATAGTGCAGTGGTGGGCTTTATATGCACCAGGTCAAAGGTCAGGGCTACTAACCCTGACATACTGTACTTGTGCTTTATGCAGTAAGGTTATTGGTCATTAGCTGGACTGTACATGCATAATACACATGCACAATGTTTATGAAAAGGGTAGCCTTTAGTTCTTTTTCACCTTGAACCTGGTGTCCCTATTTTGGGCATGGTTAACATTTTGAAAACTTTGACAACATTTGATTTGTAAACTCGCAACGTTGCTTTGTAGCACGGCAAAATACAATGTTTTTATATTTTAGTCTACTTCTCTCTTTGCATCCTTGTTTCTGCTTCACAGTAACCAGCGGCACAACAAGTTGTGGAGACCTGAAGCACACGAGGAGCTCTCAGAAGAGGCCTCTGGTCAGTGCACTGGCCTGGAAGTCCCTGGAGAGGAGACCCCAGTGCTGAGGGCTTCCTCCCGGGAGGGGGAAGCCTGGGGTGGCTGTGGGGCCTCTCCCTGCAGGGGCATGGGTCTGGAGGTGGAACCCCCTGACCCCCTTAACTACAATTACTACTTCCGACGGTTGTCGGACTCTGCACTGGACAGTGAGCCCTCAACCCCGGTGCGAGGCCCCCCTCTGCTGGGTATGGAAAGGGTATTTATTGAAATTGAGGACGTGGAGAGAGATGCTCTATTGGAGGACGAAGGCTTCCCCATGGCCCATTTGGTTCCACCCGGAGCAGGAACAGCTGCCCAGACCTGTGGCCGCCTCGACCCTCTGGAGGACATGAGACTGAGGCTGGAGTTCAGCACTCTGGAAGAAGAGGATGAGGAGGAGGCAAAGAAAGAGGAAGAGGAGATGGCAGCGCTGGCCCAAACTCCAGGAAATTCTGACGGCAAGAAGGAGGGAGAGGAGATGGAGAGGAAGGAGGAAAGCCGATTGGGTTTGGCAAACCTCAATACTAACAACAGCAACCGCCTTGCTGCCAAGCGCAGCTGCCCTGCTGCCTTCGACGTGAGTTGGGCAAATACATACGTAGTGTGTATTTGTATTTTTATATATATATTATATATATTATTATTTTTATTATAGATTTTTAACAAAAAAATAAAAAGTAGAACACGTATGTATACATGTAAAATATAAAGATCTATATATCATTCTTATGTACAGATCACCTAAAACAGACCTTTCGAAATTAAACACATTTCTCAAAAACATGGTAAAGTATCTATCATCTCCGACTTCTGCAATTATGATAATAGGAGATTTCAATGAAGACCATTATACTGAAAAAGATAGAACTATAAAGACCTTCATGTCAAGATTAGGCTTTAAACAATTAAATACAAATCCAACTACAGATTTCGGAAGTATTTTAGATCATGTATATTTTAACAAATTTGAAAGTATTATTACAGAAATTGAAGTTAGAGACACATATTACTCTGATCATGATTTAGTATTAATATCACTATAGTCCAAAATGAAATACATTTAAAACAATTGACAATTTACAATAAGTAATAAAATAATTATACTGTATAATATATTTTAATTCAGTTTATATACTTTTTTTTTCATCACATATCAATGATTTATTTTTCTGTAAAAAGGTAGGTAGGTAGCAAATAGTTACACCTAATGATTATACATTTCAAACGTTCCTTCACAGAGATACTGAGATGTGAAAGTTTACAGTGGTCGAAAGTACTTGCGCGCTCTGCTTGCACACTAGTTGGCCATTTATGGCCTACTAGTGTGCAACAAGCAAGTATGCACTCGGCAGAGTGCAGTTCTAGTTATTATTATGATTATCTAACTGTCTATAAATGCACCACGTCTCTGTACGTGTGTATGTACGTACGACATACGTACGTCTGTAATCCATGTAACTCGAGAACCGTTCTCCCCACCGACCTCAAGTTTGATACACGTGTTCCACACCACCACAGGGAGTGCAGTGCCCGGTGTCAAGTCCTTAGGATAGCCAGTTGTCCAGAACCAGCACCAAACCCTCTGCCCAGGCTCTGGACAGGGCCCAAATTAGCCAATTGATCACACCTGATCACCCCTAGCTCTCCATATATGGAGCTGGCCTCTTCTGACAATCAAAATGATGTTCTAACATCTGCATAGACTACAAATTTGGGCATGCCTTACAAAGAACTCCATACAGTATATGGGCATAACTGGGTGGGGAATTAATTTCCAACTTGCATCGTTCCAAGTAGGCCAGTGCCCAACGGGCACCGCTCTAGTTATTATAAACATGTGAACACATTGTAGTGTGTGCTGAGAGTGTGTTCTCTCTTCAAAATCTCCAGCCTATGTAAATTGCTGCATTTTGAGTTTTATGTACACTGGTGGCGAGTTTACAGCACAAGCTCTTGTCTCATAAAGCACACTGTTGACTCAGATTCGGATTCAAATTAACTATCGGCAAATTTACCATTTAACTCAATGTTGTCACCTTTCAGTAGTTTGTCATGGCTGACCATGTCTTCTCTCTCTCCCTTTCCTGGGTTTAGGACAGTGCTAGCACAGGAAACCCATTCAAGGTGAAGCCCTCCTACCAGTCCTGTAAAGACTGCCTACGTCTGACACAAGTGCGGCGCTGTGAGCGCCCAGCAGGAGGCCGCACCCATCGCCTTAACCCCACCCGCCACTGCACAGTCCCCTCCATATCCATCGATCCGCCTGGCACCCATTTCGCTCCAGCCCAGATTCTGTCCTCTGTGCCAGCTCAGGCCCTTGCTGGGTCTGCCGTCCAGCCCTGCAGTCGCCTTTGCCGCTGTGAGAGCTGCGCCCCGGGCATTCTCCCGGCCCCCGTTGCATGCCTGGAGGCCTATCGTCAAAGGGCAGTGTCGCCCATGAGCTGCGAGGAGCTGTCTCATGGCCACTGCTTACTGGAGACGGAAGACATGGACGAGCCACGAGTGGATGAGGAGAACGATTGTGTGCTGAGGAAGGGCAGAGAGAGCACAGGAGCCTTCACAGAGCTTACCCTCCTGAATCTCAACCTGGAAGGAGAGAGGCCAACAACAAGGCCAGTTGGGCCAGAGATCACCCCCCCTGGTGGTGAAGCAGAGCTCCAGCAACAGGCGTTGGCTCAGCTGCAGATGCCAACACTGAGGTTAGGACTTGGTCTGGGATTGGTCCGACAGAGGGCAGAGGAGCTGGAGAGGCTCTCAGGTTTAGCCAGGGATGGTCAGGTCCCTGTAGACCCCCTGCCTTAACAGATAAGGTCTGACCATGGCTGGCATGGATGCAGGGATGGAGGTGGAGGGTGATATAGCATGGCACTACGAGACCAACTCCCACTGACTAGACTAGCTGCACTCTACATTACGTGGATACAGCTATGGACCTCCCAAATGACTGCAACTGTGGTGTCACACTTTCACACCTGGTCTGTAACATTTAGTCCCATGTTTGTTGTCACTGCAAATCTTTACTCTTAACAGGCAGAAGCACCCATGAGATTCAGACCTAAGTGAATATGGATAGCCTGAGTCCGGGCACTTGTGGCTTAAACATTGTACAGTAGTTGCCTCAGTTCTTCCTATCAGACCTGGTTGAGGTCAACAGATCTGTCTTGAGCCACCTGTTTCCATGCCGTCAGGCTCCTCAAGCTGACTGTACAAGCTGACTGTACACTTACAGTTGCTGTGTCAGCAGACAGGTATGGCATATCTGTACAGCAGAGAAGTTCATTGATAATACTGACACAGTGGCTGTTTTGCTCTTAGATCATCACATTAGAGTGATGATGAACAAAATCAAATGCCTGCTGTGTCAATTTGGTCAATAGGATTGAGGATAGGAGTGGCTTAAAGAACAGAGATGTTGTGTAAAGTCAACCAGCTTGGTGATTTCCATCTCCCCTCAAAAGATCTATGAATAGCACTTTGATTTTGGGGGAAAAAAGGATATGGGGTAACTCATTTTTGTTCTGTCAGAGTACTGTATGTCAATCTAAACAGTATTGGTAAGAAGAACATTGTATCTTTGCAATTGAGTCTCTGACTGCATTCAAAGTCCCTTCACATCATTACCATCGATAATTTAATTCTCAATTATCGGCGTCCCTCCCCTGCTGTTGCTGCTTTTGTGTCACAGAAAGGCTTATCATATATATGAAATATCTTTTTCAAGAGGACTTATATGCCTCTTTAAGTAAAGCAGTGTAATGTACCTCGGAACACAAGCATCTCAGACTGTTTTGGTCGAAGACTGTTTTGTTGACTTGCCTCTCTCCTCAGTGACCGGTTCACCCTGACCTCTTTGATTCAAATGTGACGTTGTAATCATTTCTAAATGGCTCTCAGTATAGTCTGCTCATGACATTCAGTGTTACATGTGTCCTCTTTTTGCTTTAGGGCAGAAATCCCCATATGTTTCAGCATATTATGAATTAATTGAGATTTAATACTACTATAGTCATAATGAAATGCATTGCATTATTGGTAATTTTTTTCTCAACTCTCAACTCATGCTGTGGATGTTTATGGGTCATGCACTGAAACAGAAGAGTATCGATAAAGTCATCATGGTTTTCTTTTCTTTTTTAACCACCAGGTGTGGAATTATGACATCAAAAAGCAGGCGTCTAGTTTAGGTTTCAGTTTTCATTCTTGGAATAGTATGCCCAAAAGAGTTGCTCACTCTCTGCAGCCAAGCTTTATACAAAGCCATATCATGCCGTCAGATCCAGTTCATCATGCATATCCTAATAGAATTTAGTGGTATTCTTTGATTACCCATAGGCCAAAATAGCAGATCTACAAGCTCACAAGGTGTTGTAATGCAGCGTGTTGTGAGCGTGTATGGCTATTTTCGGCAAAGAGAATCGGTGTAGTGAGAGGGGACCAAATGTAGACCCCTGGGGGAACCTGGTCAATATAGTATAAAACTGTAGGGTTTGTGCATGTGTAGGTATTGCTTGTTTTTACATGCATACACAATACTTTGAGCTTCCTTTCCCTATAATAGATCTGCAAGACATTGGACAGTGGGCTATAGGCCTATGAATATCCAGCATTTGAGCACAAGTCTAGTATTGGCCAGTTATCCAATTGCCGTAGACGCCTTGTTTTCTAACAGTGGGAACAATTTAAAATTTTCTGATGCAACCGTTCAGTTGCTGTTTATTTTACTTTATGCACATTTCGAGGCGCTTTTGGAATACGTTGTTGCCATAACAGAAACATTGTAATGTATTCCATCTGTATCCTTCTATAGCACACAAACAAATAATATTATTTGCACTTTGGATTAAGCATTTCACAACAAAGTGTGACTCCAGACAAAACCAGAACTTGAATTATCTGCTCTCATTTCTGTAGTAATAATGTTGTTCCTTTTCCAAACATATAATCAGTATTAGGACCTATTTTGTTTACTGGATACTACTAAAAATCCGCTGTGTTGAAGGTATTCAGAATAATTTGAAACCCTTGCAATTGAAAAATATAAAGGGAAAAATTCTAGTGTTGTTGATTCTCAACATCAAACACCATTAAGCTTACATTCATGAATATCATAATAGGCTGTTTTTTTTCAATAATAATAATTATTCTTATTATATTTTCTTATAGGTTTTGGCAGTTACTGAAATATAGGGTGCCAATATTTTTAATGGAGCCATATTTTATTTTATTTATAAATAATTTTTAAAAATATAACTAATGAATGCACCTGAAGTTATTTATTTATTCATTTTGTGCATTTATTCACCTAACAAAGCTAATTTGCAGCCAATCTAAAGTTCTCTTTGCCATGGAGTATTACTTTATAATGCACGTTTTATTTATTTTTTATTCTTACCCCGTTTGTTGATATTTCACTGTTTTTGCATAATGCACGCTGGGTGTGCTAGATAATATTGAATAAGGCTTTGGTTTGTGCAGGGCAGACACATGTAAGCTTTACACTAGTAATATGTTGACAAGAAGAGATCAAAGGCTGGCTACAACTGTAAAGAATTCATGCAATTTGTTTAGTTTTGTTCGACCATGTGGTCTCTACTGTATACTGTATTTTTTATTTTGTAGCACAGCTAGAGTAGTAATATTTAGATTATCATTTGGTTTTGGTTTAAATTTACGGTTTGTCCTCACGTGGTTACATGAGCATGATGTAACTTAGTAAATTAAGTATAGTAGGAATCATCAAGCCATGCTATAAAACAACATGCTGGCCTGTTTGTTATGGCTATGATATATATAGATTAGGATTATATGAGTCAGATTTAATTCTGTTTTATACTTTGTCGTATGACACTGTTGTGCACCAAAAAGCGACTACAAACTTCTTGTAGATCTGCTATTTTCATTGCCCAACACCATCATACGATGGATTATTAATTAAGCATTAGCCAGCGGTTCTCAGTTCATCAATCTGTTGAAGACTAATGCTACTCTTATGTTTATCCACAAATTGTTGCACTACCTTCAGTTGTTTGCCATGGTTTGAATTTGTTTTGTATTTAAGTGCCTTAACCTTGGCCTTAGCTCTATCATACAGCATTGTGGGCTTTGCTGAGTCGTTGTTTATGAGTGCGTATTTGTACACTAGTGTACATTTGTGCAGTCTCAGAGTTAAATTAACACAGAGGATTTTACTGTGTACTTGGTCTCTGCCCAAAAAGGATAATAATCATACTCATCAAAAAGGATAATAATCATACTCATCACCATGCATTTCTCAGCCCATCATGTACTGTATGCAAACACACTTTACACAACACCATATAAACAGCAGCTCTTACCCATGGACATACAGTATATTTGATGGACTTTCATTCATAAATAGCCTATCAATGTAGTTTCTATTGACATTGTTGAGACTAGTGATGTGCTGTATGAGCCAATGCCAGACAACGACAACAAAAATATTTTTACATTGGTGGTGCTGGAATCAAATCTGTTAATTACATTTAAATTTGGATAGGATGATGACTACAACGTGTTACTTTTTAACCGTGTGTATAACATTTCCTCCAATTTCCAATAGAAATAATTAGCTAATAATTAACTCATATTGATACTGGTTATATACTCATAATTAGGTTCTCGTGCCATCAGCACAACATGATTTGGTGCACCTCTAATTTAGCCAAAATGTCTTTAGGCTGCATTTAGAGTTGTAGACAATGAACCAGTTGTTTTTATTATGTTATTCTTGGGCAGCAGGCATCAAACTGACAATCCTACTAAGGGCCAGAGGTTGAAGACATTGAAACGGAACAAATGTAGAGGGGAGTAAAGTGACCGTGCATGGCTAGAGCACAAGTTGTCATTATCACCCCTCGGCATTAGAGCTTGAGTGGTTTTGAGTGAATGAGTGGAAACTGTTAAACATGAAACTGGGAGTTAGAATTTGTTACATTAATTGTTTTTTGTTAACCTTTGTGCACTGTACTGTACATTGGCAATGTTAATGTGTAATGCACTTTTTTTTACATTTTGTTAAAATGATGTCCAGTCCAATGTTTATCATGGAAATAAACCATTTCCTCTCTGCATAATCAGTTCATTTATTTCCAAACACAAACAAATTAAAAGTATGGTTATGGCATGCTATAACTTTGGAAAGCTCATTCTCTGCTTTAAGTAGTATTAGTATGAAGAGAAACAGGAAACTAGAGAAACGGAATCAGACACAGAAGGCCGTCCGCTCGGGTCTCGGGACTTGAACCCGCAATGCGCTGTCAGGCTACATTGAGCCTAAGTGCCCAGCCCAAACCACTAGGTCCGGGCCCTTATTTTCTTACCTTTTAAAAAGTTTCAAAAATGGAAGACCTTACAAGCTTGAAGCTTGTATCGCGACACGTCATGAGCTTAGATCTGCTATTTTTGATATTTTCTTGAATAGACCTTAACTAAAATAAATTGTAGTTAATGTGTGTATTTTGAGTTGTTTGTTCTCAAATAGAAACTTTAATCAAACCCAACTTTGTTTGAATACACTCACTGAATGAGAAAGGTGGAGGTTTGGGTGGTGGAGTAAAGCTGATTAGAAACTTATTCAATCAGCAGACTGAGCTGATTACAGGTGGGGCATGTTTGTCCTGCATGAACTAAAGCAATGCTTTATTTTGCTGCCTCCTGAGTCATTGTGCTTAAGCCTAATCTATATTTTGTCATATAGTATGTTGCTCAAAAAATAAGTTGTATCAAACATGACCCGGACATTAGCCTAATTAAAATACTTTTTAAGTTAAATATTTCAAAAAGGATAACATGTCAATGAAGTTAGAGCCAGTGCATGTCAAAGGTTTTGAGGAGAAAAGAAACTAAGGAATTATGTGGACCTTGGACATTTAATTCAAGTTACAAGTACAAAATGCGTGGGAAAAATGTGGAGGTACTTCTGTGGGCAGCGTGCCTTGACATGCTGTCTACAGAGAGCTATTATTGAGTTAGTCAAATGAATTCATTCTGACATCACGGGGCAGTGATAAACATGGGATCACTGGAGTGGTGGCGGTGGAAGCTGGACGCTTTAGTAAAGGAAACGCTTTAGTAAAGTCCTGAAGGAGGAAAACTCAGACTATCCAGATCAAACCTCAGCAGGTGAGTACCATCTCAACACGGCCTCCCCTCTGGTTTTCTGATGATTGTGTAGAGTAGAGAGTACGGCAATTTCCCAGAAGTCTCCAATACTACCTAAATGTAGTGAAAATTGTTATTTGTATATGTAATGTGATTCTTATAGTGTAGGTACGGTATACCCTACCAAACAAATGGTAAGCTGGGGAGAGACGGGAGAAGACATGAAGGTACAGGAAAAGTTCAACCTGACAAGTAAATCTATGACATACAGTAAGTCATACAGTAGACTATACAAGTGAACAATTGAATTATTCTAAGTTCTGAATAATTGAGGCTAAGTAATTTCATTCTATCCATAATGTTACTCTTTGTATCCTCTTTGTATCCTTTTTATGACCCTACCCTGTGTATAATACCATGACAACCTCTCTGTCAAGCCATTTCCTGCATCTGCATATCTCATTCTGCTATGAGGACTATTTGAATATGAGCTATGATGTACATCAGGATGCACAGTTCTAGTGTCCCGGCAGAATTTCTGTTGGAAAAACAAGGCCTATTTTTGGAACTGCCTAATAGTTTGTGTTCTCTGAGTCACAAGTCTCGGATAAATGCTGGCAATGATATTGGAAGAGTCAAAAGGGGAAGGCAGTAAACGGGAGGAATAGAAAGAGAGGGTGGGGAAGGGATATCAGAGGCATTTTCACAGATGCCTCACACAGCTGCTAGCTGCTGCCATTATGAGACCCTGCACACGTACATCCATCCTAAAATAACCCTTTAGATACAGCGCAAGCTGTAAGGTCCTTTGCCAATGAGTCTACTACTGTAAAGTCATGTGATTGCTGCATGGAAACATCATACTAGCGCCAGAGAGCAGTGGGGACTAATAACACGTAAATCTTTTAGCAATTGTTTTACAACTTAAATGCTTTATTCAACTGGATCTGAGTTGGACAGATTTTTCCCTCTACAGTCTACACCAATCTCTATGCCAGAAGTAGCAGATCTACAAGCTCGACGCATTGGGAGCTTGTAAATATGCAATTTTTAATGCCCTCCAATATGGGTAGGCCTACTGTCTGGGGTTCAAGTGGTTAAGAACACATATAGTCAATTCAAAGGGCAGAAAACTGAATGTATTTACTATTTTCATGTTCACATCAGAATAATTGTCCATGTTTTAAGACTCTGGAATGCAGTTTTTCAATTTGATTTCCTAACCCTTTATTACTAATTAAACCCTATACCTCATTGACCAGTGTCCCCCAGGGGTCTTGGTACTGTCCCTTTCCCCCTCTACACCAAATCTCTACACAGAAAATTGCCGATCTACAAGCTCAAAATGTCGCATCATCTTGCTTGGCAACGTGACACGTTGTGAGCTTGTAGATATTCTTGCTGAATGTTTGCCCATTTTCGCTGAATGTTCACCTATTATGATAAGATGCCCAGAATAGGGATGAAGAGTTCATCGTTCAGACAAATCTGCAATGACTAAAATGCAATGATTGCAGTTACAGTGTTGATAGCAAGAACTACAGCCCACTGATGTCATCAAGTTCATAACTTCATATAGACATTGTTTCATGTATGAACTTGTCACGGACAAGCGTGTTGGTTTCAGAGATAAGCTTTTAAAAAACTGAAGTGGCTCTCACCACTTCTTAGGCTTGAAATAGATTAAGCGGACAAGAAAATGATTAGAGGTGACAGGTGAAGAGGTTCAGTCACCTATCTTTCTTCAATCAACTTTTGTTTCCACCTTGGTTCAATACACAGTACATTTCTTTGCAACCAACCCTACTGTCAACGTTTACTGCCTGTCAAAGCTTTTTTCCTCTTGATAATCTCTCTAAAGCTATCTATCATGTTGATGTTTAACCTCCATCTACATCAAGACACACAGACAATCCAGTTCAAAAGTCAAAGCCCTTGTGACTTCGGTCTGTTATTCCAGGCGACCTTTCTTTAGTCCCTGTTACCAAAACAATCATAAACATTCAGGGAGTTTGAAGGGCAGAGCCAGGGCAGAGCAGAGAACAGACACCCCTTGTTTCCCAGAGGCTAATTGAGAATACATGATGTCTCACAACAAATCAGCAGCAGCAATAATGTTTCTAATTGGACATCCCAATATCTGTAGATCAACTTATTTATATAAAAATACAAATTGTAAAATATACAACAATGCTCTAAAATAATCTTACATTGTATTTGTGTACTATCAGAATAAATTATATTCAATAGATTGTGAATTTGTCCAATGCAAATTCTGGTTCTTTTAGACAGAAACTAACGTTTGATTTGGGTCACATTTTCCCTCTGTGTTTTATTTGACCTTGGCACCTGGTGACTGATCTACAGTATTATCCCACTTGTCCTGTTTCTTTTTTGGCTGTATGACTCACAGGCAGCAGTCAGACCCACTTTAATTATAGCCACCACAGCATTCCATTCAGATAGAATGAGGGGAGATAGAGAGGGAGGTCTAGACAGTGTTATAGAGAAATATATAGAAAAAGAGACAATTCGGTATAGTAATGGTTAATTTATATTTTCTCATACAATGTCGTCAACAATGACTGATATTAATTGAAAGATCTGATGTGATGACAACGTATTTATGTCAAAGTAGGTTCTTGGGGGCATGCATATAATGATGGTATAATTATACTGTTATGAGTTATACTGTTATAAGTGTTCTCTCTTGACATTTTGTCTTTTTCTTTTCTTAAGTAAAAAAATAAAAGGCAGCAATGGGCCAGAAGCTGGACAAGTCACCAGAAAAGGAAAGGAGATCCGCTGATGTTTCAGGTTGGACTGAGCACATGGGAAAGACAGAGCAGACGGTGAAGGTGGAGCAAGTTGCCGTGGCTGAGGCCACAGACTGCACCAACAGAAGTTATGTGACTGCTTTGAGTGCTGGGGAGATCAGTGTCTGCGGCCTGCCCATTGAACAGGCAGATGAGTTCACAGTCACTTTTGACAGCCCAGATCCCCATACTAGGGAGCGAATGAGACCTCCTCAAGGCCTGGGGGAGCACCCACTGAACACAAGGGGAGGGAGGAAGGGTGGAGACAGCAAAGGCAGGGGTGTCACTCAAAATAAGTCAGAATTGTCTCTGAGCTCTAACACCATACAACGTTTGGAGCCTAACGAGAAGAAGGGAAGAGCCGGGGAGAATTCAGCAGAAATGGCCAACCCCTCGTCTACTGATGGTGCAATGGAAGGGCTGGATAGGAGGAAGAAATCACAAATGGACCACATGGATTTAAGTATCTACACTCAGACTGAAAGGACGCAAATGAAGGGCTTGAAACTCTCATCTGATCCCACTCACGAGGAGGACTTTGCGTTACTGGAGAAGGATGATTTGTTATCATCGGATGGGGAAGAGGAGATTGAAAGACCAGAGGATAGTAAGCCATTAAGAAGAAGGTCAGTTGAGGAAGACAATCTTTCTACCTTTGGTCTAGATAGGCTTTCATCTCCCTCAGAAATATGTATTGACCGACACCAGAGCAGCCGCTCAGGGCAGAGTAGAGAAGTATCTCATGTCAACACCCAACAAGTAATGGATGAGAAAAGCAGAAACAATAATGCACATTCTGCCACAACCAACATTGCAGAAGCACAGGGTGACAACTCACCCACGGCTGGCTCTGCCTCTGACAGGGTAGGGGGTCTACATATGGCTGAAGTAGCAGGCATCGGGTGTCAGCTAAAAGGGGACAATCATACTGGAGCTGCCCAGACTATGATAAACACCCTCAGCAAAGGGGACATTTCTGCTGCCCGCATCAAGGAGAAAGGATCTTCACCTCAAACGAACACTGGACCAGTTAAAAAAGAGAAGTGTGATGACAAAATAAACACAACTGACAGTGAATTTCAGATAACTTCAAAGGAGGACACTGGTAGAGATGACACGGGCCATGGGAAGCCTAAGCGGGAAAAATACTTGGAAAAGATGGCGCTGGCTTTGAGTCGATATAAAAATCGTAAGGGAAATGACACTTCCCCACAAATTCTACAAAAGGAGGGAACTGACCAGTCCCCTCCCAAAGAGTTTTCTGGTGCTGTCTCACAGAGGGTTAAGGCACACACAGCACGCACTGTTAGTTCATGTGAGGAGAACGGCTTAAATGACTCTCACAAAGATGCTCACTCTACGATATCAGAACTCCGAAACAATCCCTTACTTTCCTTTGAACAAAGCAATTTGAACAAAGCAAATTGCTTTGAACAAAGCAATTTGAATTCCTATTCCTCTTTACCAGTACAGGATGACTGTGATGGAAAGATAGAGGTTGCCAGCTTGGCGTGGGAGAGTGAGCATGTGTACTGCTCTGCTGTCATCAACCCGCCACCTGTAGATGATCCGTTTCCTCAGGCAGACACGTCAGTGACAGCTCAACTCAGTGGCAGTCTAGAGGAGGCGACACAGATAATGACAGATACGACACCCGCCTTGTGTTCAGAGGATTCTTTACCAACAGAAAAGACAAAGACAAAAGGGCCACCTCCACCTGTCCCAAAAAAGCCTAAAAATCCCTTCATCAAACTTAAAACCAAACAATTACAGTCTGCGGACATACAAAGACACAAAAGCCACACGCAGCGTGAAGAGAAAGTAAAAAGGAGGCATACATTTCATTTCAACAAAGATAAACCGTGCAATTCTCCATTTAATCAGGATATGTGCATTTTGTTGGATGATATGGGCAATTACACTATGCAGCCCAACGTACGACGTTCGTTCATTCACAGTAGAGCTGAGGAAGAGCTTTCACAGAGACAACGGGGGTGTAACAGGGATAAACAGTACAGAGATATGATCAATGTTGCCTACTGGACACGCATTGCCAAGCCTTCTGATGAGGAGCGAAGAAACCTGGACATGTTGCAGCCAATAATTTCCATGGATACGCAATCCAAAAACGGAGGCCCGACTCCTATAGTAGCAAAAAGGCCCCAGAATTCAATCGCACCTTCAGAAACCCTGTCAGTACCTGAGATTACAGAAAACGATGAAATTCAAAGATCAAAGCCTTCTCCTAGACCCAGAGGGATAGCTGTCAATCCCAAGTCAAAATATGCCGTAGTCAACGTACAGACCAGCCACAGTCAGTCTGAACCCAAAGGAATAACTGCTCTAGATGATAGCAGTGATGATGGGTCAACGGGTGAAAGTGCCTTCAAACCCATTGCTGACCTCATAAGGAAGGGGAACCAGATGCACCAGACTGTGAGACAGAGCCTGGCCAAACCAGAAGGGACCAAAACCCATGTTGAACGGAGTTCAAGTCTGAAAGTTTCCCAGATGAAAAATACCTTTGATGCCACAAAGAAACGTGTAGAGAGGCCTCCAGAGGTAAAGCCACCGCCAACGAAAGGTAAGGTCTATATCATACTCACGCACGCACGCACGCACACACACACACACACACGCATGCACAGAGACAGACAGACAGTGAAAAGTGCTGAATAACAATTTGTACACCAACTACAAATAGAAAATAATAAATAAATAACATAGCAAACGTGACATTATGAAATGTAATGATGTGGTACATGTGGTACACAGTGATGTAAACAATAAAGATCTCACAGGAAAAAAGGCTTGTAGATTTCAAAATCATGTAGGCTACCCATCCATTTGTGAACTGTTTGTGAGCTACAAGTGATTTATAATCTTTATTCTCTTTAGGATTATGAGCACTCACAGTCATTTTTTCAATATGAATAACTATGAAACTGTGTTTACACAACAACTCAAGGCTGTAAATCTCCCAGTAACAATGGCAAACACTTGATTACATTTCTCCTTCTTCTGCATTGGGAAATACGCTTCTGTGATTGGCTATATCAGTCCCATCACATCGCTGGAAAAGCTTTCTCCTCTGATTGGCTGGATTACACCTCTTCTGTGTATACCATTGCTGGGATAGTGCTAGTGATAGTGGGAAGTGCAGCTGCTCTGATTGCTTGGCAAAGTTTCCTCATGGGGGATCTGTAAGAAAATGAAATGTCAAGTTTAATTTGTGGCCCTTGGGTCATCTTTTTCTTGTCCATCCTCCTGGATAGTACTAGTAGAACATGCTGTCATTGGAAGAGGACACTGCTTGAAATACTATACCTTCTTGTTCATCCACATCACCCACTTGTAATAGTCCTCCCCTTTTTGTCCTGGCAACTCTTGGGTCCTGTCTCTGCCATGGAGGGCTGGCTACCAATGGTGCCTCAATATGCTCATCCACCTCCTGGCTCACTTCTGAAGCTCCAGACAGGTAGCTGAACTTGGAGTCTCTCTTTGTCCTTTATCACTTCTGACCATTTAGAGGCTTCATCTGGCTTGGCTGCTGCCTCTGACCAGGTCCTGGGCAGTACCAAGTCTCC
Source organism: Protomyctophum bolini (assembly GCF_963924005.1). NCBI lineage: Eukaryota > Metazoa > Chordata > Actinopteri > Myctophiformes > Myctophidae > Protomyctophum > Protomyctophum bolini. The sequence goes on along the minus strand of NC_137883.1, from coordinate 17,337,414 downwards.
TGGTCTCCCTCTTCCTCTGGGATGTTACCGCCAGCTTCAATCTCAGGTCTCATCTCGTGGTTGGTCTTCAAGGTCTGTGATGAGGTCTAAAGGTCAGCATGCTCAGTGTCCGTGTCCCTACAATGTGTCTCGGTTATATTCGTACATATTTGGCGAACATAGCAGATCTACAAGTGTTGCGGCGTATTGTGAGCTTGTGAGCTATTTTCGGAGAGATTCCGTGTCGAGGGAAAAAAGGAGCGGACCTAGTATAGACCCCAGGGGGACTCCAGCCAATGAAGTATAGGGTTTAAGTGGTTAATTAATATAATTTCAACAGCAGTGTTGTTTTTCCAGGACGCAGGATAGTACTGCACCTCCTCTATCTAACACAGATACACTGAGGAGACATTACCAAAACCAAACGCAGGGTAGAGAGGTTCAGTGAATGTGGCTTGGAAGGTGTGCAGGTGTGAATATATGTCAGCTACAACTCTGTAGAATGACAGAGTGCCAGCGTCATAGTCCAGATACACTCCTACTCTGTAGAGGCCAGCAGCACTGTCAGAGACATGGAGTTTCGTTGTCTTCCTGTTGTCACGGACACTGTGAAATTTAGCATTGGAACGATAATCACATACCAGACTCCAGGAATCCAGGACACGGAAAGGACGTTTATATGTATTCCTTTTGTATGATGCTGATATAGAAACTACTCCACTACACTCTACCTCCCAGTAACAGCGTCCAGTCAGACCCTCTCTACACCGAACCTGTGGCAAGGAGTTAAATATGTCTGTTTTCTTTTTCACGTCGCATGTCACCATTCTGTTGTTCTCAGACAGAGAGAGGGGTCTTGGGTCCTTTCTTAGGTCCAGTGTGAGTTTACGCTTTACAGAAAGAAACCTTTTTGCCAAAACCTCTTTTTCTCTCATTAGCTGACGTATCACCTCTGAATTGCTCTTTGCCTCTGTTGCACTCTTTGATCTGCGAAAGAGACGCCCACCCAGGAACCCGGCTGGCTTTTCTGTCCACATCTGGCTGGATACAGGAGATAAGTTTGGGTCCAGCGTGGGTTCACTCACATCTGGTGGGGAGACATAACTTGTCATCTCCAGAGATTTTTGAGCATCCTCCATCGTCTGTTCCATTTTCAGGACCATTTCCTCCATTGTCTTCATCTCCTTCGTGTCTCCATTCTCTTGTGACAAATCCTCTTCTTCACTAATCAGTTGGATTCCGATTCTCTCATCCTCCACGTCTATAATCTTGTCGTGCATTTCCACATCATTGTTCTCTGTGAACAAGGTTATTTCTGAAGACAGAAAGTTTTGTGACAAATCCTCTTTTTCTCCAATCAGTTCGTAACTCTCATCGCATGTGATCCACTCCTCCCTCTCTGTGTCTTCATTCCCTTGCCTTTCAATCATTTCATGGTCCGTATCCTCCCTACGGTCCGTATCCTCCCTTTCATTGTCCTTGACGTTCTGGTTCATTTCCTCCATGATATCCGGGATAGTTTCCCTTTCACTTCTTCGCATGTAATAATACATGATAAATGCTGTTGCTGTCGTCGCCACCACTGTGGCACCAACGACTAACACTGTTTTCATGTCATTCAGAATTGAAGTGTCAGCTGTCACTACAGATGCAACTATACTAATAATGAGTGGAAACAAGCGCAGACACATGTATTTATCTCTTCATAACTCTCCCAAGTTAGTGCATCACATCTGTTCTGCATGCTGATTGGGTATTTCTGATTGGTTGGTTGATATCAGACATCAAAGTTGGTAGATGTCATCACAAACCTGGAAAGGGTTGCTCCACGGAGCCAATACCTCTGGCAGGCTGGATTGCCTAATCAGGGCTGTGTAAGTATTGAGTTGCATTAGTCAGGATGTGAGCAAGCTGCAGGGTGGAGTAGTTGCGAACACAGTGATTGCGAACGCAGTGAGCACTTACTATGAGACCTAGCAGATCATGTCTGTGCGTGCGTCTGTCTGTCTGTCCGTGTGTCTGTCCCGCTATCCAAATATGGAGTGTGTTGCATCAGCAATCACTCAGCTCCATATATGGGCACAAAAGGGGCCAGGTCCACTCAGCTCCATATATGGGCACAAAAGGGGCCAGTGATTTGTTTGTTGTGGACCTGGCCCCTTTTGTGCCCATATATGGAGCTGAGTGTGTTCGCTTCCCGCGTTTGCGCGTCTTACTCGTAAGTATACAGTGTACAGTGCAGCTTTTCACATTGTGGTGTGTAGAAGCAAGAGATGTACATGCACATCCACTGTAGTGTCCATGTGCAGGATAAACAAAATTAATGGAAAAATAATAAAGTCTGCAACACACTGGAAAATATGCTCCCTGTTTACTGGAAACATTTCAATCCATCTGCAGGAATGAATGAGGTGAGGAAATGGGCATGCACATGTATGGAGTCTGTAAACACTGATTGGCTGAAATAAATAGTTAAATAAATAGTTAAAGCAAGTGAATTCAATTTCATAGTCTTCTCATAAAGATGTTTAAATAGGCAGACAAGGCCCAGGCGGTGGCGTAACCGCCTGGGCACCCGACTGGTAATTCAGTCGCAGTGTGCCGCGGGTTCGACTCCCGAGCCCGACACGGCCTTTACTGCAGGTCATCCATCCCCCCATCTCTCTCCCGTTTCCTGTCAGCCTACTGTCTGTCCCTTCAAAAAAAAAAAAAAAAAAAAGAATAGGCGTAAGCCGCAAAAACATATCTTAAAAAAAGAATAGGCAGACAAAATATTAATAACTGAGTAATTAAAATATGAAATGTGTCAGGAGGACACAGTAAAGTTGTCCATCATGCCATAACATGATGCCAGGGTGAGATGGTGGACAGCACCACTGTAGTACATTTACTTTCACTCTACTACATTTCAAATAGAACACACACTTGGGAACCAATTAAAAAATATATAGGCTATTATGAATTATGGTAACAACTTAAGCCCTATATTTCTAACTGCGTCCGGTCGCAGTTCACTATGAAAACTGGATTTCCCGTCAGTCGTGTCACGCCTCAGGGCGTCTTACTGGTATAATGAAGACTGAAGATAGCCGATCTACAAGCTTATTACTTGTGGGACGTGTTGTGTGAGCTTGGTGTTGTGTGAGCTTGTAGATCTGCTATTTTCACCATGTTTTATAATTACTTATTTTTAATATTTTTTGGGAAATGTTCAAATGTCAATACAGCAATGCATTGATATTAAAAACAAAATGTAGGCCTACTTCATAATTTGTACTTTTGAATATTTGAGTAGGCCTATACTTGAGTAGGCTATATTCTTTGTACACCACTGTATCACATACAGCAGCATTGCATGAATAAAAGGCTTATTTATTATTCTGGCTGCATTGACATGTCTTGCGCCCCAGCTGACAGGTCATAAACATTAAGAGAAATGAGATTGCATTGCAACATCCAGAATTGTTGTTACTGTAAGACGTGTACTAGGGCCGCCCAGAAACATTATAATAATTCAAATGTTTGTTAAATTGATACAGTGTGACAAGTCATTGTAAATTGAGATGTTAGAAAGCAGCCCACTAAATTAATCCATGAATGTGTTTTGAATTTGGAGGGTGACAGGCAAGCATGGATCTCTCTTTCTTATGTTGAAAATAAATCATTGTCAATCAGCCCATTGCTCTCGGTTAATACTGATTACTGAACGTGTGTTGCTGGTACCAAATCTATTCACTGCGATCGGACCAAGAAAAAGAAAGGATTTCCCTTGATTGCCTTGGAGGAGGGGAGGGTGTTGTATGTATGGTGATGGGGATGCGAGAGGATGTGAGTGAGGGGCGGGGGGGTCATCCTATGTGCGCATGTGCAGTAGCCAGAAAGCGACACAACGATATTAGGATGACAATCAGTGATTTATAATCTGCAGGTGAGGAGAGGAGATGATGCTCTAGCAGCATCGTGTGTGTATATGTAGAAGTCGTTACTTCAACTGTCTGCAGTCGGGAGGGAATAAAAAGCACAGCGACTGCCTGGACGTTTTTGTCGCGGTGGAACAATTGGGATACCTCCTGAAGGATATAAGGGCACGCCTAAATACTACATTCATGATTTCTGATTGAGTACCCCCGTGCTTTACGAAAACCTTTCATAGATTTTAGGAGGTAAGAAAAGCTGGATATAGTCTTATTTTGTGTTACTCTCGTCTCGTCTGCTGCGTGCTGGGCTGTGCGCCAATGGTGAATTATGTTTCTGAATGGGAACAGCCAAATCCTTGGATAAAGAAAATCTACATAGGTTGCGACTGGCGGTGGACCACTATAGCTGTTAGCCATATCTGCTAACTGGTGATGATATCACATCAAATTCTGCCTTAAATCACTGGGCAATTCAAGGAAACCCAGTATTTTACCGTTGCATAAATACAGCACACAGCCACAGCTAAGGTTCTGATTAAAACAAAAACAACCCCACCTCCGTCTCCTCCCTCTGTTTGTCTCCCCTCGCTCGTATACTGCCGCTATTTATGGGATGAACCCGGCATCACATTACCGGATAATGGTTCAGTATCATCACACAATCTCGATCGGCAGCCATATACGCACTTGCCACTTATACATTTATTAAATGTCAACACTTGTCACAATTAAATTCACAATTCAGTATTTGTGGTGATTTATTAAAAGAACAAGTCCAAACCTGGCGCATAACCCCACCCGCTATGGTTTGAAATCATGCCTGCATCCTGCCCACCACTATTATTCTTATATTGCATGAATGTCCAATATATAGGAAGGTGTTACCGACCGTGTTGTTATTTTTAAATGGACATGCAGGGTTAACTTGGGTTAGCGTTAGATGTGAATGTGATGTTGGCATGCTGGTTAACATATATTCTTCAGCAGGGTAGGTGTCCAATGTGTCCATCCTATCTGGGACTGGGAGGCACTAGGCAGTGGACATTGACTTAAGCGACCCCCTACTACTACTACCACCATATCTTGCAATGAATGCATTGTATGTACAGTAGCCGGGCTATATTAAGAATACATCCTAACTGGTGAAGATGATTATGTGGACTGCCATTTAGTTTCAATGTTGAGAAAGTAAAGTGATGCCAATGACAGTGTGTCTGCCACAGCCTGGAATCCTGGATGAACATATAGTCTGTTTTGGACTATCATATCCAGCTTCTATTACATTGATTTCTCTTGCGCCTTGATTGTTTCAAGTTTGTGGACTCAGACAGTTGTTTTTCCACTTTAGTAGCAAAAGGTGGTCATCATGGTGCAAGGTATAGGCTCAGACAGTCCTTTGCAATGCATGTCTACCACTGGGAGGAAAGTAGGTCGGCAGCATCATCAAGGGTTATGCATGAGACGGGGCTGTTCATCTTGTCAAATGTCTGCTAGGTGTGGAGGGAGAGTATGAATCAGTGCTGCTTACCCTGATGGATGATGGAACACGCTGTTCTGGACCCTGCTCAGTTCTCGGCTCAGCTCTTACTGCACTCTCTGCAAGCCCAGATCTGTGCAGTTGTGCTGCTTGTGCTTTCGTAACACAATCTACGGTTATACTGGTTGGTACTTGGTTTCATTAGAAGAATACACCCTGCGCTCTGTATAGCTCTTCGTTTGTTTGACCAAACCATTGATTTCATTGTTCTGGTTTTTTTAAGGGCATACTGTGTGTGTGTGTGTGTGTGCGATTGTGATTTGTATTCAGTCATACTGTAAAGCCCAATTCACGCCGCGGGGGTCACTGCTCGCACAACACATCTCTCTGTTTTTACTAGCCACCGTTTCGGTGGTCACCTTCACCAAGAACTGGACTATGAATAGGCCTTAAGTTATCCAGCTGATTTAGATTTCACTATGAAATTGTCCCTCCCTCCAGAATACAGCAGTACTGTATTCTGTTGGATGCAATGTTAAATGTAGATGGATGAATGTTGATGCAGCACCGGTTGAGCTTACAGCATGTTTACTGAAGATTCAGGAGTGGACAACATAAGTGTGGTAATTTTGGTAAAACAAAAAAAATTAGAATCAGAATCAGAAGTCTTGATTGCCATGACATGTAAACATGTTAGGTGGGACAGAGTGCAGTTACAACATTAGGACAGGTGCAAAAACAACACAGTGCAAAGAATAATGAATACATATAAAGTGCAGAGAGTTCAGTTCAGGTTGTCTTAATGTTCTTGAAGGATTGTAGCGGTTTGCCTTAAATCCATGTTGCCTTAACCTGCCCTATAGTGTTATGGCTCTCCTTCTTTCTGCAGATATGTTGAGGCGAGTTGTGCGAGCGAGTAAGTTCCGCCATGTCTTTGGTCAAGCTGTGAAGAATGACCAGTGCTATGATGACATTCGTGTCTCCCGTGTGACGTGGGACAGTTCCTTCTGTGCAGTCAACCCCAAGTTTGTTGCCATCATCATAGAGGCTAGTGGTGGTGGGGCCTTCCTTGTTCTTCCATTACAAAAGGTGAGTGTGGTGCCACCTTCTATCTTCTGTCAGATGTCTTCCAAAATGTTAAGCTCCAATTCACAGGAACAGTGCTAGCGATTTTCCAGCTTTTTTTCTGCTAAACGGGTGTGTACAAAACGTCTGTCAACTTTGTGTGTGGACCTGTCACAATTATCACATTATCAAACATTTTATTTTTTTCAAAAACACAATTAAATCGTTAATCACAAGTATTTGTATGACAATCGTCAAGTAGTAATGGTATTGTATGCAAAGTCCACAACTCTACATCTAATTCGGATGACAGCGTGCTTCTGGTTGGCTGTTGCTTTGTCTCTCCGCATACCTCAGCAAAAAAGTTATAGACAATGCATGAAACCATGGTGTTTTCTCAGAAAGTGGATGGATATTGTAAATTTTGAATCTGCATACTATAAATATTGCATGCACGCGTGCATGAAAATGTCCGATCTACAGGCTTACAATGCGTTGTGATGCAACGTGTTGTGAGCTTGTAGGTTTGCTATTTTCTGCACACTGTCATAGGGCAAAGTATAAACCAGGCTTGTGGCCTACTGTAGTGTATAGAGTCTATACACTACAGTAGGCCACAAGCCTACTGCAGACGGGACTGCGAGGCTCTATAGTCTATACTATAGACATAGAGCCTCGCAGTCCCGTCTTTAAATAAATACTTTTTGAAAAGGAGTATTATTTTCCAGGTCTCTCAAGGGGCGGGACTGCGAAGCTCTATATGGCCTGTGTGTTAGTCTGAGCTAGCTTGAGACCCAGCAGAAATGGGACATAGATGAAGGAGCTTTGTCTCATCATTTATTGATTCAGTGGACAGTACAGTTCACTGCTTCATGTTGCTCACTTCCTGTTGCTGATGTCATCTGGTTGGATGAAGTGTCACAAATTCAAACAAGTGGAGTTTTAAAAGTAATTATTCAATTCTATGTCCTTAATATTTTGTTTAGCTGATAGAATAAAATGCCATGTATAGTAGCCTGAGCCTCACATTCATCCAATTGAATCAACATTGTGGATCGATCAGTGTCCCATCCCAATATCATTAAATTAATGATTAAACTGGTAATAAGGCCACTCCAGTTGTATTATATTATATTATTATAATATAATTGGCGTTTAGCACTCGGAGATTCCCTGTGAATGAAAAGTGCAATATATTATTGTGTGAATTATTTTGTTTTCATGCTCATCATTTGCCCTACCCATATTCCTAACCTTTACTCTAACAATTTGTTTTCTGTTGCCCAGACTGGCCGTATAGACAAGACCTACCCTACTGTGTGTGGTCATAAAGGACCGGTGTTGGACATCGACTGGTGTCCTCATAATGACCATGTCATTGCTAGTGGCTCAGAGGACTGCACAGTCATGGTAAGGGTACAATTCATGTTTTAAGGTTACTGCCAGAATCTTTGAGCATTGTCTCTGTAATTAAGTACAGTAAATCCTCCATAAATATTGGATTATCTACATTGTTAGAAATCAAGACATCAGTGCCCATACCCGAGGCGGTGGTTGGCGATAGGGCCTTTCTGTGTGGAGTTTGCATGTTCTCCCCGTGTCCCCTAGGGTAGATACCCTCACAAAAACATGCCATAATCCTGGTCTCTAAAACTACCTCCCCCTAGCCAGCCGGGGCGCCTGATGGAGGGGAAAGGAACTGGTCGGAATAACGTGTCCCTTCCACGCGCTACGTCCGGCCGGGGAAATTCCCCTCTGTCAGGTGAAAAGAAGCAGCTTGGACTCCTCATGCATAGAAGGAGGCATGAGGTCAGTCCGCTGCCCCCCCAGGTTGGCAGAGTAAGTGTAGCGCCCAGGATTACATTAGATAATTGGCACTGGGTGAAAAGAAAACTGGATTACAAAATCGTGGGATAAAGATTTAGAGTAAAAAAAAAAATCAAGACAAAAGGCCTGGGCCGCGGCTGAGCGGTCCAGGGCGGCACCTAGGCCGGTAATCCAGCCTGACGGTGTGTCGTGGGTTCGAGTCTCGAGCCCATCTGCCTTTGCCGCATGTCTTCCCCCCATCTCTCCCCCTTTCCTGTCTAATTACTATACCCTATCAATAAAGGCAAAAACACCAAAAAATACAGTATATACACTAGTGTATATGTTCATGTTTTGGTAGAAATGTATACGTTTGTGATAAAGGTAAAAGACTGCATTAATATACTGTAAGGGAATTTTGTTCAATAAAGCAGATACATTTGATTAACTTGGGGCGGAGAGTAAAGGTGGTTACACACTGGACGCGTTTTCCGGAAAACCGACAAACCGACAAAAAACGAAAAACGCAGCAGTGAGCAAGGACCTTTACTGCCTGGTATTTCTAAAAGTAAAATTTGCAGGAGGAGCGAGTGCATTCTCCGGCAGCTGCCGGGGAAACTGACACTCGACTGCCACTCGCTTTCGCGGCAGTGCGTTTGGTCTGACATGCGTTGCGTCGTGCTTGCGGTTATGGTTAGGGTAAGGGTTTTGGGTAGAGTGCTTGCGGTTATGGTTAGGGTAAGGGTTTTGGGTAGAGTGCTTGCGGTTATGGTTAGGGTAAGGGTTTTGGGTAGAGTGCTTGCGGTTATGGTTAGGGTAAGGGTTTTGGGTAGAGTGCTTGCGGTTATGGTTAGGGTAAGGGTTTTGGGTAGAGTGCTTGCGGTTATGGTTAGGGTAAGGGTTTTGGGTAGAGTGCTTGCGGTTATGGTTAGGGTAAGGGTTTTGGGTAGAGTGCTTGCGGTTATGGTTAGGGTAAGGGTTTTGGGTAGAGTGCTTGCGGTTATGGTTAGGGTAAGGGTTTTGGGTAGAGTGTCGGACTGATTCCGCCGAGAAATACTGGCGCCTGCTGCGGGTGTTCCGCTGCCGGAAAATGCACTCTCTCTCTCTCTCAAAATTTGGGGTTCAAAATTGTCAAAATCAAACAACTTTCTCAATAAATGTATCCGAGGTGAAGTAGTGACACCTGCTATGACTTCTACTTTAGCAATATCATAGATCTACATTACTCACATAGGATTATTTGATAGTGATCAATACTGAAATTTTCATACAAAATAGAAAATCCTGATTCTTTATTTTTAGTTTGCTAATCCACTGGCCATTTGGGGACCCCCGGAAATGCTTTGGCCATGTCTCGTGACCCCGGCCTCCCCACCCCCAATACAAATTGGCCGCTACAATAACCTTAATAATAGAGAAAATACATCATAAATAAATACTGAAACCAGATATAATCCTTAAGGAAAGTTTATGCATGTGTACTATTTTTCGTGTGAAAATAATAAATATATAATAATTTGGCGACCCCCAGGTTGAGAACCCTTGGCTTGCCCTATAGAAGAACGCGAACTATTAGTTGGTTATTCTTTTTAGTTAATTAATAATATTAATTGTTATTATTTGGCTGACTGTTGTGATTGAGAGATGACACATTGGGACTGAGGTTTAAAAAGTTAAAGGCATGTTGGCTAATTACACACACACACACACACACACACACACACACACACACACACACACACACACACACACACACTGACTAACAAACAACTGTGCAACTGTGCAAAAACAGCTCTCTCCATGACACAGCACAAGATCCTCTGTAGTCAAAGCAGGATAGTGCCCAAGGCACTCTAATTAGCAAGTCAAAATCTCGAGGCACACCTGGATCCATAGTAATAGCAGACCAACAAGCTCACAACGCATCACATCATCATGACTCGTTATGAGCTTGAGTTGATTATTTCTAAATAATCTGAACATTTGTGAAACATTTTAAATTAAAAACTAAAAGAAAAGTAATGTTAAAAATGAGCAACATCTTCAACTTCCATGCAGTACTAGAGAGCACTAGAGAGATTTCAAACACTGACAGTATTCTATTTTAAGAGGCTGTACAGTGACTGGCTGGCAGCCAGGAACAATACATTTCCCTTGGACTAATTTACTGTTTTTTCTTTTACTATGCTACAATTATTTTTTTCTAGGCTATAATCTACATTCTAGAATCTAGACAATCTATTATTTCTTGTTCCTGGGCAGCTCAACAGTGATTGATCATCCTGTATCAATGTCAAAATGACATGCATTTTGGAATGGCTTGTAAAACTGGGAGGCTGTATTGCACAGCTGAACTACCACTGCTTTTTTGTATTTGCCATTTTTTACTATTTTGAAAAACATTTTAAAATAGTTCAACTATTGTGAGACATTGTGAGCTTGTAGATCGGCTGTGTGTGTGTGTGTGTGTGTGTGTGTGTGTGTGTGTGTGTGTGTGTGTGTATATGTATGTATATGTGTGTTTACCATAAGGGACCTAGTATGGCCAATAGCTCTTGTTACTTATCTATATAACTGTTTCCTGTTTCAGGTTTGGCAAATTCCTGAGAAGGGCTTGACTCTTCCCCTTTCAGAACCCGTTGTGGTGTTGGAGGGTCACTCTAAGAGGGTTGGCATTGTGGCCTGGCATCCTACAGCTCACAATGTCCTCCTCAGTGCAGGTAACAACCCCCATACACTGAACTGAGTCTCTTCAGGGCATTAGTCTAGCATTTGTCAGTACACTCACCCTTCGCTAAGCCCCACCCACTCCACTCTGTCAGACCAAGGTCTGGAAAGCTGTGCTTCTCACCCATTGAGATGCATGTTAAATGATGGGATTTCTCCATTCGATCATTTCAGTAGCAATAGCTTCAAAATGTCTTCTAAATCTAGTCAACAAGGCTGCAGTAGGCTATGCATTGGGAGAATGTGCTTGACATTATTTAAATAAACTAGAAATACGAGGAAATGGGAGAAACTGTATCCAACTCAATCAACTTCGTCCGACTATGGTAAGACTACAGTGATTGGTATTGCCATAATGCCATCACTGTATGTGTTCAACAACACAGCAGTTTAAAGTGCAGATTTCAGCTTTGGCAAAAGGGGTGAAAAATGCTAGCCTGGGTTCCAGCCTAATTTGCTGTGTTCCGCGGGTCTGAAATGTCAATTTGCACAGTGACATTTCAGATCAGCGGAACGCAGCGAATCAGGCTGGAACCCAGGCTAGAAAAATGCACCCTCCAACCTTTTTCTGAGTATGTGGAATCTGTTGCTGGGTCATGATATTCCTATGTCTGCTTTTAATGTTGCAAATTATTGTCTGTGCAGGCGAAATAACATTGACAGCTATGAGGACGGTCGCTTGCCAGACCATATGTCAGTTTTGCAACGGTTGCTAAAGTATTTGGATTGGCTTTGGACAATCGCTTTTGGGGTGGGGTTTAGCGAAGGGTCCATTGAACTATGGATATTGACAAAACATCCCATATATCAGGGGTCGGCAATTAAGTTTGGCAGGCTAATTTAAGAAATGTTTGTTTGTTTACTGCAACTCTGTCACCGCACCTTGTAAGACATATACTGTACATTGTTGGAGATAAATAAAAGAGTTTTATAGGTGGTATATCCTAATCCTAATAAGATGGAGAGTGAGAAACAGACCTTTATTGATCCCACAAGGGAAATTCATTTGCCCCCTCATGCACGCTCTGAAATTGTTATTGACAGGTCACTTGTTTACTTTGGAAGCATCTCTGTATTTGGCTGCTGACCGCAATTATTACTGCTGGGCCAGTTCTGGCCCACTAGCTGCCTATTACCTTGTTCTCTGTTTCTGCACTGCATTAAAATGCAAAGAAAAAGTGTAGTAGTATGCAATCAGTGCCTTGTCTGTCCATTTAGGATGTGACAACCAAGTCGTCATCTGGAATGTGGGCACGGGACAGCCATTAATCAACCTGGAGGACATGCACCCCGATGTTATCTTTAGTGTCAGCTGGAGCCGCAATGGTAGCCTCCTCTGCACTGCCTGTAAAGACAAGAAGGTCCGCGTTATTGACCCCCGTAAGAAAAAGATTGTGGTGGTAAGTCAGAACTCTGTGGTAAACTGTATAAATTCACAACAAGCCATATCTCCCCCCAAAACAGTTAGAAACTGCAATCCATGCTTTCATCTCTTCTAGGCTCGACTACTGCATCGAACAGTCGTCAATTAGACGACTGCAATTGCTCCAGAATGCTGCTGCTCACCTATTGACTGGCACTAAAAAAAGGCGTATACATATAACCCCTGTACTGGCCTCACTTCACTGTCTCCCTGTTAACTTTAGGATTGATTTGAAAGTTCTCCTATTTGCTTTTAAATCTTTAAATGCGCTGACCCCCCAGTATCTCTCTGAGCTCCTGGAATCTTACACCCCAGCTAGACTTCTGAGATCTGCTGATAAGCTACTGATGGTTGAGCTAAAAACGAGCAAAAGAACCAGCGGCGCACACGCTTTTGCGGCTGCAGCCCCCCAGGCTTTGGAACAGCCTGCCCTTCAATATTACAGCCCAGTCTATCAATGTTTTTAAGTCTCTGCTTAAGACTAATTTATTTTCTTGCTTTTAGCCTCATCTGAGCACATCCAATGTTTTTTTTTTTTTTTAATCTTTTGTACATAGATGTGTTGACAATTTTCTACATATATTGTGTTTCTTGAATCTTGTTTTGCTTCTGATCTGTACAGCACTTTAGTCAATCTCGGTTGTTTTTTAAAATGTGATCTATAAATAAAGTTTGATTTGATTTGAACACATGCCGTACAACCACACCCCCCACCCCACCGGTATGACGTAAAGTGGTCAGCATGTGAATTAGATTGGCAAAATGTACTCTCACTCTTATTAAAAGCAGACTCTGCTAACCCTGAAAATTGGCCAGTCTGACCATGAATGTATTGAATTATTTTCAGGAGAAGGATAAAGCCCACGAAGGAGCTCGGCCAATGAGAGCCATCTTCCTAGCTGATGGAAACATCTTCACCACTGGCTTCAGCCGCATGAGTGAACGCCAGCTAGCCCTGTGGAACCCTGTACGTCACCCAACTAAATCTCATTTGGTACACCGATAGCCATTCAGATTGACACACTGACACATCACACACTTTATATTAATTATCTTTGCAGCAAAACATGGATGAGCCCATATCAGTTCAGGAGATGGACAGCAGTAATGGAGTTCTGTTGCCCTTCTATGACCCAGACACCAATGTTGTGTATCTATGTGGGAAGGTAAGCAAGATTTCATACAATCATTCAGGTCTTAAGTGCCACTTTCCAGCACAATTACAATCGTCTTATTTGTTTTTTAGGGTGACAGTAGCATCCGATACTTTGAGATCACCGATGAAGCACCATATGTCCACTTCCTCAACACCTTTTCCAGCAAGGAGCCCCAGAGGGGTATGGGGCTCATGCCCAAGAGAGGACTGGATGCCAGCAAATGTGAAATTGCAAGGTACTTTCCTTCACTTAGCAGAAATTCATATATTTAACAGTGGGGGACAGTCATGTGTTTCTCCTCTATTTGGTTCACTCTCCTCATGTGAATTCTAGAGCTACTGCCGTAATTAATCAAATATTTGTAGGGTTCCCATGTGTCCTGGAATCTTAGTCATGGAAAATTACAAAACACACATTTTGATAGATATTTTCTGTATACTCGGTCTTGTTATACAAATTATAGGTTACATTTTAAATATTTTGGAAAGGTAATCAGCAATTGATAGGGGTGGAGATGCTCATATTATGCAATATAGGTTGCATCTGAAAAGCTATACAGGACCTTGTGAAATTGTTTGTGTCACTTAGCCAGTAGTATGTTCCAAGCATTTCCCTTGAAACCTGTAATACCTCACGTAGACTAATGTGTGACCACACTGATTTGTTCATTGGGGTGATTCAATTGTGAATCAGCTGAGATGTGATTACATTTTAACTATTAACTTGTTTAATCGTCACTTCGGTTGTCAGGCTGGATAATTACAGTCAGTTTTTCCCAATTAGCTCAAAGAGACAAGCTGATGAAAATAATTCTGTGTACTTAAGCTACTGTACGTGATTTTGTCAGTTCCCATAAGTGAATGCTTTGCCATGCATATTTAATTATTTCTATGCCAACTACAAAAATTCTCAGGCTTTCCCTCTACACCAGTTATATGCCAACTACGAGAATTCTCTGAGATAAAGCTTTATATGAAATATGAAAACATCTTTTAACACTGGCCCGGTTGCTAGGCAAAGCCTTGTATACCCCCAGCACCAGGAAACGTGCAGGCGCATCCCATAGAGTGCCATTACATTTACGATTTTCTTTGGCTATTTTCTCTGAATAATACAGCGCTGTCCATGGTGATGATCATCCATCTGAGGTTCGGATCTGATGTGTGATTTTTCATCGATTTTTTTTTTTTCATCGCATCACGCATCACACTGGCAAAAGAAACAGCCTGAGCTAATGCTAACATACGCCGTTTCTTACAATGGCAGTCTGCAAGCGAAAAAGGAAGTGAAAGTGACCATATAATTATGGCCAAAAAGCCTTGGCAAAGCTTACCTACCCTTTGCTGCCACCGTGTGGCAGATGAAAGAGTAGGCTAAAGCTCTTCAAAAGAAAGTATATGGCAATAGTCCTTAGTCCTACTTTAAATCAGTCACTTTTATTTTGTGGATTGGGTCATGGATGCGTCTGCTTCCAGAATTTCCCTTACATACAGAAAGCAAAAAGACAAACAATTGGACATTACAGTATATAATGGAAAATAAAAATAAAATGTATTTATCTACAATGTAATGCACTGATTGTACTTTGTAGATTGGTGGTTTTTGATTAAAGTGGTTAGCAAAGAATAAGAATTGATTTGCATTTAAAGCAGTGAAACCCATATTACTTTGCTTTAAAAGTATCTACTGTAAATTAGGCCTCTTCAAATGGTGCACTCACTTAGAGGTTATTATTCATTAGTATAATAAATCATAGATGGAATAGATCAACGGTATTGTTTGGCTGTTACCTGTAGTGTAGAGTCCTAGATAAGCAGAACATCTGTAATTAAAAAGACTGGGGGAAAAAAGGTTTAGTACTAGTGACTAGTAACTGAGTGAAAGTAGGAGTGACTAAAGGGGCCTTCCTTTTACTGGTCAGAAATAATAGTTGGCTTTCAACCCTTTTTTTTTTTAGCACAATCGGCCAAAACATAGTATTGTGTTTGTTACTGTATAAAGATGAAGAAAGACAGACAGACCCATTCGTAGACACCTTGCCTACTACAGAGCCATGCCATAAGATCCGGGACTGTGCGTTGTGTGAAGAGTCAAGACAAAGTTGAAGAATTAATGCTTATTAATTAATTAATATTATATTGTGTCTTTCGACAAGGTTTTATAAACTACATGAACGGAAATGTGAACCAATCATCATGACAGTCCCACGCAAGGTAAGCCTGCTGCTGTTACTAGTTTATGGTGTTAGGTTTGATTTATAATATATATTTGTAATTCTAATCTTTCGCGTGTTTTATCCCAATCTTTTCCTGTGTCTTCCTCCTACACACCCAGTCGGATCTCTTCCAGGATGATTTGTATCCGGACACAGCAGGTCCAGACCCAGCACTGGAAGCAGAGGCGTGGTTTGCAGGAAAGAATGGAGACCCCATCCTTATTTCACTGAAGGATGGCTTTGTTTCTGGAAAGAACCGTGACCTTAGGGTGGTTAAGTCAAATGTCCTGGAGAACAAAGCAGTCACAAAACCTGAGAGCCCTCCTGTTGCCCAGAAGCGAGCCCCGTCACAGCCCTCAATAGTGAGTGTTTAACTTGAAGTTGGAATGCAGCATGCATTAGTATCTTCTCTGTTTTTCTAATTATCCAAGCTATTAACTTTGTCAAAGACCCTGTTAATGTATGCTTTAATTGTTGCTATCCTAGTTCCTGAGGTAACAGGAAATGAACTGAGTAATGAAAAATAACGAGCCAAGTTTGGATGATTAACCACCTTCAGGGGAGTCACATTAACTCTATCCATGGCGCTTATTTGTCATTACCTGCCACGCTTTAAGCCAGCGCGGCATCTTTAAAAGGCCGGAACCATCGAAATTGAGGCACTTGCTTTTATACGACGTTCATATAAAAAACTAAATTAAGCAGATGAGCATCCTGAATCATAGCCACGTTGACGTTTGTAATAAACCAACCCGTTTGTAAATCTGTCAACATTTGAGCGAGTTATGACTGTTTTTGTTTGAGCTTCCATTGAACATACTGTACTGTAGTCCCGAAGAAAGATGGCCGCCGGGTGAACTACGTCAGAGCCTTGAGCCATCTAGCCTTTATATATATATCTATGAGCGCGGTAGCCACATTGTTTTATTCACCTCCAAAAACATGGTAGTTTCGTAGGATCACCTCAATCTGAGGGCAATTTCAATGAATTGAGTTTTTTGTTTTTGGATCGTGTCCTGCGCGGAATCCGTTGATGTAATATGGATGACGACATCACCAACATGGAAGCTAAGGGTTTGATGGACGCCATAACCGGTAAATATTATTTTTCAACATTAGAAACTAAGCGGTCGTCCGATAGCGCCCTAGGCAATATTTAATCACATTTAATAGTCGTTCGATAGCGTCTTAGGCCCGGAAGGAGAATATATTTGTAGTACGTTCAATACCTAGTTAATACACTTCATAGTTGCATTGTATTTTTAAATTAAAAAGATGACTTCTCATATTTAATATAATCTGCTCCAAGATATTTTTAAGTGAACTTGGTGCCTATTTATTATGCTGTCTTCTATGTTGTATACCATATCTATAAAATAATGACAAACTTGCCCTTCTGCCACACATTTAAAATTGTCACTGCTACTAGGGGTTAAAATCCTGCTGTTGTGCATCCGGCTTGTTTTTTGTCAGCAGGAGTGTTGAACTATGAGGAATAGAGTGTTCCTCTGCACGCATTACGTCCTCCCAGTGAGGCTCCTCACTGCCAGGTGAAATGAAGCGGCAACTAGCCCTTAAACCCCACCCCAAAAGTGATTGTCCAATGCCAATCCAAATAGTTTAGCAAAAGAGGCATGCGCTGTAGTTTCAATCCCATCCCAACCACTAGGGGTCAGCTGTAACAAGAGTACAGAAATGTATGTGGTTGGTGAACTCAAGCCAAATTCCAATACCCCAAATCTGGGCCACTCACTCACCCACACTGTCACTCCAGCATGGCGGTGTTATGGTGAAATTGGTGATCTGCCTACATATGTGACCATATTGTTGACTTACATACATTTCATGGAGGTATTTTAAATAAGTGGCCTAAATACCGGCGAACTCTGCTAATAAACAAACTACAATGATTTACATTCGGACACTGATGTTATTTGACGTGTACACGATTGTCACATATTTCAGAAGATCACCAATTTCACCATAACACCGCCATGCTGGAGTGATCGAGTGTGGCTGAGATTTGGGGTGTTGGAATTTGGCTTCAGGGAATTGAAATAACTACTAAATTGGGAGAATTTGGCTCATAAATAGGGTCCCACTGCACAGGCCTCACAACAAGCACTGCCTATTAACTTAGAAACTGCTGTTTTGTTTTTGCTTTGTATCAGAAAATGGAAGATAAACTGGAGGAGGTACTGCGAGAGTTCAAATCACTCAGGGACCGGGTCATCCGCCAAGACCGCCGAATCGCCAGGCTGGAAGAGCAAGTTGCCAAGGTTGCCATGTAAATACCATCTGAGGACTGTTCAGTTTGGGAGAGTATCCGGAGGACGGGGCCAGTCACTGCCAAATGAATTAATTCGGCTTCATCGTTACGTTTGGCATCTTCCCACTGAGGATGCCGAGCATACATTCCAAGAGGTATTTTGTTTTTACTCATGAATTCTCATCCTACTTCACACTTTGTCCTAAAATGCAGAAAGAGAAACTCCTGCAATTTGTGTCCACATTTTACTGGGGATGAGCACATTTGAATAACCGATTAAAATGTCTTATTTTTTTTGTGTGTGTGAAGTTGTGGTAAAGATTGTTAAGTTAATGTTGTTCCCTGCTTACTACTTCTAGTGAGTGTATGTGTTATGTGATGCACTGTGACCTTAAGGGAAGACCGGGGTATACAAACCGGATGTTGTTATACTGGGAGTCTGTTAATGTGTTGGGGTCTGGCGTCGTGCCGACAATAAAGTTGTGTTGCAAAACTACAGTTGTTTTATTCGAGTAACATTGGTAGCAGAGGATGGTTTTGCCGAGACCCATGTCATCAGCCAGGATACCGCCTTTATGCCCATCCTGGTACAGACCATAGAAGAATGCTACACCATCTCTCTGATAGTCGTACAGTTTGTCATGCAGGTCCTTGTACAGTGAAAGGCCATTGATTTTCACAGACTCTTTGACAGCGGTTTTCCCGTCCTTCATATGCCGATGAGAGGTCTCCGTTTTCTCATGGCAAAACCATCCTCTGCTACCAATGTTACTTGAATAAAACCAATGTTACTCGAATAAAACAACTGTAGTTTTGCAACACAACTTTATTGTCGGCACGACGCCAGACCCCAACACATTAACAGACTCCCAGTATAACAACATCCGGTTTGTATACCCGGTCTTCCCTTAAGGTCACAGTGCATCACATAACACATACACTCACTAGAAGTAGTAAGCAGGGAACAACATTAACTTAACAAAGATCATTATGTAAAGTTTGCATTTACTCCTCAACACTTGTATGTAGCCATCAGTATTGCCATATTTCAATTTTTTTGTGTGTGAATGCGTTTTTGGGTGTATATGGGGTGGTGGGTCTTTGCTTTTTGCATTTTCTTTTTTTTTCATTCCAGTTATAGTGTAATAGAATGATTTAGTCAAACAGAATTTTCTAAGAAAAAAGAAAAAAAGAAAAGAAAAAATTGCTGTCATACATCTGTTACAAAACCATTGTTTCTTTTAAACCAATTTCAGCAGTTAATTTTAATGCCTTGCACACACGATAACTTCAGATTCAACTGAATGATGGCCGATGTTATCATTTAACTTGAGACTTGTTTCTGTAATGGCAGAATGAGATAAGATATGACAGGTACACATACTGTAGTTAGGACTTTATTCTAAAAAAAAAAAAAAAAAAAAACCAGGTCAGTCGGTGTGAAAGAATTCCTATTGCATTTAGCTCCTGCTCTTCTGAGCTTAAATGTAACTTTGTGGGGGCTACCTGGAAAACTACAACTCTCTCTGGTGTAAATGTTGTGTAAATGTAGTGGTTCCTCTTGTTACTGTTAAAGGTCAGACTGAAGCCCGATTTATACATTGTCGTAAAACGGCGTCATGCACCAAATACTACAAACGTACAAGCTCACACCGCATCAAGACGTGTTGTGAGCTTGTAGGGCGCAACACCATTGTATGACAGAGCATGAAATTAGGCATGAGGTTAACATCTCCAGTGCACGTGTGGTGTTGGAAAGGAATCATTCACTCGGCTCTTTCACACCCCCCCAACAAATGGCTGTCTACACAATAAACATTTTTCACTTGCAAATGTTCCTTTTTTATTTTTCTGTATTTGTACTAAAATCTGTATTAAATATATTCTAATGCTTCATGCACGGAAGACGACTACACATTTCGCTTTGTTCTGTTCACTCGACATTACAATGGTCTGAGGTGGCTGCCGAAAATACAGTAGCAGATCTACAAGCTCGCAACACGTCGCACCGTGTGACCTTTCTCATTGTTAGCAGATATCTTTTGACATGCCATAGATTGGTAAACACAGCTGAAGCCAAGGTCTGTTTCTTTAGGCATTTCTGTGTCTGAGTATTGTTTAAAGGCCGGGTTAGGGTAAACCACCCAAGCTATGTATAAACAAATATAACGATACTATTACTTACTAATATACTCTGCACATTTAATTTAACAGTTTACGTCAGAGAGGCTTCCAGAGCATTGCAAATAGACGTAGCTGGTTTGAATGCTAGACATATACAATGTACATTTATAATACAGTATGTACAACTATTGCATATAACTTTGTCATGATTTGTCATACCTGGCGGAGTCAACAATTACAAATATTGAGCATCCATTACTAGATGATTCTCTACTCACCCACTAAGACCCTATTCTAAATTTAAAATCATTGATCTTCAATCTCATAACTGGTATAGCAACGCATTGTAGCTTGTAGATCTGCAGCAATTTCTCCAAAGTTGTTATTTTTTTTACCTGTCCAAAATTGGGAACTCAGGTTTGAAAATGATTAGCAAGTCAATGGTAAACCAGACAAACATATACAGGATTTTAGTTTACCAAAATGTTTTCCAACAGCTGCTCAGTTTGACTCATCAGCAGCAGGAAGCGTGTGGTTGCCGTGGAGACCAGTTTCAAAACTTGTATCAACCCCCCAACCCCCCCTCAAATTAACTACCATATGTTTTTATATTTTAATGAGGATTTACAAAAAAAAAACATCTAATTGACTGTATAAAGTGCGTCTACAAAACGCCGGAAAACAAAATCAGAGAGGGAGAGAATTTCTTATATAAAGCTCTGCCAAAACCGTTTGAGTTGCAAGAAGTTGCAACCAACTAAGCCTTTAAACAAACCTAGCAAACTCACTTTAATGAATTTAAGACTACATTGAAAACAGAAACTAATCTCATATTTTCCAGGGCCCACTACAGACACCACTGTAATTATCTAGGTTCATTAGTACCTATAGTTATTTTTGTGAATTTCCGGTGTATTGACTTCCTGCTGTGCATTTCAGTTAATACTTTGCTATATCTGCCATATCTCTGACTGGCAGACTGTTGAGTAACTTTTAAAGAAGTGAGTATACTTCCTGCTCCCTCACAATCCGCTCATCGGGGCGGACATGTGCAATATACTGCAGCAACTCAACACTTTACTTCTACATCTGAGGTAAGACAAGTGAGGCCATTGAAATAAACCAATAGACATGATTACATTTTTAAATTGGCTAAATGATATAATGGATTTATTTCTGAAAGAAGTTGTAACCTATATATTTGTATTTGCTGGAAATGAATGGGGCAGTCT
Organism: Protomyctophum bolini; assembly: GCF_963924005.1. Lineage (NCBI taxonomy): Eukaryota > Metazoa > Chordata > Actinopteri > Myctophiformes > Myctophidae > Protomyctophum > Protomyctophum bolini. Next base: position 17,316,023 of record NC_137883.1, on the reverse strand, counting down.
AGATTACTTCTCGTCATTGTGACATATAGGCCCATTGTTTTTAGACACTTTCTTGAAAATATATCTTTGCATCTCTGACTACCGTTTAGATGACATTGAAAGCCGTCAACATTTCCTCTTTCAGATAGATTCTGCTTCAAAATGCACAAAGGATCTAGAATCACTGGCATGAGCTGAAACCAACTTTACATATGCATGTAACACCTCCGTTTTCTCCATCAGAAAGGCAGAAAGGTAACGTTTGTTTCAGAAAAGATTTAAGTTGTTTGTATATTGATCCTTTTTCCTGCTGTATTGTTGAAAGGTTATAGATTGTTTTGTTTCCAAACTGACCATTAAACATTTTATACATTAATTATAAATGTGACATATTATGAAAATATCCATAGTTAATGGATCTTAACCCTCCTTTCCTATTTGGCTTCATAGGCAGAAATCTATTTAAACACATCCCTTACTTATATTGATGTTTATTTGTTTTTCTTGTTTGCATGATATTGCTTGTGTTGGTAACATGTTCTGTCCAAGAGGGATTGTGTACACCTGTTTAACATTATTTTAAGTCTGTATTTGTCCAAAACTGAAAAGCAATTAAAAATAAATAATCGGCGGGGGGAAAAAAGATTGATCATACTGTAACTCAAGTTGTACATTCATTAGACATTCTAAATTCTGAATATGGTAGTTTAATAAATGGTTGCATGTATTGTATATCTCCTAGGCTAGGATGAAGAAAGATTATTTCATTATTTCCCCATGAAGACTATTTCATCACAAGTTTGTGACATGCAAAAAAAGAAGAAAAAAAAGGGAAGTTTTCGTAACCACTTAAGCCCTATATAATTTGCCATATGACAAATCGCGGAAATTGCTATAAAATAGGGACACTTGTGATTTGACACTACAATAAAATGTAATGACCAGAGGGCATATAGCCTACAGTAGGCCTAGATCAAAAGCAAAGGCATGCCCAAATTGAACCCTATTTAATGAATTCAATATACAGGTGATTATACCCATATAATAGGAATGTTGAACATTGATTTATAGGCATTTGTTTATATTAGAATAGATAATCATGCGCATATCTTACTAACACCAGTAAAAGTAATTTGTGTTTTCTCATTTCAGATCTCTCTCTCTGAACCATGGTAGCTAACATTAGGAAGGATCCAGCACTGCTCTGGCTATTTGTTTTGGTCTCTGTACAGTCTCTCTCTACCACCCCAGAGGCCAGCAGAAGTAGTATCACTGCTAAACCGCTGGACCACAGTGAGACAGCCAGCCATTTGACCCTATCTGGAGCTCATAAAACAAACCAGCAGACCTCATCTGGATACTTGAAAGCCACGCTCACTCGCAACAATGCAGGTATTCTTACAAAACCGGCTACAGCAAGCAGCAGTGTATCACTCTCAGCTGAAATTGAAGACACAAGCAACACCCAAACCGCAGTGACTGCTGGAATGGTGTCCTCTCACACTCCTTTGAAAGTTACAGAAACCATGAAACCCACAGTTCAGCCATTAAGTCGAGAAGAACCTCTCATTACATCGCTTGGCCCTTCTGCGATGACCTCTGCATCGAAGCTTGCTTCCCTGCTCCTTAGCTCAACCTCAAAGTCCTCCTTTACAGCCTCTACCACCACTTTCAGCAATGCTCCTACTAACTCAACATTAGTATCGATATCTTCCTACAGCAAAACCACTTCATGGCCTATAAAAATAACTGAAATGTCCACCAAAGCAGAGTTCTCCTCTACATCTTACTCCAAGTCTTCTTCTATGAAGATATCACATTCATCAACAAAATTCCCTGTCACAATAACTCCATCTTCCAGTACCACTGAAGGAACATCAACTTTGTCTCCCACTCCTACCTCCACCAAATCCTCTGTGGGAGTGTTCAGAAAAAACAAGTTCTCTTCTACATCTCACCCTCAAGCTTCTACAAAGACAAAATCCCCTGTCATAAAAACTTCCACCACCACTGAAACAACATTGCCTTTTTCTGCAACATCTAACTCCACCACCAATACTGTGCCAGTATTCCCTTTGGTACCCAGGAGGACCACCAAATCCTTCCCAACAGCTAGAACATCATTACCCCCCAATGAGAAACCCTCTGAGAAAGGGCTCCAGCCCTGCTCTACAAACCACCGTAGTGGTGTAGTTAACCAGTGCCTTATTGCCATTGCAGCACTGGCATTGATGGGCACTACCTTTATGGTTTCTACTGTTATCCTCTGCACCAAGCTGACAGCCAGGAAGTATCGTTACCGCTGCACCAGGGAGTCTCAGCAAGGGACGGAGCTTGTGTGTATCTCTGGCTTGCTGCCCGAAAAGAACGGCCCATATTGGAGAGGCACTAATCCAAGGAGCAATGGAGCCCTGCTGCCTAGTACAGAGTATGACAGTGATGGGGATATGGACGATAACCTCACTCTGAACAGTTTCCTTCCAGAAAATGACCGTGTTGTTTAGATTGCGTCAGAATTAAGCTGCATCAACAAACAATTTAAAGTGTGGTCACTGGTCAGACAGAGTGGCTTATTGTCGGTATTTATAAGCCAAGCAGCAAGGACGTCGATCCCCTTTACAATGCGCTAGACTAGACTTCTGCGAGATGGGTTGCTGAGATGCACACCTAACTGCCTTCAGATCCCAGTGCATGTCTTATGCTGCGTTTTCACATAGCAGCCCATAGCACCACCTGCTTGTGCCACCCAAATAGTATTTACAAACTTATAACGTATCTTTTTTCCTGTATGGAGAAATGAAGACATCTTGTTTATACTGTACATGCATTATATCGTTTCGGATGTCTGAATTGGGCATCGGTTCATCTAGAGTCTAGACCCTATAAAATTGTTTCAGCTCTTTGAAAGTCTTCCTCTTCTGTCTGGTGTTGTTTGTTTGGCTAACCTACACACCCAACTCCAGGAAGGAAGAGACAAACCACAAAGATCATACGTTACATTTCCGTGCTCGTTTACCATTAATGGTAGGTAGGTAGGACATAAAATGCAGTGTTAATTTAACATTTGACAGGTTCATTTTTATACTTTCAGAAATAACTTAGCACTCTGGATTTTGCTGTGTAGGGAATAGATTAAAGTGAATATGAAACTGGGTGAGAACAAAAAATGAAAGAAATGTTTGGAACATAGCCCGTAGTCCGTACTGAGCCCTGGTGGTATTTCACATAACGGGAGACGGGAAGGGCTGTTATGGTCAATTGAGATTATGTTGATAGCCTAATTCGTTTAATACTGAGATGAACAATTGCAAGTTTTTACATGTTAATTTTAGGGTAAATTATCTTCTACAAAATAAAAAAATAAAAAACACTGCTGCAGAGACCACAACTCTCATGACCCTGGGCCAGATGTCTGGCTTCATGAAAGGCCTTTATTTATCCTTTGGCTCAAATTGATATTCACTTCCTTTCATTTGAAAAAGGAAACTAGGGATCTGGAGCCCATGTTTGAGGAAGAACACATGCCTCTTGCCTCTAGTTTCAGCTTTGTCTCATTAACATCATTGAACACAACTTCAAAAGACTTAAAACATAAAAAGATTAAGCCAGAAAATAGCAGGACTACAAGCTCAAAACATGTCGCAATGCAATGTGCATGGCGGAGTGCGGAATATTTAAGCATTATAATTGTTTGTTGCATACGGAGTATGTCTTTATAGGTATCAATAGCCATATCAGTGCTTCAGTTTGGAAGTCTGATCAGCTATGTTGTTTACTTCACTCAGTCCTTTCCTGTCTAACTATTAGTCTTAAAGTGGACTATACACAAGGAAATGGTTGATTATGTGCATTGAAAGTGACCTACTTTTTAAGCCAGTTGCAAATATTGACCTCCTTGGCATTCTTGTGTATTGTGTACATTTTCTAAATGTGATTTTCAAAGGAGAGCAGATTCAACTCAATCAAATTAATATCGACCAGAATTTAGGAGACCAATAGACATGGAGAATGCATGACCTCATCTCATGGTCCTCTTCTTGACCATATAAAGTTAGACTTGTCTTGATTGATTGCAAACATTGTATACTTGCCAGATACACAAGCTAGAACTGCATTAGGCTACCTCTGAGTCTGCATACACAGACACACACATGCACTCATAAACATACACACTCATTTTGACTTCCTTGCGCACATTCACTCTTCCCAAAGTGGTCACACATTGCTCATGTTTAATTCGATGCCTCTTTGTAGAACACCCTTCACATTGTTTGAAAGAACACCTTCAGCATGTGCCCTTCTCAATTCCACCTTTTCTGAGCTGGTATGGGGCTTATGTCTGAACAGGAAACATTAACTCTTTCCTGTGAGGGCTGGTCACTCTTAAGAGTTGCCTAACTATTTATACCAAGGCAGGTCGGCTGCAAGTCATCAGTGTCTCGTCTGTGTCGGAGACAAAGAGGTACAAAGTATGGACCACATTTTCAGTCAGAGGAGCCATTATGATCATCCCTCATACAGAGTGTTAATTTGATCCTGGTAGGTCCATCTGTATGCACTCTGTGTTAAATGAACACTCTGGATTTTGTTGTGTAGAAGTAGCCTACTGATGATGGGGGATGAAAAAGGAGATGTTGAAATTTGTGTAAAACAAAAATACTGTGTACAGTGTACTAATGCTCCTGCATGTGATGTCCTGACCCGAAGGATTTGTACAAAATCAATGGCAGAATGTGCGTTATAGTAGCACAATGCTTTTTAGTTATTACGTTATTATTAAAGTTATTACATATGTCTTATACCCAAAACAGAGTTAACTATTGTTTAATTTCTCCTCTCTGTGTATTGTTTCTGGCATTGCCTACCCATGAGTGCCAGGACAGGAGAGCAGGAGTCCCCTGCCCCCACTGCGCCTCATAAGCTCCTACCTAACAAGAACAATCTGTGTGTAGGCCAGAGCACAGCCACTCACTGTGGAACTGCAAGACATAGGGGGAGGAGAACATTGGAGAGGGAAGGAGGGATTTGTCTTCATGGCTAACAACTTCTTTTTGCACTACCATCCAGAGAAAGCCCCAGCCTGAAATCTGAAACTGTACAAGTTACACGGTACAACAGACAAACGACTTTTCTTCCTTCTCCCTCAGTTTACTTTCCTAGACCATTTTCAACTGAACTCACAGCACCAGAGAAGACTCCTTTGTGTGTGGTGATATTTCGTGGTGAGTATAAATGGTTATTTCAAACTGCCTTTTCATTGTTGCTCTGTATTGTTTCGATTTTTTCCACTGAAGCTTTACACCAAAGTGTAACAACACATGATGTTAACTAACATAAGCACTATGTGGGATGACAGCATCAGTACGCCTTCAGCAATGTATTCAGTTCAGAGCAGAATATTTCAATTAAGCCTACGTTTAATGTCAATTCAATTTCAGACTTTAAACTGGACCAAAGACAAAAGTTAAGTCATAGACTTAATATATTTCTACACACGTAAGCTATATTGTCATAACTTATTACTGCTTAGAAAGTCATCAAGTCCAAAACTCAGCATATCAGAAATCACCAGACAATGAATGTGATTAATTCTTAAATGATTCATGACAGTGGTTCATTGCATGTACAGTATATGTGATGTGACAATATTAGTCCAGTGCGATCTCTTGATGAGTGCTGAGCAGACCTTCCTGTGAGCCAGCTTGGACACAGATGGAATGGAAAAAGAATGAAGGGGTAGTATCTGTGGTTCTTAGACAGTCCCAGGAAAGTCCTCCTAATGACCCACACTACTACAGTATATCAAAATGAAAGCAGTGGTGTACAGTAAAGTAGCTAGTAGCTACATACATTTACTAAGTACTGTACTCAAGTACAATTTTGAGTTTTTTTTTTTTTTTTACTTTAGTGGAGTATTTCAGATTTTCAATACTTTTACTTACTCCAGTACATCTCTGAGGAAAATATTGTACTTTTACTCTACAATTATCTGAAAAAGCGTTAGTTACTAGTTACTTTGTAGATTTTGCTGTATTATATTTCGGCTATTTGAAAATAGCAGATCTGCAAGTCGCCTTGTAGATCGGCTATTTTCACAAGATTTTTTACACATTTTGAACTTGTGAAATGGGACATTCTGTACAATGAGTACTTTTACTGTTAGCATATTTTGACACACAATACTTTTGTACTTTTAATCAAGTAGCCTACATTTTTCATCAAGTAACCTACAGGATTTTTACTTGTCACAGCTGTATATATCTACATTGCAGTATTGATACTTTTACTTTAATAAAACATGTGAATGCAGTGCTACTTCCATCACTGGATGAAAGCGCTAGTCCTGCAACAGCATGTGTGCTCAGTTGATTGCGTGAATCTGAATTTAGTTTGAGTTCTGGGAATGCTTTATTTGAATTATTTTTTCTGAAATTAAATATATACTGTATCTGTGAGAAAGAAAAACCCCAATGATATACTTTATTAACCATCCAATATTACTCAATTACTCACAATGATATTCCATCGTTGGTGCAAAGGAATAAAATAAAGCATCACCATAGCACAGATAATTTAGTGATGACATGTGTTATTTGCAGATCCTACATGGAATGATGTCCCTCATGGCGCTTCGCTTGATTGGTCTGTTTGTGGCTCTATGGTCCAGCAGCAGTTTGGCCACAACCCTCCCTTTCCACATTGCAGATGAGGGAAGTGCAGATACAGAGGGGCCAACTTACTTGGTCCCCACTTCTTCACTACTGGCTACAACTAGCCCAGCCACTGAATACCAAACTACACTCCTGTATCAAGTTGCTGACTTCCTCCAGTCCAACTTACTCATTATTCTTGTTGGCACCACCCTTCTCGTTGTTATTCTCCTCATTATCTGTGGTGCAGTCTTCATGAGCCGCAGGCAAAAGGTCAATGCCTACTACCCTTCATCATTCCCCCCAAAAATGTATGTGGACCAGAGGGACAAGACTGGAGGTACCAAGCTATTTAATGAAGTGCCAGAAAAGCCATCTATTGGTCAGGAAAGTGGGCCAATGGACTCTCAAAAGCAGTTACAGGCAGATATTATGAGGGTGGCTAAAAACCTACGGACACCAAACAAAACTCCTGTTGATGAGAGTGAGGCAAAGGACTCCAGTCAGAAAGCAGCAGAGCATAGTCCTGAAGACAGTGAAAGAGATAACAGCCTTCTGGACAGCCATACACCTGAGAAACACGTGCAATGTGAGCTGTCGGATTGGGAAGTGGCTGGAGCAGTCATCAGCCCAGAGATGCCTCTGATCCCTCAAGAACAGGCATGCCTAGAGAGAGATGTCTCAGATGAGTCTGCATCTGTTGCCTCACAAGTACACCAGGACCAACGTCCCACATCAATTCACAAAGACTCTCCTCCTGTGCTTCAGTTGATCACAGGAGAAAAAACTGCTTTCTAGCAAAGGATACTTCCATTTGGAATCGACCACAGACTATTTTATAGGTACCGGTAAACAACATGACAGCTCTGTAAATATTTTCTATTTTGACAAAACAATACTACATACAACAGGATCTTGTAGACTTTGAGATTTCTTTGATTCATTGATCAAATGAATGGGTCAAAAAAATAATTTTGGACAATCTTTGGATGAAGACAAGGTGAGACAGCAAGAAGAAGATATGATTTGTAAGCATAATGAATATTTACATTGTCCTGTCACATGCAGTGACATCAGATTATGTGTCCCTATCCAAATCAGGTTCTCCAATAGCCTTTTCTTTTCTTTGTACAGGATGGTAATGGGTTTGTTGGGAATGGGAATGTTTCTTAAGCCCTAACCACACCAAAGGGTCAAGACGGTTTTAGTGTTGTCCCTGCGGTGTGATATGTCCTGTTGCACGTTGACCCTAGTGATTCAACGCATTGGCCCAAACCACACCAAAGGGTCAAGACGGCGTTAACTCCTTGCAACCGTTTGGACCCAAGGAGTTGCATGGTGACCCTTTGGTGTGGTTAACAGCTGGAAATCGGTTCGAAACAGAATTCATTTTGTACCTTATAGCTATAGCCTGTTGATCATGGATTGAAAAACAATTATTTACTGGACATGCTCAATATAAACTAGGGCTGGGCATATCGATAATGTAATATGAGATTAGATATCGTCTGGGATTTTGGATATAATTCTGTGCTATGATGTATTTTCCTGGTTTTAATTGTTTTGGCCTTAATTTTATACTTTCAAAAGTGTTAAATATTAAATGTTTAAAAACAAGAAACAGAGGAGTACAAGGAGTGCATGATGGCGAGTTAAGAGCTTGTAGATACATTTCTGCTATTTATTAAATTGTTAGATTTTATCCACATTGCCCAGCCCCAATATAAACTGTTCAAGAAAAAGAATCCAATGAAAAATAACATGCACAACAGTATGATTAGCTGCTGATCCCACCAATCCGAACAAAAGAAAATTGTTACACTCTCCAGCTTTATTTTAGATTCATTTTATTGAAGTATTGATATAGGTTTCCAAAGATGCATTTCTATAATCTTAGTTGCAACCGCCAACCGATTGGTCCCTATAGTGCACTTAAAAAAACAGTGCTTAGGGTGTGTGGCTATATATTCAATCAATATTTACCACTACTTCTTCAAGACATTCTTAAAGTTGCAACATATGCTTGCTCTCACTCTTTGAGGTAAGGCATGATTTTGTAATAGGGGTGTAACAATATATTTTCACAGCGATACGATACATGGACGATATTGGTTCATTATGGTCTATTTTTCGATAGACCAATTGTAGCTATATGGAATGGAAAAGTGATTAAACATATCTTTTTATTTTTTCTTCTGAAAATTGCTAAATACAATGCACAAGTACTTATAGTATTGATTAAATTGATTATTTCCATTGCAAAACGATACGATACAAACTCAGAAGGATACGATACGATATTTGTTTACATATCGATATACTTTGTTTTTTTATTAATTAAAATCGATATTTCGATAGTTACTACATCGTTACACCCCTACTTTGTACAAATCACCCGATCATTGTGCGTTGTGACAGGCTAAGAAAGGGTTAGAACCAGGGTGCCACAGGGATTAAATAATACTGTGCTGTCTAAATGTGGTTCAGGGTTTATGTGTGCTAAACGTGTGCATGAATAATATAGAAAGCTTTCTCTTCTTGGCAGTAGAATGCATGATGCCGTGTTCCTTTTAGTTGCTGGCTGTGACTGCCCCCTGCTGGTCTTCCTGCTGTTTCAGACGATAATCAGCCAGGGCAGCCTTAATCGCATCTTCTGCAAGCACTGGAAAGGAGCAAATACAAATCTGAATGAGCATACTAGAACAGAATACAGCCACTATAAGGTGTATAACTTATAAACATTGAAACGTTTAAGAAATCAAATGAGCACACTCAGATTCAGACTTACTAGAGCAGTGAAGCTTGACTGGTGGAAGACTGAGTTCTTTGGCAATATCTGTGTTCTTTATTGTCAAGGCTTCCTCCACCTGTACAAAAGAGGTTACATGAACTACACGATCACTTCCATTGTGCGTGTGTGTGTGTGTTTTGTGTGTGTGTGTGTGTTTTGTGTGTTTACTCACAGATTTGCCTTTCACCCATTCTGTCACCAGGGAGCTTGAGGCAATGGCAGAGCCACAGCCGAATGTTTTAAACCTGGCATCCACAATCTTCCCTTCATCATTCACCTCGATCTGTTGAATAAAGTCTTGTTTTACTATACATAATTGTTAGCTAATATACATGTACAGTGAGTGTACACAATAATCTTTCCAATGTTTGAAAATAATAGTGACAATTCCTTTTTGATGAAAGAACAGTTTGCTAAAATAAATTTTCGCATCACATTTTTTTCATGAATAGCCTGAATCAGAAAATAAAAAAATGCCTAAATTACCAATGTTAGTGCTAGAATACATATACACCAATATGTAACGTGCCACTGGATATAAAAGGTCCACGTTGTCCGTGGAAGGATTATTTGTTCATGATTTGAAAAGCTTATGCGATCAGAAATCAAGCACATCCAGATGTACTGTAGATTTAATATTTAAAAAAAATCTGTATTTAGAGGAGAAACCTTGAATATGATATTTATCAAAATAAATAATTAAAGAAATACCTGAAGTTTCATCACATCACCACAAGCTGGAGCCCCCACCAAGCCTGTACCAACATTCCTGGAGTTCTTGTCCAATTTTCCAACATTCCTTGGGTTCTCATAATGATCCACCACCTTGGGACAGTGGAAAGGGAAGACATTCTCTTATAAACCAGTTATAACCCTATTTTTGGATTTCTTTTTTCAACTTTAGGCTCGAAGATAACAAATTGACAAGCTAACAACTGACATATTGTGAGCTTGTAGAGAGTGACTAATATATTTGACAAATAGTGGTTATAATAACTGCCCTTTGTGTAGCCCCTTCTTGAGGCTATATACCGTCCGGTGATGACAAATTACAGGATGCTGCTGTTTTTGTAGTTGTGAAACTAGCATTGTTTAAGGGGAAACTAAAACACTAGTAGCCTATAGGATTCCATTGTCTGCTGTAGTTATTTGTCCTCCGCCCGAACTTACCCTCTCCCCCAGTTTCTGCTGAGTCATTCTGAAAACAGTGCTGCAACTTTGCAAGATATTTATGCTTATGACACAAATGGGCAAATCTTTCTGCATTGTTAAATGCACATGTATGTACACAGCACTAACCTAGTATTGTCAGTTGATGCTGATAGCTAAATTGTGTATGAAAATACATATCCCAAAATTATTATATTAGGTTGAACAAATGATAATACAAGGCAACCCGTCTCAATTTACATACATGAATCGACTTCACTGAGGGGAATACTAAACAACATTAGTAATCTAGAGATATAGATAGATTAGTAATTTGTTTCTAAATCTATATTTAATCTACCGGTAATTACAGTAGCTTGCTGCATCATCTGATCACCCAATGTTTGGCTACAACTTAATTATTAGCCCTATATCGTATACATATATGCATTTATCAGTTGATGTTGGGTCTCAGTAGCACTGCAATGTTATGTTGCACTGAAGATTAAACTATGGATTATCAAAGCATGCATACTTAGTAGTAGAAGCAAATGGCTTTCTAACATGTAGCCTAAAGATTTCTGATGAATACAAATTATAGGCCATTTGATAGAATTATTTAAAAAAAAATCATTAATGCCTTGAATTAATGCCTTGTCTGCAATAGTTTTTTTTAAATCCCTAAACTTTCATGAAGAGTGAGAACTGAAATAGCCCATCAATTCACCATGTAGCCCATGAAGGCTAATGCTATGAGATTGAAATAGCCTACACTGCGTAAACCTATATATGACATGTTGCATCATTTGGCCGAGACCTAAAGTCATCATGGATGGTTATTTTAACTGAATTATGTTGATAAAGCCATCACATTTGGGGAAGAAGAAGACATTATTCTGGTTCAAAGCAGTGTGCCATATATATTATAGCACCAATAACAGCTGTTTTGTGGCTGCCAAATGGAATTATCGGTCTAAACGAAATAACTCCATACTGGTTTAACTCCGAATGCGAACGAAAATAAAAGCCTGGATACCGAGGCTAATACCTTTTAAATGTTTAAATGTCCTGTCAAATGACATTGACCGTAACTAGCGGTTGTTGTCTTGTCTTCTTCACTGTGCGTGAGTGCGACAACAAAAACAAATGTCACAACAACGTTATAATTTAATACATTTACCTTCTGGTGGTAACAGCACTGGGCAATATATTCCGGAACAGAAACTCTACTCCTAAGAAAAACAAGAGGACTGATGCACTTCTTCGCGAGTACCCCCGCCATGTTTATCAAAATATTAAGTGACGCACTTTCCTGAATGTCTGCGTGCTATGGAGAGCATTGGAGACACCGCTCAGCGCTCAGCTAGTCAGCTTGCTTGGCAATGGCTGTTGGCTTCCATTGACTGTGTGTGATTGGCTAGTGCGCGCCAGCGAGGGGAAATGTAAACACACACACACACACACACACACACACACACACACACACACACACACACACACACACACACACACACACACACACACACACACACACACACACACACACACACACACACACACACACACACACACAATATACCTCAGATGTATTTTCACCCGAATGTGAAAAGGGTTGAAAACCACTGCCCTACCCTATTTTCTTTAACAAAAAAGTTTCAATCAATCATTCAATCAACCAACAAATCTTTTTTGAGCCCACAGATGTCTCTGGTCTCTGCAAGTGAGGTATCACCAACACCACTCTGGAGAATCTCTACAAAACATTCTCCCAAGCCCTAAAACATCCCAGCTAAACAAATGTAGACCTTTTAAAGGCATACCGGTATATAGGCATACAAAAAAATATATAGCCTATAGTATTATTAATAATAATAATAATAATAATAATAATAATAATATTTTCCAAACAGAAAAGTCTTATTTGATTGCATTAAATGACTTTAAACAACAACATTAAATTAACTTTGCTACTCGATCTGCCATTCACTTTCTGCATGCACATATCCTCGGCAGAAGTGAAAGTGACAGTAATATATTAGTATTAACAGTTGTTTTGAAAAGGTGTTCAATTTGTAAACGACAGGAATGTTGTTGTTATTGTCGTGTGTCCCCCCCCCCCCCCCCCCCCCCCAAAAAAAATAGTCCAACATGGTCTCACTCGCGGGGGGCAACAGCTCCACCAGAGTGTTCCAGACTTCGCTCTCCAGAGCAGCATTCGTAACTTCCTCCTGGGGGATGATCCCGAGACGTTCCAAGGCCAGCGAGTCGATGCGTTTCCTCCAACTGCGCCTTGGTCTGCCCCAGGGGGTCTCCTCCCAGTGGGACGTGCATCGAGGACCTCCCTATAGGGAGACGCCCGAGAGGCATCCTAACCAGATGCCCCGAACCACCTAAACTGGCTCCTTTCCCGAGTCTCTCTCGTGTGACTGAACTGCTACTTTTGAGATTTAATAGTGGGACAAAAAAGGAGCAGACGGTCCAAGTACATCGTCCTGGGGGACCCCGGTCAATGTATATACTGTACTAATTTAGTAACATGTGCAAACATTTAGTAACATGTGCAAAATAAGATGGCAATCCACACACACACACACACACACACACAGCCCCCCCTTCCAACGTGTCACACAGGCTTGTTGCTTGTGTTTGTGCTCCAGAAGGAAGTCATGTTTGGACATCTGCTGAAGCGCTGAAACGTCCCTAGGTGTTTGGGCTGAAAGAGACACTCTAAGAGTTGAGCAACTACAACGCTTCTCAATCAACTCATCAGTGGTGTAAAGTAACTAATAAGTACTGTACTTAAATCCATTTAGGCCTGACCTCGAAATTAAAAAATAAAATAATCCTCCAGTTTTCTGAAATACATATTTTCACGATCTTTCAAAAATAGCAGACCTACAAGCTCGTAGCGCACCACTCGGTGGCGCGCTATGAGCTTGTAGATCTGCTATTTTTCAATAGCTAATACTTTTTACTTCTACTCCACTACATCTCGGATCCATATATTGGACTTTTACTCCACAACAAACAAAACGTGCTTTAACCCATTTTGGACTGGATTCTAAAAGGCATTCTAAATCTAGTCTAAGTTTTCTGAAAAACCTTTATTAAACTTTTTTTGTAATTTTTTGAATACTGGCCCTCGGCCAATAAGGGACCACTATTATTGGTGACATAACTACGGTATGTTTGAAGGTCGGTTTAAGGTCAATCATGGGTTTAAAGGATTTAGTGCCTAATAAGAGTGCCCCCCACTTCACACAGGTGTGATTCTTTTTTTACCAATTGCCTAAAAACCGCAATATCGGGTGCTGGAACTGAGCTCATGCTTCCTTCAATGCACGAGGAGCGGGAATCAAACCCAGGACCTTCTAGCAGTGAGGGGACAGCGCTACCGACCGTGCTACCACGGTGCCCCTCTTTGTCCAATATTTACACTTGCTGCCAGTTCCCACCTGACGTTGTGTGGAAGTTCAGACCGGTCCAGATCGTACTGAATAACTGCCAGCTTGCATAAGGTCTTCAGTCTAGGACTCAAGTCCAAGATGAACAGGTCATTATTGGCAAATATGATAATTCGATCTCCCACCATGCAAGCGTGATATTTCACTGGACTCCAGGGTTTTTTCTTTGTCTCAACCGTCCCAACCTTCTTCCAGGAGAAGGTCTCTGGACTGATTCTCATCAGATCATCAACGACCAGGTCAGAGCAACCAAGTATGGGACCAAGGTTAGAGCGACTAAATATGTGACCAAATATGTACAGCTCTCCATTGTAGGCAAAGGCTGAATAAAACATTCCTAAGCGTTTTGGAAGACGATCATGTGCAGAGAACGTGTTCAGCCAAGAGTCGGTCTCTGTGTCAAACACTCTGATGGTGTAGTGAAGACGCCTGCTGTCCCCAAATACAAACATTTTTGTCCCGATAATGGTGGCAGAGTGAGCACGTAGCAGTGGATTTCCTTGGGTGTTGATTAAAGACCAGACCATTGTGCTGGTGTCCAACTTGCAGATGCCAGTAGTCAATATGTAGGATCCTACATAAAAGATGACCTTCCCCAAGGCACAGGCCGAGTAGCCGCGCCTCTCATCTGGAACAGTCCCGGTAACCCTGGGTTTGAGCCATGTGAGGGCGTCGACATTGAACGCATAAAGCACGTTGTCAAAGACAGGCTTCCCTCCCAAGATGTAGACTGTATCCTCTATCAGCACAGCTGTGCATCTCCATCTCGTGGACAGAACCTCACGGTGACCCTCTCCTCTCCCGGGGGTCAGAGGGGTCAGCGTCCTCCAGCGCAGAGACACAGTGTTGAAGACGAGGACATGGATCTGACGACATCTGTCCTTTGTGCCGACGCTGTACCCACAGATGGAATACACATCGTTTCCCACGGCAACAACAGCATCGTGGCGCCTTCCGGACTTGTCTCTGAGATGCGCGGAAAAACAAAACATTTCGAACCCGGTGAAGAATGGAGTGGCCTGTGCGTGCGACCACTTTTACAGGTACAGTGGCAGAAACGTGATGTCACGTTTGGCCAATCCATGAAGCCGATACTCGTTGGTCTACCATATACGGTATGGTCATTTGATCGCCATGCCAATCGATCTATGGACTCTTAATGTTAGCCTTTAGCAGTGACTTCATGTGGCAGCCACGGTGGGCGCCCCTCATTTCACACAAGTGTGTTATTGAGAGACGCTATTGGGGGTTGTGCAAACACACAAACATTGAATGCCATTGGCAATGGCCAGTTTTGAGTCTTTGTTGGGACCGAAGGTCGCATTTTCTTGCGTCCGTCACACTTCCATATATGGCCATGCCTCGTGACATCATCGGGGATCTCCATATATGGGCATATGCGTATGTATCCCCCACAGAGCCAACCAGTAGCCTTGGCAAGTGCATCACCGGACCCAGAACGACCCGACCTAGCGTTGTTGTCAGCTTGTCGCGATTGTGCAACTTGTCCGTAACCTGCTCGAGCGTCTCAGAAGGGGGCTCGTGCTTGGTCAGGTACTGGATCATGGCATGGCGGCTTGTGATCGGCTTCATGTCCATGTTGGCAGCGCCAGCACAGGAAGGCATCCGTCTTAACCCATTTTGGGGGGGACATGCATGCGGCCCCCACCTTCACTTGATGCGGCCCTGAGGTTACGGGATATTCGGAATATTGATATATTATTGATTTCAGCTGTCACAATTCCAAGCATGCAAACATGACCCGCTTTAATTACTTTGGTCTAAATTAGCAGGCTAACGAGCAGGCGGGAACCCCTTTTGGTGTTTAACCCCCTCAGGCCGGGCACTCATTTTTGGGTTCTGTACAGTATGTACAGTATTCATTTATTTAATTTTATTGATACAGCTATATAAATATTTTAAGTTTTTCAGAAAACTTAGGTCAGACTTTAGAAGGCGTTTTTTGAATCGGCCTTAATGGGTTAAAATGCAATTTTTTATGCAATGAAGTGTACTCGGGGGTCAGGGGTGGGCCACCGCCCACCAGTTTAGCATGGAGCCGCAGATATACCAGTTACCATCTGTAGCCTAAAACATCCCAGCTAAACAAATGTACCATCCTTTTTTCTTTATACTTTTAGTTTTATAGGCATTTTAAAAGGCATATATAGGCATACAAATATATGCCTATAGTATTATTATTATTATTATTATTATTATTATTATTAATAATAATAATAATAATATTTTCAGGTAAACACGCTTTCAAAACTACTACGCATCTCAGTGGCATATTAGGGGAAATCATATTGCTTACTGTTAGGTGGTGTTAGGTGGGGCTGCAGAAGCCATGTACAGACAAAGAAACAGGAATAGAGTGCCAAATGACTTTAAACAACAACATTAAATTAACTTTGCCACTCGATCTGCCATTCACTTTCTGCATGCACATATCCTCGGCAGAAGTGAAAGTGACAGTAATATATTAGTATTAACAGTTGTTTTGAAAAGGTGTTTAATTTGTAAACGACAGGAATGTTGTTGTTATTGTCGTGTCTGTCCCCCCCCCCCAAAAAAATAGTCCAACATGGTCTCAACTAGTCTCAAGATTTGAAGATAATTCAACTAGAAAAGGGCTATAAATGATAAATTGCGCAAGTTACCAACCTCCAGAAGCAGAAGTTAGAAGTAGCACATATTTAGGGAGATTCTATTAAGCACAGCACAGATTCTAAGCACATAGTGTAGTGGTAGCTGCCATTCACATTGATTACATTTTTTACAGTAAGGTGAGTTCTCTGGCTAATGAAAATTATATTTGAAACCTATATGTTGTGAGGGCCGTATGATTATTATAATTGTGTATGTTCCTATGTATTTACAAGTTCTGTTCTATACCTTAGGAGAAGTAAATACATGGAGGGATTGCAAGACTATGAAGATTATGAAGATTATGTTTCAGACAATGGAACCAATTTCAACTCATCTTCAGGTGTCATGGATCTCAGTAGCATTAAGTCATTTTGGACTGATGTTCTGGTAGCAATCAATGTCATTATATCCATGATTGGATTTGGAGGAAATGCTTTGGTCATTTGGATGTCTGGCTGGAAAATGAAAAGGACTGTCAACACCACCTGGTACCTCAGTTTGGCCATCTCAGACTTTGTGTTCTGTGCCTGTCTGCCCTTGGATACGATCTATGCTGCCACTTCAAACTGGATTTTTGGAGTGGCGTTGTGTAAGCTGACCTCCTTTGCTTTGTTTCTCAACATGTTCAGCAGTGTCTTCCTGTTGGTTATGATTAGCATTGATCGCTGTATTATCATTACATTCCCTGTGTGGGCACAGAACCACCGGACACCGGACAAGGCATCTGGAATGGTGGTCCTCATCTGGACCTTCTCTGCAGCCCTGGCATTACCTGCACTGGTCTATAGACAAACCAAAGTCCATGGGTCTGTCACACAGTGCTACACTGAGTACAAGTCTGTCTCTAGACACAAGGCAGTGGCTCTGATTCGATTCCTTTGTGGGTTTCTGGTTCCTTTTCTGGTGATTGTTTTTTGCTGCTTAGTTCTGTGTATGAAGCTGAGAAATATAACCATCAAGTCTACAAAGCCTTACAAAGTCATGGCTGCACTCATCCTGTCCTTTTTCATCTGTTGGGTTCCTTATCACACCTTTGTTCTTGTTGAGTTTGACTTACGTCCACACAGCCTGGAAGTAATTAAAACTGGGCTAAAGGTGGGAGGCACTCTGGCTGCAGCAAACAGCTTCATGAATCCAATTATCTATGTGTTCATTGGTAATGAATTTAAGAAAACCTTCAAGCGGTCTTTCATGTCGAAGATAGAACATGCAATGGCAGATGATGGTCGCACAGTTGCCCCAAACAACTCTAGGTCTAATGGCTCTTTTCAACTCAGAACCGTAAGCCATCTTTGATGATCAATGACGATACATCAATATTGTCAGTTACTGGGAAGTCGGAGGTCAAGAAATGAGAAGTGTACCGGAGAGAGTCATCGATCATTAAATGTGCTTATGTGCCCATATATAATCGCATGTGTCTGAAGTGTCTGAATGCAGTGCCTGTATCTTGGCTTCAATTTGAATAGAGGAATCAGAAGAGACTTTAATATAGGCCTACTTTTATAAAAGTAAATGTATTAATGTTTGCCATTTACAAAAAATATATATCAAATAAAATTAGAAAACATCTATCTTGTCTGCATGGGAGTTTTTCAGGAAGTGAAAATGGAGGTTAAGTGGACATTTTGTGGTCTATTGAGAAATCTGGTAATCTGTAAATGTCGAGGCCCCCTTGCTTAGTGGCGACATCACAAGCCAAACTCCTGACTTTGCGTTTACGGAGACTTTGGGTGGCCTGGTGGAAGGTCACGGTGGAAGGTGAAACATGCATGGTTTGTTGTTTGGACTTTGGAGTGAGCTTCGAGGTTGTGTCCTAGATGTGTTGCTGTTCAAGGATTGGGCCCCATCTGCCAAAACCTGTGACAGTGGTTGAAACACTCTTTATTGGTATGAACAAACAATTGTCATGGCAAGAGTAAAACAAAACAATCAAAACTAAGAAATGTACGTAGAATGAAAAGGGAGTAAAGAAATGTATATACAAAAAGAGCTGTGTCACATCATCACATTGCAGTAGAAAATATTTGAGCTGCAATTGTTCATATGTAGGCCGCCGCCTATTAATTGCTTGCTGCCATTTGTAGCAAAAGTTTTATAAGTGTACTCGGGGGGATTTTTGTGTGATAAATAACTATAAATGTGAGTGTACTTTCCAGAGACTATTTAGCGTCTGTATACCTTTGTTATCCCACGGGGAAATTCTATTTTATTGGGCCCCTCTATATAGAACGTCTGGTCTGTCCTCTCCGTTTACACTACACTTTACAGCAGCATTCACACTTCACAAAGTTCACAGTTCACAGCAGGTGGTACTTTTTGCCCTGTTTGGTTCACATTTGCTGCCTTGTGTCTTCCGCAGGAAGCTCTGCCTAGCAGACATAAGCAGGGCAAAAAAATACACTAAACAACATACTGTACGCGTACCACTCTGGAGCTGTGATGCAATCTGCTGTAAGGACAATATTATGTTAACTTACTTTAAAAGCTTTAGATTGTGTGTCGAAGAGAGCGTGCGTTACCCGAGACGACAGTAGTGATCCGTGTATATTTGGTTTGTTTTTAATCACACAATTAACCAACAAAACGGCGAACGAAAGATCCGTTCTAAACCGTCGTCTGCTAACGTTAGCAGTATTCACAGCGTTCAAGTATGTCGTACTCGTTATAGTAGTTTGTTTAGATAACCTGTGTGTGTTGATTAGCAACCCTGCTTCATTCTTAATTTCTCGTCTTTGCTGTGTTCACCTTTAGTCATAATCCTCAGGAACTGGAAGGATTCGTATGCACATATTCTGAAGAGCTGGGGGTCAGCTGTTAGCTGTAACAGTAACACTCCACGCATACCTCTTGTTGTTAGTGGATCTAAATGGCGAACGCCTCTCCAGCCTCTGGCTCTGCTGCTGCGGCCACCGAGAGCCCGAGCCCCGCAGGATCCAACAGCTCGTCCACCACTGGGGGGGACGGAGGCAACCAGGACAGCACCTTTGAATGTAACATATGTCTGGACACCTCCAAGGACGCAGTCATCAGCCTTTGTGGACACCTTTTCTGGTAGCTACTAAGCCTTACTTATTTGTAGTCATTCACTGGTCTGTTTTTTTGCCAATGTTCCCAGATTGATTTACTGTATCTGCTTACTAGCCCCTCTCGGAACCCTACATAACCAGAGCTAATCTGATAGTTAAGTTAGACTATCATTGATTGATTGAAGTATTTATTAACAGTTTGCAGAATGGGTATTTCACACGAAAGCACAACTCAATACAAAGACTTACTGTGGACGATACACTGATAAATAATTATACTAACAGGGTCCACCATTTTAAATTCATCAGAACATTTAGAGATGTACAAATATACATAGATCATAGATGTATTTGATCGAGTCAGATCTTTACTTTTACTTGCAAATGTCAAAATTGATAAAATACGTGGTTTGATAGTATTGATTCAAACCTAAAACACAGTCTACTCTAGGCTTACTGGATACAGGAAGTGTGGGCACCTATTTAGCAAATGGTCTGATTCCGAAGGAGCATTTATAAACAATAGCAACAATAAATACTGTGTAAAAATATTTTTAAATAATATAGGCCTAACCGACTAATCAAGTTATTATGCCGGTAGTTATATTATTAGCACAAGACATTTTATATTCACAATGTATGCAGCTAGCCTACTACATCTGAAACACATTGTTTAAGGAAATTGGGTTAGATTGTATTGTTCAGATCTGGTTAATACAAGCTAGTTTAGTTTAGAGAAAATGTGTTCTTCTCACCCCATAAAGTATGATGATTGAGGATTATTACAAATTATCCCATTTGCATACCATAACATAACATAACCTGTTTTTATTTTGAGCTGCATGTTTTCCCTAATGAAACATTATTTTTCTCCAACCCTCTTTTGTTTGCCTCTCAACCAGTTGGCCTTGCTTGCATCAGGTGAGTTGATAGATGACTTGTTCCCTTTCCTAATTCCTATCCACCTATTTAATGACCTAATTCTTAAGTCCTATATGCTTCATTGTGTGATGAATAGTGAAAATTGATCTACAAGCTCACATTGGGTTACACCGTGGTGCGTCGTGAGCTTGTAGATCTGCTATTTGTTTCACTATTAACAAATAAATAGATTCTAATCTGAATTTTTTATTTAATACATCAGGTTTAGAGTGGTTTGGAAAATTATAATACGAAACATTAACAGTGAACTCTCTTTGACTGTTCCTTTTCTTGTTCATGTTTAATTCAGTGGTTGGAGACTAGACCAAACAGACAGGTGTGTCCAGTATGCAAAGCTGGCATCAGTAGAGACAAAGTTATCCCTTTATATGGACGGGGAAGCACAGGCCAACAGGACCCAAGGTGGGTAACATGTACCTTTTTTGAGTGGTGCAACCATTCCCTTACGGAGCTGTGTGTGTGGGTGGCTGGGTGGGTGGCTGGGTTTGTCTGAGCACGAAAACAGCATGGTTGTTTTTCACCACCTGTGCGCAACCTAACACACGCAGTACACGCACATATTAACTATATATGTTTATATTTCTCAACCGTTTCGGACGCGGGGCGGCTTGTCTGAATCGGGCCGGCACCCTGGGTGCGTTCCTGTGGGTCTGGAACTTCCGCCCACCCCCACACGGAGTTGCACCACTCACTTCACACTCCTTTTTGAGTGGTGCAGCCACACCAATGAACAGCAATGTGTGTCCCTATGTCTGTCGGTCGGTTTAGGGTACCAACAGGTGACAAAGTGGCGCTGTTGAGCTTCACACTGTGCATGATGGGAAGCAGATTTTCTAGTGTTAGTGTAACACGAGCACAGTGCAGTACAGACTACGGTGTAGCACCTGTACTGATGCACAGGTGCATGATGAGAGGCAGTACAGTACAGTACAGTACAGTACAGACTACATAGTCCGACAGCCAATAGTCCCACAACCAATAGTCCGACAGCCAATAGTCAGACAACTAGTCAGACATAGTCCGACAGCCAATAGTCCGACAGCCAATAGTCTGACACTCCAACAGCACCACTCAGTTCAGACGGGTATGATTTTTTTAATCAGGCTAGTGCTCATGTGTCAATTAATCACAATTACACTCATGCCACTGAATCTCATGTATCCAGTACAAGGCTCTAAATCTCATTAATCGATTAGATAACAATTACTCTCATGCCTCAAATTCGAAGCTGACCACATTGTTTTATCATTTTGTGATGTATCAGATTTTTATTTTGCTTATCAATTGTTGTTTTTCAGAACTAGACCTACAGAAAAATCGTAGAATTTTTGTATTGTATGTTAATGTAAGCTGTTCTTGTCTGATCAACAAATAACTTTGTTATAGAGAAAGAACGCCTCCTCGACCGCAAGGCCAGAGGCCTGAGCCAGAAAATCGGGGTGTAAGTATGCCTGATAATTTACCACTGTAACATCATCATTAGCCACATACTATTATATTGTTTTCCAATTCCCATGGGTGCATTTAAATAATAAAATAATAAATTATATTTATAATAAATTATATTTAAGCATTTTGACCACGGCATACCAATTTTGGACATGTTAAAACATTTAAAATATTTTCAAAATGAACAGATGTATAACCACACAATGTGCCGGGATCACACGTGATTTCGTAGACTGGCTATTTTCTTCTGGATCTAACTCTGTAATGTTAGCTGATGAGTTGCATTATCCATTCATGATGAAACTCTTACATTGGATGATGCTGCAGATGCTGTAGTGCAAACTTGCACTCAATTCATTAATAAAATGACCTTTCCCACTGGGATCTATTAGATGCTACTAGTGATGTGGAGACAGGTCCCTTGAGAATGACTACACATTGCGTTGGATATTGCGTCACATCTTATGTTGTGAAATAGTTTCCTCAGATATTTTATACCTGTAGATGTGGCTAAAGATTGGTGAAATGTGTGAACTTGATGTCACCTTATTTATTTGATTAACTTAAATTTCAGGGATTTCAAGGATTTGGTTTTGGAGATGGGGGATTCCAAATGTCATTTGGGATTGGTGCCTTTCCATTTGGTATTTTTGCTACAGCCTTCAACATCAATGATGGAAGACCTCCCCCAGGTATTCATGTTTTACACAATAATATATTGTTTTTGAACTCAACACATTGTGCAATATTTTACCAAGATATACAATAACCTCTGTTTGTTTAACTCTTAATTGCTTCATACAGCTGCCCCTGGAACACCTCAACACATGGATGAGCAATTTCTCTCTCGACTTTTCCTATTTGTCGCTTTGGTGATTATGTTTTGGCTTCTTATTGCATAAATAAAAATAGGGCATTTTCTTCAAAAAAGTCTGACATTATGTCACATCATCACATGCTCACATCTACTTGGTTCTTCTGACATCCTAAATATTGAGCATTAGTTGATTTGTATTTAAGCATTTGAAGACCCACAGAGTATTATTTACACCACTAACTGAAATCCAGCAAACTATACCAAAAAGAAAAAAAAAACTTGCATGATGTGTCAGTGCCCACAAAGTTGGCGAGTCATTGGGTTATCGTTACCAGCAAATTCTTGATTGGTTACGAAGCCCAAGCTTTTAAATAAGTGGATGTAGACCAGTGGTTCCCAAACACGGGACCCATTTGTGGGTTGCTGACACATTTTAAGGGTCCCTTTAATTTTTTGTTTCCTACATTTTTGTTTTTAATTATGATTTCTAAACAATTTCACAAAACATTACCAAAAAAGCAAAATCTTAGATTTTTTTCATAAAGAAATGAAAGATAAATCAAAGAAATTTCATAAATTAGAAAACGAGTAGTGAAAATAGCTGATCTACACGCTCACAATGCAGCGTTGTGAGCTTGTATAACTACTATTTTCACTAGTTCCCGGGCAAACATCTAATCTCTCTTTTGGGTCACAGGCTAAAAAGTTTGGGAACCACTGGTGTAGACAATCTACAAGCACACATCTGCTATTTTTGTTGCAGAGCACCGGCACACAAACTATAAATCAAGCACACCGCATGAAACAAACGGTGATTGCTACCAAGTTACAGATCACAAACATTGTCATTTATGTTTACTGACTATTTGTTGGAATTTAAACTATATGAATGAAAGAAATGCGAAATGAAAAAACTTTGACTACTGTATATGGATCACCCAGGCAGCTGACATCAGTGGATGACTGATGCAACCATATGGAAATGTGCATATTGAAATTATTCAACCAAAGTAAATCACTTAAATATATTTGGGTAAAATGTATATATTTTAATGGCAGTGTTTTCTTTCTATAGTTGAAATATGCCCAGTAGCATCAGTAGCTAGCTTTTATTATTTCATTTTCCAACAGTTAAAAAATGAATTGGTGTAATTACATGTAACAAGCATGTATAGCAAGATAGGCTGCGACCTGCTCTTGGTTTGTGCTTGAAAATTGTGGCCTGAAAGACAGATAAATTAAAGCTGTATGAATGCAGTGATTGAACAAAATATTTTTGTAACGAAATTATGCATAATGCCATATTTCTTACTGTAAAAATGTGTCTCTCCAGTGTCAAATGAGACCAAGCAGATTCAGTTTTGATCTTGTACATAAGTGGATGAAATATTTATATTTAAAACAGTATTCTCTCCAAACCGTGTAATCATTATTCCTTGCTGTAATTAAATGTAAATTATTGTAGCATATCATACTTTGAAAATCAGAGATTCGATGAAGTCATAACAGTTTTCTAAATGTGAATTTACTTTGTTAACAGCATTCTATGTACTGTAAATAAAGATAATATTAATCATAGACAGTTCTAATGTGCAAGAAATCATTGTCTTTTGCCTGTCTGTCTTCGGTGTGCCAGAGCAGTAGTTTTCAATGTAAGGTCCTTTTGGGGTTTCCAAGTAAAGTTTTGATAGTTAGCAACCAAATGAACCCTTTAAAAAAAAAAAAATCTGCCAAGGGGTCTATACTTGGTCCTGTCATCTTTTTTAAATCTACTACACCAAGCTGCTATTTTCACCAAGTATTTGCCCCAAGAATAGTTGCGAACGCAGTGATTGCGAACGCAGTGATTGCGAATGCAGTGAGCACTTACTATGAGACCTAGCAGATCATGTCTGTCCGTGTGTCCGTCCGTCCGTGTGTCTGTCCCGCTATCCAAATATGGAGTGTGTTGCATCGCTTACTGTATATGTGGACCTTGCCCCTTTTGTGCCCATATATGGAGCTGAGTGATTTGTTTGTTGTGGACCTGGCCCTTTTGTGCCCATAAATGGAGCTGAATGATTTGTTTGTTGTGGACCTGGCCCCTTTTGTGCCCATATATGGAGCTATTTACGATCTGCGTTCGCTTCCCGCGTTTGCGCGTCTTACTCGTGATGTTATGTTTCATGTAGTTAAATCACAAAATATGTCTTGACTGCTTCAAATTATTCGGTGCATGTAAACCATTTCATATGCTGTGCCTTTCCCTCTGCAATGGAGGAGTCCTGGTCAGCATAGACATGGGGCTATATCTTGCACCACCCCTTAACCCTTATCCCTAAACTAATTTGCCATTTTTTACTATATAAAAAAACCTTTTAAAATAGTTCAAATAGCAGATACAAGCTCACAATGTCTCGCTCTAGATCGGCTAGTTGAACTATTTTAAAATGTTAAAAATAAAAATAGTAAAAAATGGCAAATACGTTTAGGGATAAGGGTGGCGCAAGATGGAGACCCCATAGCCTATGGTCTTTGTTGACATTCTCTTTTGGCCCATTTCCTTATCCAATAAACTCTACTGCATTAGGAAATTCTTCTGTTTATTTTCAACACAAAGCAAGAAGGGTCAATTGTGACCATTGTGCTAATAGGTCAAAACCACATATCTACAGTATACCAGTAAGACGCGCAAACGCGGGAAGCGAACGCAGCTCGTACATATTTGGGTTTTGGACGTATAGCTGCTTTGGGGACTCCTTATATGGTTATGGCTGAGTCATGGTAACGTAATCACTCAGCTCCATATATGGGCACAAAAGCGGGACAGACAGACACACACACAGACAGACATGATCTGCTAGGTCTCATAGTAAGTGCTCACTGCATTCGCAATGAAGAAAATGTACACGTAATTTTCATTGTCACCATGGTAAGCACATTGGTTTGTAAAATGTTTCTCACATATGCAAATTAAGCCTTCATAACTAATTAGAAGCTTTGATTTTAGTCATATTTAGTCAAATTTCCCCATTTCACTATGGCATAAACAGTTAAGTTGTTCATTAGTGATCTTTTCATTTGTCAAACCACATTTGTGTGGGGCTGACATGCACCGTGACCCTGCAATCAAGTTCTGCCTATACATGTCAAGGATGATCATTATCAGCAGTGGCCAAGAATTACTCTGTATTATTGTATACAGTGCAAGTGCATTATATATTTAGTAGAAAAACAATCATATATATATAAATTATCTGACCAAAACGGCCACTGTATATAGATGACTGTGTTATAAAGACATGCATTGGATTTCTATATATTCCTTTCTGGTCCCAGGGGTGAACTATTTGTCTGGCCCACCAAATCCTCTTCCAAGTTCTTATTGCCGGCCTCATCTTCAGCAAGTGTTATTTGAACTTCTGTGGTATTTTCCTCCACAAGCTCACATGCAAGGTTGGAGAAAGCAGAGAGGGGCAGATTCTCCCTCTGCCTTTCCCGGTCACACGTTTGCTGTTCCTGATTTCTCCTGAAGCGTTGGCTTCTGGCATAACAAAAAGCACATACATTCTTCATGTATATTGAAACTAATGTCATTCTTTAATCTTCCTTTTTATTTGTGTGCACAGACATGCCCAAAATTGGGATGCCAGGGTTAAAATTGTTCATCTCTAATGTATATTGTGACACTGCTCAAATGAGCAATCCCATATTTACCTTTTACAGTCTTTAATCTTTATCTCATTAATGGTAGTTTGAGTTATCTATATGAGCATTATTTCTACTCTATTTTATGCATAGTTCTTTCCCTTTTATTTTTAACCACACTGACCTCTTATAAAAGAAGCAAAATGATATGCCTGATCCCAGCAGTATGATGACGGTCATAAGAAGTGTTCCAAGGACATATCCTGTGAAATAATGATGTTGGTCAGAAATTACTACAGTGAATTGCACATTAAATGTGAAATGTATTTTTATTTTTTAATATAATAATTTATTTAACTTATTTTTAATTCAAACTATTTAATGAGGCAAGTCACTTAAAAACAAATTTGTATTAATTCTAGCATGGCCAAGCAGAGATTCCATCTTGGCTGAAGTTTGGTCACTGGGAGACTACGGTTGGCATCCCAAATAGGACATGAAACTTACAAATTGCAGCATAACTATTTATAACTTGTATCTAGAATATTAGCATCATAACATAGAAGAATTTGGTAGAGCCTATACACCGGAGGCAATGGCACAAGATTCATACCAAGTACTCCTAAGTCCTTTTTCTTTGGTCTTGTGTAGGCCTGTGGATGAAGTCCAACAACTGTAGGTCTATCTTGATCGTGTCCTGGGATCGGGGGACCCTCACTGTAAGGCCATAGTTGGGGGGATTCTTGAATTCCTGTTGTATTCTGGCCATGGTGTGATGCTACAAACATGAGAACATTATGATTGCGTGGGTGTAAATGTCTGGGCCTACTGAGAGAACCATTGGCAACAAAAACAATGGGTACAGACAATGTCTTGATAAAGGAATTGAAAATAACAAAGTTATCATTGTTTATCTAACAAAAGCTGAAAGCACATATAGGCTATATCCTGATGGGGATGTTTCTAACTTCACAAGTTCACAACTGACTTGAGATTGAACATTGGCATGAAATATGCTTGTGTTGACACTGAGCAGTGTACAGAGATCACTTCACACATCACATCACTTCAGTTTTACACTTTACTGTTACATTCCACCAATTCATAAACAGGGGTAAGGAGTTGCATTTAGGATACCTTTACAAACCACGTTATTATATTATTGATATAACAATCATAATAATAATAATAATAATACATTATATTTGTTACGCATGTTATATTTAGTAGCACTTTGAAAGAGAAAAATATTTATTTTTATCTTAAATATTTGGTTACCGGTATTTATATTTGGTTATAAAAGTAATGTTTACCTGTATTGCTGAAGTGATGAATTGTGTACATTGGTTTGATTTGGCTAGATTGATATCTTCAGTTTATCACTACCTAAGTGTTGTATGAAAATGTGTATTTCTCTTAAATCATAATCATATATTAGAGCTTGCATTTATCTCTAGTGGATAATAAGGTTTATCTTAGCTTATTATAATTTGCTTATCTCTTCTACATCATAACAATAATTTATACCTCATCAAGATCATAATGTTTATTACTATTATACTACTACAAGGCTACTTACCGTGGATGCTTGATATATCACCAGTCAGTGTGAGGATAAGGAACATTAACTCCTTAGGCTTCAACATTTTCCAATATAGTGAGCGCCACATTGCAAAACGGCAGTATCCAAATCAGTGATGATACACTTTTCTTCAGCACATGGTACTTCCTCCTCTCGAGTGTGACAAAATGAAAAAGACTCTTTGGTGTCTTGTGCATTCTTTAGTTGATGCCTATAGTTTCTAATATGTAGCTGGATATTATGATTCTATTGGGTTTTAATAAAGGATCAAATATCAATACATTGATTGACTTTATTCTCCTGATGTTTGCCTCTCTGTCTATCTATAGTGCAGCATTTGGACTACTAAACTACAGTGGAACTCTAGCTGCGCTACTACTGTAGTCCTATGAAGGAATGAGAGGCATTGTGAAAATACATAATTAAAAATTATATGTATACGTTTTATAAACCATAAACAATAGAAAACAAATACTTATTTTGGAATGAAATTGCATAGTCAAAATATTCCATTTAACATAAATTGCAGTCTCCATTAGACAGTTATCGTTTTCAAGGATGTATTTTTGCGCCCAATATTGCAATTCCAACAAAGCAAACCTTTATCATACTAATCCCCAGTAATGACTTGTGAACCAGTCAATGTGATATAATTCTTTCTATTGAGAAGCACAATAACTACGGATAACAATCTCAAATGCTCAATAAACTATACATCAACAATCTGGTTGCTATTAAACCCAAGTGAAAGGGACGGGATAGTGTTTATTGTTATCTGTTTTCAGAAGGCCTTACGAGAGGAGCTTAAGACAGATTGTGAAAATCCATTAATTCTGTGGAGAAAAAAGGGTGTATTGCCTTGTATGAAATAACAGGATTTGTTGGGAAATGAATACAACCTATAATACCTGGGCAGAGCACAGAAAGACTGCTTCACACAGATAAGCACACCCCATGTGACAGTGAATACAAACATGGTTATATGTCTTGTCTACATAATATTTCATAATATCTTTTCTCAGTCAAGTGCTTTGTTACCACTAATATTTTCAGTATTAATTCTTGGAGGATAAACGACTAATGTGTGTGTATAGAGGAATGTGTTGCTGTCACCTCTGTGTGACTCTCTATTTGATTTGGTGAATAATGTACCTGATAGTTTACACATAGCAATAGCATTGATAAAGCCAAATGGGAAAGTGACATTAAGAAATATATTTCTTCTAATCAGGTTTTTCACCACACCGAAGGGTTCATCTTTAAGCCCGGGTTTCTAATACCAGGCAATCCCCTTTTCTCTAAAACCACAACAATACGGATCTTAGAAGCTCTCTACTTCTCATTTTATGTAGGCCTAGTGAAATCTGATTTCTTTTTGAGAAAGGAATAAGGCAAGATTAGTTGAATCAGCTGTCCTCTCTAACCCCTACACAAAACTGCCCAGATTAGCAAGGAATTAATTTTGTGTGCCTATAGGGAAGATTATGTTTTTACACTTTTTTCCCCTCAACAATTTCACTATAAGGACCAGGCAGTCTGTAGGACACGGAATAGAAGGCAAGGATAGGCTGGACCTACACTATCTAAAATCGTTTCATTTAAGGAGGTTGCAGTTAGTTATTATTATATTGTGAAAGAACGGTCTGGAGATGGATGGATTGATTAAGACAGAAAAACAGAAGTTCCCATTTACAATTGAAAATATACTGAAGAAATATCCTAACAACACTAAAGAGGAATGCCGACTGAGTGGTGCTGCTGGACAAAGGGAAAAGACAGGCATCCCTGGGAATACTGCTGAAGGGCAAACAGAAGTTCATCACACTTGCATATGCTGCTGCTACTGTAGCAAATGTGGAGAGGTGTTCCAAACAGATTTTATTCATGAATGTAAGACTGAAACTTGTTTTGCCTTGTAGAATTACACATTACAGATTATTGCTGTTTTGTTTTTTCTCATGTTTTTTTGTTCATGTTTGTGTTCATGTTGGATTAACTGATTTCAGAGGTGATTCAACATTAAGTCTGATCTAAAATCAGGTCTCTTGTGTCACAGCATGCCAGTATGGATGGTCTAGTAGAGGGACGTTCTCAGACGCTTGTAGGTGGGGAGACACTCACAGAGAGGGAGAGGAGCTGTCTGTCAGTCAGCTCCAGAGACGTACCCGGCGTCACCGCACAATTTTCACAGAGGATCAATTGGATGCTCTGGAGGAGCTGTTCCTTCAGAATCAGTATCCAGATGTGAACACCAGGGAAAAACTAGCACAGAGCACGCACTTAAACGAGGAAAGAGTCGAGGTAAGATTGTTATCATAATGATCTTAAGAATGCATTTTATTTTTAATACTTCATAATAGTTCTTCTTCATAAACACCCACAGCTCCAGGGGAAATGTTTAATTCCTTTCAGAAGTGGGATGGGTGCAGATGTTCTGTGTATGTTATGTAGGCCTACAAGGCTTTCTTTTTGTTATTAAATCCTATTATGGCAAAGCTGCTTGGTATTGGAAACATAAAAAAAAAAAAAACTAATTATTGCTTTGAAATATCGCTTTTCCAACAGGTATGGTTTAAGAACCGAAGAGCAAAGTGGAGGCGTCAAAAAAGACTATCATTTGGTGTAGTTTCAGAAAACTGAATAATTGAAGTTTATGGACAGTGTGTGTCTGAATTACCTTATTACGTTTATGGTTTGTGTGTACAGTATGTGTGCGTGCGTGTGCTGTGTGTGCATGTGTGTATTTTTGTAATGCGTGTGGACATTTCTTCCTGGTGACATTGTTTTGATTACACTTTTTAAATGTGGAGTATGTTATAGCTCGCTGATGATGCTACAAGATCTGGCAGATAATAAAGATGATTTCATTTATTTTAAATTGTTGGTTTCATTTTGGAGTTGTTGAAAACATTTGCCACTTAGAGAGAAAATCAAAAAATATCTGAATATATATATATATATATATATTAAGGACGGTTGAAGGACCCCCATATATGGCCCATTAATTAATCAACGACGTTTATAATAAAAAATATAGCCTGGCTCAGGCTCATTTGTCTACTATATAAATAGAAATACCCGTTTTGGCCGTTATATAAATCTAAATATATCTGGTAAATACATAGGGTACATACCACTTTAAGAATCTGATTATTATTATCTTCCGCCGACGTCACGCACGAACGTAGCGCCGTTGTTGTTTCTCATCAGGAGGAGGAGGCAGCCACGCTTTATAACACACACTGTTTGATTACAATCACGATTTTATCTTAAGTATTGTTAGCGACAGTAAGATGTACATATTCCAGTTAAGGGCATAGTTAAGTCTGAGAATCGTATCGATTGGTAATTGTTTTTCTATTCGGCATTCAAGAGGGACCCCACCGAGCTAGCTAGTGTGCTAACTGCTAACAACAACGTCGCATATTAATTAATAAGGTATTAGTGTAAATAGCATCAGTACTGTACCATGGAAGGGAGTGCCAGCGTCAGAAGATCGTTACAGTCTGGGACACTTGTCCCTGCAACTTGTGCCACTGTCGCCCTTCGACAGCAACCTGAAGAGGAGAGCGCTGGGACATACAAGAGAAAGGTTCTGGACGAAGAGGACTACATAGAGGTATGCCTGTTGAAAGTAGCCGCAATTTGCAACTCTACTTTCAACAATCTAGAGTTGTAAATTGCGGCTATGTTGAAAGTGGCTTTTCCTTTCCTTTGAGCAATGAATGGCACTTTGTTGCTAGATTGCTGTTATTTAGGAGTGATTCTCAAATAATATTTTGATTGATTAAATATCTATTGAATACTTTATTAATAGTTTGGAAATTGTATTGGGGTACGGTTTACAAAGATTGTTAAAAGATTAAGTTCACAAAAAGGCTGGTTTCCATTGTGGACTGGTGGTCCCGTGTATTCAATTCATAAACACATTTTAACTAAAGACAATAATAAACATTGATTACATTATTTCAAGGAGATACTGTACAACACACACACACACACACACACACACACACACACACACACACACACACACACTGTAGTGTAAACGTCTCTATTTAAGTGTACAAATGAGTGTAGTAATTGGACCCTGCACACTCAGAGGGTTTACTGTACAAATGGAACCATTTTGCTTGATTTACAGATTACAGTACATATAACTCTAGGAGTTGCAGACACATAAGGGTCTATTTGGTTGCTAAATGCTTGATGGTGCTGAAATTGTGCATTTCGCTTTTACAGTATACACAGATATTATTTATCATTTATGAGTATGTGCAGTCTCCACAGACTAAAACAACAGGGTATAATTAATACTTTGAGAAAAAGTAAACGGTGGCCCGGGCCCGCCTAGCCGTCCGGGCACCTAGGCAGCCTGAAAATGCAGGTTCAAGTCCCGATCCTGATGACCTTTGCTGCGTGTACACTGTACACACCCTCATCTTTCTTCCCGTTTACTGTTAACTTACTGTGATCTATCAAAAGAAAAGAAAAAGTAAACAGTGAGAAAAAAAAAAGATTATATTCACACACATGCACTACAATGTCACACATGGTATATATTACGCAATCCATAAGCCAACTTTTTGTACTTATTTGTTTCTAACAGAGTTTAGAGAAAATCATTCAACGTGATTTCTTCCCTGATGTAACAAAACTGCAAGCACAAAAGGATTACCTAGATGCAGAAGAAACTGGTGACCTTTCAAGGATGAGAGAGATATCCATCAGATATGGCTCATCTTTGACGAAATCTACACCACGAGCTTCAGTACCATGTAAGTAAGGTGAAGGGTGAGCTTTAAAAAATGTATTATCTTTTTTAACATCTGTTTCAGATGTGTTTACTGGGGCTTTTCAGCATTCTGTTATGCCAATGCCTGGTAATAGAAATTGCAAGACTCGCCATCTCCGATTTACTTTCCGTATCTGCGTGAAGTGGGTGGACGCCTTTTTAGGAGATGGGTAGCAGGTTGGAGTCTATTCATCGCAATGGAAGAGTGCACGTGAACGCAGCTTCTGAACCATTCTTTCGCCCCATGGTCACTAAACAAAATATTGGACCTGATCGTAACAAGCCACACAATATTCCCAAGACTTTCATACTAAATGTATTAATTCAGAGAGACAAATCAGGAGAAAATCTACTTTATTATTTACCTTTCTCTGTCCCAGCAACACAATCTCGTGGGATAGGAGTCAGACGTTTGTGAGATTTACAGTCTGACACCGGCGCCCACTTGGGAGATAATTTGTAGGTTTTGCATGTCGCCATTAGTGGCTCCAATCGGGATGGACTATCTTCCTAAATTAACAATCTTTGGTAATAGTTACTCACACGTATCATGTGGTCAGTGCACTAACTAGCTTCACCACAAGGCACACATCCTCCATAAACAATTTCAACCTACCAACCAATCAATGTCTTTTATATTCAAACATGAAAAAGAAATGGAAAGAAAATAGCAAATCTACAAGCTCACAACCTGTTGTATTGTATTTAGACTATTTTCACCGTACAACACCATTATATGATGAAATGTTAATGTTTAATTAGATAAATAAACATGACATCACTCACTGTTGCTCAAAATGTGTTTTTGACGATAATCAAATGTTTCAACCAAATAATAGGCCGGATATGTTTTGTGGCTTTTTGGTGAGTGCATATATTTTCCTGTTTCCTGTCTATATCAGATGTGACTCCAGCTAGTTTTGAGACTCCAGAAGGGCGTGCAGGATCCACACCCTCCTCCACACCTGGCCGAAAAGCTGCTGGCGTAAAAGGTATATATGGGGATATGTTAACCCATTTTGACCTGAGATCAGATTCTAAAAATGTCATTTCAGTTTTCTGAAAAAGCCATTTTTCTATGTCAGTCGTTCTTCGATTTTTCAAAAATAGCAGACCTACAAGCTCGTAGCGCAACACTCATCTGCTATTTTTCAATAGCTAAAGCATAACATAATGCTAAGACCAAAAGGGGTTCCCGTCCAAAATGGGTAAAAGATCTGAATGAATGTAGCTGTTTTCTGGCGGGGGACATAAAGTCATTGCATTTAGTATAAGTAAGCAAAAAGCTTTACAGTATTCCTTATATTTTCAATGATTGTGTACTTTTAGAAAAGAAGGATGACGAGGAAGAGAAAGAACTGCCTAGTCTGGATCGTTTCCTTGCCAAGAATACCAGTGAAGATAATGCCTCATTTGAGCAAATAATGGTGCTGGCAGAAGACAAGGAGAAGTTGAGACATTCATGGTTATATGATGCGGAGGCTGAATACAAACAGGTATATATGCATTGCAATGCAAGATAGTAGCACAATGCACATTTTGTCATATATCTTTTCACCAAAGCTAATTAAGCTTTGTTTTTCCGCCTAGCGCCACGAAGAAAATCTTGCCTTGCCATCAGCAGAGAAGGCAGCCATTGATTGTGTCAAAGCCGGACTAGAGACCTGGGAGTATAAAGCAAAAAATGCTCTGATGTATTACCCAGAGGGTAAGGAGACTTGGTACACTGTTTTACACAAATGCTTGTTCATGGCAGGATCCAAAAGCAATCTGTAAACTTTATTTATTTAACAATCTTAACAATAGGAGTGAAAGATGACGATGCTCTCTTCAAGAAGCCAAGGGAGGTAGTCCACAAGAACACGCGTTTTGTTGTAGACCCGTTCAGCAAAGCACTCAACAAAAGCCAGATTCAACAGGCTGCAGCCCTTAATGCACAGGTAATTCTCATGAACCATAATGATGTACGAGGGCATATAAAGTAAGATGGATTTAAGCTTGAGCTTTCCTAATATTATATTTTAACATATTGCAATGTAAATGCAAATATATTCTCTTAGGGCCGATTCATACTCTTGTTTCGGCGCTGTAGTGCCGAAATGATTTCGGCTCGTCAGAAAATTTCAGTAGCACCGAAGAGCCGACTTTAGGACGGTACCCGCCCCCCCGAACCTCAAATGACGTCAAATTGTAGGCTCTACAGCGCCGAACCGACTTTTATTCGGCTCTAAAATAGG
This sequence comes from Protomyctophum bolini, assembly GCF_963924005.1. Lineage (NCBI taxonomy): Eukaryota > Metazoa > Chordata > Actinopteri > Myctophiformes > Myctophidae > Protomyctophum > Protomyctophum bolini. Next base: position 17,280,860 of record NC_137883.1, on the reverse strand, counting down.
AGTATGAATCGACCCTAAGTCTTTTGAAAGGGGAGTGCAAGATTTACAATTGCCTTTAATTGTTGCAGACCTGTTTTGGAAGTTTTGGAAGTGCTTGGATAAAACTTCCTGCATATTGGTATTTTAATTTGTATGCTACGAATACAAAATAATAGGTAAATCCTAACTGAATCTATTTTACCATGTTTTGTGCACAGTTCAAACAGGGTAAAGTAGGGCCAGATGGGAAAGAACTTATCCCACATGAATCCCCAACAGTGAATGGATATGGCTTTGAAGGAGCACCCTCCCCTTCTCCGGGTAAGTGTGCTTTAAACATTATATCAATACTGTACTAATAGGGCTGCAAACGAATATTCCATATTCGAAGGAACATTTGAATATAAAAGAATGATTGACGTATAACACATTTTGGTTAATCACACAATGTCACTTTAATTGATAAAAAAATGATAACTGATCAAGCTGAAACGGTGATTCATTTGGTAGTGAAGGCAGACAGTTTACAGTGAGACTCAATGGCTACGTTTACATGGACAGTTAAATCCCCTTTTCATTCAGAATAAAGGTTAAATCCTATTAAAAGTTGTCATGTAAACACCTACAAAAACTGAAATCGGAATGAAAATGGCCAATCTGATTTAAACTTAGATCTGATGTAACTGACCGGTTTATTCCATTTTTAAATCCTATTGAAACAATTGTGGACTCATGTAAACACTCATTCGGATTGAAGTTCATTCTGGTCTTTCTGTGCATGCTTGTTTCCATGTAATTGGTATGGCTATATTATGCTCTTGTTTTGCGATTAATTATATTAAGAAACTAGACATGTTTAATTTCACATCTCTGAGAGAAACCTCTCATAGGCTACAGGATACATCAAATGTAAAGTAATGCGGCATAAAAGTGTTTTTTTATTATTATTTTGTTTTACTGATATGTAGTGGAGTAAAAGTAAAAGTATTGGAAATTGAAAATACTCAAGTAAAGTAGAAATGCCTCAAAATTGTACTTTAGTACTAAAGTAAATGTACTTATTTACTTTCCACCACTGGACGTAAACATATCCGCCACGCCCCCTATCCAATCTGAATTAATTAATTCTGAAGTTTTCATTCTGAATGAAAAAGACCTCATGTAACCGCAGCCAGTGACTGAAAACGCAATGTAAAAACTATGCATGGATTCTTGTCTCTCGTGTTAAAGCTGCCTCTGTGACACAATTGTCTTGTAGCCTACCTTAATTTGATTTAATCCAAAAACAAATGCATTGCTTCGATTATTTCCCATTTCATGTCGATGTAAGGATTGTTCTAACTTCTATAACAGGCAGCACAATGAGCCAATTATGTTTATTTCCACAGGTGTAGGCGCAGATTCCCCTTTAATGACCTGGGGTGAGATAGAAAGTACCCCTTTCCGTCTCGATGGGTCGGACACCCCATATGCTGAGAGGAACCATGGCCCGTCATTTAAGGTATTAAACTAGTGGTGGTTGATTCATCAAACATTAATTTAAAGTGAATTGTCAAATTCATAAACTAACATTGAGATAATATTTGTAAAAGATTCCAGAGCCAGGAAGAAGAGAGAGATTGGGTTTAAAGATGGCTAATGAAGCTGCTGCTAAAAACCGTGCAAAGAAACAAGATGCACTGCGAAAGGTCACAGAGAACCTTGCAAGGTAAATAGTACAAATAATGCAATACAAAAGTGTAGACCTTTATACCAACACCACCTATAGCATTGTTTTGGGTGTTATAAGGTGTCACAAGAAGTAACACAGAGAACATCTACAGTCTGACATAATGTTTTGTAGAAACCTTCCTCCAAAAGACAAAACTTGCTCCTGAGGATGGGAGAGATGCCTTAAAAGTCACTCATTTTAGTGTTCTCAAGATCTCAGTGCTACACTTTATATCTCAGAATTCAAAGTGAAAGTGCCTGACGTCGAAATAAAAAAAACATTCACTCTGAAAGAATATATACCTATTCAAAGATTTGTGCCGCATTTTTACAATTTTTCAAAAATAGCAGACCTACAAGTTCATAACGCGCCAGCGCGCTATGAGCTTGTAGATCTGCTATTTTCCAATAGCTAAAGTATAACAGAATGCTTGAAACACCAAAAGGGTTTCCCGCCCAAAATGGGTTAAACAAAGTTAGATGAATAAAAACTAAGTTTTGCTTAATAAGAACATCTCTGTTAAATGCACTTCTTCTCTGTCACCCAGATCAAATGTGGAAATGCTTATAAATGCTTCTCAAGATGACTTAATGTCCAAACCTTTGAAACATTATCTTTATTTGCTATAGGGGCTAAACCAGATTTCAGTTGTTGCTTTGCTATAGACTAGAGGCTAAACCAGATTTCAGCTGTTACTTTGCTATAGACTAGAGGCTAAACCAGATTTCAGCTGTTGCTTGTTTTCTGTTGATAAATTGAGAATAGCTAGTATAATGTAGTGTTGCCATGGCTCGCTCTTCCATACCCTGCTATTCTGCCTGTATGCTGCTTGTCTTGTCATAACTGTATTGTCTGTCGCGTCGTCTATGTTGATTCAAACTGTTTGAGACGAGGCCAAAGTATATTTGGGGATCCCCAGCCCAAAAGGTTGAGAACCCCTGTGTTATAGGACCATTATGGAAATTTGCCATTTCATGTTTATATCCTCTGCAATTTAGTAATTCATTATTGTCTAGCATTGATGCAGCGTTGTTATTTTGAAACTGTCAGTGTTGAATAAATTAATTCTATGTATTCATTTATTACTACATATATAAGTTATGTGATTTGGCAAAATAATAATAATAATGTTGTTAGTATTAGTTGTTATAGCACTTGTTATAGCACAAATGTTGTTTCATAATAATTTAAACTAACAGACCAATAAACTCTGTTTTGCAGTCTCACTCCAAAGGGCCTGAGCCCAGCCCTCACCCCTGCCCTGCAGAAGCTTGTAAATCGGACATCTAGTAAATACACAGACAAAGCACTAAGGGCAAGTTACACCCCATCCCCCTCACATAGAGCCGCGACTCCATTTGGTGGCCCATCCACACCCACAGGCACGCCAACACCGACCAAAACTGGTACCCCTTCCTCTCAAGACCCAGCCTCCATCACAGACAACCTACTGCAGCTTCCCAAGAGACGAAAAGCCTCAGACTTTTTCTAATAAGAGTTTACCTATACTCTGAAGTATCTGGACTAAATTACTTCTTATGGTGTGCTCCACCTTTGCCCAAAACTTAGAAGCACATCTTTGTTCGGTTGGATGGGATATGTAATTGAACAGGGAAATCTGAAACTGTGTACTTATTTATGTTATTGCTCTGATGCTTAAAAGTAGGCCTCTGTGAAATACATATTTTTTATTTTATTGTAATTTTGTTTTAATTCTTACTAATATTTTTAGGTCTTGGAATCATACATAGAATGTGCAAACACAAAGCTGAATTTTTTACATTTGTCAGAAATTATAAAGACACCATAATGTTTATAAGATGCCATAGTTGCAGTGCATAATTTTTTGCATATACTCTTCAGTATACAGTCCTCAACCTCAGTTCACTGATTGATTGATTGACTACTTTATTAACAAGTTTGTTAAACCGTACAGCCTAGTACAATCAAAAAGGATAAAAAGCCCCAGGGGGTTTGTTTCCCTTGTACTGATTTTAGTTGATCGACAAAGTTATAGGGGCTTGGTATTGGCAAAGATTTGATTTACAGTATAGTCCCTTCACTAGGTACTTTTATTCTCATTGTTAACCATCATTTTATACACTATGATACAGCCTGTTAAAACAGTTTGAGTGATTTAAGTTGAAGAAAAACTATCCTTAATCTCGAACTGTGCTCCTGAATTTTCATTTCTCCTTAATTTCTCCTGGATTGGGGGATATCCGTGGCTTTGGATGGCAACTCGTGTCCGTATTAAACTGTGCATGTGCGACGTGATGATGTCATCACATACATTGTACCATTTTTATACCTTTGCGTGATCCCCCCACAGTTAAGGTTAAGGCACACTGGATGCGTTTTTCGGAAAACCGATGGAAAAACGCAGCTAAAAATCAGAAAAACGCGTTCTGTGTGCAGGGACCTTTACCGTGTGGGGGTCCCCAGAACATCCAGACCCCAGGAACGCGGTTGAGAAATGACAGTTATACCGTTTGGGGGTCCCCAGGGGGTCCCTGTATTGTACTGTCACCCAAAATCATGCAATGGCTGCTAAAAACTCAGCTTCCTGTCATGCAGCTGTGCAGTGTGAAGCTCAACAGCGCCACCTGGCTGCTAAAAACTCAGCTTCCCATCATGCACCTGTGCACAGTGAAGCTCAACAGTGCCAACTTGTCACCTGTTGGGACTCTAAACGTACACGCATACAAAGGGAGTGTGGCTACCCCAGACCACACCCCCCAAAATGTGAATTCTGACACTCCAATGTTGGCAACCCTGGTTGTTACATAATGCCTATGTGTGTTTGAAGGCCTATTTGTCCAGAATAGTTCACACAGGTGTGATTTTTGTCAAGTCCCTTGCCACTAAGATATAGATCGGATAGACAGACCATCATCAACCATTGACCCGGGAACGTGGCCAGGGGCCGGCACCGGTTCTGGTGAGCCACCCTGCGTCCGAAATGGTTGAGTCTACACACACCGGGGCGCGAATTCAGATTTTTAAGTGGCGTTTCTCCATCGGTTTTCCGAAAAACGCGGCCAGTGTGCAACCACCTTTACTGTGTGGGGGTCCCCAGGGGGTCACTCTACTGTACTGTACTGTCACACCCGAAATCATCATATATAGGCCCTACAGTTGGTGTGTGTGTGTGTGTTAGGAGGACACAAGTGACACTTGTGAAAAGCAAGCAAAAGCTATTTTCGTGCTCGGACCGACCCAGCCAGCCAGGGACCAAGGGACCCACATAGGCTGTCTATAGGAGTGGTTGCATCACTCAAAAACAGACTAAGAAAAAAAAGGCGAAAACGTTTTTTGATTGATTGATTGAAATATGTATTAACAGTTTGTAGAATTACAGTACATTTCAAGCACAAAGACTGTTAACTGTGAGTGGACGACCCAATTAAGCATTACACTTGTTTACAACAGGGTCCACATTGTTCAATTCATCAAAACATTTAGAGACATACAAATAGACACTTCTATGTAGTTAAAGAACAGAACAGGAATTCATCATATAGGAAGCAAAAAGGGAAAAGATACATATACAGTGAGGGGAAAGGGGGGGGGGGGCGGTGGGGGGATTCAGATTTTACAGAGGCCAGTTTCGAATTGCAGCCATCCGTAGGTGCCCTTTGAGAGAGGTTTTGAAGGAGTCAAGGGATTCACATGTCTTAATGACTGTTGGTAGGGCGTTCCACATTTTGGTGGCATAGGAGCGAAAATAATTTAGTCCCTTGTTTGTGCCGAATCTGGGTTGTACATGGTTTGTTGCACTCCCTCTGGTGTTGTGGGTGTGGACTTCGTTTACATTAAGGAAGTATTTAGACAGGTACATGGGTATCTTGGTGGTGTATCGAATCTTGTGGACCAGACCCATTGCAAGATACTCTGTCGTCGACCCTAAGCCATCCCAGCCTGTCAAAGTGGGCAGGGGTTCGGTGGGTGAGGCCAAGTAGGAGCCTGACCAGTTTGTTTTGGGAGGTCTGGAGCCTTGTTTTAAGGGCCTTTGAGGTGCTGTGGTACCAAGAGGTGGATGCATAGTCAAAGAAACCTTGTACGAGGGCTTCTGTTAAGGTCTTCAAGGTGTTTTTGTTGACCAGTGAGGAGATCCTGTAAAGGAATCTTGTTCTTTGATTTACTTTTTTGATTACGTTGGTGGCCATTTTATCACCGGAAAGATTGGCCTCCAGGATGGAACCTAGGTAGGTAATTTCATCTTTTCGTGTGATAATATTGTCACCCACTCTAACCAAGAAGCCATCTGCCTTGCTGAGATTACTATTTGATCCGAAGAGAATGGATTCAGTTTTTCCCAGGTGTAAGGATAGTTTGTTATCAGCGAGCCAGGTGCAGATTCTACCGAGTTCATAGCTGAGGGTCTTTTCAACCTGAACAGCCTAGGAACAAGTTGCAGTCACAAGCTGATGTAATGTCGTTAACATATATTAGGAACAGTAAAGGCCCTTGTATGCTTCCTTGTGGGACGCCACAGCTCACTGGGAGGGGGGGGGGGACAGTGACAGTGTTCCGTTCACCTCCACCATCTGTTCTCTCCCCTCCAGGTAGGATTGCATCCAGCTCACTGACAAAACCAATAGCTTTAAGCTTGTTAACCAGTATGGAGTGGTTCACGGTGTCAAAAGCCTTTTGGAGGTCCAGCATGACCATGCCGCAGTATTTTCCAGCATCCACCTCGTGTTTGATGTGGTCGCTCAAATAGAGGAGGCATGTGTCAGTGGAGTGTAAGTATAAAGCCATCATAGGCCGATTTGATTTTGCAGCATAAGAAATTTGGCTTTTGGTTCAGATTAGCTGCCTGCAGCCTGCAGACACTCAGAACGTCCGTGCTTTCAGCCTGGCGGAGACATTTCTTTTTCGGATCATGTGGTACAGTGGTGGAGTGGATCTAGTTGTACTGAACTCCTCCAGTTGATACACAGTAAAACCTGCAGTGTCAATTCAACCATTTGTACGGTAAATCTGAGAGAGTGTAAAGGATCCATTTGGTTAAAAGAACATTCGGTGTTTGAGTGTGTAGCCTGGCTGAGGCTGTGTTGCGTGTTTGGGATTGTTGTGATGGGAGGACGCAGCCATCTTGGTTCCAGACTGCCAACGTTCAGCAAGAGGACGGACGGCGTAAAGCAGCCAGTTAACAGTTAACAACCTTATGGCTACATTCATTTCATAAACAATGTGTGTCGCTACCTGGTAATAATAGCACGTTTTACACTGGATTGGATGTCTTTATGAATGGATCTACGTTTTACTTGGCGTGGAGGTTTGTAGAGCCACATCGGACGACGTGCGGTGCGGTGCAGACCTCGGTATTTGTTTTTTTATTTCTAAGTAGAGGAGTTAATATGAATGGAGGATAAATGTTTCCGAAGGCTGACAACAGCAGTTTCGTCCTCCTCTCTCTTCTCTTCGTCCTCACGTTGACGGACCCACCACGGACAGGTACTGTCTGCATATAGGACTACTTCCCTAATATGTATGCAAGAGAGATTATTTACACATAAGAACAGCAGCTGCAGGCGAGGCCCGTTCATTAAAGCCTCGGTGCTCAAGTTGCTGTTATGCCTGTGCACAGTGATACCAGATCAGTACAGTCAGTCAGGTATGAATCCTACAGTGAGCTCCAGTGTGAGGTATATGCATCTGAAATCCATGCTCCAATTTGAGATGTATGCATCTGAAATGTATGCTCCGATTTGACATAATATGCAATGCATCTGAAATTCTGAAATCCATGCTCCACAAATTGCGATGCACGCAATCCATGCTCGAATTTAAAATTATGCTTCAATTTCAGATGTCATAGATCCAAATAAGAGATATACATCTCAAAATTGCATGCCCCTGTCTCGTAGACCAGTGCTTAATTTGTCAACCAATGCATTATTAGGACACAGACCCCCATGTCATACAATCAATCCATCATCTATGAGAGCCTGTGGGACCCCAATCTACAACTTAAAAAAATCTGTGTAAATGTAACAGAGAGCATAGAAATGGATTCCTGAGTTACAGACCCGTAAGGGTCCATTTGGTTCATAATCAAATAATTTAGCTGGGGCCCCCCCTGGAATCCCCCCAAAAGCCCTGGGGGGCCCCGGACCCTACACTGAGAACCAGTGTCATACACAGTATATAAGTACAATGTTATCTAAGGTGACTTAATGACGCAATTCATGTCGTGTGGCAGCCACTAACATCCCGCCTGTGCACAGCACTTTGATTTCTAGCCAGTTGCATTCTCAGTGAAAACTTTTCCTTGAACCAATTGAGATCTTGAAATGCCCCCATTAAAAAAGATAGATTACCTGGCAGAAAGATTAGCCTACGATAGATAACGATACGTCATTAGGCTATTAATCGACACATTTCCCTGATGTTTAACCTTCCAAATGCTACCCACTTTGAGTCATTGGATTGTCATTGTACCAATTTGTTTGGCTCGGATAGGATGATTCTACAATACATGCATCATCATGATGCATGGCAACATGCTCTTTAGTTTATTCTTTACTCTTCTACAGAAGGCAGTCAGCACTAATACATTACTCCCTTGAACCTGTCATGTGATTTGCAGTGATGTAAGGATTGTTGAGAACACCAGGCATAAATCAAGTTCATTTACAGTAGCTGGGATGAATGATAACCTCTTAGTGGACATATCCCAGGCATAATATATTTGAGTTGCTGAGTACATTGCTTGGCTGAACATGACCTGTTGTGTGGCCTGTGTTTTGAAACTCCACTGCCTGGTTTTTGGATAGATACTGCTCTGGCTGTCAGAGTAAAGAAACTTCTAGTGTTCTAGTAGTGCACAAATAATTATATATCAATTTATGAATGATTGGGTGCGGGTAGGCCATTTTGGTTCTAATGTTGACATTTGAAAATTATGTAACATGTTTTGTTGGCCTGGCAACACGGGAAACGACCTAGGAAAACCTAGGTCATTGCTATTCCCATCAATTCACATAACTGTTTCTAGATCTGCTCTGCCCTGGGTGATGGGTCTGGCTGTTCAGGCAATGCCTCTTGGCATGGTCCTGTCAGTTCAGCAGCCACAGTGAAAAAACAAAAAATCTACCCTACTACCACTATGATATTGCAATCTAATCTATGTGAGGTATTCTCATTCAATGATATGGGTTGTCTTGTGTGCTTCTACACGTTTTGAGCAGATATGAAATGAGGACCAACCAGGCAGCTGCAAGCCTTTACTTCCATACAAATACCTGAGAAGTAGGTCTAGCTGATAAACAGGAGATTAAGCTGTTTTAGTGGGTCAAAATAAGACAGGCTCCTGTCTTGGATTTAACTCCTTTATGGTATGTTTCTGCTTGGGTCGTCAAACAGTGTTGTTTGGTACACAGATGGAACAACAATCACAGTCTTGAAATAGTTTAAACCTATTATATTCTAAGTGTAGTCTTATTAGGCCTTCTGTTTAAGCAAACAAAGGCATTGAAATACTTATAATCTATTTTCTGTTAGTGAAGTATATGCCTTTCCGTCTAATCGGTAAGTAAGGGCATTATCGAATGAGTCTGTGTGGTCCAAAGTAAAAATTACCACCTGAATCCCTTGAACAGATGGTTTAGCCACTTGAATCCTAGAGTATCTATTCTGGTGGGAACATTATTTTGCCAAAATGGCAGATCCAAGGTGTCGCGACAGGTTGTGAGCTTGTAGATCAGCTATTTTCAGCAAAGCTATTTAATGTGCCCATGGGACTACAGTCAACTAAGTATACTCCCTAATAAGAACAGTGACACAATTGCAGAGACACATTCATTGTAGGGTTGAATCTCTTGACTTGGCACATAATTACTTGGTCAGTAGCACAGTAGCAAAATCTTCCACTCAGGCCTTCAGTTTGACACAGGTTGTATTGTTAATTAATCTAGAAAGGGGACCCATTGAAATCAGGGTAGTTCATCCTATTCTATCTATCTTATTTGTTTCAGGTCCACAGCTAACTCTGGCAAGATTATTGTCAGCTAAGCAGTATCCTTGTAGTTAGTGTCCATTGCAAATTTATTTGTATATAGTACAATATTCAATTCCATGTCTGTAGAGTGTACCCTGCATACTCGTCCCTTCAGTTTGAACAGTCGTTGGTAACAGCTTTTTATTTTGTTTGTTTTTTTCCCTCCGCTTTTTTGCAATGGTCACACAGTTTATTTAGTGAGATAAAGAGTCAAAATGGTATTCATTGAAACAGCTGTGATTGTTCTACCTCTCTGTTTGGGCCCCCAGCCACAAGAACTCTCTGACCATGGTTTGAAATGTGAGGCAATGTTAAATCCTGTGTTTAAAAAAAAAAGTAATTAGGATAATAACATAATTTATATTACCATATTATTGACGTGTCATTGAATTATAATAACTTTGATTCAGCAGTTCACTCTTTCTTTGAGTTTCCAAAATGCGTTTGTTCGCCATCTGTAGACAAACACATCCACTGGAGCACCTAATTTATTGATTGACTGAATACTTTAGTCAGAAATGCAAACAGCATGAGGTAGTCAGACATTTAGGCTAAAAGGTTAACACAAAAAAGTTCCGGGGACTTGTTTTCAACTTTTCATTGTGGTCCTAGATTCAATTCATCAACATAGCATAAAAATAACACAAATACGTAACATCACATTTTATTAACACAAGCTATAATTTTAACTAGCAAATACCTCAACAACTAACGCGGACACAATGATTTTTTTATATTAGATATATCAGTTTGAGACTCTTATACCAGATCACTTATCATGTGAGGCTTGACACAGACATTGTGATTCTGTGGCATGTCTTATGTTAATCACACATGGCACAGAGATGTTGACCCACTTAACACAGACTCTGCCTTACTAAGGCATAATATACAAATAAACAGATCAGCCTATATAGGGGCATATTGGTCAACCATTATTGGTCTATGGCTAGCAAAGCCTTGTTGCTGTTGTAGCTCAAAGGTCATTTGTTAGAGATCTGCATAGCGTGGATGACTGGATGTGCTTTCTCTAGGATTATCTCTTCATTGTACTTTGGTGTTTAGGAAAATAGTACATGAACACAACCATGTTTTCCCTTTCCCTTATTCAGGCATCTGCAGAATTTGTATTTGTATTTGCTTTCTGTAGAGGTAAAGCATAATGATGTCAGAAAGTCTACATACCAACATCATATGTTGTGTTTTAGGGCGGCGCTGCAACCCTGGGGAGTTTGCCTGCCGCAGTGGGACAATGCAATGTATCCCAATGTCCTGGAAGTGTGATGGCTGGACAATGTGTGAAGACAAGAGTGATGAGATGGACTGTCCCCGTGAGTACAACACATTTAAGACATTGATTACCTAAATTGATTCATTCATTCATTGAAACGATTCCAATAGGAAATATTCTGAAACCATGACGACGATCAATTGAAAAAGTGAATCAAATCAGACATGGACATAATATGTCTAGACACTCGAATGTATTATGAGGTGTTCTGTTCCTGATTTTATGTAGTTATTGGTGGTCCATTTGAGGTGAGCTTAGATATTGCAGTTGTGTGTTGCTGCCAGTGATGGAAATCCTATTGTTTCTCATTAAAACCGGGAAAGCATGATCTAATTTTAGATTTTTGCGTTGGCTATTCCAAATAGCAGATATACAAGCTCACTTCCTGCCACGTTGCAAGCTTGTACATCTGCTATTTATTTTGTAGAATCGGCCTCAGGACAGGTCTTAATGGGTTAAATCCAGTGAGAACTTATCCCTGGATCCGTGACCACATAATGGGAATGAGAGGATTGAGAACACCATGTGACCTCCATACAGCAGCAGCAGCATGTGTCAATATTGCACCTAATTTATGTACGTTGTTGTGTTACCGTGTCGCTTGCCACAAAATAACTGATTCTCAACCTCTGCTAGTTTTGTTTTGTGACACAGGCATGCAATGTAGTGTATATATAATTAGAGGATTGGGCTTTAATGTTCAGAGTTAAGTTTTGTCCATGTTTTGAGTCCCCATCAGAGTTGACAGAACTATGTTATCAGTTGCTTAAGTTTTGATAAAATGGGGGGGCCCATTAATTAAGATTCGAGTGCCAATCCTAACGAGCGAAGGTTCGAACCCTGAATGTTCGGGGACATCCTTAGTTCACGTCAAAACAATAATATAAGTAACATAATTCGTTATTGGCTTTACTGAAGATGTTCTTATTGTCCTCAATCAATGTTAAGTAAAGATAACCAAAACGATCTGGTTTATTTTACTTTGGTGTCTAATGCAAAGTTGATGAATTGTTTTAGCCCCTTAAACAGATGGCATGTATACAAAAAACACCATTGATTACATTATAGGAAATAATTGTTGCTGTAACATAACCTTGGAATCAACATTCAATTACAGACCGTTAAAATTATAGCATCTAGTCAAGATTATCACTGTTTGTTTGTTTTTCACCCATATTAACAAAGAATGCCTCCACCACAGTACTATGCCACCAAATGGAGTACTGTCCAAATGACTTGTGTAGAATGTATCTAGGGCATTCATATACATCCAAGATGGTACTAGTACTAAGGATTACTAAACTATTTAAGACAAACAATATTGTACTGTTTGCTGATGGATGAGAATAGGATATGGTTCTGCTTTATTCTTCCTCATAACTATGGCATCTTCCTTTTTTTTTGCTTATGAGAGGATACAGATGGATGGGAGAACATGAAAGCTGGAAATTAAATGAATAAAGGGAGAAGCTGCACACTCCTGTATATACAAGTCATATATTTTATATGTTTTGATTGTTTTGCCCATAGCTAGACAGTTGGTAACAAATTTGTCATTTAAATAATCTAAAACAGGTCTTGACAGACAGTAGGGCTGCATGGTTCTTGCTAAAATCACAATTTTACTCACTAAGAATTGAGACACAATTCTCTCACACAATTCTTATTTTTTCAGTAAAACATTTATTGCACTTTTAGTCTTACGGTAAACATGGACATGAATGACAGTGACAATGACAATGATAGTACTGTATGTTGCAGGGTCTTACCCCCAATCCAACATTTGATACTGAGTGCCAAGCAGGCATTGGGGTACAATTTGTATAGTCTTTGGTATGACTCGGCTGGGGATTAAGCCCATGACCTCCAAATCTCAGGGTGAACACACTGACCACAAAGCCACCGAACTGAGCACTGCTTGCAAGTTATGACTCCTTGTAAATCCACACTGGAATGTTCTCCTTTCACTTCTGCTCTCACCACAGAGATTGTCGCTCATTTCTTTAGCCTGGAAAGGTTCTGTCATACGCTCTCTGTCAAAGTCGGCTAGTGGTAATCTTTTTCAGCCTACTTTGACACGTGCAGAAATAGATCTGTTAGATCATGTTAGATTTGTGACAATCTTTCAAGAAATCTCTAAGAAGAGAATACCAGCACTCATGGAACTGTCCTTTTAGTTTAAGGAACTTTATTCTTTTATAATGCACAGCGTTGCATGCTGTTGCTGTAATCAACGGAAGTGTCACATTTATAGTGTCCGTAGGTGCGACACCTTCCCCTGTTCGTGTCGATAAACAACATTTAGCCAACAAGAACCTAAAAGTGATATTGAGACGGATTGGAGTCGTGCAGGCTTCCTTGCTTTTAAGGTTTGAGACAATGCAAATAGACTTGAAAGAGTAGCCAGCACCGTTGAGTACAGTCTGTGACTTCTGTCTACTAGCCACTTTCTTGTAGAGATGTTTAGTTTGGGGAAATCCCCTGCCCAAATTTTCTGAGCGTGCCAACTTAAACTTTTCCACTTCTCAACCTATTCTTTCACAGCTATGAAGGAGGAGAGGGTTCGCTTTGGCAATGGCTATGACCCAGTTGAAGATGTCATTGGTGTGGCGCAGCCTGTGCGCTTTAACAGTAAGAATGTCCCCAAAACATTCTCCAATTGTTAATTTTACTTCACAAACATTAGAGTGTACTGTTGAGGTCAATATTATACTTTCCCTTGAAAGTATAATATTGTCGCTGTCACGCCGCAACCGTACCCATATTTCATGTTTTTATGATTATGATTATTTTCTGCCCTATTTTATATCGTATGACAGTGTCACACTGTAGCGATGAAGAGATTGTATATTGGCTAAATTTTCTTTAAAAAGAAAAAACCTTATAATGAATATAAAAATTTGTCTGCCTGTGGGTTTTATAAATATATAAGTATTAAGAATAGCTTGAGAAAGAATGATATGCAACTAAATTTTGTCCATTGGAACACAGGTTATTTTTCCATTACGTGAAAAGTAACTATTTTGGACGTTTTCCGCCCGACAGAGCAGAGATATATACAGTATTTCTTTTTCACTCTATATTGATTTTGCAAACACATCGTCCTAATCTCTTTACAGAGAAGTGTCCCAGTGGGTGGCACCACTATGAGAAGACAGCCAGCTGCTACAAAGTGTACCTAAGGAAGGAGGACTACTGGCAGGCTGTGGATACTTGTCAGAAAGTCAACGGCTCACTGGCTACCTTTGTTACCAATGAGGAGTTGCAGTTCATCTTGAAGATAGAGGTGGACTTTGATGATAAGGTCTGCGAGCGCAGAGACCAGTGCAAGTAAGTCTTCATGCTTTCATCTGCATATCCATTGATGTCAATATGTGGTTAAGTTTAATAAAAGAGATGTATATGCCACAGGACAGGTGTAGAGGAATTAATGTTGACAGAAACACACACACACACACACACACACACACACACACAGTTTTGGACAGTGATTCAATCGTAATGGCGTTCTAATAACACAATGTGGATTAGAACAGTGCGCGTGTCGATGTGCATGCTAGTGTGCTATGGAGATGATAGTCCAAAGCAGTGGTTGCTCCCACTTTGTGGAACACATGGTAAATGGTGCATTTATATAGCGCCTTTATCCAAGGCGCTTTACATAGATTGTGCATCAATTCACCCATTCACACACACATTCATAGTTCATACACTGATGGTGGCGGAAACCATGCAAGGCACTAGCCAGCTCATCAGGAGCAATTTGGGTTCAGTGTCTTGCTCAAGGACACTTCGACACTAACTCTGGGGGAGCCCGGGTTCGAACAGGCGACCTTGCAGTTGCCATCCAGCCACTCTACCCCTGAGCCACTGCCCTGCCATTTGGATTAAAATAACTGTCGGTTTTAAGAACTTGTTAAAAACATACTTATTTCGTAAGCATTATATATTATGACGTGTTTTACTTATATTTGCACATCATTGTTTTGCTTTTCTATTGTTGTTTTTGTGTTGTTTTGACCTTGCTTTTTATGATTGTTTTACCTTGTTGACCACTGTACAGCACTTTGTAACATTGTTTTGAAAAGTGCTCTATAAATAAAATGTACTTAGTTACTTACTTACAAAGCCCCCCCGCATATACGTTTGCAGCATCTGTAATCCCATAGCCTGAACTCCTAAATCAAGGTCACATGCTATCAATCAAAATAGATAAATTGAAGGATGACTTGATTTTGCAGAATAGGACATGGGTGGGCAATTCTGCAATGAGAGCTCGTAATACCTACACGCTATTTTGTCATAAAAAAGTCTCCTCATAGACTAAAAGATAGTGATTGATTCCCAGTGATTTAAGACGAGGAAAACAGTTGCATTGTTCTTGGTTTCTCTTAACACCATAAGCTAACTGTTGACAATCATCAGAACCGAGTCACACTGCATGACCATGGCACAAAATGTCTGACACGGTCAGAACTCTGTTGTAGCCTACAAGAGCGTTAATACATAGCCATCCTTGATCCCCCCCCCACCCCCTCTATGCAAATTAAGTGGTGATATGTTTACTTGATGATTTATAAGATGATCATATTATGATGTGATTCTTTAGGTTTTGGGTCGGCTACCAATACGTGATCACCAATCAGAACCACTCCCTTGAGGGTCGCTGGGAGGTCGCATATAAAGGTATTTCAAGTCAAGTCAAGTTTATTTATAAATATATACTGTAGCACATTTCTCACGACAAGCGAGGACTCAATGTGCTTATTTCAAGACAGGCGGGCACTCAAAACCACTCAAACAAGTAGCCTCACTCCTCCTCAGGCATTATATTCTCAGTTCAGTGGTTCTCAAAGTCATTGAGGGGTTTCAAGCTGGTTCCAAGAAAATTACTTAATATCGTATAAATGTAACCACCTTAAACCAGTGTTTAAGGTGGTTGCAGGAGAGAAAAGATGAGATCTACAAGCGCATTGTGAGCTTGTAGATCTGCCATCTAAAAACAAAATGTTCATTATTTGGAGTATTTCTGAACGGGGCCATAAATACATTTTTTTCTGGATATTGCACTGTACTGATTTACTGGTTTTGTGTGCCTGTAGTCAGTTTTCATTAATTATACATTTTTTATATATATTGCTAATGTTGTTATCCTTTTCTTAAAAGGGCCAATGCAAGTGTTCCTGCCACCCGAGGGCCTTCCTAAATTTGGGGAGGCATCCCCTACACAGGACACTGTCTTCTGTGCACAGCTCCAGCGTTTCCAGATCAAAAACATGAATGAGCGTGGCCTGCACAGTTGGCATGCTGAGAACTGCCACAAGAAGTTCCCCTTTCTTTGCAAGAGGAGTATGTGTTTTGGCCTTCAAGTCAAACCTCAGAAGGCATTTATCTAGACTTAAGCCTGAGTTTAACCTAATTTATGCTCCACCAAGTGCCGGAAATAGCAGACATACAAGCTCATAAAGTGTCGCATCCGTGTAACGTTGTGAGCTTTTCAGCTATTTTCGATGAATCAGGCTTTATACTTAGTCCAGTACGTGTGTTGCCCACCAGAATTGCCCGATCTACAAGCTCTCGACACGGCACCCTGCGAGCTTGTAGATCAGATATTTCCAGTGCGCAACTAAGTATAACTTGGGCTTGAGTCAGCGTTATGTTTTTTCTAATTTATTTCTATCACTTGACATTTATTCTCTCTAACAGGGCAAACATGTGTGGACATAAAAGACAACGTCGTTGTCGAGGGCTATTACTTCACCCCGAAGGGTGACGACCCATGTCTGAGCTGCACATGTCATGATGGCGAGCCAGAGATGTGTGTGGCAGCGCTGTGTGAGCGGCCGCAGGGCTGCCAGCACTTCCGCAAGGACCCCAAGGAATGCTGCAAGTTCACCTGTCTAGACCCAGGTACTTCCACAGCTTGACCCATTCTGACCTGAGATCAGATTCAAAAAATGTCTTCCACATCCTGACAGTTTTCTGAAAAAGCTATGTTTCTGTGTCAGTCGTTCTTCGATTTTTCAAAAATAGCTGACCTGGCCTGTGCTCCTAGGAGCACAGGCCAGGTAGGTTTTTTCTGTTAAGTCTCTTTCTCTGTCACAGTGGTTTCACCCGTTCTTTCAAGATTTGCCTATTGGCATGACATTTTGCCATGCATGGGTTGGAGTGAGTGGTATTGGCTAAACAGAGGGGATTGTGGCAATTTGTGGGTCCTTTTGGTTGCTAATGCTGGATGTTATGCTAAAGAATTACAGATTATCTTCTTTTTAAACCCACTTTGTGTATTTTTTATATTGTTTGTTTAAATGCTATTTGTTTTCTTGCAATTGCGGGTAGTGTACAAACAATAATTTTGACTCATTCCTTGTATTTTATACACCTGTAAACATTATGTGAAATGAATTACTTGATAATGAATTGAATTAATGATAGAATGGACCACAGAAAAAAACCGGTGAGCTGCTGAGTGGAAAATCTGATTAAAACGTGTCATGAAACAAAATGTTTCATGCATTCAGAGACCAAATAAAATTAATCATTATGAAGAATCTGAAATGTACTCATTTGGTTAACATGGGATTGTTTTGTAATTGCTGTAAATGCAGTAGGCATCTGAATTAAGATTAAGAAAGTTTGTGTGCCTTTTCTCTTCTCCAGATGGAAACAGTTTGTTTGACTCCATGGCTAGTGGGATGAGGCTGATTGTCAGCTGTATTTCCTCCTTCCTCATTCTGTCTCTGCTGCTGTTCATGGTGCACAGGCTCCGCCAGCGGAGACGTGAACGCATTGAAACGCTCATCGGAGGAAACTGTGAGCATGGAGCCTATTGCAGACTCACACAAACCTCACATTTCTATGGCATGTAATGAGAGATTTCAGCCTGTCAGCAGCTGTTTATGTAGACACCTCATTCCAGACTGGCCTTAGCAAACACCACAAGTTTAATACAGTTAAATCTCTCCATCCTTTCTTTCCTACATCTCTGCTGTCAAATGACGCAAAAATAATCAATAACAATAATGATGCTGGGACACCCAATAGCCAAACGGTTAGGGTGCATGGGCGTAAAATACGTTATGCCAAATGCCTTTCCTGCCTCTCTTCTTGCTGTCAAAATAAAGGAGAAATTATATTTAATAAATGTCCTTCAACATTGCTGTATCTTCCTCATCTGCTGTGCCTTTTTCATCTGCTCTCATTCCTCAGTGCATCATTTCAACCTTGGGAGACGAGTCCCAGGCTTCGACTATGGCCCGGATGCATTTGGCACTGGCCTCACTCCACTGCACCTGTCCGACGATGGAGAAGGGGGCGCTTTTCATTTCCAAGAGCCTCCACCGCCATACGCAGCCTATAAATACCCAGACATCCAACACCCTGATGACCCCCCTCCTCCGTATGAAGCCTCCATTAACCCAGACAGCCTCCTCTATGTGGACCTGGGTAGGCCCAAATTCCTGTTTAAACACCATTTTATATTTGGGCTATTCCAATATAGCCATTCTACAATCTCACAACTTGAGAGTGAGCTTGTAGATCAGCGATTTTCCAATAATTGTGTTTCCTGAGTTTCAAGAAATCTTGAAAATGTGTGAAACGTTGATGAAAAATAGTTACACTAGGGTTTAATGTGACTAAACGAAGTAGTATTATTTACAAATATGATAAATACAAAGGGAAGTTTCCTTGTGGGTGTTGATTCATAAGGCATACTTTAGAGCTGG
This sequence comes from Protomyctophum bolini, assembly GCF_963924005.1. Lineage (NCBI taxonomy): Eukaryota > Metazoa > Chordata > Actinopteri > Myctophiformes > Myctophidae > Protomyctophum > Protomyctophum bolini. The sequence continues at coordinate 17,262,144 of NC_137883.1, read as the reverse complement.
GTGATATATTGAAGATAGACAACATGATATCCCAGACGATATGTTTGTTTCTATCACAATATTGACATTGTTGCTGTCGGGCAGAAACCTTGTATCTCCTTATTTTGGCTTTGTTCATAAATTAATGCACTACATTGTCATAGAAGACCAATTAACACTTTAACTTCTAAACACGACTTGCCTGAGTTAATTAATTGTAGAATAGCTTCACTGCGATTAACCCGAGTTATGTTTTCATTGTTTAATCCACGTTTTTAATCAGTTTCAAGTTATACTTTTCTACACTACAACAAGCGATTACACCGTTTTAAAGTGGATTTTCATGACAAGCAAATCAGCGGTCGGTGCAGTGGCTGTTCAAAGGTCACTTTAAACATAAGCAGGGAGGCTTGAAACACGACAGTTTAATCAGTCGTAAGTGTTAAAAGTACAAACAAGAGCTTATGAGTAAAAATAACTACATTGGATCAGTTGGAACATGGGTAGTTTTTTTCCCTTCTTTTTCCTGAAAGGTAACAGTATTGCCTGGCCCTAGGATAGCTAGCCCAGCAAGCACGGTCAGGACCTGGACCAATTAGTGATGTCTCGACTCTCTATTGGGGCCAGATCTAGTCAAACCAAGACTAGTCAGATCTGGCCCAGAATATCACCTGATTTCAACCAACATAAATTCTGCTCACTAAGACGGATGTCCCTGGAATCCTGGATGAATCGGAGAGAGTCAGATCGAGGCCAGATCAACTTAAGTCATATCATAACTGGTCAGATCTGGCCTAGAATAAGCTATATTATTTCAATTGGTGAAGATGTCCTGGAAATTACGTAAAGAACATCCCCATATGGGCTGTGATCTGGCCTAGTCCTGAACGTCACCAGAGTCACTGGGGGACGTCATCATAACGTCGTCATGACGTCATTTGGCTTGCTGGGAGTCATTTAGCTATCACTGATACGTGTCCTCTCTTGGTTCATTCAGGGCGTAATGGAGTGTCAATGATGCCAAGCCAGATGATTGCCATGGTGGATGGGATCCAGGTAGCCAACCCAGACACCACTGTCCCTGTGACAGACTCAGTGCCATCTTGTCAGCAGCGCGAGGACTCCATCGACAGCAGCACCCTACTGGTGGGACCTGATACCCCCACCGGTGGGCCCCCCAACCCCGCCGACTCCACGCCTGCAGACTGCAGTAGCAGCTCCTCCCTCAGCACTGTGGTATAGGAACTGTGGATGGGCAGAAAATAAATCTGCATTCTGAACTTACGGCTGGGTAAGGCTGGGTAAAGATTTGGGCAATGGGTTGACTGCAAATGAGAGGATTTTTATACAGTTTGTACATATCATGTTAGCAGAAAGGAATAGCTTTGTACCTTAGCTGTCCAATCAAGTGTCTGTACTTGTACTGAAGATGCAACCTACAGTACTGACCAGTTGGCCTCGGAGACATGGTGAGTGAGTCAGAACAAGACAGTTTTTCTGCCTGGTGGTAGGGACGACATGGCAATCTGAGGGAGCGTAAAGGACTATTTCTGTACAAAGAAGACTAACACTACGAGGGGCAAGACTGCACATTTGCTTCTAGTTTCCATTGGACAAAGCTTTTGTGCTTTTGAAATGTCTGCGATTCAGACTCATGTTCAAGATGCCCTGATCATGTAAATACTCCTCCAGGTCTGTGCCTGTTGATTTTGTTGTACTTGTTTGTCAGGTCCCAATACAAGGTAATAATGAAAGCGCAACAGTCACACCAGCATTTGTTCCTTGTGATTTTTGTCTGCGTCTTGCCACTGTTGAAAAGAACATGCATTTTCGACTCCCCGTTATATCATGTAAGGCCCACTCATTAGCCCTCCGTGCTGCAGTGTGTCTTGAGATCAGGATTTCTACGCCCCGAATGAAGTACTTTTTTCTCTCACTTTCTTATCAGTGTGATACATCAAGCCGCGTTTGGGGTTTATAGCCCACATTTGCAGTGGGGGACAAAGGTTTTGTAGTTTTGAGACTTCAAGTGAGAGGTTTGTTAAACTTGCACACATGAGGTATGGTTAGTACTGGTCCAAGCTTACTTCTCTTTTGCTAAAATGATTTAAAGAATGTTGCTTCCCCCCCTCCTTCCCATGGTCAATGTTTTTATTTCTTTGCTGATCATTTATGACTTTTAGGCTGTAAACTTGGGCAAAAGCTGTTAGGAATTGATGTCCGTTGTAGTTTGTCCCACATTTTAGAAAAGGGATTGTATCCCATTATAAGATTTTAAATAACCACTTACACAATAACTGTTTCACTCAATGAGATATATGCAGTTAGTCTACCTTTTGTTATTTTACATTGTAAGTCTTTACTTAATAGCCATCTTTAATATTTCAACATGAAATCTTTGATATGCACACCCCTTCATTAGGTTTTCTTTACTTTTGGCAGGGGGTGTATGCCTTTACTAATATTGCTGAACAAATTTAGCCTATTTTACAACTATCTGATTTTATTTTTATTTTTTTGATGCTGCCCATTAATCTATGATGCATTGTTTGTGTATGATGGTATATTTCTCATCTCAGTTACTTGGGTAGTGTATGTGGTGAAGATTACTGTACTGGATATTAGCTGTATACCATTTATGTTTGGTGTTGATGGGATCTTTCTAGTCTGTTCATGGGAACGACCTATCATGACATATGTTTTAATGATATTTAAAAACAAATTGCGACAATCAGATATGATTCACTCAACACGTGGAATAAAGTTTTAAGCCGTTATAATAATATTTGTTAACCTTTCGGACAAATAATTGGAAGGGATTTATTGACTGGTGTGTAAAAGCAAAGCACAAATGCTCCTCTGAGGTTGGTCACCCCGCTGCCAAATGTATACTGACCCTCTTGTCAAGATGCACACTGACTCCGCGCTTGAGTCACTTCTGTGGAAACCTTAGTTAACCACTTGAAGCCTGGCGTCCCTATTCTAGAGCGAACATTCAGCGACAATTTGCAAGTTGTAGATCGCCTATTTTTGGCAAAGATTTGTCCACTGTCAGGCAAAAAACCCTTGTATCTTTTGTTTTGTTTTTTCCACATACATTTATGTCCTACTTCGAGTGTCATGTAAAAGTTTTTTAAGCTTGTTATTTTAGGTATTTCTGAACAATGTTGTTCCATTTCCTGACATAAGGTTTCCACCTGACGTGATGAGGTTTATGTGGTTAAATTGATCACCACCAGCACTGAAGTGGCTTATGATCTACCTTGAGAAAAAGCAGCATGTGTGCTTGTGAGAAAATCCCCAGTGTTCGGGAATGCCACTCTGGGAGTGTTAAGTGACCCATAAGTTGACACTCCTAGAGTTAAACTATGCTGGACAGTGTCCCCCATGTTTGAATGTACTACTGTAGTGTATTGTTATAGCATTCTTTGATGCTACTATAAGTATTTAAATAGATCAGGAAGATGCAGGACTCAACAGTCAGGATTCAAACTTCATTATTTATTGTAGGTGTCATTACAACACAGTGTAACAGCATCTCCGCGTCCCACCTCCTACATCAATGTCCCACACACACTTATATTGACGGGCAATGTCCACAGCGGTAACAGCAGATGGTCACTAGGCTCTCTCCTTACATGGACATGGGCCTAGTTTAGGTGCAAGTCTCATTAGTTACTTTGCCTAGTTTAAGATATTTGTAAATTTGGGTGAGTCGTCAACAGGAATCGAACAGGGGATGATTTGCTGATGACGTTAAATGATCTGAAACCTCGGTTTTGTGTGTGTGTGTGTGTGTGTGTGTGTGTGTGTGTATCAGAGAATTCATAGAATAATAGGACATTAGACTGTGAAACAAGTCTAACAAATGCAATAAATGTACAAACAAAAAGCTGGGTTGTAATGAGACCTACAATAATGAATGAAGTTTGAATCCTGACGGCGGTTGAGTCCTGCATCTTCCTGATCTGTTTACCTACTTATAGTAAAATCAAAAACTTCCATAACAGTATGTACCATTATTATTATTGTTCAGAATTAGTTCATATTTTTGGCATAGACAATCCATTGTGGATTACCCAAGGAAAGCAAGTCTAATGAATCGTTACGTAATGTGTGCATGTGTGTATGGGAGCTTGTCTACTGGTGTGGATTGTGTTTTTTGTTAGTTACTTTTTCGTTTTTTATTTATTTTAATTTTTCTTACAACATGATCTATGGCGCATGTATTTATCTTTGGGCATGCTGTGGGATTTATTTTTTTATTAAAAATAATTCATCTAGGTTCAGGAGTAGCTCTCAAATACTTAGTGTAATAACTCCATGCATTGAAAACCACCCACAACCCAAACTGCAGCACTTACACTTAAGTTTTATCATAGACTATGGTGGTGCAACATCTATTTTTGTGTTTATGTACAATACAACAAATGATGTGAGTGATTGTCCTTTATTTCATAGCTTTTAAATTGTACAATGTTTTGATCGCAGGGGGAGGGGGGGACTTGTATTTTTCTGAGGTAGATGTACATCTAATCAAATGCCAAATAAATTTGACCATGGACAACATCTGTGTCAGCAGGAATGGAACATACATTGGTATCATATCGACATTTAGGCTGTTTAATTGTACTAGATGGAATCCTTTATTGGTCCCACAGGGTAAAATCAGTCACCCAGAGACAGCACAGCAGTTAAGAGCTAGTTACAGGTAAAGAGGTAAAGACTCAAGAGTAAGGAAGAAAGTATTGTCGTATACACTGCTATACAAGGGAAGAAAAAGAAGAAGTACCGGAAATGGAACAACAGTATATACCTATACAACTATCAAACAAGGTGTCTCACCGTATGTCGTCCTGCACTGGTATGCAGGAAGCAACAACACCAGTGTCTAACATGAACCTCAACCCTATACCAACTATCTTCTTTCGTAATTTTCTAATATCCTGCGAAAAGAAGATCTACAAGCTTACAACATGCAACAACGTGACACATTTGTGAGCTTGTAGATTGGCTATTTTCGGTCTAGAGATTGTGTCGGGTGAAAAAAGGAAGCATAGACCCCAGTCAACAAAGTTTATAGTGTTTAAGTGATTAAGTATGTTGAAACCTACATGGATTTAGTGTCAAGTGTCTGTGAGCCATTTGACTTTAAGGAAATCCCTCAGTCTTAAGTGACCAATGTGGGAAATCCCCAACAGTGGCCAGTGCGACCCCCATAGGGAGAAATTTTAATTCCTGGAACTTATTAGATGCGTTCAAAAAAGAAAATGGATATATCTTACAATGACTCATGACATATTAACTTTAACAGAGATAGTGATATCCTTTTTGGAGGCTATTGTTCAGAAATAAAGCTTCTTTGTCCGTGCAGGCCAAAGTGACGTATTGACTATCACATCATTCATCCCTGGATTGTAGACAAGTAACTAATGCTTAGTAATGGTCACTTGCAGCAGCACGGAATGACCATGTAGCTTTGAATTTATATTACTGTAGTGTGTTATTTTGACGTTTTTAATGCAATACATCTGTTCACTTGTAAAGACTGCTTTTTAAATACATATATTGGTCGTCTAATGTAAGGGAGCTAGAGATATTTTTCATATCTTGTCCATTCTGTGATGTAGGCCAATATTACATTATAAGTTGTGTTATTTAGGCCCTTACTAATTAACTTGGACATCCACCCTTCCCCATGAGCTGAATGGGTTAGTAGCACTTGTCACTGGACATCTGTGATGATGGGGGTTGTGGGGTGGGGTGCTCTCCCTCTCCTTGCATCAATGAGCCTGTTGAACAGAAAAGATCACTATACAGGCAATGACACACTTCACTGATCATCCCAGAAGAAAAAAAAGAAAGAAAGAAAGAAAAAAACGCTCAGCATTCATTCCCATTCCTATTTAAGCCTGACACTTTCACTGTGCTTTGTCTACCTCAGCTGCCTACTAGTAAGACTCACCTGGACTTGTGGGTCTGTGGAGTAATGTCTAAGATGATTTTGACAGCTGCTATTTTGATGATTGCCATTGCCTTCTCTGAGTCAGGTAACAACAACGTTGCTTGTAAGTACAATGGTTTGATCTGATCATTTTTGTAAACTCAACATGTGAGTGAGTAAACAAATGATGTAACATGACAATGATCTTTATCCACTAATTCAATTTAGATGCCATTTCAGAAGACTTCTGTTATAATGGGAGCCATTGTGGTAAGTAACTAGCTTTTAACTACTGCCTCATTTCCTTTAATCCAGAATGTATAAAAGACTATGTTTTCTTTTTTCTATCATATCTTCAGGTCCTTATGCATGGGGAGATAGCTTTCCATCATGTCACCCCTTGCTTGAAGAGCATCACTCTCCCATCAACCTGGACTATCACATGACTAGAAATGATTCGTTGGAAGTATTGCATCTAGAGGGATTTGATACTGCCCAGACAGGTCAATGGACGCTTAAAAACAATGGACACTCTGGTAAGCTGTGTATTTTATAGAAGGTTGGCCTGTGTGCGTGCGTGCATGCGTATTTATGTGTGTGTCATGCATGTGTGCACGTGATGTGCGTGGATGTGTGTGCCGTCTGTGCACTTGGATTGTGAGGGCCAAATATCCTCAAAAGTATGTTGAGTTTGGTTAAATGGCATTTACAATCTTGTGTGTGTGTGTGTGTGTGTGTGTGTGTGTGTGTGTGTGTGTGTGTGTGTGTGTGTGTGTGTGTGTGTGTGTGTGTGTGTGTGTGTGTGTGTGTGTGTGTGTGTGTGTGTGTGTGTGTGTGTGCACATGTACGTACGTACACACACATGTGCACAGTGGTTCTGGAGGTTGGCAGTGGCATGTCAGTAAGTGGTGGAGGTCTCCCTGGCGTGTATCACACCATCCAGCTGCACTTCCACTGGGGAAGCCCGTCCACTAACGGCTCAGAGCACACAGTGGACAGACACAGATACCCAATGGAGGTACGGTATGGTGGTCTCTACACGGACACCACACTAGAGGTGTTTTTTATCGATCGACAAAGTTCTCCTTTTTAAAACTACAGATGTGACTTCACTTCCCTGTGACCTATGCCTCTAATTGTCACTGGCAGATGCATATAATCAACATGAAGGCCATTCATCCCAATTTGTCAGCTGCCTTAGATGACCCAACTGGCCTTGCAGTTCTTGGATTCTTTATTGATGTAAGTTCAAATCTTTTTATCTAACCACAAGGTACCACAAGGTAAGGTAAGGTGTGTGTGTGTGTGTGTGTGTGTGTGTGTGTGTGTGTGTGTGTGTGTGTGTGTGTGTGTGTGTGTGTGTGTGTGTGTGTGTGTGTGTGTGTGTGTGTGCGCGCACGCGCGCACACGTGTGCGTGCGTGTCCCTACTTTCAAAAACGCACTGAAAAACCCACCTGACAAGGGACTAATCGTTATTTATAATATGCAACAGGGGGGGCTGGTGCAGATGTGATTTAATCTGCACCACCCCCAACCGCCATAAACCATATTTTTTATATTCACACCAGTTAAGTGAACGATCGTTTATTAGGTGAATCTTTAATAAACAGAAAATACATTTTCAGGTGGGTTGCCAATTTCAGAAAATTATTTTTTACAAGAAAAATATCTCTTGTCCTACCTTTAAGCCCTATTTTCAAAAGTGGCTAACTAAACTGATTAAATTATGTACAGTTGGCACATCATTCTGCATACAAATCTTTACCTTTCTACTTTTCTTGCAGCTTGCTTATGCGGAGAATTCACACTTTGGACACATAGCCCGAAAACTTTCTTCTGTTACCTACAAAGGTCAGAAGAAACACTATAACACAAATAATCAAAACTGCTTCTGGTTTTATTGCTTATTTGTAACTCGGGCTATTTGTGTTTTTGTACCTTTTTCACAAGGTCAAGCAACTTCGATCAAGCCATTTCCACTAATTAGCCTTTTGCCTGAGCATAATATGTCCCAGTATTACCGTTATCATGGTAGCCTGACCATTCCACCTTGTTCTCAAGTGGTCTTGTGGACCATCTATGAAGTACCCACGTACATCTCATGGACTCAGGTGGGTACCTCACCCTATAAACAACTGAGCAACATCTATACAAGGGGCTAATCAAGACATTGCCCTAAACGGGTTAGTTCAGATTTCTTTTACTTAAAGCTGTAGGAAATACTTGCCAGTGGTTGCGAGTAGGCTACGACTGGACAAACGGGAGAAACCATGGATGGACCATTTCCATGCGGCTTGTCTCCTAAATTGATCTGATGTAATCAAAACTTTCTTTTGGGCCTTCAGTGCCACGTACCTCTAATAGACATTCTCAGAATTATTTCATAAGCCTTCAATAGACTTATTGATTAGTAGGCTAGCACATCATACTTTTAGCATTGTTATTACGAAGGTTTCATTTATTTATCTGTCCTAAGAACATGTTCTTTATTTCTTCAGTTTGACCAGTTTGCCTCTGGAATATTCGCCACAGAGGAGGATGCAGAGGATATGAATCCACTGCAGAACAACTTCCGACATGTCCATCCCACATTCAGTCGCATTGTGTACGCATCCAAAGATGCCAAACTCCTCACTGATACAGCTAGTCAATTCTGTAGTTCAGCTTCTTCATTACTTATATTTCAAATAGCTTTGATGAGAGAATTTATCTGTGGGCTTTAGCGTTGAGTTAATCCTTCTAAATTGGCCATACCACCCAAGACCAAAAATATATAGGCTGAAGGCTCATACATAGTCTGGATTTTCGGTGGTTAGGTGACCACGAACTACAACATGACGTCATGTTGTAGTTCGTCATGCTCAAGCCCTTCTCTCTGTTTTTACTCACCACCGCTCAACGTTATTTCAGTGGTCACCTCACCACCGAAAAGTGGTAAGTGATATGCTTTTGTAAAAACAACAACAAAGTATTAATCTCTATGTTCATTGCTACAAAAATCACACCCGTGTGAACTGAGCGGTGGAACTATACTTTTGTTTATTGTTATAGTTACTGTGTGTTATAGTTACATTGTGACTGTGTGTTATAATACTGTGTTATAGTGTGTGTGTGGTGCCTTGGAGCCATGCACAGTTGTTGACACAGACAGCTAGGGTTCAAAGGTCCTGCTCAGGACGGATAGACAGACACACATTGAAGCATGGGCATTTGATATGGTGTGCCACCGCTCAAAAAGTGTTTGTTCAGTAACACGGGGCTCCTCATACAGTATCTCCAAATGTACTAAATAAATTGTTTTTTTTACTAAATACCAAATACCAATTTTATCCAATCAGGACTATAGGAGAGAAGATCCCGCATAGATTATTGATCAGCTTGATTTTTTGATTCATCACTTCCAATTTCATCTGTTTATCCTGTGTCCTGTGGGAGTTCTCTTTCCTGATTGATGGAATTGATATCCCGACCTGAAATTGTATTTTCTATTTATTAAGTGACTGGGAGACCTCTGAACAAATGCTATAGCATTGATTATTATCAGAATATCTATATAACACTTAATAAAGTCTACAGAACCCCAGCAGCACTTTGTTTATGTTTGTTTATATTACTCAACCCTCAAAACTAAATGTGTGTGATTTCTTAACCCTAGAACACTACAGTAAACACGGTGATTTTCACCCGGACAATTATATTTTTGTAATTTTCATAATGTTGCTGATGTCTGAGGTGGGTGGGTCTTTCACCTTCATGATGCTCAGTGACATCATAGAAGGTATGTTTCCCATACACCCACTCCCAGGAATGGGTGGACCAAAGAGAAGTTCACAGCTCCATTATTCTTTTTTTTAGGAATCTTTGTAAAATAATACCCACGTATTTCAACAAATTTTGCCTCCCTACTAATTAACACTGAGGATTTTAGTGTAGTGATATGTGCGCTCATTATGAGAGGCATCAGCTGAGAGCCCATACTGTCCATACAGCTTATTCATCCTCGCCACCCCCCTACTTCTGGTTATACCATCCTCCTCCTGTCACTGGCTCTGGGTGTAGAAGCTACATAGAGGCCACTCTGTCACCGTCCCTCCCTGTAAGTCCAACATTATGGGACAAAGGTCACGCTGTAATGTGAGGGAGGCAGGTTGTGAAAGACATACGGTATGGTGTCCACTTTTAGGGGAAATGCTTTGAGGATCTAAGCTTTTGTGCTTAGGTCAGAAATCTCTCACGGTGCCAGAGATGGGCGAAAATACAGTATTTTGATACAAATACTGGGTTTAAAAAAGTTTCATCTTTGCAGTCACGTACATTTCTCCTACTGTAAATCTAATTAGTCGATTTAGCACAAAATGGGAATTAAAAAATGCGTTTTAAATATATTTAAATTGTTTAATATATTTTTGTGACACCAGAATAATGACACCATCATACTTAGAGACCAGGGGGTTTTCATGATGCTGTATCCATTCCAAGCATTAGTTTTGCTTAGAACGGCAATGCCCAAATGTGCTGACATCATCAATTTGTGATGACATTTTTAGCCCAATGAGTGTTTCTTTTGCAAAACTAATGCTTGGAATGGATTCAGCATCATGAAAACCCCCTAGTTTGACACATCACACTGGAAGCCAGACATAAAAGAGGGACTTTCCAACCAAGTTTTGGGCCACCAATCTGGGCCCAGTATGCAAATACACAGCCTATTCTGTCAGATGATGGGCCAAAACCATGAACTATAGTATGTCGTTTTTTCATCATTTTCATATTTGTTTTTGACGATAAAAAAAAAGATGAAAATTATTAAACAAATATACTATAGCGTGTAGTTTTTTCATTGTCAAAAGTCAAGAAAAATGACATTGCCATTGTCGACGATTATAATCGGGGCCCAGTATGCAAATACACAGACTATTCTGTCAGATGATGGGCCAAAATGCATTGCTATTTTATTTTTAAACGTTACCTAATTCTTAACTGTAAAATGTTAGGTGGACAGGGTTCTTTCTAACTCTGCCATTATAATGCTGCAAACTGTGTGTGCTTGCTGCCTGAAAGCAGGTGTGGATGTGGAACCTTATGCAGGAGCCAGGGTGTTTATTGTAGCCTACAGTCTATGGTTGTGAGGTGGACTTTGTGGAGTGCATAGACACCTAGTGGCTGAATGTCTCTAGACTAGAGAGCAATGCAGACCATAATTGTCAAATGCGGTTGGGGAAAATAAATTGTAGCAGAATATTAAACGCGGAATGCACTGCTTAACGGCCTTAACCGACCCAGCATAATCTAACATCCGTGGCACCGTGACCTTGGTGAGTAGCCTTGAAATCTGAACGCTTAATTTACACGCTCGCTCTGTAAATGTACTGTAGCAGCCGCGAAAAACAGGCTGACGTTGCTGCATGTTCAAGTGCCTGTTTGCACAAGTGCACAACTAACCATTTTCAAATTTTTTGCTAAACAAAAAGGTCGTTTTTTCTCAACTGAAAAGTACGGAATTGATTGATTGAAATATTTATTAACAGTTTGCAGAATTGCAGTACAATTCAAGCACAACTCAATACAAAGTGGCATCAGGTGGCCACAGCCCACATGGGGGTGCTGTGACATCAAACAACATCCCTGTCTCTCCCCCTGTTTCCTGTCACTCTCCAAACAAAGGCAAAAAAGCCCCAAAACGAATCTTTAATAATAATAATAATCAAATATAGCCATACTGACTGACAGATATCAAACATTTAAGTAAGGGATTTCACTTGGTGAGTAATGAACCTTTATGCTTAAACATAGTTTATATCAGTGATTCTCACACCTTTTGATATGCATTACCATTACCACACAGACCTCCATTTCGTTAGGGAAAATACTCAGAGAGGTTACCCTGGCTGTAAGGGTCCATTTGATTATTTTGTGTGGTGAAGCTTAAAGCTGCACTGTGTAATTTCCTCTCAAAGCTATCTCACACAGACACAGTTTCTAGGTTTCATTTGAAATGAAAAGCTGGCAGCATCACCCATTATTTAGGCCTAATAAAAATGTATTGAGCTTTTGGATTTCAGATCCAGAAATGTTTATTTTGTTGGGGTGATATATGTAGGCCTGTGACATTATTATTGGCACTGTGAATCTTTAAAAATCTATTTTATGTAAAGTTTTTGTATACAACGTAAATAGGTCGTGGTCAGAAACCATGAAATGTTATGACAAATGCAGGTGAACCCCCTTTGCCCCCTGGATATGCCCTGGCCTCGACCTCCTACAGGCGTATACATAGGCTCAACTTATGCAACTTTATATAGACATAGCACTATATAGTGTATACACATATAAGAAAAGACAATAAGAAAAGGTATATATTACTATATTTATCCCATTTGTATGCCGGTTAGTGGAAGTAATTCTGATTTAAATAAAGTAAACCTTTATATTATTTATTATGTATGTCTATACAATAGGCTATAACTAGCACGTTTGCAATGTGGGGAGAATAGATATTAAACCAGTGACTTTCAACCAGTAGTCCCCAAATTCCAACCCACCTATGGAGTTGGTAACCAAATAGACCATATAGAGGGGTGGAAGATTGGAACAAAATCCCAAGGGAAATTAAATTTGCCCAGCAGTCTTTGAACATTTTAAAAATATGTTGAAAAAGTTAGTATAGCGCTGTATTTATCTATTTATTGTCTTTTGTTTACTGATCTATGATGGCCTGTTGTAAATGTCATTAGTATTGTGATGTTAGTACACACATGTTCTTCTTATCATATGCTGTAATTGTATTGCTGTGTATTTCTTTATTTGGGTCACAATGGAATTAAGTCCTCTGACTTTTTGTGCACTATATCAAACAAAAAATAAAATAAAAAATAGATCTTTGAGTGTACATTAGGACATTAGCACATTAGGCAATTAGGCAGCACACACTGTGTGCGGCCTACTGGCGGCCTCCTGGCCATGTGTGCATGCGCTGCACACCTGTGTAAGCCCAAAACTCTGTTGGGAGTCTAGTCTGCTTATTTCCATTGCTGGGTTCTCCCTGCTTTTGGTCAGTTACATACATGCATTCCTTTTGGGAAATGTAGACTGAATACTTAGTCTGATCCTGTCAATTGCTGGATACTGCCATGACAGTCAGTTCCCACCTGACATCATGTGGGAGCCCCGCCTGCGTCAGACCGTACTGAATAACTGCTAGTTTGCATAGCGACTTCAGCATAGGACTTAAGTCCAAGATGGACAGACCACGTGCATGTCTGCATCCTAAGAGGAGTATACGATCCCCTACCATGCAACAGCACGTCCATTCAGATTTCTCAGACATGCCTTCCCCCTTGGGCACAACTGTCTTCCATGAGAAGGTATTTCGATTGAATTTCCACAGATCATTGAAGCTCTGATCGAAGTTGTTGATACCAAATATGTACAGCTCCCCATTGTAGGCAAAAGCTGAATGAAGATTGAATTCTGGTAGAAGCGGTGCAGAAGGCGTGATCAGCCAGGTGTCGGTCTCAGTGTCAAACACACTGATAGCGTTGCCATAATTATGCAGGATACCAAAAACAAATATCTCTGTCCCGATAATGGTGGCGGAGTGATGTTGACTTGATTCGGGTGGAGTCCCTCTGGTGTTAATTAAAGTCCAGACCATTGTGGTTGTGTCCAACTTGTAGATATCATTAGTATCCCAGTATATGTCTAGTACTTCTGCTGCTCCTCCTCCTCCTCCATAGATATACATGACCTTCCCCAAGACAAAGGCTGAGTGTCTGCTCCTCCCCAGTGGAACAGTCCCATAAACCTTGGGTTTAAACCATCTATGGGTGTCCACATCAAATGCATAAAGCACATTGCACCATCTTACATTACACCAACATCTACCTCCCCAGAGGTAGACGATATTTTCAATGAGCACAACTGAGTGGTCTTCGCGCGAGGATGGAGCCTCAAGGTGCGGTTCTGTTTTTCCAGGTGTCACCATCCTCCAGCGGTAGCACACTGTGTTGAAAACCATCACACCAACCGTGTTACGTAACCTTGTAAAGGTGTACACCTCGTCTCCAACTACAGCAGCTGTACGTTCCTGCATGAACGGTCCTCCGCTCATATGCAGCATCCAGCGGAACATTCCTAAAACTGTAGTTTAAAGGTAGAGTAAGTGATTTCACTAAATTCAAATATCACTTATTTTTTTGTTTTGTTGTGATAATCCTCTCTACTATAGAGTGTGCTGACCATATAAGGAGTTCCTCCCTGTCCCCAGTTAACCCCTGGGGGTCAAAAACCTTAGGTTTCGTTTTTGACTCTCTATCCTGATTGGACGAAGGCTTAGGTCCCACAGTCCCACAGCCACAGTGAGTGAAATCACTTACTCTACCTTTAAGAGTGACTCAGAAAGTTTGACAAATTCACAAAGCCGCAGCTGATGATTTGGGTTTGGAGGAAGCCGATTGCTGTTATCAGCACACTCGCAGTCCCAGTAGCTTCTAAGAATACTATGTTCTTACACAGCAGACATTCCAGTTCAGCAGTGTTGACAAGCAATGTACATTAATTACTTGAAGCAGCAGGAATTACGTTTTGGTTTAGTTGACATTTTATTTTAAAGGACATAATATGGTTGTGATGACATTGTGATGTCCTTGCTTGATGATGTCATAATGTAAGATAGTAGGATGTCAACACACACCATTTGATAACTTTCATAATAATATCACAATTTCTTAATGACCAGTAAGACACCTGGGGGCGAGAAGCGACTTCACCTGTCTCTCAATTCGGAACTATACTAGCATGCAACACGATGATCTGCTAACCGGACCATTGCACTAATTTGTTATTGATCTTCTAATATAGTACTTCGCCTCCTATCACCTCATCTGCGCCTCAATTCGGAGATAAGCGCCGCTAAAGATTGCGGCCATTATGGGACTTTATGGCTTACCTCTTGGATACTGGGCCTCATTAGGCCCACTGGCAGAGCCTGGCCCAGGTGAAAGGAGTTGGCCTTATTAGGCCCACTGGCAGAGCCTGACCAGAGCCTTTTGTGGTGGTTCTGGAGAACCGTGGGTCCGACCGACTCGATACCTGGCACTGCACTCCCTGTGGGAGCTGCAGGGTCAATAGGTCCTACTCAGACAGGGGTCAAAGGTCCTACTCAGATGCTGTACATAGGTCAAGGTCAAGGTCAATGTCCCAAACTGGGCACTTCGTTTTACAGCAGATAAAAAGCTCACACGGAGCTCTACCACCTGCTGCCGGTCGCTGCAAGAGCTGCGCCCCTGTACATCTTTCTTGCATCATAGAAAAATAAAAAATAAAACATAGAGGAGGGGGGGGGGGGGGGGGGTAAGAAGTAATCACATCACATTTCAAGTAAGATGATAATACTCGGCTGTGCAGGCACGTTTCTGGGGTGGGGGTGGGGGTGGCGGGGGCGGGGGCTTGGGCCAGGCAAAAAAAAAGCTCTCTTCCTACGCAAGCCATCGAAGGGATGGGCTGCGCGAGGGGAGGAAAAAAAGATACCTAGCTGCCGGGGGGGGGGGGGGAGGGGGTAGAAGGCGGTTGTGTATAAGACATGTGTGTCCATGAGAACAGTTCGGTGGAAAGTTCATTTCCCATGTGTTTGTGTAAGTGTGTTCCTGGCATATCTCCCCAAGGTCATGTCACGTACTGCCTCATAGTCCTGCGTTATCATGGCGGGTTCAGTGGAAGCGAACACGGCCCATAGTCTGAAGACACAACAACAGGTGTCAGGGAGGGTGGGGGTTGAGGTGGGGGAGCAGAGGATCCTTTCTTCGCTGTCTCTTCTTGTGGAGATTGTCAATTGGGGGGGAATCCAGATTCATGTTTAGAGCGAGGGATAGCAATATGGCTATTTCTCCTCTATGTCCGTCATGGCTCTCTGTCCGTCATGGCTCTCAGGGCGCTGACCTGTTCCAAGATCGTGTCCATCTTCTGATGCATCTCCCCAAGTGCCCTGCCCAGCTCGGCCATGGCAGGCAGCATAGGGGCTCCGTTCAGCGTTGCCATTTTACAATTCTTCGGTACACAAGACCAATGCACAGCCAATCAGCAGAAATCCTGTAACCATAATCCAAATAGATATGCCTCTTCTACGCTGATAGTCGGGGGAAGATCCATCAGGGTATTGAGCGGGCTCTCCAGAACCCAATTTACATGAAAAAAATGTTGTCCATCACATATGAGACGGTGTTCGCTCAAAAACACTAGTAGAAGATGCCGCTCAAAAACACTAGAAGTAGAAAAGGAATTATCCATAGGCACTCTGACCGTTTGAACAATCAAAGTGGTTTGTGGGTGTGGGGCGGGTGTCGCCAATAACAAGTTATTACATTATGACTCAGTACTGCGGGTAGTTTATAATAACATGAATTAATCTGTAAATGTTTACATGCATCTTCAAACTGTCTGCCCTACCCATGTATACACAACACAAACATGGTGGATTAGCTGGTCCCTATATTATATCCCTGGAAGAACAGCTAAAGAATGTTGTCACAGCTAAATTAACTACTTCAGCCATACACACTTCAGCCATTTTAAAATAGCAGATGCAACGCATTGTGAGCTTGTAGATCTGCTATTTTCTAAAGATTTGTAAACATTTGAAAACTTTAAATGGGACATACTGTATAATGAGTAGGCTACCGGTACTTTATTAAATACATTTTGATGCCAATACTTACTCGAGTACATTTTGAATTCCAGACTTTTACTTGTAACAGAATATTTCTATGTTGCAGTAGGCCTATTGATACTTTTACTTAAAGGGGCATTCCACTCATTTTCAACATTTTACTATATCATTAATATACCTTAGAGCTGTTGGAAATAATAAAAAGTCCCCTCCTTCTGTGTTTCGTAGAACTGAAAAAAATCTGACTCTAAGGTATACATATTAATGAGTAAAATGTTGAAAATGAGTGGTCTTCCCCTTTAAGTACTTTTTCCACCACTTTTTCCACCACTACAAATTAGTCAGGTACTGTGCAAGACTGAAGTCCCAGGGTTCCAGGATGTGTCATGCCTGTGTGCAAGACCACACATGTCATTCGCTGATGTTGCAGTCAGCTGACCAATTGGGCGGGCTACTTATTAAGCTCACTAGACTGCATGCTCTTCCTGCCTCCCTTCTGCTTATGGTTCCTGGTTGTTGTTATGTGATGTTTGCTCCCACCACCACCCCAGCACCACCGGTGGGCTCTGTTATTTATGTTCCCCATGGGGGGTTGTTATATGTTATATCTATCTCCCTGCTCTTAATGTTCAATGATGGTGTTTAATCCTGCCGAGCAGGGAGACAAATGTAGCAGAGCCGAACGCCAAGATAAAATATTATATCCACACTTGTATTCTCTTTCTACAATAAATATTGGTTAAATCTACTGAAATGAAGATCACAACACTGATCATGACACTGACCATCAAACCCTGGATAGCCATATATGAAGAAGACTGGATCATCACCTAGATCTATGGAGCCGGCCAGCAACTCTACATCTGACCTCACAGACACCAGATTAATAGTTTAACTTCTGCTTCTTAACTGTGCCGTATTAAGAAGCTCTGTTGTTTCAGCGCGACCTGGTCCTCAGGGCGTCTTACTGGTACGGATGCTGTGATATGTAATCTGCTGGATACCAGGGACTAAGGTTATGTACAAAGCCATTTGTTGAAATGCCCCGCCAAGCCATGGAGGATTCAAGACAGTGTGTCTTTGATCTTTGAGGTTTGATTGGTTGACTGGCCTGCAGACATCAGTGCAGCATCTATGTTGCCATGGACATGGGATGCTAGACATTTTCTCAGAGCCATGAGCACTAGAGTGCTAAAGTACCAGAACACACCTTTTATGCTTTTTATGCATGAAATGAAAGCATACAATTATAAGAGTACGAGTTTTATTTCCTACAACTTTACATTTCTGAATTTAAAGGGAACAGGAGGTGGAACAATGTTGCAAGCTGCATAATTGTAACTGCATAATTGAAATTGGGTTACTGTTGGTCAAATAAGGAGGAGATATATACTGTAGATGGATAGATAAACTGATATGAAGATGGCATATAGTTTTCTATGCATTTCGGGGGTTCACAGGGATTTGACCCCCCAAAAAACTTCGGCCGTGGCGCACCCCCATAGTCATGCCCACTTGTAGCAGGTTAGAACCGACCCTGCAACCAGACATTCCAAAGCAGTGCTTCTCAAAAAATGTAACCTCAGCCGTCCATCTGAAAAGATATTGTGCCAGGGACCCCGGCAAGATAATTTTAGTGTTAACATTCATAATCATTCAAAGCTTTTCACAATTCAAGCTTTTTCAAAATATTTCTAAAATAGCCCATCTACAAGCTTAAAACGTTGTGATGTGATGCGTTGTGAACTTGCAACATCGGCTATTTTGGAATAACTGAAGACCGAAGTAGCCTACTATAAAATAGGATTAAAGTGGATTTTGATATTAATTATATTAAGTCATTTAGCTGAGGACACCTGTAGCCTATCTATAAGTGTAGTCAACAAACTTAGCCTATATTGTCTGTAGGCTATGCATTACATGCACTTATTTTACAACCATAAATCTTAACAAGCAAACAATGAGATCAATCTACTTAATAATAATAGGCCTACTACTACTACTAATAATAATGTTAAGGTCTAGCCTTAACATTATTGGTTTCCCCCATCATTGTTGTGCATATATAAGCTATATCCATGTAACCTATTTAGGCCTAGAATGTAGGCTATACTGTATCTCTATGACTATGGGCAGGGAAGGGAAGGGTTAACAAATGTGCCATAAGACGTGCTTGAAGGAGGAAAGGGAAAAAAACACAAGCAGTGAGGCTCTGTGCACACACAGCACAGAGTCACCAAAGGCAGCCCACACATGATCGCTGACATTACACATCAATAGGAAAATCATCTGATCGATCGATCGGTCATATCAGAATAAAAAGGAGGACCCAGACATGAAGCTAATCTCGGTCACCACCCCGACGAGAGGATACAAAAACACGCGTGGTTTGCGGTGGTTTCTGTTTGCTGCCGCTGCTTCTCAGTAGCGCGTCGGGTTTGGTCGGTCGATCGGTGTCGGTGCGCGCTTGTGTGTGTCTCTCGGGTGTTTTTGTGTGTGTGAAGACAACCGGGGGGGTAATTTACAACAACCGGGCAGCCAGCCAGGATCGCCACTCCACCAGGCCCCGGTCACCAGCAGCTTCCAGCGTTTTAATAACGACACACACAGTCACACACACCACTGTGAAATGACCAGGTGGTCCCAGTCGAGGGTCTTCATGCTCCCATCCATACCGTTGCTGCTGCTGCTGGTGCTGGGCTTTCTTCAGTTGATCTTCTGCACACATGTTGTACACGGTACGTTTTCCCCAAACAAAACACACACACACACACACACACACACACACACACACACTGCGGATTATTTATATGGAGGCGGGAGGACGCGTTATGGGCTTGAAACGATGAACTAAAAACGCTATTGTCGCTTCTTTATTTGACGTGTGTGTGCCTGACATAAGGTGTGTGTCTGTGCAGTGCACCTGTTCTTCGGTGGGTTTGGTCTGGACCTGGGTTATTCTTTTTGTTCAACCTTGGATTTGCTCAAATCCTTGACACACTACCTTACTCTGAGAGGATAAAGATGGTGTAACCATTTGGTTACATGTATCCTCTGAGTAATCAAATGTTTAACACTGATTATTTAACAGGTGCACCGTGCACGTGTGTGAATGAAATTGCTCAATCGAAGCTTAAAGAAATAGCTCCCTGTTATTTCGTTATGGAAGCTAATGGAAGGAGTGCGTTTCATTCACACACCCCGTTTAACGCCTCATGCGAGTTAAAAATTCACAGAATTCCTCAAACGAGGTGGAAATAATACTCCCGTTTGTGTTGCTGTTGCATTATAATAGTTTGTCTACATACACGGCAATGTATATATCTTTGTGTTTCATATCACTTGTGGTCACTTCATGTAATACTTTTTGATGTAGGCTATGTTATGTAGACAATTTGTTACACATTTCCAGTCCAGTGTATTAAGATGTAGCGTGTGTAGCCGAGAGATCTTGGTGTACCAGTCAAATTGAAAACACGCACGCGCTCACACTTGCACTAATTTTCTTTCTCGTGTGTCAGTCAGTCAGACTTATTCCCCAGTGGGCTTGATGGATCTGATTTATTAATTTATATATTCATGAAGTGTGGAGGCCGACAGAGAAGGGGGTGGGAAGGGTGGGGGTGTTGAAGGCCAGCTAGAAGTGTGTAGCTGTAGCTCTATTGATAATATGGAGCACTTTATTCAGTCCACGGTACAGCGCGTAGCAACACTGCAATCCCCATTGGATGAGAGGGAGAGGGAGGGAGGCAGAGAGATGCGGGCAGGAGGGATAAACGCCGTGTTGGGGGGGGGGGGGGGGGGATTAGCATCGGCAGGTGAGGTGATGCCAATAATTATGAACCAAGGTTAATGTCAATTGATGCTGATGCTGCTGTTGAACTGTGAGGCGTCCTTGCAAATGTGCAAAATAATTAGTTGGCTAATTTGAAGAGGGAGAGAGAAATGGCACAAGCTTCATTTTATTATTGTGCCTTTGTGGCTGACTGATTGTATAAAACATGAACAATGTAATAAAGAATAGCTCTACACGCTCACAATGCATTCGTGATGTGTAGTTGTGAGCTATCGGCTTGTAGATCGGCTATTTTCCTGCAGCAACTGCTGGCCTAATTAAAATGGAAGGCAATTTCCCTCAATGGTGACTGTGGCACTATTGGACCCAGTTCCTAAGCTGTGAGGAGAGAGAGGGAGACGGGGGTGGGTGCGCGCCGTCTTTCAAGCGGGAGGGGTGGTGTTGGATGGGGGGTGTGGGTGCGCTGGAGTCTTGCTGTCTTTAAGTGGGCGGGGTGGTGGGAGGAGGTTAGGCTCCATGACAAGTGCAAAGCATGGTGTCTGTCTCTGTTACTGGGGCAAATTGTATTACCACCATGACCTCCAATGTGACAATTCATACAAAGCCCAATGGCTTGCTATTTTAAGGCCCAAATGGCTTTACAGCAGTGGCGTGTGTTTGAATCCATGTTACTTTTGACGTTTTGTTCATTACATGTCTAATCTAAACAAAATGGTAATGTTATGTATCGGCTTTGTGACCTGCATTAGGCTGGGTGCAGGCTTTAGTTCCGACATACTATTGATCCGAAACCTCAATCCTAACCTAACCCTAACCACAAGCACGGTAGCAGCGCATGTCGGACCATCGCTTTTTCACATCGCATGTCCCCCTGCTTCGGATCTTCGGTGTGTCTGAAAAGCGTGCGCACCCCCATTAGGCTAGCCTAATGTTTCAACTAACAATGCGTCTCCCTCTCTTCTGCTGTCTGTCTCTATGCCATGATGTCTATGCATTGCTGTCTCCCTCTCATTCTCCCCATGCTGTCTATGCTGTGTCCGTCTGCTTTCCTACTGTCTCTCTCCTATGCCATCTCCCTCTCATCTTCCATATGATCCTGTCTCCTGGGCCCTTTCAGGTTTCCCTACTGTGTCTCTCCTCTCCTATGCTTTCTCCCTAATCTTACCTGCTGCGTTTCTTATGCTGTCTCCCTCTCAGCTTCCTTGCCATCTCCCTCTATCCCTAAGCATTCTTACTGTCTGTCCTACACCATCTCCCTCTCAGCTTTCCTAATATCGGTCTCTCCTGCAATGATCATCTCTCACCTTTCCCTGCCACCTGTCTTTCCTACGCTGTCTTTCAGAATATTCCTATTGTCTGTCCTACGCCATCTCCCTCTCAGCTTTCCTAATATCGGTCTCTCTTGCATTGACTACCTACCCTACCTACTTCTTGCCTTTTCCTGCTGTCTGTCTCCTGCACTCTCACTCAACTTCCCTGCGCTCTCTCTCTCTGTCTCAGCTGTTGTAGACTGTCCCTCTCAGCTTCCATCTGGTCACTGTCTCTTAGCTTTCCTACGGTCTGTATTGCCTGCCCTACACTGTCTCCCCCTCAGCTTTCCAATTTGTCTGTGGAGATAATACAAACCAAACCAATGCAAAAGACTGAATAGAATTGGTCAGCACTCCGCAGACTATTTTCTAAACTATTCTTTGGCTGCATTTATGTCATTAAGTAATGTTTGGTCATCTTGTCTGAATTCTCTAATAAAGACGCTTTCAGCAGTGGTTCCAAAATCCATTAGTACGTATATTGTAAAATCTCAGTGGGTCAAAACTCCAATAGTGGGTCATGAGAATCTCAACTGTACAGCACAATCCTCAGTTTAACTCGTGAGTTTAAATATTGATTACATTGTACATTGTTACACTCTTAACACTGAGGATGTTCTGTGTGCATGGTGGAGAGAAAGAACAGTGTTTGGAAGAGGAATATTGACGTTTGGGTCCCTGAAATCATGAGATCAATAGAAACTGTGTGCATAAGCACAAAAATCTGTTTAGAATTGCTACTATACATGCCTTTATACCCACTATTACCCAGCAAAATGGTACACGTCTATGTCCAGGCTTAATTTAACACTGATTTGAATGTGTTGCATAGATGTGGGCTGGGTCATCAGTAAATTAGACCATAGGTGTGAAATGATGACTGTGCTGTTTGCTTCAAAACGGCTTCCAAGTAAGCTTGTTGCACTTGCATTATTCTGCCTAATCAAATGTGATTGTTTTTCCATCAACAGATGACTAAGCACTTGCCATGTGCCTGAGGCTAGCTTACCATGTAGCTATAGTATGTACTATATAAACTCTGAGTGTTAATTTAAAGATCCATGCTTTTGGTACTTTTTCCATTTGTCTAGTGACTCTAGTCCATATAGTCCTTGGACCAAATCCACAATAGCTGCCTCTCTGAAACAGGGTAAATCTTAAACATCATAGAATCATGAGTGATACATCTTTGTATGGGTTCATGAGGATGTAGAAACCATTTAGACATTACTTTGAAGGAACTCAGTTCTCTGTTTAGCATTCAAAAACACATCCACATGTCCTATATCAGAAGCGTGGTACACAAAACTGCACATGGTTTGTAGAAATACACAATCTAGGCCTTGGTTTGGGAGAAAACCTCTGAGAGTCTGGTTACACTACACACATGTAGGATCTGACACTGTGAGTGACTTTGGTAGTCATGGAAATCTGAATGCACTGAGGTTATTGAAGAAAAACCTAGATTTTCAGGAGACATTCAAACAACTTGGCCAGCGTTTCTGTGCCAGGAGAAGGGAGGCTGATTCCAGTCAACTCCCACCATGTAGAGAATGTCTATTTCTCCATGCCCAATGTGCCAATACCAGACTTGAATATGGAGATGCTCTCTGCAGACTCACCCATCTGCACCAGATCCCATACAGAGTGGATGGACAACTGTTGATGGTGGACAGTTAGCAATTCAGTGGATGCGCACAGCCTGCACCAGTCCTTGAATGATAACATCATATTAAGTCATACTGTTTAACTTTATCAACATGATGAATGTGGTTTTCAACCACTTCTCTAAACACTATTTATAGAGTGTCTGGTCCTGACACTTCATGGTGCCAGAGTGATGCAGTCACTCTGAGGAAGTGCTTTGGAACTGGAAATGTTTTGCATTTTGTTGCTCAAGGAAATTGTAATTGTAAGGAAATGCATATGGTTTCTGACAATAAATTATTTTCCTGAATATTCTTCCCTCTCAGTCTGACCAGGTTTTATTTGTTCTGAGGTGATGCTGGGGAGACTAGTTTAGTTTTGAACTGACTTCTTGCTAGCACATGGTCACATTGCTTATTGCCTGTTATACACTTACATTTGGCTTGTAACATTGATTATGTTACAATCAATGTTGTAACATTGATTGTTACAATCAATGTTGTCGATGTCGGCAAGGGGACATGCCAAATTAAATGGGTTCAGATCTGAGCAAAGTTTCCAGAGGAGGCGCATCTGAAGCCTGTCCTAGGCGGGACTAGTCTCCGGACGTAAAAACAAACGGCCTACAAATTTGTGTACATATTTATGGGGGTGTTGACAAATTAATTCAGGTAGTCAGACTTTATTTCACCAATGTCAGTGTCTCTTTAAAAAAGTGTTTTAACAGGCATGCTGCATAGTAAGATCCTCAGTGTTACTTTAACTATGAAGAGTGTAAGTCTACAAATGGAATAAGGGTACATTTGGCAACCGGCAGGTTGCAGGCGACTGGTTGTGAGCTTGTAGACTAGAGCGTCTATTTTTGGTGTGCGGTACCGCCAACGAGAGCTACACTGCTGCAGTGCATGCACAACCCAAACGACTGAAGTTCTGAGACAGATAGGCGGCGGCCTATGTCACATATGTGTAAGTGTTGAGCTTAAGTTTTATGTTCATTCGAGGGACCGTCACAGCGTCATCTCTCTCTCTGTCTCAGACTCTGTCTCTGTCTCTGTCACTTCTAGGCAAGCAGGGACTTTTTCGATTCATTGAGCGCGTTCTGAAACAATGCTCCACACATCCCACACTCCCTTCTGGCTCCAAAACTATGGAACGCACTCCATATTGCAATCAGAGCGGCAGACCGTAGTATGAAAACTCTTCAGACATTTTAGCACATGCCGTAGCACTTGCCCTAGCCTTGACGACCTTACAAGCCGCAATCACACATAGTATTTTATGTAGACCTACTAGCACTAGTGTATATGCATAGTTTCATTATGTAGATATTCCACTTTTAGACAGATGTTAACTAGGTTCTTAGCTTGCGCATGATTCTTGATTACTATTTTTATGTATTTGATGTATTACCATGTGTTCCCACTTACTGTAAATCGCTCTGGATTAAGAGCATCTGCTAAATGGCGAAATCTTACTGTTCAATACAGTTGTGTGCTTCCAATTTTGTGTCATCAGCTTGTGAAAGGCCTTTTCCTGTTTCAGAATGACAATCCCCCAGTGCCCTCCCACGCTCCCTTGATACAGAAATGTTTTGTTGAAGTGTGAGGAAATGTGACCAGCCTGCACAGAGCCCTGACCATAAAGCAGTAGTTCCCCACCAAAATAATACTTATTTTTCTATATTCAGCTATTGGTGTAGATTTTTTTTCTTACACAAACATTAAATTCCCATTGACAATGAATGGAGAATTTTACGTCCGTGTCTGAGCAAATTAGCATAGTGTCTATTTTACGTCATGATGATGTACAATAAGAGTGCCCCTCACTTCACACAGGTGTGATTATTATTGGATGTGTGCACACCCTCAGGCGTCTTACTGGTAGAAAATAAGTCATTTTGGGGGTGAACTATAACCCCATCATGCACCTTTTGAAATGAACTGAAACGGTGGGTGTGAGCCAGATCTACTACTCACCAGTCACCCACCCGACCCAACATAAAGTGTTTGACTGATTTAATTGATCCTTTGTATATACTTAATTGTGAAATGAATAGCAGAAATAGCTGATCTACAAGCTTGTCTGGTGTTTTTATAATTTGTTTATTTGTCTTTTCTTTTTCACTTGCCGTAAGATATTAGTAGTGTCATGTGGCCCATAGGTCAACCCCCTACTTCTGTAGTGTGAGGTGGCTTGATGTACAAACATACCTCCCTGGACTTGATGCTATAGTCTGTCTCAGGGACATTGCCCAATCCTTGATGTTGAGTGCCAAGCAGGGTACCATTTTTATGTCTTTGGTATGATTTATTAGCCATGGATTGAATTGAACCATGACCTCTCAATCTCAGGGTGGACACACTTAACGACAAGACCACTGAGCCGTTTTTTGGAGTGGTGCAGCTGGGCAACTCCATTGCCCAGCAATGTGGGTCCCTGGCTGGGTTCCTGGTTGGGTCCGAGCACGGAAATAGCGTTTCTTTTCACCAACAAGTGTCACTGTTGCGCAGCCACGCACGCACGTACATAAAGCAGCACTCTGTTCAGACGGGTTCTTCTTTTTACAATGACATGCCCAATAGGGACACCAGGGTTGATGTGGTTAATGGTCTTGTGGGCAAATGCAAGCAAATCACAGGCATTGATATGGCGTTGATCCCCCTTTATGCTACGATAGAACAGTCTCCACTGTTCTGGGAAGGCTTTTCACTGGCTGGAACACTAATGCAGTTTTCTTCCATTCTGCCACAAGAGTGTTTGTGAGGTCAGGCACTTCATGTTGGGTGAATAGACCTGGCTCACATGTCATTCCAGAGGTGTTTGACAGGGTTAAGATCAGGGCTTTGTGTAGGCCAGTCAAGTCGATAAAACTATGGTACTGTACTCTTTTGAAAATGGTCAGCAGTAATGTCAAGTATATAGTGAGTCATAGTCAATGGACTGTATACCAAACTGTAGTATTATTGTACTGTTTGAGTATAGTTGCCCCAATCATGATCTTGTTTTAGCCTAAAGCCAAAACCACAGTAGAATCTGGTGTGGTTGACCTTAAAAAAAACGTTTTGCCCCAATCCGACCCTTTGGTGTGGTTTGGGCTTTAGATTTAGACTCTTTGAGTAGATGTATTTTATCGATTTTGACATTTTCAATCTACAAGAGTCTAAGTCCTCTTCCCCCTGTGGATGTTGAAGAGACACTCGCTGAGCCCCTGCAACTCTGAACATGTACAAATGTAAGGTGCTTACCCTGATGACCCAAATGTTAGATGCTGCCGGGGTGCTTGTTTTTGTGATGTCAAAATCGATAAACATAAATTAATGTTTATGTTTACACAAACCTCAAAGCTGGACGTAGCAGAGGCTAGTGCCCCTCAAAAACCACACCTGTGTGAAGTGAGGCTTACGCCTTTTATTGGTTTTTTTGAAGGGACAGACAGTAGGCTGACAGGAAACGGGAGTGAGATGGGGGAAGACATGCAGTAAAGGCCGTGTCGGGCTCGGGAGTCGAACCCGCGGCACACTGCGACTGGATTACCAGTCGGGTGCCCAGGCGGTTACATCACCGCCTGGGCGTGAGGGCCACTTTTATCATCATCCATCATCATACGTCACATTCCGTGCTCAACCAATCAAATCATCACAAATGTCATTCCGGCGAATCACAATTTGCGTCTTCACTTTTCTGTACTCACTTTTGTCTTCAATGTTTGTTGCATGAAAAGCTGGGCATAGGAGGGGCTAATGCATATTAATTTGGGCGTCCTTGACATGAAAATGTTTGAGAACCCCTGACTTGGCCCACTTGTCAATCCAAACCAGCCTTGACCTGCCTTATAGTCTCCAGAGGAAAGGTCATACATACACAATATCCTCTAGACGTGTAGTGGATATTAAACTCCAGACGAGTATGTGAATAAGACCAGTCGGGTCGCAGCTCCTTTGTGCATACGTAGCATAATTAAGTGAAGTATAATGTCAACCTAGAGGGAACTGGGCTATATTGGCTAAAGCCTAGGACAGTTTATTTGTTTAGGGGAAATCAATTTGTCTAATACCGCTTATAATGCTGAGCTCCATTATGTTTGCATTTCCATTAGTCTCTTGCTTGGTCTCCTGTAAATTCATACATCACACAAACCTGTTGACCTGTGCGTTATGAATTTATATAATCTTGACTTAAGGTCTCCACACACCGGGCGCGAATTCGGATTTTTAAGCGGCCTTTCTCCATCGGTTTTCCGAAAAACGTGGCCGGTGTGCAACCACCTTAACTGTATGAAGTGCTTCCCATTACTTGTTTCAAAAACAAACTGACATACAAACACAAAGTAAATGGTTATAATGCGATACAAACTGACAAAATATACATATTACACATACTCATCACTGGGATTCTATGACGTCAGTCATGTGTGCGTTTGGGGATCTCCATATTTTGGCAGATAAGTGACGCAGACAAACCGAAATTACATGGGTGAAATACTGGAGACTCACTCACTCTAACACACACTGGGCAAGTCTCCCTGTTGTCTAGTAATGACACACACACTGGGCAAGTCTCCCTGTTGCCTAGTAATAATACTAATGACAGCAATTCTGTCTGAGATCTCTACATATGGGCATAATCCACCTGCAGTCGTTTTTTATAATCTGCATATTATGTAATCTGCGCTGATGTCGTCGCTACTTATTTGGTCATACCACTGTCTGCTCCATGTTTCCACCTGGACTGGCAGTCACGCCATGCTGGAGCTTCCACCAAGGTCACCCACTCTTTTTAAGACTTTGTCACCTCCTTTATTCCTTCTACACCAAATTTGGTGGCAGCTCACAGGATAATAAACAAAGTGTACTCAAACATTTTCATGTCAAGGGATACATTTATATTGTCCGCAGACCCCCATTTGAAAATGATTTGTGCCAAGCACCCACATACACGTTTTGAGTAGTTAAAATGTTTAACAAATAATTTGCGAACGCAGTGAGCACTTACTATGAGTAAGACGCGCAAACGCGGGAAGCGAACGCAGCTCGTACATATTTGGGTTTTGGACGTATAGCTGCTTTGGGGACTCCTTATATGGTGCCCCTTTTGTGCCCATATATGGAGCTGAGTGGACCTGGCCCCTTTTGTGCCCATATATGGAGCTGAGTGATTGCTGATGCAACACACTCCATATTTGGATAGCGGGACAGACACACACACAGACAGACAGACAGACAGACAGACAGACATGATCTGCTAGGTCTCATTGCGAACGCAGTGAGCACTTACTACCAGTAAGACGCGCAAACGCGGGAAGCGAACGCAGCTGAGACCCTCCAGATCCTGTCTGTCTGTCTGTGTGTGTGTGTGTGTCTGTCCCGCTATCCAAATATGGAGTGTGTTGCATCAGCAATCACTCAGCTCCATATATGGGCACAAAAGGGGCCAGGTCCACTCAGCTCCATATATGGGCACAAAAGGGGCCAGGTCCACATATACAGTAACAGCGGGACAGACAGACAGACAGACAGACAGACAGACATGATCTGCAGGGTCTCAGCTGCGTTCGCTTCCCGCGTTTGCGCGTCTTACTGGTATGCATACTAAAACTGACTTTGATATATTAACTAATTCTGATTATTTTGGGGCTTGTTTTCGTAGACCTGTCTGCTTGTTTCTCTCGCAAAATCCGGCAACACTGGGTTAGCAACACGATAACTACAGCGTTATGCTACAAATTATGTTGCGTTTGTGTCACTTAGAAGTGAGTGTCTGTGTGGTGGTTTAATTAAATCAAGACTTGAGATTCACCCTCGGACATACACAGTAGTAGGCCACAGGATGGTGTACTCTTGTTATGTACACACTGAGGGTTTTTCTGCGTAGCTTCTAATCTAAACCGTAACACGCATCCAGTTTGTTTCTGTGAGTTGATCTCTCCTTCTGTCTCTTTCGTTTTGCTCTCTCTGTGTCCAGGCGCTACAACAGAATGTGAGCCCAATCAGTTTCAGTGTGGTAACGGTCGCTGTATTCCATCTGTGTGGCAGTGTGACCGAGATGAGGACTGTTCCGATGGCAGTGACGAGAGCTCGTGTGGTAAGGGGACTTCACTCACTCCTCCCACTCTCTATCTCTCTCTCTCTCTCTTCTCTCTCTATCTCTTGTGTATAATTTAGCATGCATAGCATGTCAAAACCTAATCCTTGCACAAAACCCTCACTCACTGACTGAGTCAGCTATTGCCCCACTGAGCATTTGTTGGGCTAGATGTCTAAAACTGAGTTATATTTGGTCTAAATGTGAATGTTCTTTTATTATGGATTAGACCTTGAAACAGCATTAGACCATTTCAACAGCTATATATAGACGGTCTATACTGTATATAGATGCTTAAACAGCAAATCAACATCTAAGCTGAGCCTAGACCGCTAAACCTGATTATTGCTCAGTGGGTTGTCTTTAGCACACGCATCCACACACGCAAGCATGGACGCACGTGCATGCATGCGCACTAGTCACTGTCCAACCCTGGTTAGATGGGCCCCAGTGGGTGTTTTCCCAGCATCCTTTAGAAAGGGGGAGAGAGGGGTCCAATCACTTGTGGCTCTCCTGTCTTCATCTTCTCTCCCTCATCTGTCTGTCATGATGACCCAGATAGATGTTGTACCAGGAAGGAGGGAAGATGCCAACGAGAATGGGGGGGGGGGGGGAGGGGGAGAGTGTGGTCTCTTGCGCTCTCAAGTGCGGGCCTCTGTGTTTAATTTTTAAAATGATAGTTCTGTTCTATTTCACCATACTATTCATTGATTGTTTTAGGGCGTATCAGAGTTTTACAAAGCCCCCTTAGCTCTTCTAAAATCCACACTAAACCACAGCATCAGCCTCTTCTGTGACTCATTGCTTTAATTTGTAACAGAGTGTACAAAATGTAACCAAATGGAGCATAAGGGACCCGTAAGGCTCACATGTCGCATTGCAAAGCGGTGTGAGCTTGTAGACCAGCTAGTTTCAGTTCTTTTTTATTTTTTGTCTAGATGCATTGATCAGATGTACTGTATTAACTGCATTTGTTGTTAATTTGTTGCAACTGCTAATGTTTCTGCATCTTTCTTTGTGGTGAAAATGGCTCTTTAAAATGAAATTCTCCCTCTCTTTATACCTCTTTCTCTCTTGACAGATAAGAACACGTGTGCGGATGTAGACTTTGTTTGTCGTAATGGTCAGTGTGTTCCCAAGCGGTGGCAGTGTGATGGCGAACCCGACTGTGAAGACGGTTCTGACGAGAGCACGGACATCTGCCGTGAGTAGAACACTGGTTTGCACTGAGCTTTTCTCAGGTTAAAGGGCAAAAGGGCACATTGGTTTGAAAAGGATGCATTAAGATTCTACAAAATGTCAAGGATCCCCAAAAAAATTATTTGGCCGTAGACCACATCACAAATTATTTTGTTCCAGGGACCAGATCAAAGATTTGAGTTAAATAAGTTTAATTTATTTTTAATAAAATATCTACAAGCTCATTGCGCCAATTTGTGCAACTATGCTGTGAGCTTGTAAATCTGTAATTTTTGAATAGCCAAATAAATCTAAAATGACACAGACGTTTTCCCGGTTTTAATGGGTTAAGGATGTAAAGGCTTTGTCAAGAATCATACAAACTCAATAGGCCTGGCATGTAGGGTGACAGTGTTTGGGGGAGGGGAGCCTGTCATGGAGGGTGATATTTGTCACAGCAGGTACTCCTAAGGGCTGGGGGGCAGCACCTGTCGGCAGGGAGTGTAGGGCTGGATGTCCTCCTGGTAAGGCCTCCTCACTGGCAGGTGAGCCAAGTACGATACAGCGGCAGTGAACACATAAATATGTGTGGGGAGGAATTAATTGGCACAACTACTAAATTGCGGAGAAAATGTGGTTAAATAGATCTAAAGGGAACTATATTATATTCCACCTACAAACTCTCTCCCTCAGCATTTCTATGGTCTTTCTCTCCAACACTGTCTCCCTCTCAGCTTTCCTTATGTCTGTACTGTCAATCCTACATGGTTTCCCTCTCAGCATTCACTCTGACTCTGTCTCTCCAACACTGTCTCACTCTAAGCATTCATACAGTCTGTCTTACCTACACTGTCTCCCTCTCTGCTTTCCTACTGTCAGTCTCTCCCACGCCATTTCCCGCTCAGTTTTCCTATGGTCCCTCTCCTACGCTTCCTTCTGGGTTAATACAAGTGGAATAAAGCCATAGCGCCACGTCCGGTTAAACACTGCCCCTTAGCTGTGATTCAGTCCCAGTATAGCCTGCAGTGATTTATCGCTTTCATGAAAAGGTCACCAAACATGGTGACATGAAAATCATAGAGGCAATGAAATTATTTTTGTTTTACGGCATGGCTCTGTATGAGGCCTACTGTACAGTAAGTACTGTACCTCTTGGGGGTGGGCATTTGGACTAGTTTTGCAAAGGTGTAACCTTTGGAATGTGGGTGGTTGGCCATCTATGGCGTCATATCAATACATTCAATTGCATTATGTGTGATTGTGTGGGCAGTTCTGGGCCATAAAACATGTGGGCCTTTTATTATAACATGCATTAGGTCTACGTCTCATTCCGTACGGCTATTTTTGAGGGGTGCTAGTCCCTCCAATGCATGGCTTTTTAAGATTAAGTCATGTGGCATGAGTGCTCTAAACATACTTTAAAAAGTCCAAGTCTATGGACTTTTTTTAGACTATTTGGCAGTTCTGAGTTCCTGAAAGATTCTCATGGCTCTCTAACCATATTGCCGAATGAATTCAGCAATACGGTTAGAGGGCAGTGAGAATCTTTCAGGAACTGAAGCTCACACTCATTCCTCAAAAGACCTCTGACCTTTAGATCTCCCGATGAGAAAATTGTTAAGATTTGCTTGATCCACTTTTCGGCCTTTATTTGGGCCACGTCAAAGAATTACTCCCATTTCAAATCGCATTTCCATTCATGCAAATGGAGTCTGGACTACAGCGTTGACATTTGGCTGAGAACGCCTTGTGATGTATGAATGTGATGTGATTTTCTTTTTGGCCTTTACCCCGTATTATATCTGCTTGCAGCTATATTTTTGGTTAATTTCAATCGGGCTGAAACCATGCCCAAATATGGAGTCATAGCGTCAATAGATGACAGATGTATTTCTGGCTACATGAAGTCTGAGATCCATGAAGTCAAGCCCTTAGATCTTATGTGGCGTTAACATACATTTCATCAGAATATTTTCTGCCATATAAAGTAGACCCTGACTGCCTGCACACCTTTGATGCTGTTTTGGAATATTTTAACTGACACCAGTCATCAAATGTTCCATTTAATGTGTTTAATGGCGTTTGCTTAATTTTGTCTGCATAAATGAGGACTCTTAAATGCTAACACATTACTGCAATTGGAATAAAGCCAAAGATTGAAAATAATTCCCAGGGGTCCTGTCACTAGTCAATGCGTAGACCTAAACTGCAACACAAAGTCGATTCACAAGACAAAACGGAAGTGACTTCAAAAGGCAGCAACAAAAACCTTAAAAAAAAGAAAAGCACTCCTTTCAGATGCCTGACAGCCGAGGTGCGTACAAAGTGGTATTTGATGACGTTAGATCTTGTTAGTGCTGACTCTTTTCAAGCAAACATCACAAGTACCCGGTCCCTAACCATTATGTTCAGGCCTTCAGAAACATTGGAGGGGTGGGGGTTGTTTCCTAAGGCAAGTCGGCCTGTCAACTAATGATGGTAGTTTAAAAGGAAGCCTACCACATAATTAACAAGGTGGCATTCATGATTAAGGAGATGATTATTCACAAGGTGGCCTTCACGCTTAAGGAGATATGATGTGCATTTATCTTCAGTTCAGTTGTGATTTTATTTTGTTACATCTTAAAGGACAACTTTAGTTTTTTTCAAGCAAGGTTCATGTTTTAGGTTGTTATTAGAGAAAATAAAAGATTTTTTCATTTGCTGCTTTCTTTCGTTTTAGGGATTTTATCTATTTTTTTATAGAGATTTTTTATTATTATTTACTATAGTCCTACTAGACTACAAGAAATTACATCTGGCCACAAAAGATCACAGGATCTACTGAATGCGAAGGTAGCCTACTGGGGTAAGCGAGTTTTTATTTCCCTAGGATGGCTGTGGATTTCGAGAAATTTTGGAGCGCTGTGATTGGTTGTCAGTGGAGTAGGAAGCGCTGGGCTGTGTTTTGGACCGCACACAAGTGTTTATGCCTGCTAGTACTCTATGACTAGTACTAACCCTATCTCTAACTCTAACTCTAACTTAAACATAACCGCAAGCAGGGGAGCAACGCATCCCTCACCAACCTTAATCCAGTCTTTTTAATGCACCCCTCACCAACCTTAATGCTGTCTTTTTAATGCACCCCTCACCAAACTTAATCCAAAAACTATTAAAACGTCTGCGGTTGTAAAAACGGTGGCGGCAGTTAGGGCGGGAACGAGCGAAGCATGTATTACAAGTCAGCGTAGTAGTCCACTAGGCTAGCGATGGGGTTTGTGTTTATATTAGAAGGTGAGCTTCCGCCCGCGTGGGTGTCGCTTTCCTTGACTACTAGTAGCCGGCGTGGTAAAACGAGCACTCCTTTCCTGAGCTATCCTAGGAATAAAAAACTTGCTGGGGGCAAGCCACACTGTGTGTCATAGGCTCAATATCAGTTTGACACATTCAGTAGATCCCGTGATCTTTTGTGTCCAGATGTAATTTCTTGGGGTCTAGTAGGACTATAGTAAATAATAAAAAAAGAAATCGCTATAACATTTTGTAAAGAAATACATATTTAGCCCTATGCTCGAATGCCCCCGCCCCCCTGTCAAAAACGCCTAAAATCCCTAAGACGAAAGAAAGCAGCAAATGAAGAAAGAAATTACACTTTTACTTTCTCTAATAACGTGTGTGTGTGTGTGTGTGTGTGTGTGTGTGTGTGTGTGTGTGTGTGTGTGTGTGTGTGTGTGTGTGTGTGTGTGTGTGTGTGTGTGTGTGTGTGTGTGTGTGTGTGTGTGTGTGTGTGTGTGTGTGTGTGTGTGTGTGTGTGTGTGTGTGTGTGTGTGTGTGTGTGTGTGTGTGTGTGTGTGTGTGTGTGTGTGTGTGTGTGTGTGTGTGTGTGTGTGTGTGTGTGTGTGTGTGTGTGTGTGTGTGTGTGTGTGTGTGTGGTCTTTTTTTTAGCCCAAGTCAAAGGAAGGATGCTCTTTTGAAACTTAACCACATTGTCTGCGTAATTAAGTTTATTTGTTGATGTGGATTCTGCTGTCATGTCTCCATACTTGGAATTGTGTACTTTAGTTTACAACCTCTTCAAATAATGTGACCAAATGCAGCAACCAGATGGTCATTGCACATTTTAGTTGTAATTTGTTTTGGAAAATAGAGTCGGCGCTACAAAATTAGGCACCACTTGCTTAGTTGTTTTTGTCATTTATAGAATGATTGTTTCAGTAAATGAGAAGTCTTGAAAAATTGGGTTTCAACATTTTGAAACCGATTTTAACACGTTCTTGTTTAATATTATCCATTATTTTCACCAATTTCAGTTATCTTATAGGCAAATACTTTTGAGATTTACCGGTACAAGTCCATGATCCAAAATAAGTTGTGAACCACTGATCTACTGGGTGACACGATTCAGAAGACCTGAGACAAGATTTTACAAAATGGCTTCTAAAATCATGACCGTTTTCTGAAAATTCCTGTTTCTATATCAAACTATTTCATGTCAAGGAGCCCATACATAGGAGGCTATGTTTCACCAGTTTTACAGGCGTCAGTCAGTCAACCCCCCGCCACCCTTGGCCCTCTCTCTCTCGCTGCCTTGCTCTCTCCCACAATGTTAAGTGACACCTATTTCCTGTTAATAACCTGGGTAAAATGTGCGGCATTGGGAGGTAAAGGGGAGACACTTTATTGTGAAGGGACGACAGGATGAGGAGAGGTGTTGTTGGTGCGTAATTATCGAGAGTAATGCGCGATATTGAACAGTCAAAACATACCTGTATCAACAGAATGATTATATTTGGGGGCCTCATATTTGGTCTTGAAACAGGCCTCCAGATTCCCTGAAGGAGCCCCAGGCCACAATTATAATTCGCCACCGACCCCCATCTGAAAAAGTTATTCCAGAGACTCCCCAGAAGCAATCATATGAGTGAAAAGAAATTTGCACACATTTTTACGATCTTTCAAAAATAGCAGGAGCTCATACTCAGTGCTGCACTATGAGCTTGTTGATCTGCTATTTTTCTGCTATTTTGCTGAAGTTTAAAATAATGGTTAAAGTGGTTAAAAGCTATGTGGTTCAAAGCTATGAAGTGACACTGATGCGTCCTCAGGTCTAAATGTGTTAATACCTTTTTTGTTTTCATATTTCAGTAGTTATGGGAAATACAAATCTTTTTAAGATGTTGAACCTTCTTGACTTAATTACTAAATCCCAGATACCACGGCCACACTGCTTTGCATTGATGTAAATGTGGTTATAAAATTAAATGACAGTTCACA
Organism: Protomyctophum bolini; assembly: GCF_963924005.1. Lineage (NCBI taxonomy): Eukaryota > Metazoa > Chordata > Actinopteri > Myctophiformes > Myctophidae > Protomyctophum > Protomyctophum bolini. Next base: position 17,226,288 of record NC_137883.1, on the reverse strand, counting down.
GATGTAACGCGGCTGGTGTCAGCTGTCTGAGTAACTGAATCACAGAGCAAAGAACAAGTCTGTTCTCTCTTGTTCTCTCGTGGCTTGGGTTATAAATTTGCCTTTTAGAATGGTGTCTGCTGTGTCGTCTTTCCATGCCTATGTGATAAAGGCTTATGATACACTGTAAATATCTTTAGTGTTCATTTGTCCATTTGTAACTCTTGAGAGTGTACAATGGACCCTTTATGGGTCCATTTTGTTTATTCTATTCTATACACTACACTACACTACACTACTTGTTACAAATTGAGTCTGTATAGTGCTGTGCATAACTGTAAGCAGGTTTACAGCAGGTGGCATAATGTTTTCTGGTAAGTTTTCCCATAGCTTTGTTCGATGGGCTCGGCAGTAGATTTGAACCGCGTATGAAGGTGTGATATGCATTTAAAATAAACTGCTACAAGTAGTTGCATAATGTTATGCTCTAACTAAACCAGTTGGTTGTCGGCTGCTTTCACACACTGTGAAACCATTATGTTGACTGTTAAATCAGAACCCAGTGTATTTGAAAACACAACCTTGCTCTGGTAAACGGGAGAGAAGTAAAGGCATGTCAAAAAGGCATAAAAGAAAATCCAGGTCCCAGGCTCTCGAGGTGGATTTTATAAGTAAGCCTTTTATTATATTTGGGCTAGAGACATTAAAATACACTAACGCATGTCTGCTTCTGTGTCTTTAGGGTGTAGTGAAGAAGGCATTTTATTTGACTGCCTCGAACCTGGATTTCATATGCCTTTTTTGGCATAATTTGTCCTCACTGAATATTATTCCCTTCCATGGTGGTTTAACCCATTTTAGGCCTGACGTCGGAATTTCTAAAATGTCTTCTAAATCCTGACAGTTTTATGTCAGGATTTGTGCCACATTTTCACGATTCTTTTCAAAAATGGCAGACCTACAAGCTCGTAGCGCGCCACTCGGTGGCGCGCTATGAGCTTGTAGGTCTGCTATTTTTCAATATAAATTATAACATGTTTAAAACACCAAAAGGGGTTCCCGGTTTTTTTTTCTTGTTCTGGTAATGTAATTTGCCTGTGTGTGTGTGTATATAACTGTAGTATATACTATGGCCCACTTTCAGATTCTGCCCCACTTGTTGTGAAACCCTGCAGTGAATTCAAATTATTTAAATGAATGATTTACATCTACATAATGCTGTATTTTAAATGAATGGCGGACATGCAGTACTTGTTTGCGTTCAGTGCCTGTTCCTGGCTGCAGCGGGTTCAAGATCTAAATGCAACAGCTGTGCCGATGGAGGACGTGGCACTGAACCAGCACTGTTTACACACGCACGCGCGCACAGGCATTACACTGGCTCTGACCAGAACGGAATGCTCACAAGGTTGTCCTCTTTTACCGCCACTCACGCACGCACGCACACACGCACACACGCACACACACTCACACACACACACACACACACACACACACACACACACACACACACACACACGTTCTTCACATACTGTAGACAAGTCAAGAATATTATTAAACGCGTATGCGCACACATATTCATGCACTGCACATACAAACGCACATACAAACGCACACGTGTGGATGCATCGATACCACTGCTGTGATTGGCCAGTAGTCGCTGTGACAGTCCTCGTATTTGCAACTATGCCTAAACCTAACCTCAGTAAAAAAAAAAAAAAAGCATAAACCTAACCCTAACATCAGTAAAACTAGGACAGACACGGGTAAGGTGGATCTATCCCATAACATTGGACACGTGTGCGCACACATTAATGCACATGCACACAAACGTGTGTGTGTGTCTCACAAGACCTAAGTGGTTTGCATGCAGTTAATTGTTTGCCGTGTGTGTGTGTGTGTGTGTGTGTGTGTGTGGGGGGGGGGGGGGGGCGTGTGTGTGTGTTATCTTAAATATGTGGCATGTCAGCTTAGGAACACATTGTGCTTACAGAAATGCATGTAGTACGTGCATGTACTTTATATAGATGGAACTTGTGTCAAGTTCCATCAAGTTCCATGTTACTATATTGGTGTACAGTACAGTAGGTACAATCTGCATCAGTGTGTGTACGTGATGCCAGTCAGCTTGGATCCAGTGTTTACGTGCGGGCATTTCTCTGTAGTGCATACACTTTGGGTTGGTGGTGGTCGTCTGCGGTTAACCGTAGCTTGTGCATCGGTTATGCACAATGCAACTTCGTGGCTTCTTTCTAGCTGGCAAAATCTGTGGACCAAGTAGAGTGTCTGATCCTAGGGTTCGACTTCTTTCGAACTTTTGATTAGAATGAATGAATGATAACCTAGTGCTGTCTCCGTTGTGCATCTGTCCCCCTATTTTATTTATTTATTTTACGTGTTTGTCTGTGACAACCTCTCGGCCGTTTGCGTTCGCTTCCGACGTGCTTTTGTTAGTTCAATCACTGTTTTGTTGTGTAGCTCCAGTTAGCTCACAACATTAGCCACTTTTGGGTTAACACTTCCTCGTTGTAGCCAAGGACGGGACGCGAAGACCGTAAGGGCGCCGCCATGTTGCTCACATGGTGCTCCATTGAAGGAAAGAAACATGCGCAATGGGCTATATGCAGCCAACACTTCCTCGTTCAGCTTCCTTGGTCTCAACTGCACATTGGAGCACCATGTGAGCAACATGGCGGCGCCCTTACGGTCTTCGCGTCCCGTCCTCTTTAGACAGTCCTTGGTTGTAGCTTTGAGAAGGAAGAGAAGTGGTCACGTGACTGGGCTGCGCCATGACACTTTCATGGACACTTTCATGGGAGCCAAACTCGCACCGGCAGTGCAATGAATACATGGCAGTGAATGGAGCCGGCTGGACCAGCTCATAACAAACATTATTTCTAATCACTTACTTTTCAATGTGCACAGTATATAATTTTATCTGAGGATCTAAACAGCAGCAGGTATCGTTTCTGGCTCCGGACAGGAAACAGTGGGAAGTCTCGCGATACACGTTGGTACGTTCAGAAAGGTACTTTGTGCTCTTTAGATACCATACCTCTATAAATATTACACAGTGTACACATCGAAAAGCAACACAGCAGACAATAATGTGTTGCATGTCTTCTGTTATTTTCCAGAAGTGATTACTTTACAAAAAGGTCTGTCATTCATAAATAATGTTTGTTCACGAGCTGTTCACTGAGCTCTCATTGACTCCAGTGTATTCTGCCAAACTTCCGGGTAGTTTGGCTCCCATGAAAGCGTCCATGAAAGTGTCATGGCGCAGCCCAGTCACGTGACCACTTCTCTTCCTTCTCAAAGCTTCCTTGGTTGTAGCCTTGGTCGTTGTTGCAGCCTTTCAGGGCTTGTATTGGGAGGCACTCCCATTGGCTTAGGCGGCGTTTCAGAATATGGGTTCAGACTCGGGGCAGCCAATCAAAAGTGTCTGGTAGCCTAAAGACAAGCCAGCAGAACAGGGCAGCTTGAATAGTGTGTGGGGGTGGGGGTGGGGGGGGTCAGTCTACTGTTGCTACTGTAATCTTGCTATCACTGTCTTGTTTGACCAGCTGTTACACATAGCTTGGCAGCACAGCATAGTGTGCATTTTGTGTTGGCATTTGGCTGCAAGTCTGTTACTGTCTATTAAACGAAGGGTAAGTGAGGTTAAAATGTGTTAAATAGCTCTATATTGTGATGGTACTCATTGCTATAGAGTGTTTGCTAGTGAGACAGAGAGACTCATGTTACTGAACAGTGTTTATTTTGTTGAAGTCTCAGCCCAAATTCAAAGGGAAGAGTACACAGAGCAATCTGCTGTTTCCTTTGAATCCACCCACATCCACATCCACCCAATGTGGATGTGCCCGTTTGGTCCACTCAGCTCTCTCTTCCGGTGGGGCGCTCATGTTTTCTTTTGGTCCACCCTCAGCCCTCTCTTCCGGTGGGGCGCTCATGTTTTCTTTTGGTCCACCCTCAGCCCTCTCTTCCGGTGGGGCGCTCATGTTTTCTTTTGGTCCACCCTCAGCCCTCTCTTCCGGTGGGGCGCTCATGTTTTCTTTTGGTCCACCCTCAGCCCTCTCTTCCGGTGGGGCGCTCTTGTTTTCTTTTGGTCCACCCTCAGCCCTCTCTTCCGGTGGGGCGCTCATGTTTTCTTTTGGTCCACCCTCAGCCCTCTCTTCCGGTGGGGCGCTCATGTTTTCTTTTGGTCCACCCTCAGCCCTCTCTTCCGGTGGGGCGCTCATGTTTTCTTTTGGTCCACCCTCAGCCCTCTCTTCCGGTGGGGCGCTCATGTTTTCTTTTGGTCCACCCTCAGCCCTCTCTTCCGGTGGGGCGCTCATGTTTTCTTTTGGTCCACCCTCAGCCCTCTCTTCCGGTGGGGCGCTCATGTTTTCTTTTGGTCCACCCTCAGCCCTCTCTTCCGGTGGGGCGCTCATGTTTTCTTTTGGTCCACCCTCAGCCCTCTCTTCCGGTGGGGCGCTCATGTTTTCTTTTGGTCCACCCTCAGCCCTCTCTTCCGGTGGGGCGCTCATGTTTTCTTTCCACTAATCCCCAATGTTTACACGCCCCTGCCGACAGATTCAGTAGCAAAGCTCGGAATCTGTTGAGAAATTAGTATATTAATAGCAACATTTGTACAAGCTTCAGATACGGACGGGGTGCAAAAGGCCTGGAGGAGACGATAATGGATAGATGCAGATGCAGCCGTAGAGACCTGAACAGTAGAGAACTAAGATGGAGGGATGACGGGGGAGAACGAGACTACAGAAACGCTAATCTCAATTACATCAGGTTTAATTGGACATGCTTCCATCATTAGGGTTCAGCTGCAACTTAATTGATCTATTTAATGCATCACATTAGTTTAATCACAGATCGAATGTTGCTGTGCTGTGCTGTTGTTCTCGGGTCGTTGTTCTTACAGAAACATTGAATCATTACATCTGTGTTCCATTTAGCCGCTCTTGTAAGGTCTTTAATCTGTGTCTGATTAAGTGCCTGATTCTGCACGCTGATTGTTTTTACCAGTGAATCGCCAACCCCCCTTTTTTTAACAACCCCCAGTTTGGTGTATTAATTCACGGACCGCCATTTGATAGGATTTTTTAAATCTCTGGTACCCCAATGTACATTGTAAAATTCTCCATTAGATTGTCATATAGCGCCGATGAAGGTCCCATGACCGAAACATTTGGATTTTTGGAAATCCATGCCCCAACCGGCTATGCAATAGGTCCGCTGTTCCAACCATCTGTCTGTGTCCCTTTTTTCCTATGCCCAAATATGGAGTGGTATGTCAGGCATTCCCAAATATGGAGTGTTGATGTCGGAACAGGCCAGCTCCATATGGACCCTGGGCAGGGGCCCTGTCCAGAGCCCGGGCAGAGGCCTTTTTTGGCGGTTCTGGACAACTGTGGGTCCGACCGACTCGACACTGGGCACTGCACTCCCTGTGAGGGTGTGGAACGCGTGTGTTGAATTTGAGGGTGCGCGAACGGTTCTTGACTTGCGTGCATTTCAGCGTACTACTATACACATACGTACGTCCAGACAGAGACGTGGTGCATTTATTCATAGATGGATGTTGAAATTAAAGAAAACATTATTGATGAAGAGGGGTCCCATCGAAACAAGCAGACTTCAAGCACACTAAGCAAAGATTAAGATGTAACCACCCCCAACAAACAAACAAACAAAAAACTGTAAAATGGGGGTTGGCAAAAGGGCCTTCTGTGTGGAGTTTGCATGTTCTTCCCGTAGGTACCCTCACAAAAACATGCAGTAATCCTGGTCTCTAAACTACCTCCCCCTGGCCAGTCGGAGCACCCGATGGAGGAGAAAGGAACTGGTTGGAATAACGTGTTCCTTCCACGCGCTACGTCCGGCTGGGGAAACTCTCCCCTGTCAGGTGAAAAGAAGCAGCTTGGACTCCTCATACATAGAAGGAAGCATGAGTCAGTCCGCTGCCCCCCCAGGTTGGCAGAGGAAGTGTAGCACCCAGGATTACATTAGATAATTGACACTGGGTGAAAAAAATATAAAGATCTGACGACAACAGTTGTCTTCTTCAGGGTGTGGCCATCTTCTTATCAACCATTTAGCTAGGGACTCCCTGGACCACCCCTTCTTGACAACCCCTGGGGTTCCCAGGCCCCATGTTGAGAACCATTGGTTTATACCTGAGGTTCCCAGGCCCCATGTTGAGAACCATTGGTTTATACCTGGGGTTCCCAGGCCCCATGTTGAGAACCATTGGTTTATACCTGGGGTTCCCAGGCCCCATGTCGAGAACCATTGGTTTATACCTGGGGTTCCCAGGCCCCATGTTGAGAACCATTGGTTTATACCTGGGGTTCCCAGGCCCCATGTTGAGAACCATTGGTTTATACCTGGGGTTCCCAGGCCCCATGTTGAGAACCATTGGTTTATACCTGGGGTTCCCAGGCCCCATGTTGAGAACCATTGGTTTATACCTGGGGTTCCCAGGCCCCATGTTGAAAACCATTGGTTTATACCCGACTCAGTCATTCTTAAACCAGTGGCTGCAGGGGCCAGAGGAACGGACGGGGAGGCGGGACGTGCACGGCCAACTGGTATTAGAATGACTGAGTCGCGGTTTATACAGTGGTGTGCTGTGCGGTGACTTTTGCCTCTTGTTGGTTTATTGTATGATTTGCACTGCCAAGCATTCGATTTCAAAAGCCTGAATCCAGTCTCCCTAGAATCCAGTCACCCTAGAATCCAGTCACCGAGATCAGTTAACACAGGTAGGGAACCTTCCCTAAAACATCCGGGACAACACTCCACACGTCCCAGACTCTTCTCCCTTCGGACTCCCAAACTGTGGAACGAACTCCACATTGCAATTTGAACTGCAGACTCACTCCCAATCTTCCGACCTTGCAGGCTTATGCAAAGGCTAAAATGTTATTTAGATTGCATGTAGACAGATGCCAGGTCATTTGTAGACCTGGCATCGGTGTGTGTATAGTTCCAATGTACAGATTATAGATTTTATTATACTCATACTGTTTACAGTAGACTAATGATGGTTTATTGGTTTACAGTACCTATGATCTTCGTGTTTCCCCTGCTTCCTGTAAATCTCTCTGGATAAAGCTAAATGCCTAAAATGTAGTTCCTTTTTTTTGTAGGGCAATTCTAACATATCAAGGCATACAATGCTTATTAGCCAGGCATCATTTTAATGAAACATCGCAAAAGTAGCGATGGTGTGTGTCTGTGTGAAAAGAAGAAAATGTTTTCTCTTGATATCTGTGCTGTCCTATCTGCACTGGCTCCCAGTCCATGATCTCTGTGCTGTCCTATCTGCACTGGCTCCCAGTCCATGATCTCTGTGCTGTCCTATCTGCACTGGCTCCCAGTCCATGATCTCTGTGCTGTCCTATCTGCACTGGCTCCCAGTCCATGATCTGGGACCCCTTTTCCACCGGTTGGTTCCCAATGGGAACCGGTTCAGTTCTTTTTGGTTGCCAGAATGCAGATCCGACTATAACAGCAAATTGGCAGGCTGCAGGATTTTGATGTCTCTGCTCTGATCTGAGATGCTGACTCACTAGACTCTTTTAAAACCATAGAGGAGCTTGGCTACAGTGTAGAGTAGCATCTTGCTTTATCTGTATGCACATCTTGTATTCCTTATTTTATTAATGTTTATGTGATGTATTCAATCTTTTACCGAATTGAGTGCGTGATACATGCTTTCTGACTCACATTTTGGGGCTCTCTATAAACTTGACGTGCACATAGTAATATTAGTAACTAGGCAATTCATTATTTGTGAAACAGACTTAATTTTGTGTTGGATTCAAGCATGGATCAAAATATTTACAGTATGCTTTATTTTACCTAGCAATGTCTAAATGTAATGTTAGCAAATGGGCAGTGGTGTCATGCTCGTTACACGGGTACCCAAAATGACGTGCATGTGCAGGTACGGTACGGCACGGTACGGTGCACGCTAGAACACCTACCCCTAGATTCAAGAGAAGACTCACCAAGTAGCCTACCCAGATCCAGTGGTTACTTGCAAACCAATACGATCCACTGCTTTAAGTGCCGGCAATCTGCCCCTCTAGACCAGAAATCCCACAGGCTGGGCCAGGCTAACCGTATGATGGCTACTTGCGCAGGCGTGTGTATACTTTGATTACTATAATTGTGAGAGCCAACTGTCCCCACAAGTATGGTTGATTTTGAGAAATGGACATTGAGGACAATATTGTCCTGGTCATTGGACAAATTATGGGTTTAAAAATATTTTGGTGAATTTGGTTTACAATGAAAAACATTCAGATAGTTAGTTTCAGGCGTTTTAACTGATTTACATATGTATCTGTGTCGCACAACAGAAATAGCATATGAATGCAGTGTGAGCTTGCAGATCTGCTCATTTCGGTGCACATCCAAGTATAACTGCAGCTTTAGGGTAAGCTTTAAAATGGCATAAAATGTTGATGTCCTCATGTATGTGTGTGTGGGTGGGTGGGTGTGTGTGTGTGTGTGTGTGTGTGTAGACATGCGTACGTGTCGTGTGAATGAGTTTAGTTGTGGTGTGGGCTCCACCCAGTGCATCCCTGTCTTCTGGAAGTGTGATGGAGAGCGGGACTGTGACAACGGAGATGATGAGTTTAACTGTGGTGAGTACATACAACACATTCGTGCGCACACACACACACACACACACACACACACACACACACACACACACACACACACACACACACACACACACACACTCTTCCTCACTGTCTTTTCAGCTCTCACGCTCACGTTGTGAGCTTGTAGATAGGCTATTTTCACTATTTTCCTTATTTGTTTTATAATGAACGATTTTGGGCATACAAGGTTTCCACACCCACCTGCAACGATATACATCAGCTGTTTCTCTCAATGTAGCCGTCTAACACTTGGTCACTGTCTGCCGGAAAGCTCTTATCTCTATATTTCAACTTTCTTTTGGTGAATTAATATCCTACAAATACTGAAAATGGCAGATCATAGATCGGCTATTTTTGTACTTTTTACTGGATTTAATGAAGCTCACATCAAATGAAGCGTCTTGGACATACAGTACAAGGATTACACCCGACAGCAACGACTTACATGTACATGTATGTATGTACACAATGCTGTACATGCTCACAAACACGGATGCAGTTCACTCACTCACTCAACTCTGAGAGTGTACAAATGTAACTAAATCAACCCGCAATGTTTATTTGTTCACTGAAAATGGATAAATGAACAGTGAGGGTTTCACTGTATATACTGTAGCCCTCTTTAGAAACCATCTACAGCAGATAAAAGGAAAACTATTTTTTATCAAACCTCCATACTGTATTCCTGCCAGTTACCGTAAATGCGTTAATTTCGAAGGGTGAATTATACGTTCTGATCTTATATCACCCACATTTCCATGCCCTTTCCATGCCCTACACACACACACACACACACACACACACACACACACACACACACACACACACACACACATCAAAACAACTGCTTACAAAGCTTATGAAGTTAGCCAGTACCATGTTTTCCCAATGCAATTTTAAGGAAGCAGTACTAGGCTTTTTTATTTAAGCCTGATTCATTGTTGTTTCATCCCTATCTAAAAATGTTACGTGCCTATACATTTATCATCTGCAGCTAGGTTCTGATACCTTTACTTTTTGGAAACGATACTGCAAAATGGGTTTTGCCACTGTTTTTGGATGGCTTAACCCACGTTCTACCGATGCAGGGATATCCTGACACGAACCTCTTCCCGGAGATAAAGCGTAGATATGAGGTTCCAAACAGAGCTAGGGTTCAAGTGGTTAAATAACATGCCATCTACATTTTTGTCTCCACCGGAGTTCAAATCTCACGCAAATCGGTCCGCATGATCTCTATAGTCATGTGTTCAAGACGGATCTGTCCGATATATCATTTTCCATCCTAATTGGCTAACATTGGCTTTCAACGTTTGCAGGATTGGCCCGTTTTGAACAAAAAGCCTCAAATCAACCAATTGCCATCCAAGGCAAGAAGAAATGGCACCCTTTTCACGTTGGCCTATTATAGCGCCACCAGGAGGCCACAACCTGACCTGCCCTGGTGGAGACCTGTGCCGATTAGGACTTTATCTAGTTAACATTGTGGTCAAGAAAACCAACCTAACAGTCCATCTCTCATCTCTCCCTCCTCTCCTCTCCGTCTTGTCCTAGGCAACATCACCTGTGCTCCCAACGAGTTCACCTGCGCCAGTGGCAGGTGCATATCCCGTAACTTCCAGTGCAACGGGGAGGACGACTGTGGCGACGGCTCAGATGAGGTGGACTGCACGCCGTCCTCCTGCGGTCCCACCGAGTTCCAGTGTGGGAACTCCACGTGCATCCCCTCCAGCTGGGTCTGTGACGACGACGTTGACTGTCAGGTACTGTAGTGGGGGGGAAGTGGTGGAAAGTGTAGTGAATGGTGGGGTGGTTGTTTATAACTCTTGCTGGCGGCGCACCAAATGAGCTTCAGTTCATATAATAAGTGAATTGTACTTACACATTTTGACTGGTATGTTGACTCAAATCATGTACTTTTACAATTATTTGACCGCTTGAGTTACTAGTTTGCAGATTTGGATTATTAATGCAAAACATTAATAATCCGCGTGTCGGAAGTGTTGCTTTAGGGAGGCAGAGCCCTTCTGAAAGCACTTACAGTGCACAACATTGCACAACAGAGAGCATACTGCTATAAAGGGAATTGTTTTCTAACTTAATGCCCAGGTTGGTCCTCACTTTCCCACACCCATCTGCATTTGTAAATGATTTCAACCTTGAAATGTGGCTCAAAGTGCTTCAACGTGGCCATCTTTCATGACATCAGGTCGGGGGGGGGGGGGGGGGGTAAAACTGTTAAAAATGACGTCCAAAGATGATTTCGACAACGAGGGCCCAAGTAGGTAAATGCGTCAAATGACGATCACGGCCGCGAATGAGTTGCGAATGAGTTGCGTCTGCTATTTGAATAGCCAATGCTAAAATATAAAAATTCCGGTTTTAATGGGTTAAAGGGATAGTTCACCCCCAAAATCTCTCTGGGTGAACTATCCCTTTAAGATGTGCTATGGCACCTGCTTCGTTCCATTGTCTACCCCCCCCCCCCCCCCCCCTGGTCTAAGTCACATGCTCAGCAGAGCTGAAATTATGCTCGCATGATACACTTGTTTCCAGGCTGCGAGGGATCATCCTTGCCAGGTTGGCAAGCTGAGTCTCAGCTTGTCAAACCTGGCCAACGATTGTTGCTGCTTTTCCCAGAAACTGATGAGGTCGTCACCTTACCAGACCATCTGGGTGTCTCATCTAACCTGGTGTATATCTGTACTGTGTGTATATGGTTGGCTGTCGGGCCGAAACCTTGTATCTCCATCTTAGTGTCCTATTTCATCACCCTACAGTGTCACACAAAAGTAGCAAAAATAGCAGATCTACAGGCTCAAAACATTTCGCATTGCGATTTGCTATTTTTGTGATATTTGAATCCTGAAAAGTAGCACTTTTGGACATCTTAGGTGTGTGTGTGTGTGTGTGTGTGTGTGTGTGTGTCATACCAGCAACATGCAATCATACAATTCATACAGTAGTCTGTTTGTAGTAGCGAAATGGAACTTGGCTTTATAAGATCTCTCCATCTTGTTCGAGAGTAGTGTTGAAAGTCTGTTAATTAAAGGGTTCTCTGTCGATGGGATGTAATGGCCTAACATGTTGTTGGATAGTCACGGTTCTGGGCATGTACTATCCAGTTTGTTGGATAGTCACGGTTCTGGGCATGTACTATCCAGTTTGTTGGATAGTCACGGTTCTGGGCATGTACTATCCAGTTTGTTGGATAGTCACGGTTCTGGGCATGTACTATTCAGTTTGTTCGATAGTCACGGTTCTGGGCATGTACTATCCAGTTTGTTCGATAGTCACGGTTCTGGGCATGTACTATTCAGTTTGTTGGATAGTCACGGTTCTGGGCATGTACTATCCAGTTTGTTCGATAGTCACGGTTCTGGGCATGTACTATTCAGTTTGTTGGATAGTCACGGTTCTGGGCATGTACTATCCAGTTTGTTCGATAGTCACGGTTCTGGGCATGTACTATCCAGTTTGTTCGATAGTCACGGTTCTGGGCATGTACTATTCAGTTTGTTGGATTGTCACGGTTCTGGGCATGTACTATCCAGTTTGTTGGATTGTCACGGTTCTGGGCATGTACTATCCAGTTTGTTGGATTGTCACGGTTCTGGGCATGTACTATCCAGTTTGTTGGATTGTCACGGTTCTGGGCATGTACTATCCAGTTTGTTCGATAGTCACGGTTCTGGGCATGTACTATCCAGTTTGTTCGATTGTCACGGTTCGGGCATGTACTATTCAGTTCAATAAATGTATTGGGTTTGGTGAGCCTCGTCTTAATTTCTCAGTGAAAATTCTGATTTGTCACAGTTGAATTGTGGAGTGCAGCGCTGTGAATGAGTGTTGGAGTGGACGAGGCAAAGTAGTCTATAGTTGGGATGATGGTTAGTGTCCGCCCTGAGACTGGAAGGTCAGGGTTCGATTCCCGGCTGGGGCATACCGAACTCCGAAAGAATGGGACCTATGAAAAGGAACAATGGTGGGTAAAACTGCGGCTGTGTGCAAGCACTGTGCAATATGTTAGGCTTATGCACTGCTTCCAATATGATGACCCATTTAGGAAGCCATCACCCCAGTGCGTCTGTTGACGGTGAGCGAGTCGAGCAGGAAAGAACAACCCTTATTCCCTGCAGCATTTAAACAGTCACAGAAGCCGTGTAATGTCAGCATATGATTTAAAGCACTTGAGCTGTGCTCTATCCGCTCGACGATGCTTCAGCAGCACAGTAATTCATTATGACAACAAATTAATTATAACTTCATATGAACAGACACGACTAGGAATTGTCAAAGAATGAGCCGACACAGCCTCCTACTGCATACGGATGGACCTCCATTTATTATACTGGTGTCTTTTCTTCGTCAATGTGTCTGTATCACAAATGTCTAGTGTGTGTGTGTTTGTGTATATACAGTACATATCCACTATCCGTGTTGTATCTGACCTCCCACAGTGTTCATTGAATTCCACTTTATTCCCTTCTTCCCTCACTCTTCCTCCTCCCTCCCTCCCTCCCGTTTCTTTTCCTCTTACTCCTTCTCTTCTCTCTCCAGCTCTCCCTCATTATTCATCCTCTCATCTTCTCTGCCCTCAGGACCAGTCGGATGAGTCTCCGTCTCGCTGCGGTCGCCCCCCCACCCCTCCGGCCAAGTGTTCGTCCAGTGAGATGCTGTGTCGTTCTGGAGAATGCATTCACAAGAAGTGGAGGTGTGACGGTGACTCCGACTGCAAGGACGGCAGCGACGAAGCCAACTGTCGTATGTGCTTTAGATCTGATGTTACCGTTTCATTAGAATGAAACTCTTACTTCCTGACAATTATGAATAGAATGTTTTTATTTATTTTTAAATACAAGAATATATTTACCAACCATCATATCTCTGCTGTCAGGAAGAAACAATTTTTCAGAAGATGGAAAATATATTTTGAAAACGAAGCAATACTGCCTCATCAAAGTTGGTGTTAACTTTATATATTGCCAATTATTTACATGGTGAAGTTGGTTAACCCGGTCAATGCCAAATTTAGCACACACTCACTTGATGCCAACAATGAACCTCTGCCCCAGATTTTCCAGAACTGCCTGTTATAGCGCCACCCGGAGGCCAACTTTTGAAAAACACTATTCATGATATTACTACTCCAGATTCTGTCCAAAAATCCCGCAAATCGTTACACAGTATCTCTATAGTCATGCGTTCAAGCCGGATCTGTCTGATATTTCATATTCCATCCTAATTGCCTAACATTGGCTTTCAAAGTTGGCAAGATTGGCCTCAAATCATGAACGCAGCGTACAATTTGTGTGAAGGACTCTCCTACTAGGCTGAGGAATATACCCCACCCTTTCACATTGTCCAGCGCCACCAATAGGTGGATTTTTGCAAGACACATTTTTGGAACAGAATTCCTCAAATCATCAAATTGCCATCCAATGTGTAAGAAGAAATGGCACCCTTTTCAAATTGGCCTATTATAGCGCCACCAGGAGGCCACAACCTGACCTGCCCTGGTGGAGACCTGTGCCCCTAGGGGCACTTTATGCTTCATGCTTACTCTGATCACTCTGATCTCGGGCTAAATTGAATGAAAATCTGTTGCAGGCTGGTAAACACTTTGCTGTGGAAAGTTTTATACAAAGAGCATAATTGATTATCTGTCTGCAGCTGTCAAAATTGGGTACACAGTATAATCCTTGTTGAATTTACTCAGGAGTGTACGAATGGAACCACATGGACCTGTAGGCCCTGTTAAGACTGGCAGCCCGAATCTGATTTGTGGTCTATCCAGATTGTAGTTTCAGAGTTTTTATGCAGTCTGAATAGCAAAGACCATATGGAATCTGGTTTTAGAGAATCAGATTTGTCACTTTCTATTAAGGTTTTCAAACTCTGCCCGAACCCGACCGGTACCGACCCGATGTTTTCAGGCCGGGCCCAAAAATTATGCCAATTAGTGGGCCGGGCCGAGCCTCGGGCTCAGTGATTTTCCGTGCTTTTTTTCTTTTTTTCTAAGCATGTTATTATAATAAAAATAGCAATTCTGTGTAATGTGTAGGCTATAGCATACAACTATGTATGTATTAGGAAGAGGGCTGCGCTATTGTGATTCACTTAATTGTGACAGGAGGAAGACGGAGGAGTGGAGGCGGGGGGCTTGGTGCAGCGCGCTGGCATTTCAGACTGTGCGGCAGCACGCATACTGACTGCGCGCAGGCATGAGCAGAGTGTAGTGACGTCATATAGACATAGTCACCAACCGATCCATATAAATTATATAATTCTGTAGTGTATAATGACCACGCAATGTTACAGTCCACTTCAGGCTACAGGCTATTTGATTTCCAAAATGATTAGTATTATAACCGGCGGCGCGCCTCGTTATATGTGCCCAATTTAAAATAACAGATCTCTAAGCTGTCGAGACAAGAAATGAGAGGTGCGTGGATGATTTATAAACTTTGTAGGCTATGTTTGTTCTTTTGGACACCGAACGGGGACGATACTTGGAGTCTTGGACATATAGCTGCTTCACTTCAGATGAAACTAAGGGGAGCTACTCGCCACCACTGCAAATGGAATCCATTAGAATGATATGGAAATGGAACATTAACAGTCTAACGTGAGCTACATAAATCCTTTATTTCGGCAATAAGTCCATTGAACTCCGTTCTCATTCTCACACAGACACACACTGAACCACGGCGCGCTGCTGCGCTGGCCTTAAAGTGGCGTTCTTTTCGGGCATAACATTATGGTAATTTTTAGGGTTGGGCCGAGCTTCGGGCTGACCCAGTTAGGGCCGGGCCGGGCCTTAATTTTTGGGCCTGTTGAAAACTTTACTTTCTATAGCCTTGTGCATAAAATGGGCCTTGTGTACACACTGGGAGTGAAACAGATTTGACTGTGTATGGTGTAAGCCAGAATGCGATCACGGAATATGATCTTTTTGTGTTTCCTCAGTTGTGCGAACCTGTGGGCCGGATCATTTCAAGTGTGACGATGGTAATTGTATTCCTGGCGGCAGGCAGTGCAACGGCGTTGGAGAGTGTACCGACGGATCCGATGAGAGAAACTGCAAAAACAGTAAGATCCACTGCACTGCGCTCCTGTCATTTCTTTTTCTTTTTCTTTTAGATTTTCAAATTATTTTCAACAACATACAACCACACAGACAAAACGCGTATTGTCAGAACACTATATACAAAGAAATGCTTCGCTTCAAACTAAGGAACGTGTATATATTCACATTCACACCAACAAGAACAACACTATAAATATCAAAGCCTATAAAGAAATAGGTATTAACAGTATACAGATATAATTGACAAAGGTTAAAGGTTTGACTGATCAAAGTAAGACAAAAATCAAACTTTCACATTTCCCCATGTGTGCTGAATCTCAGTTTCTCCAGCTTAAGGTATCCCAGTAAATCCCCAACCCAGTGTCTATTAACCCATTTAGGCCTGACGTCGAAATGTATAAATTGTCTTCTAAATTTGGACAAGCTCGTAGCGCACCACTTGGTGTCGCGCTTGTAGATCTGCTATTTTTCAATAGCTAAATTGTTTAAAACACCAAAAGGGGTTCCCGGCCCGCCCAGAATGGGTTAAGCAGGGGTAGAGTCCAATTTCCAGTTAAGTACAATAAGCCTCTGGCCAAAATAGTGCCATAAGCCACAGAATCCAGCTGAGCTTTGGTTAGGGGTGAGCCTTCCGGCAGGACTCCAAACATAGCCATAATAGGGCAGAAGTCAAAACCTATACCAAAAGCATCTGAAAAACATAAGAGAACTCAACCTCATAAGTCTGCCATTTAAGGACGAGGCCAAAATTGATGAAATGAGGTGGCTCGTTCCGATTTACATTGAGAAAAAAAATGGTGTCCGTATCTGGGAATATCTCCCCCAATTCCACCCTGCTCCTCCGACCAGAGGGGTGCTTATTGCTTAAAGGACCACTTCACCACTTTTCAACCCATCTTCATATAATAGGTCCTCACTAATAATCATGATAAAATGTAAATCTTTTTCTACTCAGTCTGTGTCTCATAGGAGGGCTGTGGGCAGTTGAGAAACCGTCCACCAGTTACATCGTTGGGCAGATTTTTTTTAATTATTATTTTTACAAAAATGCTGATTTCTTTTATCGGGAACGATAGCTTTTGCATTGCAACTTTTCAGGACTAGAAAACCTGCAGTTTCTATTAGTTTGGATTCCCAATCGATGATGTCACTGGTGGACGGGTCTCTGAACTGCCCACAGCCTTCCTATGAACACAGAGTAGAAAAGAATTGTGCCATTTTATCATGATTATTAGTTGGGAGTTGGGAGAAAAACCTAAAAATGTTGTTGCTCAAATGATGTAAGGCACACCACTTATTGAATGCTTCATCTAATAAGGCCGGAGAAAACACACATGAACACTTTTTCCATTTCTGGCCCGATTCACCAAAATGTCAAGGGCAAAGGACAAGTGGAATTGGTTCCATATTTTAATAGAATGCTTTACTATCGGATTCTCGCCACATTTACTCAACATCAAAGAAAGAACAGGACACCAAAGAATACAGTGAAGCAGGCACCCATACAAATGGATCTCCCAGTTTTGTCCGGCATCCAAAACCCCCCCCAAAATTAGGCATTGCTAAGCCACCAAGGTCCTTGGACTTTTCGAGGTGGTAGATGGGTACTAGAGCAGGGGTTTTCAACTGATTGTGAAGCACAAACCACTGCACTGACTAAGTAAGAATCAACTTGGGGACCACCGTTGTCTTAGGTCAAGTCGGATGATTTTTTTCTTTTCAGCACTCAAACACTCATGTCAATGCATCCCACCTCTCAACCAATAGTCCATAGACTACTAGTGATGCATGGCATAATTAGGCCTGCAGGTGGTCAAAAATCACGGCACTACCTCTTTAAAATGTAGAACAAATTTGTGTTTGTGTGTGTGACGGCTTGATATAATATGTTGCACGATACTATGCGCAAAATGTAATGCTAAATTAGTGATATTATATTTAACTGAAATATGCTAGTGGTCCAGAGTGCAAAAGCTTGAGAAACACTGATGTGACTAAGCATACATTACATGAGCATGTTTCCTAGTGATGATGACTCCCTCCTTGAGATTCTAACTCCCCCTTTCTGTGGAATTTCTTGATCGCCAACTTCCCAGGAAATGACTACACTGAGATGTTGTCATACGCTACCAGGTCATTAAGCACTATAAGCAGGGCTTCCCAAACTATTTAGTTTGTGACCCAAAAGACAAATTACGGTAGTTTGCGCAGGACCTAAAAAATTGCCGATCTACAAACTCACATGTCGCTTTGCACCAAGAGCTTGTAGATCGGCTAATTTAATTACTTTTCTAATTTATGAAATTTCTGTGAATTCCGCGGGCAAGTTAAACACCAGTTCAACTCTTGACATGGGCATGTGTGTGAGACTAACACGGAGGTGACAGTGTCACAGGATTGCACTTTCGTCACTACGCCTGTCGGATTGCCTGCCTGCTCGAATGCTCGACTCTTATTGAAAATGAATTGCTAGCCACGGCAGTTGCTTTCCATGTGAGAAGCCCTTTACTGTGCCTTCTCAAGGACAAAACTGATCCTCATGCACAGCATTTTCTCTCTTCCTCCTCTTTCTTCATACTCTTGTTCTTAACTCTCAAAGACACCTGCCACACATACAAAATACCCTCTTTTCTCCTTTCTGCCTCCCCTCATCTTTCTAGTTCTTTGCACGCACGCACAGACTACAACATAGTGTAATTCAAGTATAGTACACCACAGTGTGGTGAGGACGCCATGCAAAGGATCTATTAATTGTTAAATGTCTAAATAGGTCACGTATCACTGGGTGATCCATTGTCAACCTCTGCTCTCTCCGTACAGTGACCCAGTGTAATGGTCCTGATAAATTCAAGTGTCGCAGTGGTGAATGCATTGAGATGAGCAAGGTGTGCAACAAGGCCAGGGACTGCCCCGACTGGAGCGACGAACCCATTAAGGAATGCAGTGAGTAGAATGACTTCATGTCCATATTTAAATGTTAAATGGTGCATTTATATAGCACCTTTTATCCAAAGTGCATTACAGTCACTCACTCACTCATTCATGCATACACACCAGCGGTGACGGAAGCCATGAAAGGCAGAAACATGCTCATCGGGAGCAGATGGGGGGTTCAGTGTCTTGCTTAATATAAAAACTACTTGATCATACTACAGTCACACACAAGCATCAACAGTAGAACCTGTTTGATTCCCATTGCTGCGCGTTCCTCCAAACACAGCAGCTTTTGATTGCAGAACTTTTAATCTCATACAAGATGACATCCAGACAGTGTATTACTCATTTGAAATTTAATCAGCATGCTAAAACATTTATCTAAAAACATAGGTTAGAAATTTGACACAGCTTTGAGCTTGCCGTCTGTCTCTCGCTTGTAAACTGACTCCACGTGAATGTAGCGTCGGATATGAACGTCCCATAGCCTGAAGGGATGAGACACTCTGATG
Organism: Protomyctophum bolini; assembly: GCF_963924005.1. Taxonomy (NCBI): domain Eukaryota; kingdom Metazoa; phylum Chordata; class Actinopteri; order Myctophiformes; family Myctophidae; genus Protomyctophum; species Protomyctophum bolini. Next base: position 17,207,095 of record NC_137883.1, on the reverse strand, counting down.
GTTCAGAAACACAGGCTTCTGTTTCAGACTGAAACTTACTGTCAATAGGTGAGCCTCAACTGCAGAGATCTGTTTTCGATGTGTTGGTTATATTTGAACCTCAAACTGAGATAATGTGCAGTTCACAGAAATCTATTTTCTAAATTGATCAACACTACTATTACTGACAGATGTAAACATTAACACCTAATCTGCAGCTTTTGCTCTTGTGTGTGTGTGGCCTGCACACCATATTAGGTGCAAAAATACTTCTTTATTTATTTGTCTGACGTTTCGATCCTGTTGTGGATCACGTCAGACGAATAAATAAAGACCTAATATGGTGTGCGGTCTCCATCCATCTGTAAACTGAAGTGTCTTTAGCCCAGCCACCCCCCTGTCGATGTGCATGTTCTACTGTATACTTACTTACTACATTTGCCTCCGTCTCCCAGATATGAACGAATGTCTGCAAAACAACGGAGGTTGCTCTCACATATGCAGGGACATGGTGATAGGCTTCGATTGTGACTGTGCACCAGGACTGCAGCTCATAGACCACAAGACCTGTGGAGGTACCGTCAAGATTATTATCTGATCATAGGTTTATGACAATGATTCACATCATGGCACCTCTGGCAGTGGCAATCATTATTAACACTTTTACTTTTGGCAAATATTTGCCTATACTGTATGACATTCTCGGAATAGGACATGTGTTTAAGTTCAGAAATTTTCAACATACTTGAAATAAACTGTAATGCCGTTTGAAACTGTATAGCTATTGGAAATGTCCCTCAAGTTTAGCAACTAGTGTCCACTGATAATCAGTCCGAAGACTCACTCAGTGGAGTGGGCGGCGTCTATGGTGTGGACCCAGGCTAGACGACTAGTTTCTGCGCTTGCTCCATTATCACAATACTGTTCATATCATGCACAAAGGACACCATAGCAACTTTGACAACAGAGGCCACTGTGGGAACAAAACACAAAGTCTTTCATTCTGTATTTCAGGGAGATACGCCTTTTATTTATGCTGTACATACGTGGGAGTGAGACGTGTATGTGCAGTATGGGTGCCTAGGCAGTTCCCCCGAGTCACAGACCACAGGCATTCTACTAGCGCTGCAACTATATTGATTATTCTATCAATTGCTTTACCAATTCATTGAATAATCCTATATTATACTAACAAATCAACATGAAACTATTAGATTTTTTCCTTTTTATCCTTTTTTTTCTTTTTCCAACTAGTCAGCCAAATGAGATATTGGCAAATAAGTTATATTACACTATTATTTTTATATTTTCTTGAGGTAATTGTTTATCCCCCAAAATCACAAAGGCTAATTTGACCATTGGGAAAGTCGGTGTCCTAAAACGTAGTTACTGCAATTTGGCTTTGCAGGGCAGTATAGTTATCAGGCATTTCCCCTAGAGAAAAGAAATGAAGAAAAAGCCAACAGATCATGTTTGACTACATCAAGTCTTCTCCTCTGTGCAGACATTAACGAGTGTCAGAACCCAGGAATCTGCAGTCAGATCTGCATCAACCTGAAGGGAGGTTACAAGTGTGAGTGTCACAACGGATACCAGATGGACCCGCCCACTGGAGTCTGTAAAGCTGTGGGTGAGTTCAACGCTCTACAAATAATCAAACCTGGATTTTTGGCAGTGGCTTTTTTTGGGCAACACTTCTCATAGCTACTTGGTCACTACACTGTGCGTTGGTTTGCTTGATTTTGCTGCTGACTTTGCTAATAATAGATTTAGGAAAGGGGGGAGGGTGCTGGGACATTCTTGTTGAGTGTTTAGTTGAGTGATGGAGACGGCACAGGCACTGGTAAACACTTGAGACAGAAGAATGTTGCGATAGAGCAGTGGTAACGTCACACTGGTTATTGTGTCAGTGAAGAATTATTTAAAAAATAAGACATTTTACACAAGCTCTCTAGTACCCAACTTCGCTACTGTTCAGCTCCCTGTAGTGAGCGGTATATAAGTCTGTTGTTGTACTGGTCAGCTCCCAGTAGCGAACCGTATAGGTCTGTTGTTGTACTGGTCAGCTCCCAGTAGCGAACAGTATAGGTCTGTTGTTGTACTGGTCAGCTCCCAGTAGCGAACAGTATAGGTCTGTTGTTGTACTGGTCAGCTCCCATAGAACTATGAAACATGGGAGTTGTTTGTATTTTGCAGTGGATTGCAAATGCTGCTGCAATAAAGTTTTAATAAAAAGATAAAACAATAATGGCCCAGATGGGACTGCAAGGTTATAGCTGTCCTGACAGGCCTCGGATGTGTCCCAACTGTGATGATGTCACCCTCTAGGCTGGAGATCACATGGTGTTTATGGCAGTAAAAAGGGTTTATTGTGTTGGCCATTATGACCGAGTCCCCTCAGACAGAAAACACCACACTGTAAAACCCTTGGTGTTCATTTAACTCTGAGAGTGTACAAATATGTACACTCTTGGAGTTACTGGGTTTACTGTGTGCAGGACCTCTTAAACCCAACAATTATTTGATCATACGAGCGTCTCTAAAACAAATTATGGCCAGTAAACTTGTCAGTGAATGGATGACAGGGTGGCTAGACGGTCTGTCTCAGTCTGTAGGCAACCTGCCTACTGTATAGTCTAGACCCATGGTTCTCAACCTTTTCTGGATCAATGCCCACTTGGAAATCTCAAGCGTTTACAGCCCACCCATCTGACCACTTAACTCAGCAGCCTATATCAGATGGGTGGGCCATGTGCATTTTCAGAACATGTTATGATCAATCGTTGGCTTGGAACTATAATTTATGTTTTTGAGGGGCGCTAGCCCATCCTACATCCAGCTTTTAGTTACCGTCCACAAACTTGGTCTTAAGCAAACAGTAATTTTTTCTGCGCCATCTATGAACCTATTCGGACCCCCTAGGCTAGGGTAGGCAGGTGCCAACTTCGTACATGTTCGTAGACAACCGTACTCCATATATGAAAGCGGCGACCGTCAATTTATCTTTTAGCATTGCTCCGCCTCTGTCCCTACCAGCTATGGTTTATTTCCATCCAGCTCCATTGAGCCTCCATTATAACATGATTTTCAAAGAGAGCTCTCTCTCTCTAGAGAGAAAGAGAGAGAGAGAGAGAGGAATTGCACCACTCAGTTCACACGTGTGTGATTTTTAATTAATAGATCAGGTTTTTCTTATGTGCAATAGTCGTACAATATAACAATTATTTAATTGTTGTACCCTGCCTTTCCCATTTCTTCTTTCTAATTATGTGTTCGCCCAGAATATTGTGTGTTGTCATGATTTGTCACTAATCCGAGTTGGCTTTGTTCGAGGCTGACAGATCTTTAAAAAAATACTTTTTGAAAACCTATGGGGGAAAATGAATGGGGAATTATTTCCTGGGCCACTCGTCGTTCTGAAAGGGAGCTCTATATTGTTCAGTCTAGGAATCTACCTTCAATTAGTACCCTGAATAGACTCTTTAGCTCTTAATTAGTCCTGTGTAATAGACTCTATATGGGTAATGCAAATGGTAATGAGGCATCAGGGCTCAAGCAGTCACGGTTAAAGACGACCTAAATCTACATCAGCAGCATATAGTTGCTGTCGGGCAACCTCTTACTTATTGTAAGTAACTTACTTTTAGTGGGGGTTTTTTCTCGTAAATGAATGTCTGTCTTGATCTTACTACAGCGTCCCACAAGTATAAAAAATGGCAGATGTGTGATGATGATGAACTGATCCTCTGCTCCTCTCCAAACGTTAAAGTATTTTCGGTGTATTTTTTTTAAGATATTCTTTTGGCTTTTTCTGCATTAAATATATCTGACAGGAAACTTTAGAGCTTGCGGATCTGCTACTTTTGATGCTTTTGTTTTGTGTGACGCTGTAGTATGATTCAAGTAGGGTGTTAATTTACGAAACAAACATGGCGATACAGGAAATATAGGCGCCGCCTAGGCTATTCTTTTTCACCGATAACGGCATGCCCAGAAATAAGGACGCCGGGGGTCGATCTGCCTCTGACCCCGTCCTCTCCCCTCCCGCAGGCAAGGAGCCGTGTCTGATCTTCACCAACCGGCGGGACATCCGGCGCCTGGGCCTGGAGAGGAAGGAGTACACCCAGATCGTGGAGCAGCAGAGGAACACTGTGGCGCTGGACGCCGACTTCAACCAGCAGAGGATCTTCTGGGCCGACATGGGCCAGAAGGCCATCTTTAGGTGAGAACGAGACCCACGCCCTAGAGGTCTTCACGGGTCCAATTTGACCGACCTATGCCCATATAGACCCATATAAAATGTACCCAGAACCTAATGGACCCGGCTGTTGTTAGACTTCGGACTTCCGGACTTGGAAAAGTACTGAGAGATGTCGGAAACCAGAGCCGAACGGACCCGGCTATTATTAGAAATATATAAGTTCCGATCCGAGCAGTACAGAGAGATCGTGGTCCGTACCCGTACAAAACCCAAGGAACCGAGGCTCTTTCTTGTTATTGTCTATATAGTAACACTGCTACTTCTTTACTAAAGTCACATGACGCAAGGCACGCCGGCAGCTGGCCAGAGGAGGAAAAAAGGGGGGAGCAGGGGTGATTGACAGCTGTGACAGCCAATCGGCGGGTCAACTTGTGTATTAGTGGAACCATCATTTCACTGTCGGCCCCCCGAGACCCGAAACATACGGTAGCGGTTCTGACCTGGCCCCCGGAGGCGCTTCTTGTGACTCCAGAGTCGGATTTCGGGTTTACACGAAGACCTCTGCCACGCCCACATGACCAAGGTACTGGCATTACAGCTGGAGTTGGTCCCCAAGCGCACACTGTCTGTTTACCGTTCTCTGTTGGGAAGGGTTCAATGCAGAGGACGCATTCACCCAAGGGGACAGTAAAGTGAAATCAAATGAAACCCTAGCTTTCTCTCTGTATCTCTTTCTAATTCACGTACACACACACACACACACACACACCTCTCATAAGTCTCCATCTCTACCCCCCCTCATCTCTCTGTCTCTCTCTCGGTCTCAGTACGGTGATGGATAAGCGGGGGGACGTTGGGACCCACAGCAAGGTGCTGGACAACATTCAGAATCCCGTCGGCATCGCCGTGGACTGGATTTACAAGAACCTGTACTGGTCAGACCTCGGAACCAAAAGCATCGGCGTGACAAACTTCAACGGCACCAAACAGAAGGTTCTGTTCAACAGCGGCCTGAAGGAGCCGGCTTCCATCGCCGTTGATCCACTCTCTGGGTGAGTGAGTTTGTGTGTGTGTATCACATAGAGTAATAAAAGGATAGAGACCGAACCGGTGCGTTAGCCCCACCCCCCCGCTATTCATTTCAGTGGAAGTTGCTCAGTGGCGTTTTGAAGCACCCGGAAGACTGCCGGATGTATAATTATAACTCAATGGCTCGAGCGAGTGACTGTGGCTCAAGAGGTAGAGCAGGTCGTCCAATGATCCATGGGTCGGCGGTTCGAATCCCGGCTCCTCCTGTCTACATGTCGAAGTGTCCTTGGGCAAGACACTGAACCCCAAATTGCTCCCGATGTGCTGGTTGGTACCTTGCATGGCTTCCGCCGCAATCGGTGTACAGTATAAATGTGTGTGTGAATGGGTCCGGTGAATGTAATGCACAATCTATGTAAAGCGCCTTGGATAAAGGCGCTATATAAATGCATCATTTACCATTAAGTTTAGCCTAGCCTCAATTTTGAGGTCCGGGCTCACGCGCGTGACGTCATGAATATCCGTTGACCTCCATGAAAGTGCTGCATTTTGCCAGTAGGTAGTGGCAGCTTCAACGTTGGAAAGCCTTACTGGGGGCTTGGTGTGTTGCCACTGTTGTGTGTGGAAACTAGGGCTGTCAGATTACGATATTTACTTAAAAATAAAATAAAAGTTATGTTTGATATAATCTACGGTACATTTCCACTATCAAATTATCCATTCCACAGAACTGACACTGTTAAACTCGTACCACTCGCACCAAAATGATGTAGGCACCGGCACCAAAATGATGTAGGCACCGGAAATGTACCAGAAATATGTTTTACAGATCATTCATTGTCTGTCGAAACTTCATACAGTATGGCCAAAATTGTTACATTTCAGGATTCAAATTCAAAAGTAGCAGATTTACAAGCTCAAAATGTGTTTCTTCGCGCCACGCTTTGAGCTTGTTGATCTGCTACTTTTGATCTTTTTGTCTGACGCTGTAGTATGATCAAGTAGTAGGGCATTCATTTAAGAAAGAAATCACACCCGTGTAAAGTGAGTGGTGCAACTCCGTGGAAGTTCCGCCTTTTATTGGTTTTTGAAGGGACTGTCTGTGTGTGGTGTGTGTGTCATGCATAAATGCTTAAGAGTGTGTTCTTGTATATGACTTTTTTAAGTGTGTGATTTTATTTTATTTTTTTATTTATTTTTTGTGCATGTATAGTATAACAGTGTGAGCGTCTGTCTCCAGGTTTGTGTACTGGTCAGACTGGGGAGAACCAGCAAAGATAGAGAAATCTGGGATGAATGGAGTGGACAGACAGGTGCTGGTGGACAGAGACATACAGTGGCCCAACGGCATCACTCTGGGTACACACAAACACACACACACACACACCCTACAAGCTCCAACAGTCTGTGTCTTTGAGGGGCGCTAGCCTCTCCTATGCACAGCTTTGTATGTTTGTGTGTACCCCATAGCAATGATTTGATTAGCTGAGCACCCCATAGCAATGATTTGATTGGCTGAGCACACCATAGCAATGATTTGATTGGCTGAGCAAAGTACGTATTGAGGATAAAAATCGAGGGCGCCAATTGTGATTGGCCGGAATGTGATGATGTATGATGACATACATCTTCACACAGGTTTTGAGGGGCACTAGCCCCTCCTATATTCAGCTATAGTGTAGATTATTGTCCAACACAAATATTAAATGCCATTGACAATGAATGGAGAATTTACGTTATATGCAGACGAGCAAATCGGCTATTTTGTCCTAACACAAAAATTCCCATTGACAATATGTTAAAGTGGTTAAACGCTAAAGCGACACAGATGCGTAGCACTAGAGTTTTGTATGACTTGCATAGAATATTTTATTAATTTGGATTGTTGACTCGATACCTAGGGAACAGATTTGATTTATATTGCGAATTTGCAATCCTTTTCTTCCAAATGACTTTGCTTTTTTATACTGAAACATTTTAAAACTATTCTAAACAATATAGACCATGAAACGTCAGTCAGTCTTTCTGACATGAAATAAAAAAACTAAATTAATTTCGATTTTAATATTGTGGCATTAAAAATCATGTTATATGCCTGAATCGGTTTTCTTTGCCCACCCCTAGTGTGGGTGTGTGTAGTAAACATCCTCTCGTCTCTTCTCCTCGCTACCCCGCTCATTTCTTCTTATTCCTCTCCTCGCCTCTTGGTGCGTTTCAGATCTGATCAAAGGCAGGCTATACTGGGTGGACTCTAAGCTCCACATGCTGTGCAGCGTCGACCTGAACGGAGACAACAGGAGGAAGGTTCTACAGTCACCAGACTACCTGTCTCACCCCTACGCTCTCACAGTGTTTGAGGTACTCCACCGCCCATGTAACCACACCCCATAGATAGACTGTCAAATATATGGTCGACGGGAACGGTGTTGCTGGAGCATTAACACTTTGACTCCTCCGGAACACGACTTACACGAGTTAATTGACTGTTGAACAGCTTCCCTTCCAAAAACGACTTACACAAGTTATGTTTTCATTGTTTAAACCGTATTGTTTTTTGTCGCAAAAACATCCGTAGCACCGGCATGCAAAGGGTTCTGGGAAATTGAGGCCCAATGCATTACAATGGCGGCGGTGCCGCGCATTGCGCACGTTCGTTCTCCGCTCTGTTGTTGTGATTGCCACCTTGGAATATTTAACACTACGACAAGAGATTACACCACTTTAAAGTAGATTTTCATGACAAGCAAGTGGCTTTCCAAAGGTTAGTGAAAACTAGGCGGGGAGATCTGGAACACAATTGTTTAATTGCAGCATTAAAACTGTTAATGGGAACTGCACTTTTAAAAGAAGCTTCAAATCCATCTGAGCTTCCTTGCAGTCTGCACCAACCCTTACTCTTACTACGATCATGGTTTTCAGTCCTTCGCTTTTGCCCAAATATGAAGCCCTATACTAGACATCGATATGCCATTATCTGTGCATGCCCAGCCCAAGTATGGAGGTTTTACATAACTCCAGACTTCCTTCTGGAACTCTGTTGATCGGGTACTGTACTTGAATACAGAAATCACACTTGATGCTCTTATCATAACTCATTGACTGACAATGACATTTGGACATTTGGTGTTGTCAGCGTTTAATGATGTACATATTTGTCTGTGTGGTGTTGATACTCTGTCTCCACCTTCTGTTGTTTAAAATAAAGTTAGATTTTGACTTGGAGATATTTGGTGTTTGCATATTTACAGGGTGTGTGCAGGCTGTTAAGAAACTCTGTCAGTTAATGAGTTAATTGTAGTAGTTAGGTTGGAGGAAAGAGTTCCAAGGACTAGAGGGGCGGTTTCAAACTTGCACTGGAAGTTTGTTCCAGTGTATAAATCAGGCTTTAATCACTAAATCACTGCCTCCCTCCCTCCCTCCCTCCCTCCCTCCCCTCAGGACCGAGTATTCTATAAATCAGGCTTTAATCACTAAATCACTGCCTCCCTCCCTCCCCCCCCCCCCCCCCCCTCAGGACCGAGTATTCTGGACGGACAGACAAAACGGTGCCATCTACGGGGCCAACAAGTTCACCGGTTCAGAAGTGGTGACTCTCGCCAGTAACTTGAACGAACTGCAAGACATTATTGTGTACCATGAGCTGATTCAGCTGTCTGGTAAGAGTTAACATGGAGCTTTAACTAATTTATCGCTAATTACGCCTTTTGAAGCCTATTTTTATCTACCTCCCCGCGGATGACGCCTTATCACACCTTTTTTAATATCAATTGATTACGGTGATCAATTGTGTCCTGTATGCGCTTATAACACTGGTTCTGGCGCAGTGGGACATTTTTTTAATGATTTATTTTTCTATTGGTTTATTGGATTCATGTTAATGTATATTTTCAGACTTTTAATACTTGTCAACTTGACCTTTAGCTCTGTACTTGATCCTTTTCCCAAACCTCTTCACTGAAAATAGCAGATCTACATGCTTGCAACGAGTTGCAGCAGCGCCACGTGTTGCAAGCTTGTAAATTGGCTACTTTCGGTGAATGCTACACGCACGCATGCATGTGCGCATGTGCACACACACACACACACACACACACACACACACACACACAACCCCAGAATAGGGATGCTACGGTTCAAGTAAAAGAAGTTCAAATAATATTTGGAACTCCTCCTGTAGTAACTCTTGAGGACCCATGACCCTAAACGGTGAATCCTCCCTGTTCTCCAGGTACCAACTGGTGTTCAGAGAAAGGCCAGAACGGAGGGTGCAGTTACATGTGTTTGCCGGCTCCACAGATCAACAAACATTCTGCCAAGTACACGTGTGTGTGTCCCCAGGGCCAGGAACTGGCTGCAGACGGCCTGCGATGCAGACCAGGTGAGTCGTCCAGCCCTCGTTAGCGATGAACTTAGGGTTGTGACAGTTGATCAAACTAATCGCTAATTTAATAAAATTGATTAGAAAACAATCCCTGCTTTGCGAATAGCATTACAGCTTTCAAAACATTAAAAAACATGAAAATACACATTATACGAGCTCTACGAGCTTGTATTATGTGCTATTTTAAGTTATTGCACAAAATCTAATTGGTTTGCTTGATAGTTGCAGCCCTAGATGAAACCGTCATAGATTTTGATCATGTAATTATAGACCAAATATTTCTATACACAAACATTGAGACTGCAACCAGGTTGCATGTACAGTAAGCGATTCCCAAACCCGCGATCGCTTTGGTTCACTCAGCATCCCGAGTGTGAGACTTGTGACGTTCCCCGGAGCAATACTTTTTTAGCGCTTCATCTGCGTCTCACAGCTAATCACAGTGACTGGAGGCCGTGGTATTTTGGAAAACTGTTTTGGGAATTGCTTGCACTCAGTATATATGGTGTATAGTAAAGGATACGTCAGAACCAGTAAGACGCGCAAACGCGGGAAGCGAACGCAGCTCGTACATATTTAAGTTAAGTTATTTTAAGTTTTTTTTAACTTAGACATAACCATATAAGGAGTCCCCAAAGCAGCTATACGTCCAAATATGGAGTGTGTTGCATCAATCACAAACAAATCACTCTGCTCCATATATGGGCACAAAGGTGGGACACACAGACAGACACACACACACACACACACACACACACACACACACACACACACACACACACAGACAGACAGACAGACAGACAGACATGATCTGCTAGGTCTCACTGCGTTCGCAATAAACACAATTAAAATTCTTCTTCCTCCACACTGGGAGGTAAACCCGAAGGTTTGATGGCATGCATTTTATGTGCGAGTGCCGTGGCTTCTTTTCTATTGTCTTATAAGCTTTGTTTTTCTTTGCAAGTTGACTCTATGATAGTAGTGTGGCGTGTTCTGATAAATTGTCTGTAGTCTGAGTGAAAATCACGTTTTCACGATTACTACGCTTAAATGTATTCCAACATTTATATTCCCCACGAAATGTCTTTGTTGGCTAGACTATTTTTGATAACCTGGTTGGTTGCAGTGTTTAATCTCTCATTGCGTTAAGACAACCTTAACCCCGTTTTGTTTTACACTTGCTCAAGTTAAACAGAACGGTGTTTTGATGCCCAAATGAATGGAAATATTAAGCAGAAGTATAAACGGTAAAGTGCTCCCTGTTTTAATGTATCCATTTGTACACTTTGTTGAATTCCTTGATTTTACAGTGTGCCATTTAAATTTGTTCACAGTGATTAAGACTTTACCCTCATAATGTTTACCACAGCATTTCCATGATCATTAATTGATTTTAATTATTAATCCTGTGTGAGCTTGTAGATTTCCTACTTCTGCTGCTTTTGTTTGACGCTGTAGTATGTTAGGCATTCATTTAAGAAGTTAGAATATGGAGATAAGAGGTTTCTGCCCAACAGCAACATTATACTGGACAGCCCCTGGACTCCCCTCAAGGACCCCTGGGAGTCTCCGGACCCCATGTTGAGAACAACTTGTCTGAACATGTCTTTTCCAGTTAATTATGTGGACATGTAATTGAATCAGTTTTTATTTTCAGTTAGCTATTCAGCTAATCAGATTTTTTCCCGTTAGCTATTCAGCTGTTATCAGCTGTTGAGAAAGGCAGGTTTATTTGTATAGCAGGTTTTAATACACAAAGGCACCTCACTGAATCCCCTTCTATGTAAATCTACTGGTCCTTGTCATTTCAGACGTCTAAAGGAGGAACTGGTTAACGGGGACCACTTGGGCTGTCATTTTTACCATTTAAATTTAAATTCTACCTGGTAGGCTGGGATAAACGGCACTGAAAAATCGCCTCTAAATCATTATAGCAGTCGTGGTACAATAAAAGTGCTTTACAGAACAAATGAACAAGAGAACAAAAAACATAAAACATCAAAATCAAAGCAAAATCAATAACGAGACAAAACTTTTTTTTTTAAACGCAAAACAGGCAAAGCAATGGGTATAGCAGGTGCCGCAAATGGAAGGAAAAAAAGGAAAAAGACAAACTCGGCCAAAGTCAAATGTCTTGAGCTGTGATTTCAAAGTCTACAGAGGGTGCCAGTCTAAGTGGGAGTTTATTCCAGGCCATTTTCTTAAATGCCTTTTTTGGGGGCACCTCGAGCAGGTCAGCAGTGGCGAACCTAAGGGGGCGGTTTGGGACATATCTGGGCAGGCAGTCATGAAGGTAGGAGGGCGCAAGACTATTTAGAGCTTTATAAACAAGTAAAATAATTTAAAATCAATGCTAAAAACAACCGGGAGCCAGTGTAAAGAGGCTAAAACTGGCTTCTCCATTCTGAACAAGCTGTAGCCTGTCAGTTATTTTCTTTGGCAGGCCAGAAAAAAGTGCATTGCAGTAATCTAGTTGAGAGAAAATCTAGTTGAGGGCATTAATTCCCCCTCCATATTTCAACTGATACTAGTATTCAAATATGGACATACAAGGTGCTGTGGTCTTGTTGCTCAGTTTAATTAACACAATGTACATTTGTTGCCGATATGACATTTAGATTTCGTTAGATTTGTTTCAAAATCAATAATTACTTGGATAATCCAGTGTATTTTTTTTAATGCAAATGTCAGGCAGGATATCTAAGACGGGGGGAAACGATAAACATACCGGTCTAGATTGAAAGACTTGTGTTCAGATTGTGGAATTAGATGGGACACTACAGAGTTTTAGCATTGGTGAAATGGATATCTGAATTTTAAGAGAAAATGAAATCGACCTGTCAGCCTTCCTGTTTTCCCCAAATTTCAGCATCAGCCTTGAATATCCATATCCGACAACCTCTATCCCCAAGTACCCTGTGTGGTTGTGCGTGCCCACAGCATCACATGGAGTGCTATCCATGGGTGTCCTGGTTTTAGTGTTTTTCTATGCCAGTCAGTAGCTGAGTGGGTAGAGAGGCCATCTGGGAATCTGAAGGTCGCAAGGTTCCACCCCTGCCTTGCCCCCCAGTACTGTACGTGTCAAAGTGTCCTTGAGAAAGACACTAACCCATAACAGCCCCCTCCACCTACAGTAGGGTTGGGATCCTTTTTTATTTGAAAGATTCCGGTTCCTTCCTCTTGTACAGAGGAAGAGTTATAGTGGTCCTTGAAACGCAAAAGTTTGAGAACCACGGGTATTATGTTATGGAACCGAGATTCCGGATCATCCTCCAACCCCCCCACCCCCCCTGTGATTTGAGCAGCCTATCTGCTGGGTGAGGCTTTACTTCTGTTCCGTCGACTAGAAAACACACTCCTTTCTCTGGCCAGCCACAAAGTGTCCTGTCTGTCTGCAGTTAGCAGTGTGACAGCTGAATAGAAGCTGTGCCAGTGTGTACTGTGTATGATCCTCAGCCCTACTGTCTCTCTGCCCTGCCTCTCACCCAGCCTGGCTTTGTTGTCTTGTCATCTTGTGCATGCTTTTTTTTAGGGGTTGGGTTTGGCATGAGTGATAAATGATTTGTAATTTGATGGTGTCGTGCACAGAAAACGGCTAATACTGTTACACTGTATGCAATCTCTAGATCTGCGTGTGTCCAACTTGTGTCTCCAACTTGTTTGCCCAACTTGTTTTTGAAAACCTTTTATATAACCATACCTAATACCATGCCAACAATCTAAAACTTGTCACCAAGTGCACGATCTTGTTGGTTTTGGACGAATTGGCCCCCACCTAAATTCACCCGAACACCTGCACTTTTCTTTTCTTTTTTTTTTTCAAACAACATTTAAAATGTTCTAGTTTGATTTCTATTAACAAGGCTTAGATTATATCATAAATCCAGAAATGGAAAGCCTGCCTTTTCTATTGGCTTGGATTTCACATCGATGTCACTGGTAGGCGGGTTTACAAACTGTCCACAGATCTTCTCTGAGACACAGACGTGGTAGACTTTTTCATGTATTTGTGCCTGAAGCAAAGATTTGAGTTAATGTTAGCTTTAATAATGTTTCTGGAATTTTCAAAATGACACACTATGATCTGCTATTTTTGAATATTTAAAACTCCCAAGTGCACAGACTACTTCCACTGCTGGTTTTGTGCCAAAAAACAAACCATCATGCCCCCCCCCCCGGCTCGCTAACACATTTGTCCCATTTTACAGCTGTCACTACTGTCCCCAATAGGAGCTGTAATGTTGCTTTTAGCAGAGCTAATCCTGTTAGTGCTGTGGTTTCACACACTGTTCATTCACTACAAACCTCAACGACTACCTAGGGGTTCATTCTACACTCCGTAAAGGCTGATTAGGGAGTGTTTTGGCTCAAGTTAAATAACCGTGAGCATGAAAAGCGTTTAAGATGTTGTTTTTTAAAATCCCCCCCCCCCCCCCCAAAACCCTCTTCATGGAGACGCAGGTTCATTAACATAAATAACCCTTGATGGATCCCAGGGAGGATAAACCCTTTGTTTCAGTAGCTGCTAATTTAAATGGAAGCAGCAACAGAAATGTATTGCTCAAGACTCATTTCACCGCTTTTGTACGCAGTGGCTATGCAGGAGTCTAGCCTGGCTATAAGGGGTTCTGTCTGCATCTGGTGCTAATTGAGCTGGTCTGATAAGCCAGTAGGCCACAGCAGTATCTCCATATTATCTCGACAGTGTTGTAGTGCATATAACATGTTTTATACTCTACTATAGTGTACATGTTTTATACTTGACTATATACAGTGTTGTAGTTTATATTACATTTGTTATACTTAATATAAAACATGTTGAACTTCAATTATAGAAGTCAGTGAGGCTCTGATCAAGGCCAATCCTTGTCCAAATTTGGAGTTTGATGTTGTGGATGATCGACGTCACAGGCGGATAGATGAAGATCCAGGAGCCACAATGGAGCTACGCCGTTCCCATGTTAATCCTGTGATCCACATGATTAAATGTTTATCGATTATGTCATGAGGTTACATTGGTGTTTGACAGTTTATAATTTGTCTGTGGGTTTGAACTTTGAATCCCTCCATTGAGATGGATAATGAGGAAGGCAGAGAAGGTAGAGTCTGGCCTACCAGGATCATTTGTTGGCTGCCCACTCCCCTTATGGCCAAAATTTTAATGAGCCCTCAAACCTAGAATTTGACATTCTGTTCTAAATGAAACTGAGATGGCTTTAAAACTTATTTTAGTCGTTGTTTGGTCTTCCAGTCTCGTTGGAATGAAGCTAGCTTAGTTTAGCTCATTCCCCTCTCTCTCTATTAGAATGGGTTGCTATAAATAGTTTCCATTTTATTTTCTTTATAACGAGGTGATTGATCCCAAGAGACAAAGCTCCACGGTTCTAAAGACTGGCCTGATGTAGGTCAGCTCGTAACATCTGAACTTAATCTACTTTGATTAATTTTGTTTTTCATTCAATATATTTGTGCATTATTTTGTTTATGTACATTTTGTTAGTTTGTTGTCAAACAGCATGACCATGACTTTGTGTACAACAGACCCATCTACCACTAATGATGGGAACTCTCTGCCTCTCGCAGGTAAAAAGCAGCCACGGTGTGACGTGTTGTGAGCTTGTAGATCGGCAATTTTTTACCTGAGAGACTGGCATATGACTAATTGTAAATCAGGCTTAGTAGCTAAAAGGCAGATCGCTTATGGGTCCCTGAGTAAAGTAACTGATTTGCTACCAGAGCCCAAAGTAGAGCAACTGATTTGTTGTGAACATTTTGGGAATTTTTATTCTATTGATTGAGTGGATGTCTGAATGCGTTGTGCCTAGCAGACCACCTGCTGTGCCAGTATTGACTGTGCTGCAGAGATAACAGCCTGAAGAGGATGCTTGGCCTGCTTGCTAGCATCACCTGCTGTTTGTGCCCACTGTACTACGGCATATGAATTAGTCTCACATTGCTACTTGAAAGCATGCTTTCTTTACTGGCATGCTCATGAAATGGTTAGAATTATGTTGTTTTGTGCTTGTGTTGAATGTGCTCTTGCGTTACAGCAGTGGTTCCCAAACTTTTTAGCCCGTGACCCAGAAGAGACATTAATTTGATGTCTCCCCCAGACCCAAGTATGTAATTGCTATTGCTCTGTGCTACAGTATCTGTTAGCGGTTTGTCTAAATGCACAGCACAATGGCTACACCTGGTGGTCGCTGTGCTACAGTATCTGTTATCTGCAGTTTAGCCTCAGAAACCCAGACTTTTTGAGTGGTGCAACCACTCCTATATGGAGCCATGTGTGTCTCTGGCTGGCTGTGTCCCTGGCTGTGTCCCTGTGTTCGAGCACGAAAACGTTTGGTTGGTTGTGACTGTTGCGCAGCAACAGTTTTTCGTGCAAAACTAATGCTTGGAATGGATTCAGAGTTTGACACGGCACATGCTACTTAAAGCATAATGAAATTTAGAACATTTTGCCTTAGAATGGTTTTATGGTACCCCAACTTTCAGCAGCTGTCAAAACTTCCCCTAGGGTGGTTGAATATAAACCAATGTGGGATATGTTAGTACACAACTTTACAAACACATTAGTGAAGAAAATTCTTGGTTTATAATGACAAATCTACAAAGTAACTACATTAGTAACTAAATCTGAGATGTAGTGGGGTAGAAAGTATTGAAAATACTGAAGAAAGTACAACAAGACCAGGCAATGTTCTTCCACCACTGAGACCAGTCACCAGGCAATGTTCTTCCAATCTTCTTGGAAGTGTTGTGGTCCCCCTATGACTGTGGTCAAGGTTCCACGTTATCGGAAATGCTCTTCTGCATCTAAGCTCACTTGGGCTTGTATATGCCGGAATGTAAAGTCTGTTTTTTGTTCTGACGTGTAACTTTGTGTACACGCTATGTTTCTGCCAGGCTATCTGCTGGACACAAACACGCGCACACACACTTGGGAATGTGAATGTTGTATAATAGATGATTGACAACAGTGACGTGAACAGATATTTGCTAGAAACAAAAGAATGAAGTGAACAGATATTTGCTAGAAACAAAATAATGAGAAACAATGATTTCACATGTTGTATTGTGTTGTTCCAGAAGCCAATATGAGCACAGCAATCCATGAAGTCAACTCTACAACCAGAGGATCAGCTGCAGCCTGGGCAATTCTACCCGTCTGTGAGTAGAGGCACAACCAAGATTATTATAGTTAAAGTTGTGAAATATATAATTTTTAGTAAATGGTACATATATTTAAAGCTTTTAGTTGGCCCTGCATAACTTTTCACTATTACTATTAAGCATCAGTTGAGCATTAGTAAATACTAAATTCATCATGAATTCATCATTTGTATAGAATTATTCAAAGCTTTAGTAAACAACGGCTATAAATGTTTCAGCTATACACTATTTGGCATTAGTTAAGTGTGTGTGTGCATGTGTTTATAGTTCTGCTAGCCATGGCAGCAGCAGGCGGTTACCTCATGTGGAGGAACTGGCAGAGTAAGAACCAGAAGAGCATGAACTTTGACAACCCCGTGTACCTGAAGACCAACGAAGAGGACCTGAACATCGACATCACCAGACACAGCTCCAGCGTGGGTCACACGTACCCAGCGGTGAGTCCACTGCCAATGGGCTTTATGCACACAGAATAAGTCTTCCTACTTCCCGGCCGCCTCCCTACTTCCGATG
Organism: Protomyctophum bolini; assembly: GCF_963924005.1. Taxonomy (NCBI): domain Eukaryota; kingdom Metazoa; phylum Chordata; class Actinopteri; order Myctophiformes; family Myctophidae; genus Protomyctophum; species Protomyctophum bolini. The sequence continues at coordinate 17,189,816 of NC_137883.1, read as the reverse complement.
ATGCTAATTAAGGCTCTGTTCCAATTAGTGGGCTCTGAGAGTGTACAAATGGAAGCAAATGGACCCGTATGGGCATTTGGAAAGCACTCAAGGACACTTTGAGACCCACTGGTGTAGCAGAATGTTCCCAGTGAGTATTATGGGTAACACCTGTGAAGGAAGTAGGGAAGTGGCCCAAGTTCTTTTCCAAAATGCCGTGTGTGTGTATAGAGCCCATGTAGCAGGTCTACACTCTTTACCTAGACTCTAGGTAAAGAGTGTAGACCGGCTACATGGGCTCTATACACACACACACACACACACACACACACACACACACACACACACACAGCATGGCTCTAGGTCCTAGAGCCATGCTGTGTGTGTGTGTGTGTGTGTGTGTGTGTATAGAGCCCATGTAGCAGGTCTACACTCATTGCCTAGAGCCATGCTGTGTGTGTGTGTGTGTATAGAGCCCATGTAGCAGGTCTACACTCTTTACTTAGAGCCATGCTGTGTGTGTGTGTGTGTGTGTGTGTGTGTGTATAGAGCCCATGTAGCAGGTCTACACTCTTTACCTAGAGCCATGCTGTGTGTGTGTGTGTGTGTGTGTGTGTGTGTGTGTGTGTGTGTGTGTGTGTGTGTGTGTGTGTGTGTGTGTGTGTGTGTGTATAGAGCCCATGTAGCAGGTCTACACTCTTTACTTAGAGCCATGCTGTGTGTGTGTGTGTGTGTGTGTGTATAGAGCCCATGTAGCAGGTCTACACTCTTTACCTAGAGCCATGCTGTCTGTGTGTGTGTGTGTGTGTATAGAGCCCATGTAGCAGGTCTACACTCTTTACCTAGAGCCATGCTGTGTGTGTGTGTGTGTGTGTGTGTGTGTGTGTGTGTGTGTGTGTGTGTGTGTGTGTGTATAGAGCCCATGTAGCAGGTCTACATTCTTTACCTAGAGCCATGCTGTGTGTGCATAGAGCCTATGTAGCAGGTCTACTTGATGTCTCCTGTTTTTTTTTGTTTAAATTATAAATTATATAATTTCTGCACATTACATCTTTGTATACATTTACCGGTACATCGTTTTTAACCTTTTATTGAAAATAAATCTTTTGTTTGTGTTCATGTCATTGAACTGCTCTGCTGACTGACATTCTGACGGACATTCTCTCCTCTCTCTCTCTCTCTCTCGTCGTCTCCAGCTATCGGTGGTGAGCACAGAAGACGACTTGTCGTGATCATCGTTGTGGGTTTCCGGGTTCCTTTTTCAACGATTTTTTGACGACCCTCTGCGCTTTACAGCGGTGCCTCCTTCTTGTTGCCAATGCCAACGGTTTGTCAGTAGCAACAGCACCCCCTACTGTTTAGACCACATGCCTTCTGAAGTGCATTACGTTGTTAGCTGTGGTGAGGGCCCAGGGAGGAAATGTTAATTAGTTAATTTGTGTGTGTGTGTGTGTGTGTGTGTGTGTGTGTGTGTGTGTGTGTGTGTGTGTGTGTGTGTGTGTAAAATATCAGTGTCAAAATCTTTTCTCACAGTGTTCAAAGAGAGGTGGAGGATTCAGATGACAATAAAAATCCTGTTAATTTATTAATTTTTAACTCTTGAGGATATACAAATGGAACCAAATGGACCCATAAGGGTCCTTGCGAGTCTATTTGGTTCCATGTGTATATTCACTGAGACACTGGGATTTTAGTGTATATAATTTATATTCTTTCCTGACATAACCTTATGGGCGTGGGGTTAACCAACTTCCTGTCCTGTGCCTCTCTCTCCTGAACAGACACTTGTGAATGTTTATGTAAATTATTATTTTTTAGGCCGTAATGTTTCGGTCCAAAAAGATGTAAAGATGGTTATTTTCTTTTTGTTTGTAATTTTCTTACAAACATTACCTCCTCAAGCGCAATCTTATGAAGCATTTTCTTTTCTTTTCTTTTTCTTATTCCATGCTCAATATGTATTATAATTATAAAGGCTCTGTAAGGATCGCCATGGTTACAACATTTGTAAACACTGTACATATGTACCCAGCAGCCCATTTTCACCAATCAGGATTCTCTCTCGATGCACTTTGATTCCAACGCGCTCTTTCTGTAAATAAGATCGTATACATTTGACTTGAAATATGAAATGTTTTGCTATGGTCGGGAATAGTACCAGGGTTAGAGTTAAGATGTATTTAAGCAAATAAATAAATGAACAAAAATAAAAATGAACTAAAAAAAATACTTGCATAACAGTGATACACAATGACAGAAAACAAAACTGAAATTTGTTAAAACTATTTTGTATGTTTGTGCCGTTGCTGTGAACTTTTCTAGCATTGTACAGTTCTGGGGGAATACTGTTTAGGAAAGCTCTGTTCATCTGTGAAGGAAAAATGGATTTGCAAATCACTCCAAAATAAAACCGACTCAACAAAGTTGTTCAGAGAAACCTGTCGTGTGTGTGTGTGTGTGTGTGTGTGTGTGTGTGTGTGTGTGTGTGTGTGTGTGTGTGTGTGTGTGTGTGTGTGTGTGTGTTCATGATCACTCATTCTATCAATTTCTCTAGGCCTCGGGTTCTCCAACCTTTTCCATGTCAAGGACCCCCAAATTGTATGTATTTATTTGGCCATGGATCCCCCCCATCTGAGAATATTTTGTGCCAGGAAACCCCATACAAGATTTGTTAAATTAATTATTTTCATTTTTGAAAATGCCTGATACACATGCTCACGTGTCAAGATGGTGGTGCTTTGGGAAAACTTTAACTTCCATTACACCTCAACAGTGCCACAGGCTTATCACCTCCATGCCACGCCCCATTGATCAAATAATCTGTTAAAAAGTAGCCCAGACCAAGTATTGACTGCATACATTAATGCAGACACATGTGAGAGACACGATGGGGTCAAACGCCTCGAGGAGAAACGTACCCAACAGAGGATGGTGCGACGCCAGGAAAGACACCATGCTGATCCAATACCACCTCAACCTCCACTTAATAGTCATCTACGGTGGCATCGTCGGCAGCAAAGATGACCACTGCCAAACTCGCCACAGCATAAGGAAGCTACGTCATCTTTGATACTGATGGACTGCCAGAAGTAAGGCGTGTGTGTGTGGTCCTGAGTGCAAGAGGTCTGTGCTGCTCAAATCACTCTGGCCTCAGCTGAACTCATGTGTGACAGTTGGTGGGGTTTGGGTGCTTCCTGGCATGCAATAAACTTGTGTAACTGTTACATATGTATATACAGTATGTATGGAGGCATGTGATTTATTTCACTACAAGCAAGTGGTAAAATGAATGGAACATGATGTCTAATTGAACACGTGCTTGTGTTCTTCAGGTATAATACAGAGAGGAACGGACAGAAGAGAAGAAGATGGCAACCCATCTATCACAGGGGATACCACTCGACATCGGAAATATACCAACTAGAGTCCTCGTCCACATAGCTTTCATTTACACCAGCAAGCATGAGCAGCGAGGCCTACACACAACCACCGCACCGTGCTGCAGATGCCGAGTGCATATCCAGCCCGGCCGCTTCTGCATGGAATAGGAAAGTCATCTCGACCAAGGTTTTGGGTACAGTGAAATGGTTTAATGTCAGCCATGGATACGGTTTCATCAACAGGAATGACACAAAAGAGGATGTTTTTGTATACCAAACGTCCATAAAGAACAAAACAAAAACACACAACACATGGAAATACCTTCGCCTTGTTGGAGAAGGAGAAACTGGAATTTGATGTGGTTGAAGGGGAGAAGGGAAAGGAGGCGGCCAATGTCACCGGCCCAGGAGGTGCTGCTGTCCAAGGGAGCAGGTACGCCACTGATAGGAATCGCTACCCCCACAGGAGGGCTCCACAAGGTTCAAGGTTCTTTATGATTTGTCTCCCGAGGAAGAAATTTGTCTTAGATTCATTTCAAAGCGGCGGAGATTGTCCAGACGGCTTCCAAAGCGATAGTGAGGCCGCTGAGAGCGCCCTGGAGGGATGCAGCAGCAACAGTGCCAGCCCCTGTGACGAGAATCAGGGCGGCCGAGATCCCCAGAGCAACAAACCAATGAGGCAGCACAGCCACAGAGGCTTCATACCAAACAAAGTCAAACAGGGTGGCGAGGCCGTCCCAAAGCAAGAGCCCCACCAGCGCCGTTCCAGCCGCAACTTGAACTCTCGCCACAGACGCCAACAGGCCAACGGAAAGCCTGACCTTGAGGCCAGGGAGACCATGGCCATGGCTACTCAGTAGTGTTGTGCGTTATAACAGGTCTGTGTGAAAAGGTTGGGGCAGAGAGGTTCAGCTTTAGCATCCAGGCACTAGGCAGTGTGTGTGCACAATTTCCCTGCCATCAAGCCAATGGTGGCGGATATTACCTGTTAACAAACGGATATTTAGGTAGGTATTTTTGTCCTACACAATGAAGGGAGCATTTACGTCGTACTGTATTAATACACCCATTAATACACCGATGGTGGAGGAAAGTGAGGGGTGCTCTTATCATTCAAATGATAAGAGCACCCCTCACTTCACCCTCACTTCACACGGGTGTGATTTATTTATCTATAGAACTTTGACTAATACTGAGCATGTTGCAACCCATAGCCCTTTCAAACCCAATTCTAAAAGAGAATCCCATCAACAATGTTTGTCTAAATGCATACAAAGAAGGTAACGCATGATGTTGAAACATTGTTTCAGGATGGCATCATAGGATCAGGAAATTCAATCTCACAAAGGAGGAGAACCGTCCAGGCTATTCAATGGTTCCAAAACAGCTTGTTGGTGAAGATGACGGATAAGAACGGTTGGGGTAAGGACCAAACCAATACATAAAAGAGGCTCAACGCCAAAAAAACAGAATGAGGACGCATTCTAAGGACTCAGTGTCCTGGAGAGTTTTGGAGCTTGACATGTAACAAAATGGCTTTATGGTGTAATTATAGTGCCTTTATCCAAGGCGCTTTACAGAGATTGTGTTACATTCACCCTTTAATACACAGATGGCGGAAGGAACCATGCAAGGCACCAACCTGCACATCGGGAGCAAGGGGTACAGCGTCTTGCTCAAGGACACTTCAACACTAACTCTGGGGAGCCCGGAATTGAACTGGGAACTGCATGGTCTACCAGCCACTCCACTCCTGAGCCACGTTTTAGCATAAGATCTACTAGCTCATAACGAGTGACATTGTATAAAATGTCCGGAACACTTGTCTGGGTGGTCCAGCAGGTAGGTGAAGTTGCTGAAGCACTCAGCACTCAGCCTCCTGCCGCGTGACGGTGAAGGCCTTTCTGAGGAAGGTTAAGTAAATTTAATACAGAAATGTCAACCGTCTGAAAGTTATGTCAGTCTATGCACTCAATACTCATACCCCCACCCACCCCTTTTCCCCTCACTGTAGGCCTATGTTTCTTTTTCCTTTTTACCTCTTATGTTTTGGGCTATATATAAATTTGTACGTCTCTCTAAATGTTATGATGAATTGAACATGGTGGACCCTATTGTAAACAAGTGTAATGCTTTATGGTGTCGCAGTTTTGTATTGAGTTGTGCTTGAAATGTACTGTAATTCTCCAAATCTGTTAATAAATACTTCAATCAATCAATGTCCGGATTTACTATAATTACATTTCATTCCATCAGTGAGAGTACAGATTTGCTGACCAATGGAATAATGGCCGGAGCATCGAGGAGGAGACTGTTTGAGCGAGACAGGGCTCATGATGCTGGACACAACGTCTCTACTGAAAAACAAACTGCTTTGGAGGAGAAGGAATCAACATAATATCAGTCATGTGCTTTTTATGCTTTTCATTGTTCAGCCACTAGATGGTGCATGTATGCTGTGTAATTCTCTTGTCCTGGCACTGGTCAAAATTAGTTAGGAACACCTGTAGCCTATACTTCAACTTCATTCTGTTGTCGAACTTCTGAAAGCCAGTTTGCAAGTTGTGCAGAGAGCAGACCTTTCTAAACAAGATTATTGCTTGCTGTAAATTGTGTAACTTTTATTTGTGCAAATGTCTATTTAGAGGTTCTCAAATTATTTCAACTCAAGGATCCCGTGTGTGTGTACTGTGTACAAAACTACAAATAGAACCATAAAGGGTCCATTTGGTTTCATTTGTACACACAGTTATGGGGTCCTTGAAATTTGAGTCCCTGGACCCCAAGTAACTGTAAAAGTCCAGAATTCTGTACTTATTGAAGTATTATATTGGCTTAAAAATGTACTTTAAGTACCAAAAGTAGAAAGTACTCATTATGCATAAAATGTATACTGTGTGTGTGCCTCAGATGTCCAGTCTCCAGTCCCAGCTTGCTGAGGTGTGAGGTGGAGAGAGGAGAAGCTGTGAGACAAACCCTGGAATATCAACTGACTGTGGAGAAGATACAAACTGATAAACTGTCTGGTAATTCTATCACTACTAAAAATAGAACTTCTTCACTTGCTTGAAATGCTGGATATTTACTGGTAGCCTATATTACCATACTGTATACAGGTGCAGTCGGGCAGGGGGTGCATACTTAGTTTAGACTAGTCATTGGTTAGACATGGGTTAAGGTTAGGTTTAGGTGTGCTGCCCCGTGGGAGGTTAGGTTTAGGGTGAGGGTTGAGATAGGTTGTAGTTGTAGGACTAATGACTGGTCTAACGTCTAAACCAAAAACTGTCTAAACTAAGTACTGCACCCGTCGGGCAGAAACCTTGTATCCATATTCTAACTTTTTGTGTTTTTTCGTAAATGATCACACTATAGCGTCACACAAAAGCTGGAAACTCGGCACGCAGCGACACGTTTTGAGCTTGCATTGCAGGTATGTTACTTTCTAATCGTGCTTTACCTCACTTATACAAATGGTTGCTGATGGATAAAAATATAGGATCCATCTTTTATAATGAAAGCAAGGACTGTATAATTTGGAAACACTGTAAATAAATACCTTCAAATAACCCAGCAGGGAGACCAATTAAATACCGTGCTGTATTTACCTTAAAAATGAGTGAGTAGCCCTTAAATGACCATCACTGTACCAAAAAAATAGAAACATACCTTAAAAAATTATTTGGAGGCAGATGAAATAAAGTTCGGACAGAGTTTAAGGTTTAACCATTATTTTTAGTAGGTATAAAGTCAATTTACATAGAGAATGTGCTACATATGGTTCAGAATATTATGGTATATACATCAATATAATATAGAATAATCAATTGTTGATTCCAAATGAATCACCGAAGCTGAACTGAACTCCGGAACTGAACTCCCCTTCACAGTATTTGTTCCAAGCTAAATACTGTAGATCACGTCAGATTTGTTGATATATAGTTCATTGGCTGGAGCACTGGTGGTCGAGCGCCCATTGGACCACCGCATAGATGATGAGGATGGCATTCATCTTCTCTGTCCCGCACATGGATGCCCATTGAAGCCTGGAGAGCACCTAGGCAGGCGTTGCCAGGCAACCTGTAGATAACTTTCCCTGCACTGAACTTTCGGCAGAGAAAGAACACTCCCTGACTCAGTGAGCAGCTTATCTCACTAGACCAAGGTCAGATACGTGTAGTAGACCTCTCATTATTGCAAGTTTGTGGCTGGAGGCAGACAACATAGAGACTGAATAAGGCGTCAACAAGATATTAAATGGGACAGATGAAAACCTATTTTGGCCATAAACATGAATGACATGACATTTAGGGCTGTATTTTGCGTGTCTTAAGTACCAGGTCTTATTACCTAACTTGAGTAAACTAAAGACCTGGAGGCGTGATCAATGCTCTTTGGCCACTCAGAATAGCCAAATGGTATTGATCACGCCTCCAGGTCTTTAGTTTACTCAAGTTAGGTAATAAGACCTGGTACTTAAGACACTCAAAATACAGCCCTAAGGATGATAAGGAGAACAACAGGCAGTACGTTAAGAGTAAAATGATGATATGAAGGATAAGGTGACAATATGAATGATCCCGCCTGGGTCAAAGTTCAGGAGAATATGGGACATGGACCACTGGACATTAGTTTGTAAACAGATAAGACATATTTATCTAACAGTTGCCAACTCCCCAAATAGACCTAATCCTACATCCTTGTTATCTATCTATGCTAGAAAGTAATATAAGCATTTTGTTTTGGTCTATTTTTAATGTAATCCCAAGTTATTGCAACATATAATTAAAAATCCCTCTCAAGTTCATTTAAAATAGTCTTGCTGAATAAAACACTGACTGGTAATTCAACAGCCTTAAAGCAGTGGACACTTATAAGGCTCTATTTTCGTCACTGCCTATACCTCTTATCCCTAAAAATGTAACTCTGCAGTGTGCTCATGCTGCATACATATGTGCTACAATATTATGGAAATCAACACTCGCAGTATTGTGGTAACAAACAAACGGAAACAATATTTGTTCATTATGCAGCAAATTACACTGGCGGAGCACCCCAGACTAGTTGATTAAGGGGAAACACTCGTTATGTCAGTGGTACACAACTGTGTGTGTGTGTGTGTGTGTTGTATGAGCAGTGCAGTGTACAGAGCTGCAGCAGACAGTCGGCTCTGGAGGACACCCGACAGCAGGACCAGCATGTACTGCAACAGCAAGTAGAGGGGAGAGTCAGACTACACACTCTGCTGCAGGTAACACACACACACACGCCTCTGCATTTTTGTGCTCATGCCTTCTCTCTCTCATCTATCACCTCCGCCCATCACCTCAGGAGGAAGTGGTGATGGGCGAATTGAAGAGGAGGTTGGAGGAGGTGATGATGAGGGAGAGAGAAGCAGAGGCCCTCAAACTACAAACCAACAGACTGAAATACCTGATGGAGAGAGAACTAGAGCTAGAGAGATTTGACCGTATAAACACCAGTAAGACGCCTTAGTATAGGCGAGGAGCGACTGAGACACTCTACCGGAATAATGTCACTTCATTATGTCAGCACTGTCATAGAAGTTTCATTTTAAATTGTCTCATAAGCATTGTGGTCCAAAAATAAATAAACTGTCTCAGCGATATTGTCTCTGTGTCGTCACAACAGTCACTTTAGTGATATTTGATAGCGTCTGTTTATAGCGAAATTTGTAATAATTCGACGGCAGTAACATTAGCGTTTTCTCTCAGTCAGTTGATTCTTAATATCCATATGAGTCAAACCACCACGATCATGGGAAGTGGATGGGAAAGTCCCTGGCAGTCAAAATTACAAAAGCGATATTTGGTGATGAATACTAAAGCATTCAAATGGGTTTATTAGACATACTCCCACTTGAAATCATACAGTACAATCTCATACTCACTAATTAATTATAATTACTTATGATGTACTAGGGTGTCTTGGTTCCAAAATGATTTTTATTTTCATGACAATATCACCATCTAGTTATTCTAGTAAGTAGTAGTAGTATATAGGTGTCACACAAACGGTGGATATACTGTATCATTTGGAAACGACTCCTGTGTTGTATTTATACACATTGGTCGCTGGACAGGTGTTCATGGTCAGGATTCCAGGTATTCCTCCCAAAGCACTCTGCAGCCATCCTGTCACACTCACAGATAAACATTCCACATTCGTCGTTTTTGCCTGAGAATGGGAAAGTAAAATCTATTAATTCAGAGTTTCTGTTATTTCAGAGATTAGAAATGTGATCAATTGTGTGTGTGTGTGTGTGTGTGTGTGTGTGTGTGTGTGTGTGTGTGTGTGTGTGTGTGTGTGTGTGCGACATGTGTGTGTGTCTCTACAGTACACCTCAGTAACAAGTGGGTATTTTGTGTGTATTTGAACAATATCACTTGAACAAAGAATCCGAACAGTTGCTCAAACAGACAGATAAACTATATTTCACAGTATGAGCCAGGCCCAATCTCTTTAAACAGTGGCTAGTTACCTTACACAACCTTTCTGGGAGGCAGTTTATCAGAGATAAGGAATTATAAATAAACTCTAGCGTGATACACTGGGGTCGACAGAGGCCATGGATTTAAAAAATAGTATGTCACTAAGGATATCTCTAGTCAGTGTCTGGCAATACTTTATTTTTCAAGAAATGTATACAGTTAAGGCCCATTTATACTTCCATTTTGTACATCTACTTTTCATAACTGAAAGTTATGAAAATAAAACGTTTTCCAAGCACAGACCTTGCCATAGGAAAAACTAAATTACAAACGGTAATATATCCATGGAACTTTAGGTTAATATTTGAAGTCAGATGGGTGAGCGCAAGCATTTTCAGAGCATGTTTATTTTAATGGTCAATGATTAATCAATTGTGTTTAAAAATCAAAACACATTTTTCAAGATTTTATAGACAAAATAGCATAACTTTTTGTTACATTATGTGTTTTTGTGTTGTAAGTATACTTACTTAGACAGCTTGGCTTCCTATCGTCGTGGTCACACCTCCAGTAGTAGTGTCCGATGTAAGGGTTGTCAAGGATGTACCAGCACTCAGGATGCTCCACAGCCTGAGTGTAACAATTGTCATGCACCTGACAGCACCTACATTTCAAACAAAGAGACAAATATATACATGTCCATCTCAATGAATTAGAATATTGTGTAAAAGTTCATTTTCCCCCCTAATATAATTCAAAAAGTGAAACTTCATATATTCTCAATTCATTGTGCATAAAGTGAAGTATTTAAAACCTTTTATTGTTTTAATCTTGATGATTATAGTGTACAGCTCATGAAAATCAAAAAATCCTATCAACAAATTAGAATATTTTATGAGGCCACTAAAACAAAACGAGAAATGTTGACCATCTGAAAAGTATATTAATGTATGCAGTCAATACTTGGTCTACTTTTGAACAAATTATTTCATCAATGTGGCGTGGCATGGAGGTGATCAGCCTGGGGCACTGTTGAGGTGTTATGGAAGCTAAATGCATTTGTATTGTTGAGTCTCATGACTCACACCTTCCTCTTGACAAGACAACCTAGATTCTCTGTGGGGTTCAGGTCAGGCCAGTTCGCTGGTCAGTTAAGCACAGTAATACCACTGTCAGTGCACCAGTTACTAGTAGTTTTGGCACTGTGGGCAGGTGCCAAATCGAGCTGGAAAGGAAATGTAGCATCTCCAAGAAGCTTCTCAACATACAACATGAAGCATGAATCATCACTGTGTTTTGTCAAGTCCAGAGTCTCAACACAACTGTTATGATATTTTACAGCCCTGTGCCTCCGTACATTGACAAGATTTATGTTGATGCTGATCTTCCTTTTCAGGCAGCACTTGGCACCTGCCCACAGAGCCAAAACTACTAGTAATTGGTGTACTGACCATGGAATTACTGTGCTTAACTGACCAGCCAACTGGCCTGACCTGAACCCCACAGAGCATCTACTAGGTTGTATTATCAAGAGGAAGGTGTGAGACATGAGACTCAATACAAATTCATTTACAGTTATCAAACAAACCTGGGCTTCCATAACACCTCATCAGTGCCCCAGGCTGATCACCTCCATGTCACGCCCCATTGATGAAATAATTTGTTAAAAAATAGCAAAACAAAAAACAAAAAAAAGGTTTTAAATACTTCACTTTATGCACAATGAATTGAGAATATATGAAAGTTTCACTTTTTGAATTATATTACGGAAGAAAATTAACTTTGACACAATATTCTAATTAATTGAGATGGACCTATGCTCTAGTCTAGTGACTAGAGCATAGGTCCATCTCAATGAATTAGAATATTGAATTGAATTAGAGTCTGGCCATGGGAGACTAAAGTCTAGTCTCCCATGGCCAGACTCTCCATAGCTACCCTACTGTCGAGAAGGCGGAGCTGTGGAGAGCACTCTTGGCAATGTGAGACAGCACAAGAACTAAATTGATACTTCGGAATCAGTTCACTGGCCAAGAACACATGATGAATTTATGGCCACAAGAACTCAATCAATGGCTAATTTATAGGACCTGGAAAAAACAGTACAATGACTATATTGTTATAAAAGTTAATAAATAAATGTGTGTGTGGTATAACAATTTATAGAAATGCATGTGGAATCAAATGTTACAGGTGCATACAGAAATGCTGGTGTAATATTTTTGTGCAGGCCTCATTCTTGAATGTGGCACTTTTTTATTTAGTTTCAAAAGAACAATTTATCTGGAGACTTTTTTTTAGAACAAGAGCTCTTTCACGGTTCAAGGTCTCTTAGAACGGAGAAAAAACATGTGTAATTCAAGGCATGTGAAGCATATTTTTTCCTGAAAATGTCCCAAGACTCAAGAGTAAAGTTGACAGTGAACATAAGATTAAAAGAATGGAAAATAGAACTTTTTGTTCATCCTACCCAGGTTTCATTATTGCTGTCCATATCTATACCTGCAGTGTCAGTCAGCCATTGTAAATACATTTAAAAATAATGTGGTTCTCTGAAAGAGCACTGACTTGTCCAGTCCGTCCACAGGGGCCCCGGAGCCTCCCTTTCCGCAGTGGCATCCATAGTCAGCATAGTCCATGACGGGCCAGCTGTCTGGCATCACACACAGCATCATGTTTCTGAACTGGACCAAGTTTCTGAACTGATCAAATGCCTGGGCTGGAACAGAACAGAACAGAACACACTCACGTTTAGATGTTTACTTATTATTTTTAACCCATTAAGACCTGAGGCAGATTCTACAAAAGCCTTTTAAATCCAACAGTTCTCTGAAAAAAGCATGTTGCTATATTAGTAGTTTTCACAATCTTTAATGTCAAGGACACCCAAAATAATATGTATTTGGCTGACATCATCAAACCCTCTACTGTATAACCATACGTTGAGAAGACTGGATCATCACCTAGATCTGCATATATGGAGCCGGCCAGCAACTCTACATCTGACCTGAAATCCTTAAATCTCCATATATGGAGCTGATCTGTTCTGACATTCCATATGTTGATCCCTCCCCACCCGTCCTTCCTGTTCTGACATTCCATATCTGACCTCATCCAACCCTGTACACTCAATATACACTCCATATATAACCAGTACATAATTCATCCATATCGCTTCTCGCCCTCAGGGCGTCTTACTGGTGGTATACTTCACTTTATTATTTCCATCGATGGACAGTAACTATATTTACTTGAATATTGTACATAAGTAAACATTTTGAGTATCTGTAATTTACTTGTGTATCTGCTTTTTTGGATTCACAGAGGGAAATCAATCACAGTATACCCTACTCTCAGCTAGGATGTAAAAGGGGAAATTTGTCATGGCGAACAAGGCTATCCATCTGTTTCACAGAAGTACGCGTTGAGTGACCCAATGATGATGAGTTTGACAAACCATGATAAACCAGACAGAGCACCCATACTGTATCTCAAGTCAATGTTTACATTCAATCAATGTTTTTATAGGTGTTTCTATAGGCTTTGTAGTGGTTCTACACGCAAGTCATTAAGGTTTTGTTCAGAGAGTTACAATGTTCTATAAATGAGTAGTGAAAACAATACTACAATGTGGATTGATGAAATATTTAACCTACTTTTACTTTTAAATGCTTAAGTCTTTTCAAAAGCATGTACTTTTGAATACGCAGTAGTATTTAGCAACTTTTACTTCTATTAGAGTAATACACCAATCATGTATACTTTTAAATACTTGATAATTCTACTCCACTACATCTCAGAGGTGAATATTGTACTTTGCAAGCTACTTTAGATTAATAATACCAAACATAGCCTGTACATGAACCAATTAAGCCTTGTTGTATACTTCGGCTTTTCAAAAATAACTATCTACACATTCCTTTTCAAAACCTTTGAAAAGGAATGTGTAAAATCTTGGGAGTCCGGATCAACAACATTTTGTAAAGTGCTACTCACCAGTAGAGAGGGCTAAAGCCATAAGAAACAGGCACTGGAGGGTCTTCATGCTGTGAGTGTACTGGTCAGCCGGAGATAGAGGTCTTCTAATGCTGGGAGGGCTTCCTTTTATAAGTCAGGTGTGATGCCTTGGTACAGAGTGTTGATTTAACCTTGCATCAGTCACGTTGCGAGGGGGTGTTTGGCATGAAAGTTTTGGGAGGTTGGAACTAAGTACATTTACTTAAGTACTGTACTTTTTTTTTGTGCGATTTGAGTATTTCCAATATCCAATACTTCTACTCCACTACATCTCACAAACTCCATAAAATCATCGTGTCCAGCAAAATAGCTGGGGTACAATTTGAGAGTATGACTTCAATGTATGAGACCCGGGTACTCAGGAAGGGGAAAGCTATTAGGGACAATACACACCCGTTACACAATACCATCTTTTACCATCAGGGCGACGGTACATGGTACCTTCTCTGCAGGCTAGGGCTTCAAGATCGTTTGTTCCGACAGGCCCCATCTCAGTTCCATGGATAAAGTGTGATGTGATGCCTCTTGGAACTATGACTGGTGGCCTTCTGTTGGCATTGTTTCTTTATTGTCAATGTACTGTGTGATCTGTTTACTGTTTGTATATGTTTTCTGTATCCTGATGACTGCTTGGCACAAAACAAATTTCCAAAAGGACAAATAAAGTATCTATCTACATTTATTTGAAAACTTTAGTTACCGGAATCTATAGTTTCTTTGTAGATTTTGATTATTATTAGAAAACATACATGATACACTAAAGCCCAATAGACATTTCAGCCATTTGAAATAGCCGATCTACAAGCTCACATTGTGAACTTGTAGATCTGCTATATTCAAAAGATTTATTTTAAAACTTGAAGTGGGACATTCTACATATTGACTACTTTTACTTTTGGTACATTTTGATGCCAATACTAGTATTTCTATATTGCAGTATTGATACTTTAACTTAAGTAAAATATTTGAGTACTATTACCACTGATGAACACAGAGGATTTTGCCGTGTGGGACTTCTCTGCCACACATGGTCAAGCAGGCAAGCACTCTCACAGGGCAGGGGCCCAACTGCCAGCATGTGTAAAACCAGATGATAAATCCCACGCTCAAAATGACCTCACAACTTGTTGCATTTATTTAATGTTCCAGCACCAGTGAACAGAAACTGAACTTGGCATTGTACGCCCATGGTGGCCTTGCAGTGACATAGGAAAAAGGGATATGATAAACAAATGATCGCCCTTTTGAGATTAGTGGCTTATAAGCAGAGCAGCATGCACAAATGTGGCATTGACCTACAGTAATAAATTGATTGAATATAAATTGATTATATAGCTATATTGGACTGAAGGATGGACAGGCCGATGTTATGGCAGAAATAAAAAATAAAAACTGACATTTAGCCTTCTTCATAATTTTACATCGAGATTATGTTCTCACCCTTGTGTCTGTCTGTGTGTCCAGTTGCTGGTGAAGAGGTGACCACAGAAAACTACAACATGACATCATCACTCACACAATCGCTCTCTGTTTTTACTAACCACCATTTTAGAGGTCTGGTCACAAATATTTCCCAATCCATTAACAATCCCAATCCATTAACAAAGAATTTAATATTTTTGTGAATGCATTACCACAGTCCTGCAGTCCCTCCAGAATTCATATGATCGTGCTGCTATGCTCAGGTTCTTGCTGAGGTGCTGATATCTCTAACTTTAGTTTAGAGTTAGCTTTGCCGGTTTTAAATTCCTCAGACAGACACACAAAGCGGTGTGTATCAGTGTATATTCCCCATACAGACAAAATCATTGTGATAGACAAGCAGGGGCTGCAACACAAAGAGAGACAGAGAGACCATTAAAAGCAATGTTTAAGATATATCAAGGTCAAGTTTATATAGGCTATGTCCCAAGCTGGGCCCTCCACATATAATGTGGAGTACATGTTTCACTTCAGCTCAGTAAAGACAGTATTAGAAGTATACAGTAAGCTATAGTTTTTTCTCGTGAACTTTGCTGCACATTTCATGAAACAAGTAGAAAGCAGAATTAAAGAGGCCTTGTCAGTACACACAGCTTGGCCCCCGTATTGCTGCTTGCAGCTTTATATCTGGCAAATCGAGATATTTTAAAGCCTAAAGAAATCCTGGGCAGCACGTTGCAGATCCGGTCTAGGAAACGGTCTGCGTGCGTCCATGTATGTGTACATAAAATACTCTATGGTACTGTACTACAGGACATAGTAGGCGGGCTCTATACCGGATCTCAGCTCTGTGCAGTGAATAGAACCCATAGAACCCAGGCTTTTCCAGCCCAGAGCCTGCTCTGTTCCAGCCCTGGTGGTGACGCGGCGTTAGCACGGAAGCTGACGTAAAACTCAGAACTCGCATGAAGGAAGGAGCAGGCTGGCTTGGCAGTGACAGTTGTCATTCATTCATCGTTTTAAACGCAATTAATTCGGTTTCCTTTGGTTATTTGTTGGAGTGTTCTTTGGCCAGTCATGGCAGAAGGCATAACAAAAGGTGTGGAACAGCTGGCAGTGGGTAAGAGGAGGAGAGGGATGTGTATTGAACTCGTGTGTCTGGTCAGGTGTGTGAACGTCAGTATTGCATCAGTCCGGGTTGCTAACGCTAAAGTGTTACGCCTTAATCGGTGACTCGTCTAAATTTGCGACCACTCACGTCGCTGTCGCTGTCGGATGACATTGAGGTTGTTGTTCAAGACTCAATCATTTCAGATGCAGTCAGAAAAAATGTTTGTCATTTATTGTTCATAGTTTGAAGCACGATATAAACGGCGCCCTGTGGGGTCGCCGTAGTCAATAGGTCACCAATTCCGGTATAACCGTTAACTTCACATAGTAGCACGCGGCTATAGCTGTTGAACATATGGGCGTACATGGTTACAACTCTTTATTCATTCTGCAATCTGCAGTAAACCTGGACGTGTTAAACGTGTTCAAATATTTGGTGACGTGTGTACAATAATCAAGAGTTTAATAAAGAACACTGGATTTTACTTTACTTTATGGTTGTCATTGTCAGCAGTGGCAACAAGGTTGCGAGGTAGCTTATTGATGCTGCATTTGCTCGGAACCCCCATGGGTCAGCCCAATCCGAACTGTCAGAAACTTCAGTACCATTGGGTTCTGACTTGTGGGGCTACATTTGCTGTTGATTTGACAGTATTTTGAAGTGATGTGAGCCAAGTTGGGGGGAGAGGGATGGAGGGAGGGAGAGACTTTCAGACTATCACTAGAGGATTCTTGAAATCAAAGCATTATGCATTGCATCCAAGCCGTAGGTCAGTTTCGGTTCTCTAAATGAAACTATAACTACCCCCCACTTACGGGAATCTGACAACATCATCAGAGTCATGACGAGGGAGGGAAATTGACTGAAGATGAGTCAAGTTGATCATTAATGTCCCTTGTCTCTACAGCATAATCAAAATCACATTTTTATCCATACTGGTTCAGGGCATCATAACTAAACTGCATGAGCTCACACACACACATGCTCATGCAGTTTAAATCAAAGCAACAGTAATTTGAAAACCGATAACGATATCACTTTTTTCCAAACCGTAACAGGGTAAAGAGTATAATCGGCTCTATGCATGCTCGGCTCCAGGATGAAATGACAGGCACATCTCATTTTTATATAGTAAAACAATATAGAATATGTACATACAACAATTTGCAACTGAGGGTGCCAGGCCCCCTCTGGTACCCCCAGTTGCATGTAACATCTAACATGATCTGTCTAACTTAGACACATCTGTCTAACTTAGACATACAGTCAAAGGAAACAACTGACAGATTACAATTTGTCCAAAATGCGCAGCCAGAGTTTGAACTAAAACTAAGATGAGCGAACATATTACTCCAGTTTTAGCTTCACTGCCGATCTACAAGCTCGTAGTCAGCTTGCTTTCCGGGGTTTTACAGGGTTTATGAAGGTGACATAATGTGTTTCCATATGAAGGTGTCAAATGTTTCCGGTTCAAATCTACTGTCAAGCCAATTAAACAACTGGAACAGGGAAGTGGTAGCCTATAACACCTGTAAAATGTAATCTGTAACATGCTCTTTCCAACGATGTGTTGGTGAAACTATTCATTCTGTGTTTAACCGAGATGAATGCCATGTCCACCTGTCATGTCTTTTGTGGTAATGAAAGGATCTGTGTTGGTGTGCAACAGTTAATCTATCTAATTGAATCTATTGTGTTAAAAAAAAATCTATAATCAGTATGTAGATATTAAAATAATCAATCCCTATTTTGGGCATAAGATGTGTTGATTATACAGAATGGGGAAAAAACACAGCTTAGTTATCGATTATGACATTAATTGAAAAAGGTAATAGATTATAGAATAATCGCTAAGAAAATAATGCCCTAATCTGTATTTGGCTTTGTCTGCTTGTGTTTCTACAGGGAAGCTGTATGTATCAGACAAAGAGGGCAGTGATCAGGATGGAGACGGAAGTGAGCAGAAGCCCTTCAAGACCTCTCTGAAGGTAGTGACTCATTTTTGCTTGATAATTATGGGACAAAGTAAATGGACATGGTTAAATGTACAACCCCTGTTCCCCGTGTCTCGCATGGTTATGTTTAGTTATATAAGGTTGTATTTAGGGAGTAGGTTAGAGATGTTTAGTGATAGGGTGGCGCAGGGGTATATCACCTGTCAGACAGTGTCGACTACAGCGGAGTCTAGGGTTTCGAATCCACCGCAGTGCACCTGCTTTGACCGAGTGTCCAACACAATTGACCGTGTTGGGGGAGGGAAGCCGAGCAGAGACTCAAGGGAGGGTTATCTTTGTTGCTGCTCATACTCCTATTGGCTGGGGCAGTGCCTGTCGGCAGGAAGTTCTAGGCTGGAGGAGTAGAACGGAGGCGCTACGTCCTCCCAGTGGGGGCTCCTCACTGGCAGGTGAGCCAGAAGGGTACAACAGCAGTGGGGGCTCCTCACTGGCAGGTGAGCCAGAAGGGTACAACAGTACGTCCTCCCAGTGGGGGCTCCTCACTGGCAGGTGAGCCAGAAGGGTACAACAGCAGTGGCAACACAGAAATGCATGGGGAGGACTTGATTGGCATGATGGCTACATTTGGAGAACAAAGGGCAAAAAATAATTGGCTACTCTAAATTGTGTAAAAAATGTAAAACAAAAAATCCCACCGTGTGAAGTGAGGGGCGCCCTTATCATCGTACATCATCATACATTAACTCATTGGAATGAGTTTATGGCTGGAACCAATCACAATTCGCGTCCTCACCTTCGGCAGTTCGTCATCAATGTTTGTGTTACACAAACACGCAAAATTGTCCATTCATTGTCAATTTGTGTTAGGGCAAAATTCGGTTTACACACACCAAAAGCTGGACATAGTAGGGGCTATCGCCCCTCAAGAAAAAAGGAAGATGTTTAGGCATGGGTTTGGTTTTGTTAAGATCACAGTTAGGCTGGGATGGCCTAACCGTGTGTCTTATTTTTAATTTAATTCTTTGCCTCTCCATTCTTAGTGAGTATGTGTCTGACCCATGTACATTTTTCAAATGTTAATTAACTTGATCCCATTTTTATTTCCACAGGCTCTGTTGTTTGTTGGGAAGGAGCCTTTCCCAACTATCTATGTGGACTCACAGAAGGAAGGAGAGGTAAGGAGAAATTATTAATCGGCCATGTCTATTTTATGTACTATTTTAGCTATTTTCAAATAACTTTACAATACAAATACTTAAGAATTACGCCCTACCTGGCCGGTGGACCAGGGAGGTCTGGGAATCCCAAATATTCTGCTCTACCATTATGCTTTCAGCCTGAGACATCTAGCTCACTGGTCTCTCCCTCCTGAACGAGCCCCACCGTCGTCTCAGATAGAGAACCACTTCTCTGATAGCCTACCTTTGGTATATTTTACCACTGCTCAACTACGTGAGGTTGTTAGTGACCATCCCATTTTTCTCCACTTACGTTGGGTGTGGAAGAGAATGTTGCTTTTTCTCAAATTTAACTTATACCTTAACCCATCTTCCAGTATTTGGCTGAATCCCAAACTCCTTATTGATAGAAGACCATTCATTTGGAATCTATGGGTAGAAAGAGGTATTCTGGCTCTAAAAGATTTGTATGAGGGAGATACATTTAAAAGTTTCACAGAACTTGCTGATCACTATGGTCTTCCACGTAATCACTTCTGGAAATATCTTCAAATTCGGCATTTACTATTGACAAATGTAAGAGCTCACCCCAATATGCCGACAGAGTTTGACCTTTTGAAAACGGTGTTAGCAATATTTGGAACTGGGCATGAGGCGTCAACATATTATTCAATTATGATAGCACACCAAGGTCAGCCCTCAAGCGTAAAGAGTGTTTGGGAGGTTGCTTTAAATCAATCCTTTACTGATGGTGAATGGAAGATGATTCTACGGAACTCAAAGAAGATGTCCCGTGAATTTAGAACCAGATTAGTTCAATTTAAAAGAATGAATAGAGTCTGCTGGACTCCGAGAAGATTGTTCAAGGCTAAGCTCAGAGATAGTCTGGTGTGATGAGGACCTCGGTACACTTGAATTTTTGGGAGTGCCCTAGGGTACAGACGCTATGGTGTGCTATTCATGAGAATATAATGCGAATCACAAACCAGGATATTCCTTATACACCGGCTCTCTTTATTCTGGGTGATCCATCGCCACTAAAACACCTCCCTGCACCTCTAGCTGACTGGATTCAAACAGCATTAATGGTGGGCAGGAAAATCATTGTTAAGGAATGGAAGTCTGAGGTTTTACCTCCAGCACATGTTTGGTTCACTCAGCTCGGTATTGTGGCTGCTCTGGAGAGGTTATCCTTTAAGATGAATAATCAGTTGGATAAATATGATCTGAAGTGGGACGTGTTCCTCAGTCATGTTGCAGGTCCCTTGGTGTGATCCATGGTCAGGCAATGCCCTCTTGATTGTTTATTGTATTACTACACATTATGATACGGTTGATGATGCTGCGTTTGGTCGTGTAAATAATGTAAACTATTTTCACATTTTAATTTGATTTTGATTTTGATTTTTTTCCCTCTGTTTTATGTGTTTGTAAAAAATCTAAAATAAAGTACTGATCATAAAAAAAGAATTACGCCCTACCTGCAAATTTCTTGTGTTGTTGTTGATCAAGTGTTCAATTCCTCTTCCTTCCCTCCAATCCCTGCAGCGCTGGGCAGTTATTTCAAAGACCCAGATGAAGAAATCCGAGAAAGCCTTCAACCGTGAGCAGCAGAAAACTGGTTCCAAAGACAAGAAGGAGGTACTGTATATCAGTAAGCAGGCATCATGCAACTGCTCAAAGTCTGTTTGGGTTAGGGGTATAATAATGTTGTGTGACAAAGCTCTAGCATACAAGCTTAACCTCATGAACCCTAACATCCTTATTTTGGGCAGTCCTAATCGGCGAATATCTTTGCCAAAAATCGTTGATGTACAAGATCTCAACATGTTGCAATGTGATACATTGTTCGTCTATTATCACATGCCCAGAATACAGATGGTAGGGCTAATGTGGTTAAATAATAAACGTAAGTTAATAATAATAATATTACAAAACGGCATATAAAGTGATATTTCCTGTGTGACCCACAGGCCGACGACATGGAGAAGAGAGAAAAGAACTTGGAAGACGCCAAGAAAATCATTATTGAGATGGATTCTAGCCTGCCTGAACCAAAAACGGTCTGTTGATGAAGTTGGTGTTGGTCTTTGTCTGCGTTTGCCTGTCTCTTTTCATGGTTGTCCGTTAGTGACTGACTAATAGAGCAGTGGTTCTCAAAGTGGCGTCCCTGGACCCCCAGAGGTCCTTGAGGGGGTTCCAGGGGTCCCCATCAAAATGATGAATGTAGTTGGGAACCAAATGGACACTGGGGCTGTAACTCTGAGAGCCGCGAGCGTACAAATGGAACCAACCATCTGGTTACATTTGTAAGGGTCCATTTGGTTACCGTGTTATGGTTCCATCTAATCTTTCTGTGTAATTAGTGACTATGAAACGTGGACACAGCACAGGCCAAGAGAGGCCTGCTTCGCATGACCATCTTTGTGACATGTCTGCTCGTGTCATTGTCAAACTTTATGCATGCATGTCTGTCTAATTGTTAAATATTTAATGATGATTTAGTCTCTGCACATTTCTTACATATGTTTTATTTCTTAACATTGTTTATCCAGGTGAAGATTAGTGGCATGGAATCCATGAGAGGTCAGAGAGTGAAGGTTTTTGGATGGGTTCATCGACTGAGGAAACAAGGTAAAATAATAAGACCGCCCCAGACTCCCCCTTTTTTTGTTATATTCTATTGCATAAATGTAGTGAAATAGTACATGCAGTGAAATATTACATCAGATTGAACTTGAACACGTGGACGGATGTATTGTGTCTTCCTCACTGAATGTCAACCCTCTCTTTCTTCTCAGGAAAGAACCTGCTGTTCATCATACTGAGAGATGGCACTGGTTAC
The DNA here is from genome assembly GCF_963924005.1 of Protomyctophum bolini. Classification (NCBI taxonomy): domain Eukaryota; kingdom Metazoa; phylum Chordata; class Actinopteri; order Myctophiformes; family Myctophidae; genus Protomyctophum; species Protomyctophum bolini. The sequence goes on along the minus strand of NC_137883.1, from coordinate 17,167,480 downwards.
CTCCAGTGTGTTCTGAATGACAACCTGGTATTTCCATCCTTTATTAATTAAACTCATTTATTTTAATTTGTTTATTTATTAGCTAAAGATTAGAGCTGTAACTACTTCATTCATGTGACCTAACCACCATCTTAATTGGAATATAATATACCGGTATATATATAAAATAAACATTGATGCATATCATTTCCCAATTGTTATGTGGTCATATTTATATTGTGAGTTATATATTATCATTATAGATCATTGTCATTATGCGTTACTCCCTGTGTTGCCTCTAGTCTACAACAGACTAATCGTATATAACATGATTGTTCCTCCTTGCTGTGTTTCAGTGTCAGTGTTATGATGCCGTGGTGCTGTCCACAGAGAGCACAGTGGCTCTGTATGGAACGGTAGAACCCGTTAAAGAGGGCCAACAGGTAAATGTACATAAGATAAGCACCAGCACTAAACGATAAACCATCTGATAAAAGATTGGTTAAAAAGTACTTCCGCTAGTGGATAATGGACAGTTAATCTTTTTTTGCATAAGTGCAGAATCATGCAAGTGAGCATTGTGAGCCTGTAGATCTGCTAATTTTAACTCGTTCTAAAATCAGCTATTTTCACTACTTTTGCTTGACACTTGTATGACAAATTAAAAGAACATGTGGAGATGCAGTACAAGGATTCTGCCCGACAGCGGCAATAGTTCAGGCGTATCCTCCATGAGAAATACGACGCTCAACGTACGTCTTGCCGACTCCTGTCCTCCCAATAGGCCCCCGGCGGCCACGAGCTGAACTGTGACTTCTGGGAGCTGATTGGCCTAGCCCCGGCAGGCGGCGCCGACAACCTGGTCAACGAGGAGTCTGACGTGGACGTGCAACTGAACAACCGGCACATGATGATCCGAGGAGAGAGCCTGTCCAAGATCCTCAGGGTGCGCTCCACCGTCACACAGTGCTTCAGGGACCACTTCTTCAGCCACGGGTACTGTGAGGTAAGGAACCCGCGCTGGGTGGGGGGAAAGTACTCCCATGTTTTGCTTAAAACCCATTTTGACCTTGAGATCAGATTCTAAAAATGTCTTCTACATCCTGACAGTTTTCTGAAAAAGCTATGTTTCGTTCTTCGATTTTTCAAAAATAGCAGACCTACAAGCTCATAGCGCACCACTCGATGGCGCGATATGAGCTTGTAGATCTGCTATTTTTCAATAGCTAAAGCATAACATAATGCTAACACCAAAAGGGGTTCCCGCCCAAAATGGGTTAACTCTTTAAGACCTGAGACCAGATTCTACAAATGTCTTCTAAGTTCTAAATCATGAGAGTTTTCTGGAAAAAACTATAGCAGTGGTTCTAAGACTATTTCATGTCAAGGACCCACAGAATATCTGTATTTGGCCGCCACCCCCATCTGAAAATATGTCGTTCCAGGAACAACATATTTTATATATAAAATGGTAATCATATTCGGCTATTCGGTTTTCGGCCAGCTGTTTCCTATATTAAGTATTAGGTTTCGACCAAGAATTTCCCATTCGGTGCATCCCTTTCCTTCACTCTCTGACTGTCTCTGATCTAGACCTGCTGCAGAATTGCATCTTATGCAGAACATGCATGTATTTATTATGCAAATTAACCAATAAGCCATTAAATATATTTTCAAATAAATGGCTAACCGTGGACCCTTCCCTCCTTTGTCGAGTGTTACGATATTATGACAAATATTAAAACATTTCATTTTTGATTTTACAAATGGTCTGATGGTCTCTAACTCCTAGTTTCCTTACCCCCGCCTCCCCTCTCTAGATCACCCCTCCCACCATGGTCCAGACCCAAGTGGAGGGCGGCTCCACACTGTTCAATTTTGACTACTTTGGAGAGCAGGCGTACCTGACCCAGTCCTCCCAGCTCTACCTGGAGACCTGCATCCCTGCACTGGGAGATACCTTCTGCATCGCCCAGTCATACCGAGCTGAGCAGTCCCGCACACGCAGACATCTATCCGAGTAAGTTGAGTAAATGGTACATTTATATAGTGCCTTCATCTAAGGCATTATATTCACCCATTCATACACCAATGGTGGAGGAAACTATGCAAGGCACCAACCTGCACATCGGGGGCAATTAGAGGTTCAGGGTCTTGCTCAATGACACTTCGACACTAACTCTATGGAATTCAGTTGGGCAGAAAAGAGTGTTCAGAGGAGGTGATGATAGAAGCATCTGCCCGATGACACATTTTTGGGTCCGATCCCAATGTTTTGTCTATGCCCAAAATAGGAACGCCATGTTGAAACTTTGAAAGTAAAATATGTAGACGATGTAAATTAAGAATTGTTAACCATCTCTCTCTGTCGGTCCGTCTCTCTCAGGTACACCCACATTGAGGCTGAATGTCCCTTCATGTCGTTTGAGGACCTGCTGAACAGACTGGAGGACCTGGTGTGTGATGTGGTCGACCGTGTGCTCAAGTCCTCTGCTGCCTCCCTGCTCTATGATCTGAACAAAGTATGTACACACACACACACACACACACACACACACACACACACACACACACACACACACACACTGTCCAACATTTTTTACATTGGACTTGATTACAATTTTTTTTATTTTACTAAAATTTTGATTAGCAATTACCAACCTTTACCTCTTTGTCTCCCACAATTTAGTCGTTATGCCAATTAATTCTTGCCTAAACAAGTTTATTTGTTGTCGCTGCTGTTGTATCCTGCCGGCTCACCTGCCAGTGAGCATTAGGACAATTAAATATATAATGTCCGCCCCTACTTCAACTGTGCTCTTCAACATTGCGTTCCCCTAACGCATTCTCTATTCGTCAATCAATGATATTAATAATAGTAATAATCTATATTTCAGGACTTCAAGCCCCCCAAGAGACCCTTTAAGAGGATGCAATACACTGAAGCCATTGATTGGCTTAAAGAACATGATGTCAAAAAGGATGACGGCACATACTACGAGTTTGGAGAGGTAAGGACAAATTTAATTTAGTTCACGATCAGACCGGAAAATAACCGTACAACTTTAATACTGAACTATGTTTTTTAAGAATGTACTCAGTGAAGTTTTTCCACAGCCCAATGTCATTAAAACGTTAGGATGATAAATTTGTAATGTACCACTAAATACTATTGGCCTGTCACAATTATTACATAATCGCCTAATCGCAATTATTTGAGATAAGCGCAATCATTTGGCAGAATAGTCATTTCCATGTAGAAACATTTTCCAAAAATAGCAGAAATAGCTGATCTTCAAGCTTGTGCTGTAACCTTGTAGATCAGCTATTTTTGCTATTAAAAAAAATCTTTGAAAGTATAATATTACGTGTCAGTAATTTAGATGTATTATTTCAGTTATTTGTCATACTGTATCTGCCCTGTGCAATTTGTGATTATGAAGCCAGAAATGAAAGTATGTATTCATAATGTTCCAATGTTACTGCCATAAATACAATTAAATCATTAATCATAATTATTTTGTGTAACAATTAATTGTCAACTTAAATTTGTCATCATGACAGCCCTAACTACTACTATTACTGTTAGTCTCCACCATGTCATTCCTGTCTCTCTCTCTTCTCTGCCTAATAAAGCTGCTTAAAATGTTCGATTCTACACCACTAATAATAGCACTGTAACTAGTACTAATAGTTACCATTGCCATCGTGGCATCTCCTCATTTCCACCCTACAAACGAACCGCTATAAAATCTTAAATATATTGTAATTCTACTATTCATGTGGGTCCTGCTGTAGTTGTAGTACCACTCATGTCTCACCACAAGGTGGAGCCATTGGCTTCTCTGCACAGGTTTTTGTCTGCCAAACTTCGCTGAGTGAAGCTACACCATAGTTCATCCAGTTGTAACCAAATGAACCCTTACAGGTCCATTTGGTCAAGTCTCAGAGATCAGAGAGAGAACATTGTATCAAATGGTCCCTGGCGTACTACATTATCAAATTGGGGGTCCTTGAGATGAAAAAGAAATGCTGAGGATCACTGTTCTAGAGCAGTGGTTCTCAACCTGTGGGTCGGGACCCACTGGGCGTCCCCAGAGGACTTCTAAGATCTTTTTTTAATACCTAAACAAAGGAAGAAAAAAAACATTACTGCATCAAAAGTAATCAAACTATACTATATAAACAGGTCAAACATTGGCCAAATTGTCAAATTCTATAATGAAGAAAGAAGCAGAAATTGTGAAACTAGCCTCGCTGTGAGCTTGCAGAGCTCACAGCCGGGTCAAACTAAATGAAACGCTGTGCTTGTCAGGGTGAAGTTGTCCCCAGTTGAAATGTGATTATTTTGGGGGAGCAGAAGTACTGTTCTAGAGTTGACTGTGTGTTCTGGTTTCAGGACATCCCAGAGGCTCCAGAGAGGCTGATGACAGACAGCATCGGTGAGACCATCCTTCTGTGCCGCTTCCCCGCCGAGATCAAGTCCTTCTACATGCAGCGCTGTGCTGACGACCGGCGCCTGACCGAATCGGTACCAACTCTTACCTCACTATACTTTCTACAGGAGCCTGACCCAATCAGTACCAACTCTTACCTCACTATACTGTCTACAGGAGCCTGACCCAATCAGTACCAGGAGAGACCAGCTGGCATGTAGGGCATCAACAACCTTTATACCAGCTGGCATGTAGGGCATCAACAACCTTTATACCAGCTGGCATGTAGGGCAGCAACAACCTTTATACCAGCTGGCATGTAGGGCATCAACAACCTTTATACCAGCTGGCATGTAGCTCACAAGGCGTCACAGAAGTGGCACATTTTGGGCTTGTAGATCTGCTATTTCCGGCCATCACGCTACAGACAGACAGACTTGGAGACAGGAGATAAAAGTGGAGAGAAGCAAGAGTAGAGAGGGAGAAATATCTTCACCTCATTTTTATTATAGTGCTGAATCACATACAAGCAGCAACAATAATATCAGCTATAATAAATGTATATTGCAAAGTAGTCCACAGTCGTGTTCCTTGTAAACGTTTGATATGAAGCCGCGAGTCCACAAGTATGATCTATCAGAGCTATAGATGGCAGAGAAAGACTGTAAGACAAGGCAAGGGTATTTGTATAGAACATTTCAACAGGGCAATTCAAAGTGCTTTATACAAAACATTAAGCAATAAGACCCAAAATAAACACATATTAAGGACATTTACATACAGTTTACAAATAGAAGACAAAATACAACGTAAAGCACACAGACAAAACGAGACAGAGTTTAGACACAGACAGAAATACAAAAGGAACAAAAAAAGACAGGAAAAATATAGCCAAAACGAGGAGAGAGAGAAAATACATTAAACAGAGGGTGAAAAGAGTTGTGACTCATTGTTGCTATCGTAACCTGCTAAAGAGATGAACAGAGTGAGGGACTGGGCTTGTCTTTCCGATCATGTCAGTGCGGAGAGTGCTACGCACGAATGGTCACACCATTAGTTAGAGCAGGGGTCCCCAAGCCTTTTAGCCTGAGACCCAAAAGACAAATTTGATGTCTCCCCGGGTGTCAATAGACAGGCTTGTGAATGTCCTTAACAACTAACGGCACACCATGACCATCCATGCAAACACACAAAGCACAATTTACAATTTAGGCATTTAGCAGCACATACACTGACATGAATATAGGTGCATTATTGTCACATTGGTGCGTGGCTGCGCTTGCACACATCTCCTGAATTGACACTTACTGATCTAGGAACACACAACATGGTACGTGTATCAGTATTTCTATCTGCCGATGTAGTGATTTGTCTGTAAAGGTTTTTCAGCAGTCGTGATGATCTGACTGGCTGGTCTGTGGTGTGCTTCAGGTGGATGTGTTGATCTAATTGGCGTGTCTGGTGTGTTTTAGGTGGATGTGTTGATGCCCAATGTGGGTGAGATCGTTGGAGGCTCCATGCGTACTTGGGATGCAGAAGAGCTTCTAGAGGGATTCAAGAGAGAAGGAATCGACCCAACACCCTACTACTGGTACAATGACCAGGTACTGTGTCTACTGTATCTATCAGTGCATGAGCTGTGCATGTTTCTAGCTATATGTGCTATATCTAGATTCAGACACAAGTCTATGCAATCTCATTTCTAAATTTGGCTGTCCAAATCATTTTATTTACTCCTATGTTTTTGCTACAATAGAGAGACTTTAAGAGAGGTTTAAGTCAAGAAGCCACAGTAGTTGGGTTCACGTGCCACATTTTTAATGTAGTAATGTTCAGCAACTACAGACTAAAGAATCGAGATTCACATTTGAGCAAGAATCGTGCAGCACCAATTCATACTCTGTCGTAGGTCTGCCAGGGCAATTACCCGAAATTATATCGAAACCGATATTTAGAACCAATAACTTATAACGGAATAATCAACAATGTATTTTTACTTGTACATCTTGTATATCAACAAATCAATGTGAAAAAGCGAATAGATTTTTTTAAATAACCAACTAACTTGATAAGTCTGATTAACCACTATTTTATGTGAGCGTGCAAACCAATCTAAATGATGCTTATGAGGATGTTCAGTGATGGAAAATAAAAAGTACATTTACTTAAGTATTGCACTTGAGTAGTATTATTATTTTTACTTTGAGTATTTCCAATTTCTTTTTTTTTTTTAACTTCTACTCCATTACATCTCGGAGACAAATTGTACTTTTACTCCACTACAATTATTTCAAAACTTTAGTTAGTAGTAAAGTAAAACATTTGGATGCTTTTTTCCCCACCACTGATGTACGTTCGGTGTCTTTTTACACAGAGGAAGTACGGTACCTGTCCCCACGGTGGATATGGCCTGGGCCTAGAGCGCTTTCTCACCTGGCTACTCAACAGACACCACATCAGAGACGTGTGTCTGTACCCACGCTTCATACAGCGCTGCCGACCATGAGCATGCACACACACACACACACACACACACACACACACACACACACACACACACACACACCCCTTGCTGCTCAACAACAGACAACCACATCAGATATGTCTTTACCGCTTTATACAAAGCTGCCAAACGTGAACACATACACATAACAGTAGCCCATGCACAGTTCAGTGTGAATCGGTGCGTGTGTTCCGTAAGTGTATATGTAAGAATATTGACCATGAATCCAAACGTACCTACAGAACACATGAACAGTGCTACTGCACTGTGGAAACGGACTACAGTCACCTCGGGCAAATCAGAGGCATCTCAATAACACACACACACACACACACACACACACACACACACCTTTCTCCACCTTAATCTCTTCCTGTGTTATACTGTTTATCCCTGCCAGTTATGAGGATGATTGTCTCACAGTTAGTTAGTTTATTGGATACCTCTATGTTCCATAAACCTCACACAAGGGGTGCCAAATGCATTTAATCACATGTCAAGCCAAGTGATTCTGAAAAATGTAATAGTGGTTAAGCCTTGTTGAAGGACCTTTGCCTTTGTTCAGTGAGCTCTAATTTGTGCATCCCTGGCAGGTGTAGCCTAATTTATACATACTGGTAGTCCTAGTGGAGTATAAATTAAGTTTAACAAGGAAGGTCTACAACAACTGTATATTTTCAGCTGGACAATGTAGCAGAGAGTTAAGATTTGACATTTAAAACAAGGTTACGTTTGACTTTATTACCCAGCTCCAGCATGGATGTGTACTCTGGAATGTTAGGAGACACTAGTTCTTAGTTATACCTGGAAACATGCAGCTTACGTGTTTTCAAAATAATTAAACATTGTAGGCTATAATGGCATTCAAATATTAGGAAAGATACAATAAATGAATACAATTCAGAAGTTGATATGTTTCCTTAAACGACCCGACTGTTCCGCTCTGTTCTCAATAAATGTATTTATGTTCTACGAGTCGACAAGTCTGGGTTATTTTGACTACGTCTTAAAGTACTCATGTAGGCCATTTGATTCGTTATTTGTTTTCATTGCAACAATTGATATATCTCCTTTCATACTGTTTCACAAATTGAACATTATTTACGACTTTGTCATACAACATTTTCAGTACATACATTCATTACATATATAGCCTAACATACATAGCCATAAACATGTTTATTTTTTTGTTATAACTTCCTTGTTCCTTTTAACTTGTCTATTTCCTTGTACTATTGTACTGTATTTCAGTACAAGAAAGAGAACACAGCTTAACTCAAATGTTGCTTGACAACTCTTGAGCAACGGCTGCAACACTACACTGACTCAGACTGAGTTCACTGCCTGCATGCTCATTTAAAAGAGCAGAGGGAGACGATGTAGAAGAGACAAACAGCAGGATGGCTGAGAGGGACTGTGGGACGGACTGACACTCACTGAAGAATGAGAGGGAGATAGTTGAGGAGAGATTTGTCTCGTTTTAAACTCAATCAAGTGATCAGTTAGAATATGTTGCATAAAAGGAACGACACGATGCTGACACTAAAGTTAGGTAGGCTTGTATAATAAATAAAACCTTGTTAGTAAATGTACAACATTGTAGTACTATATTGTTTAAGACACAACCGATGTGTCATCATGGTAGCACTTTATTTCTTTCCCAAGTTCAAGTATTATCACTACATTTCTATGTTGTGGGTGGGGGCTTAGGGCCTAACTGCTACAAATGTATTTATGTTTCCTTTCCACTCATTGTGGTCTGGTCATAATCACGTATAATTCCCATTATAAATTATTCAGCCACTATATGCCACATTTTGTCATCCAAGTTACTACATAATCATGCTTCATTCAACTATAGCCTATCGGTTTATTTTAACTTCATGATGGGCTATTTTTACCCAGAGTAATATTCTGTTTCTCAATCAAACATTACATTCATGAACACCAATAAACCAGCAGCATAGCCTATAGTACAGACTGTGTCCTCCAGATAATCTATCTGTGAACGCAGAAACAAGATAATTCCACCTGCTTCTCGATGGGTGTGTCAGGATTCTTTTACAGCAAAAGCACACATTTTTCTGTTCGTATGTTTTAGTTAAGTTTACCTACTATTTTAATTTTAACAATGTTATCAAGCTCTGTTTGCACATTCTGTATTGCAGTAGGGCTATTATCTTTCATATATGTTATATTGACTGAACTCAACTGAACTGAATAGAGAGAGAGAGAGAGAGAGAGAGAGAGAGAGAGAGAATCGAACAAACAAATCAACACAACAATCAAAAAATAATCTGGATAGTTCACCCAAAACAAAATGTCTATAGATTACTCACCCCATGGAGACTTCATGGAGAATTCATGGATTTTCTTTTTGTTTTTGTCACCTGTGATGACCAGCAGTGGTTCCCTATGGAGACACAAAGACTCAAATCATTGGCTTAGGAATGCGACAAAAACAAAACGATATGAATTCAAGTCTCCATGGGGTGAGTAATCAATAGAAATAAAGTCATTTTGAGGTGAACTATCCCTAAGCACACACGCACATAAAATACAGAAAGGCTTGCTCGTTATGCAGCGCTCAGTTTTTTCTAACAATAAAATTAAATCTGCAAACAAGATTTTGATGTGAGTGACTGACAGTAAGTACTGCACATATTTTACTTAACTATCAATTACTGCAATGTAAAAGTACTCGATCTGTTAATAAAGTAAAAGTTAGGAATTCAAAATGTACTTGAACAAAAGTATTGGCTTCTAAATGTAGCCTACTTAATGTACCAAAAGCAGAAAGTAGGCTACTCATTATGCAGAATGTTCCATATAGTTTTCAATTGAAAATAGCAGATCTGTGCACAATGTCATGAGCTTGTAGATCTGCTATTTTCAAATGGCCGAAATGTATATGGCTTGAAGTGGTTATAAAGTACAGTACTTGAGTAAATAGGCGAGTTCCTAGCCTGGCTAATAAGCCAGACTCAAATCACACTGTCGTGTGGGGCAGGCAGTTTTTTCGGTCTGGTTTATATGCCAGGCTACCTAGCCTGGCGAGGTTAAGAGAGTGCAGAGCCTTGAGTAAGTGCAGTGTCGGTGGGCGTGTCGCAGAGGCTGGGGGGCGTGTCGATCCGTGACGTATACGGAACCGCTTAGATTGACGTCAGGCAAACCACTTCATTACAATAACCCCAACAGCAGAGCCTCAGCCACCATGGGAGAGCCACACACACATTCAGTGACAGACTGACAGTCGTGTGTTGGTTGAAGGAATTTAGTGACATTTTAGTGTCATTCCCCGAAAGCCGTTTCAACAAAACCTCCTTTTGCTTTTGATGTTGCGTCTTATTTGACCCTAAATGTATCTGGAGAGGAGGATGTGCAGCAGTATGGCGGTCCTGGGCCAAGCCACTCGACTTATTTTGTGTAAGTCTACTCTCTACAACACTATGACATGACATGCCATACTGTAATCGTAAATAGCCGATAATCGTCTCAAATCGCCGAAAAATAGCCGATGTACAAGCTCACAAGCGTTGTGAGCTTGTAGGTCTACCATTTTCATCTCTATTGATGATTGATCACTAACCTTTTAACTGTAAACATGCACGTGCCTACTGGACGTTTATATGTAGCCAAACCAAACGTTACATAAAACTGTGGTATTCTTTAATATAACCTCCTCTACTTATTTGGCTACATGTGTCGTCAGCTTGAAGGAAATGTGTTTAAATCGTTTAAAGAGAGCACAAGATACACACGTTTTAGGTTGTTTTTTGGCCCGTTACAGGTTACACATTACACAATTTCACATTTCTCCACTTGCGTAATTATCACAACGGGGCCACCCAGCGGCGGCGTGGGAGTACTGCAGGCCAAAATAACGCCTGATTGATTGATCTTTTTAAAAATAATTTTAAAAAGCAATAGACTTTACCATTAAGTGATATATTTGATTTATTTTAGCTGTGTTGATGCTGTAAACCCCACCACCCTCAAAAACCCACATTGCCCACATATGAATATACACATCTATGCAAAATAGAAATTCAAATCATCAAATAGTAAATACATATAGAAAAAGGGAATATGTGAACAGTATATAAAAATATAGGGCGGGGGCCGGGCACATTCACTTTTTTGCAGTCGCCAGTAAATGTGGCTGTTGGTAGGGTGTTCCACATTTTAGTGGCATTGGAGCAAACTTTATTTAACCCCTTGTTTGAGACGAATCTGGGTTGAACATGTTTGTTGAACTCTTCTGGTGTTGTGATCGTGGACTTTGTTGACCTTAAGGGAGTATTTAGACGGGTACATGCGCAGCTTAGTGGTGTAGCGAATGTTGTAGACCAGACCCATTGCAAGTTGCTGAACTCTGTTGTCAACCCTAAACCATTCCAACCTATCGAAATGAGCAGGGGTGAGGTAGTTTTGGGATGTCTGGAGCCTTGTTTTTAGGGCCTTTGAGATGCTCTGGTAGTAGGTACCATGAGACGCATGCATATTTAGTTGAAAAACTAATAAACTATGAGGGCTCCTGTTAGGGTCTTCAACATTTTTTTGCTGACCAGTGAGGAGATCCTATACAGGAATCTTGTTCTTTGGTTGACCCTTTTGATTACATTGGTAGCCATTTTATCACAGGAAAGGCTGGAGCCTAGGTAGATAATATCGTCTTTTCTTGTGATAATATTGCCCCCCACTTTAACTGAGAAGCCGTCGGCCTTGTTGAGTTTACTATTCGATCCAAAGAGAATTGAAAGTGTAGTGAAAGTTAGTTATCAGCGAGCCAGGGGCAGATTTCCTTTTCAACCTGCAATTTGACCTGGTTCTTATTATGTTATATTATAATTATGGTACATAAAACAGCCTAGATATCCTAAACACTTTACATTACAAGTTTCCTTTAATGTTCTCTCTACAATTTAGGCATTTAGCAGATGCTCTTAATCTAGAGCGATTTACAGTAAACTAAACACAATTGTGCATGTCTAAAAAAAGGAAGGGGGCAACAAGGCCATTTGTATAGCACATTTCAACAACAAGGCACTTCAATGTGCTTTACACAGAACATCAAGCAATTATAACGGTACATCAGGATGCATACAATAAATGAATACATTCTAAGTGTATGTAATGCAAACGGTAAGCACCTCTAGGGTTTCTAACCTCACCCGGCATCTATGGAAAGAACGAGTGTATTATGTATGTGCATATGTGTTTCTGTTGTGCAAATCAACAATTTAATGCTAATCAAATCAAACAAAATATGTAAAATGTAATAGATGCAGTTAAAGGGCAGAAGAGAAAAGAAAAATAGAAAAAGTAACTCAATCAACGTCAGCGGCAAACAGAAAAGGAGGAAAGGCCGGTCTTTGTAAACCAAAAGTCCTAATAAACAACAAAAAAGGACTGTCTTTAGTTGTGTTTGAACTTTTAAAAGAAATAAGAGTGGCATCAGACATGCAGTTTTCTGGGAGTTTGTTCCAGATATGTGGTGCATAAAACCTAAATGCTGCTTCCCCACGTTTGATTTTGGTTGTCGGGACAGTCAGAAAGCAGACCTTCACCTTTCCCAGATGATCTGAGAGGTTTGGATGGTTCAGGATATCATACAAGATCAAAAATGTATAGACCACCAGTAGTATTTTGAAATCAATTATTTGGATTTAATATATATATACATTCAGAGGACTTGAATGTTTAGTGACGTGCTTCTGGAATTGTGTCCTCAGAGAAGCTATGCTGTTGCCATGCAACACTGGTCTTTTTCTCTGTAAAAAGGGGCTTTTTTCTAAAGTGTAGTTGCTTATTTTGGGCTTGCTGCGTTCTCAAATATGTTCATGTCATGGTTGGACCCCCATATAATGTATTTGAACATAACCCCCATCTGAAAATATTTTGTTGCCAGGGAGGCCCGTACCAGATTGTGTTGATAAAATGTTTAAAAAAAAATCTAAATCTTCTACATTTTATTTCAAGATATTTTGAATATACTAGCCGATCTAAAAGCTCACAACATTGCGAGCTGAGCTGACAGGGCAAACCACAAAACAGATCACAAAGTCAGTATAAGATGGGTGAAAACTTTTCTCTATAACCTCGTGCACACCTACTCCGTAGCTGATTTTACACTTGGTTGCATTACCGATCTACAAGTTGTGAGCTTGTAGATCTGCTATTTTCAGAGATTTTCAACACCTGAGCGCAACCAAACAAGTCAGTCTAGCTTTTATTTGTCGATGAAAAGGTCAGTATATTTACTCTTAGTTTTAGTCACCAATCGCCATATATCTATAGTTTTTATTTATGTAGTTTACGTCAGTGAACAGACAGACAACTTTCGTCATAGTTTCAACTAAATCAACACTGATACACCATGTGACTGTCTCTTAATGTGTTATCCGTATGTCTCCTCTCCAGTCGGCAGGACCAGGATCAGTCTGTGTAGACGACAGTCCACAGCAGCAGCTGCTGCCTTAGTCCAGCCGGCTGCTCCCGAAGCACAGGAAAACAGGTATGTATTCTTCACATGCATGCACAGCCACACACGCACATGTGCATACACACGCACGTATACGCATGGACACAAACACGCACACTTAGAAGAGGAGCTCCAAAAAAACAGAGGTATTATGTCCCAAGAGATTGACTGTACATTTTTTATTTTTTGTTAAAAGTTTCTTTATTAACATTATTCAAATCACTGGGTCAAATAAAAACAAAATACCATGCAAAAGGGAGTATGTTAAACCCTCCCACCCCACAAAGTTCCCGCTGCGAATGAGTCACCACCCTGGTTGACCTTGGAGCAGTTTGACGTAAGCAATACATTCATTACAGCAGTTATTAAACTGAATAACAGCCGCTGTGTCCGATATGTGGGCCAATGTGATCATGCCAATTAACAGCAGTCAATAGTGTTGGCAGTGCGTGTTCGTCATACTCATTTAAAGACGAGACACATTTGGCAAGTGTTGGCAACATTTGTCAAGGGCATATTATGCAATGAAGTGGATGTTACATTTACTTCTAGTCTCGGAGCATTTGCCATGTCAAACAACTTCACTTGGAACAGGCCACAGCTTTTTAGACAAGTTGGTATTCTTCCCCAAGATGGATCAGGCCCTCTCCTTCTGTCCAACCCTGAGAGCATGCAGACCCCTGTCCTTCTGGCAAAGTCAGGAAAGACTCAAAATTGTAATCCACTATGAGTCTGTTTGATTGATAAGACATTCCCAACATTCCAGTTGTACTGAATCATAAACTTCTGTTCTGTTATGTGGAAGTCTCCCTCAGCTTTCCTACTATCTGTCTCCCCAGACTCCCCTACACTCCCTCTCAGCTTTCCTACTGTCTCTCCTACACTGTCTGTCTCTCTGCATTCCTACTGTCTGTCTCTCCTACACTGTCTGTCTCTCAGCGTTCCTACTGTCTGTCTCTCCTACACTGTCTCCCTTTTAGCGTTCCTGCTGTCTATCTCTCCTACACTGTCTGTCATCTATTTTTGAGGGGTGCCAACCACCTCTATTAAGTGACTTTGTGGCATATCTGTATGTATGAGTGTGTATGGCTGTATGTATGAGCACCACCCGTTGACATTAAGTGAGCCAGTCTGTAGGTCTGTAGTGTATGTATGTATGAGCATGACCCATTCACCCCTGCTGTTTAGAGTCTACGACCTATTGACCCTGCTGTCACACACACACACACACACACACACACACACACACACACACAGTAACTATAAAAGTATAGTCTGTCTCCTACACTGTCTCCCTCTCAGCGTTCCAGTCTCCTACACTACACTGCCATATATTTTGTCCTATACTGTCTCTCCTACACTATCTCCATCTCTGGTTTCCTACTGTACGTCTCTTCTACTTTGTCATTGTGTTCCTGGTAACAAAGTGAGACTGCAGATCCATCTGACCACCTGCATTTCTCAGCCAGAGTTCTTTCATTTGAGTTATCTGTGGTTTCAAATTCAAAGCCTGCGATGAGATGGCAAATTCTTCCAGAAATGTGGGATGTTAGTGAGTTGATCTTTCAGTGAGCCAGTTTCAGTTTATTTTTATTTATAGTGCAACATCACCCCAAGGGGTCTCTGTGCCCTTCACAACAATACACAGCTAAAAACAGCAAAAAATACAATAGCACAATAACAAGCATAATAGGATGTGTCAATACACATCATGGCTGACATAAGTACCATGCTGAAAAAAAAGCACGGTGAATTCAGTGAAACTAGGGGGAACCATAATGCAGAGAAGTCTAGATTTAAAAATGTCTAGTGAGTTGGCATCTCTAACAGTTTGTGGGAGACAGGGGGCACGATGTGTGAATGCTCTGCCCCAAACCATTATTTTATTGTGGTGTGAGTTTTCCAGCATTTTGGGAGCATATAGAGGTCGTGGGGGGATGTACTGTATGCTTTTATTAAGCTGGACATGTAAGTTTCATTGGCTCCATATCAAGCAGAATGCAATTGTTTGACATAGGGCTGCAACTGATTTATTTACTTATCATTCTTATGTCATTTTTTAAAAACTCTTTGCCCATATTGATGTGGTAGGGTGGGCGTGTCTCTGGCGTCAACATGAATTTCAGTGTTGCCGAAGGCAGTTGGAACAAACGCTTCCGTATGCGGCTGTAGCAAACCGTGTCAGTGAGAGAGAGATGCAATGAGAGAGTTGCGAGCAGTGTTTCAGTTCTAAAGTGTTTGGGAACAGCATGCAGTTGCGATGAGGAATGGAGGAAGCAGTGGGTTAGCAGCTCGCGCTGCAAAGTGATGCAATGACATCAGCGTGCCTGCCATTGTAGTGGTGTTCTCCACGCTGAGGATAGTGCAGTCATTCAGTAACGTTGAGCAACATGCTTTATGGGAACTCACACCTATGTATGTGTTCATTGACTCAACGTGCACTCATCTGTAGCAGTTTGTGTCTTTGATGTGATCACGACTCGCGAGTGGTCACTGCTTTAGCCATATACTAAATTAACCTTTAACAATTCCGAGTAGGTTTTATTTTATTGGTTTTATTACAGGCCCAGGAAATAGTCACAGAACATTAGCTTAACCAATTAAGCTATTTCCTGGGCCTGGCGTCATGAAAGGGGGCGGGACTGCGACGCTGCTTTTATCAAAGCGCTTTACCGTTTTCCAGTCAAATGGTGCATTTATATAGTGCTTGTATCCAAAGCGCTTTACATAGATTGTGCATTACATTCACCCACACAATCATATACCGATGGGGGAGGAAACCATGCAAGGCACCAACCTGCACATCAGGTGCAATTAGGGGTTCAGTGTCTTGCTCAACACTTGCTCGACACTTCAACACTAACTCTGGGGGAGCCCGAGTTCGAACTGGGAACCTCACGGTTTTACCACCCTGCTGTTGCCTGTTATATCGGCCACTCTATCTCTGAGCCACTGAGAAATTAAGTGTTGGTGTAATCACTGTTGTGTGTCTGTAGGAGACCCAAGACAGGCATTCTGATGCTGAACATGGGAGGACCAGAGAAGCTGGAAGACGTCCATGACTTCCTGCTTCGACTCTTCTTGGACACAGACCTGATGAAGCTTCCTGTGCAGAAGTATGTGCACACACACACACACACACACACACACACTCACTCACTCACTCACTCACTCACTCACTCACTCACTCACACACAATAGTGGGAACAACTGGGGAAGGCCATTTGCAAGGTGTCCACATCTTTTTGACTTGTTTCGTAATAATAATGTCTTTTCTGTCTCTATTGAATTTGACATCTTCTGTGTGCTGCTGAACAATGCCATTGTAATGTTCGATCTGCGTTGTGTTGTGGTTTAATGAGGTTCCAGACCACTTATCTCTCTCTGTTGACAGTTTATTCTCAGAAGTATCTGGTCAGTCACTTCTTTTAGTGTTAAATACCCAAGCCTCAGCACGTCTTGGGCGTATCTCATTTTAGACTGGCCAACAATCCATAAACATACAACACAATAACGTTTAAGAAAATAAAACAAAACAATATGTACCTGGTAAGAATACACAGAAGTATCTGGTCAGTCACTTCCTCAGCACGTCAGTAACAGAATTAGCAGCGTGACCAAGAGCACGTTTTTGTAAACAATTTTCCGTTTAGCATGACAAGATGACTAATTGAAAACATGTACAAAGCATCATAGCAATATTGTGTGCTGAGGAACACATCTTACCGTGGGCATATATCTCATTTTAGACTGGCACTGCTCTAACGTGAGCACCAGTGTTACTCAATGAGGTGCCGCCCACTATAACCAATAAGAAATGCCCTTACTGAAGGAGAAAGTGGAACCCACTAAACTCTGTTACATTATGATGAGGATAATAAATAATTATGACCATTTTCAACTTGGGAGACTCCAGTCAACTAAGTATAGGCTTTAACCCATTAAGACCTGAGTCTGATTCTATAAATGCCTCATAAACAGTTTTTTGCAAAACGTATGTTGCTATATATCAGTGGTTCTCAAACATTTTCATGTCAAGGACCCCCAACATTATAGGTATTTACCATTTGGCCACCTTCCCTCATTTACAATTTGGGCATTTAGCAGATGCTCTTAATCCAGAGCGATTTACAACAAGCAAGAACAACACATGGTAATACATCAAATAAATAGAAATAGTCATCAAGGATCATAAGCAAGCTAAGAACCCAACATCCGTCTAACAGTAGAATATCTGTACAATGAAATGATGAGTATAAAAATATGTTTGCATTTTTGAATAGCCAAAGTATAAAATAACGTTATTTGTTTCTTCTGTTAGCTCAAATCTAAAATGACACAGATGCTTTCCCGTTGTCTCTTCCCTGCTGTTGGCAGTAGGCTGGGCCCGCTCATAGCAAGACGACGGACCCCTAAAATCCAGGAGCAGTACAGTAGGATTGGAGGAGGGTCTCCTATTAAACACTGGACCTCCATGCAGGGGGAAGGCATGGTCAAACTGCTGGACCACATGTGCCCCGAAACAGGTAAGACACTCCACCAGAGAAACAGGACAGACACTCCACCAGACACGGCACCAGACAATAATTTATAGTTGCCATTCATCTGTGGTTATAGAAACAGCTTTGGGGCAGTTAATTTTAAGCTTTTGCAGAGATCTTTTAAAGTCTCCTCATTGAGTGTTTCATTGATAATGTTTTATCGGACGGGAGTCACGGGACTGTGTATTCCATGTATGCTCTAACAGAGCCTCCTTTAGAAACTAGGAAAGCATCTAAGCATCTGTCATTTTAGATTTTGACGTTGGCTATTCAAAAACAGCAGATATACATGCTCACAGAAAGTGTGAGAAGTAGGCCTACTAATTTAGAAGGCATTTGTATAATCTTAGTGGGTTAAAGGGCCTCTAAATAAAAAACAAGAAGACACATTATTTCTTTCAGGTGGCTTAGGCCATATCCACTGCTAATGAATAATAGTGAGTGTGGAATACGGTATGCATCACTGGAGCTCCCTGTACTATTGTTTTTAAATCGTGAAAATATGTGCAAATCTTTGAATATATATTATCTTAAAACAAACATTTTCTTTACTCTAATCTTTGCTTCTGGAGGTCCCTCGAACAAAATACTTTTACATTTTAAATACATTTTATAGAAATGGTTTGAGAACCACTACGCAACATACGTTTTTCTGAAAACTATTAGGATGTTAGGAGGATTTATTTTTAAGAATTGGCCTCAGGTCTTGGGTTAAATGCAGGGCCAGTCATATCTGGAGATGGCATGGAGTGTGCTCACTGCAGTGCTCACCAGAATGTTTTCCAGTGAATAGTTTGACAAGTGCCAATCTGAGAACCCATCGGGTCCTTTAGCACTCCACTTCTGCTGGTGCATCTTTGTTTACATCTTTGTTTAAACTCTACACGTTGTAAACGGGAGTTGCCGTGAGATTCAGTTGCAGAGCTCTCAATCTGTCTTGAGAGATTAGACAAGTGCTAATGTGATGGATTGTAGCCAATGGTTAATGGTGGCATTCACTAAATCCATCAAATTGTTTATACATCAAAATTAACCAGGCTACATCAAAATGCTTATAACTAACTGAGATACTGGATGGAAGTTTTTTTTAACCACTTACACACTTACACCTTTACCAGAATCCCCCATTATTTTGTGCCTTTACACCAAATCTCGACAATAAATGATCTGCAATCTGTCTGTTGTAGATCTGCTATTTCTGTTTCTCAGAAAACTGCTAGGATTTGGAAGACATTTGTAGAATCGGCCTCAGGTCTTAATGTTCAAACTGTTTTAACCCACACCTTCCAGCGGATCAGAAACGAATATTTATCCAGACCTCTGTGTGTGTGTGTGTGTGTGTGTGTGGCTGTGTGTGGCTGATAGTGATATGGAGGAGTGTCTCACAACACGCCCTCGATACATGTCGCTGATAACACAAATGCGCCCTTATCAACCAAGACCAAACTCAACAAACACCTTTGTCTGGGTCCTTGCATCATTTTCGGCCACTGTGACTCAGCCATTTCCATAGCTCCAGTCATCACCCATATAGTAGACCTCTCTATCAAACAGGGACAGGTCCCCAAAGATTTTAAACTGGCCAAAGTAACCCCCCTGTACAAAAAAGGGAGTAAATTAGAACCCGGCAACTACCGCCCTATTTCTATTCTAAGCTCCATCTCGAGTGATGGAAAAAATTGTCTATGAACAGGTTGAAAAGTATCTTGCCACTAATAAATTGAGTACGAGTTCCAATCTGGTTTCAGAACACCCCCCCCCCCCCCCAGTGAGCTGTGACGTTCCACAAGGAAGCATACTAGGGCCTTTACTGTTCCTAATATATATAAACGACATGACATCAGCTTGTGACTGCAACTTGTTCCTGTTCGCAGATGACTCAGCACTGCTGGTCTCGGACAGGAACAAACTGCTGGTTGAAAAGACCCTCAGCTCTGAACTCGGTAGAATCTGCACCTGGCTCGCTGATAACAAACTATCCTTACACCTGGGAAAAACTGAATCCATTCTCTTCGGATCAAATAGTAATCTCAACAAGGCAGATGGCTTCTTGGTTAGAGTGGGTGACAATATTATCACACGAAAAGATGAAATTACCTACCTACAGTAGGTTCCATCCTGGAGGCCAATCTTTCCGGTGATAAAATGGCCACCAACGTAATAAAAAAGTCAATCAAAGAACAAGATTCCTTTACAGGATCTCCTCACTGGTCAATAAAAGCACATTGAAGACCTTAACAGGAGCCCTCGTACAAGGTTTCTTTGACTATGCATGTACCTCTTGGTACCACAGCACCTCAAAGGCCCTTAAAACAAGGCTCCAGACCTCCCAAAACAAACAGGCTCTTACTTGGCCTCACCCCCCGAACCCACCTCACCCCTGCCCACTTTGACAGGCTGGGATGGCTTAGTGTCGACGACAGAGTACAGCATCTTGCAATGGGTCTGGTCCACAAGATTCAATACACCACCAAGATACCCATGTACCTGTCTAAATACTTCCTTAATGTAAACGAAGTCCACACCCACAACACCAGAGGGAGTGTAACAAACCATGTACAACCCAGATTCCGCACAAACAAGGGACTAAATTATTTTCGCTCCTATGCCACCAAAATGTGGAACGCCCTACCAACAGTCATTAAGACATGTGAATCCCTTGACTCCTTCAAAACCGCTCTCAAAGGGCACCTACGGACGGCTGCAATTCGAAACTGGCCCCTGTAAAATCTTTTAAATCAGTAGCAGGCTAGCGGCCACAGAAATGCCTCCAGTTCTCCACTGCACTTTTGTCTTATACTTTTGTCTGTCTCTCTCTCCTCTCAGCCCCTCATAAGTTTTATATAGGTTTCCGGTACGTTCATCCATTGACAGAAGAAGCCATTGAGAACATGGAGAAAGACGGGATAGAGCGAGCAGTAGCCTTCACACAGTACCCCCAGTACAGCTGCTCCACTACAGGTCATTATTTCAAATGTTTCCAAAAAAATCACAACTCTTTATCAATTTAAAACAGTTACGACATTTTTCAAAAGCATTTCATGAATATAGTAAAAAAATAAATCTGTAGATTAATAGTTGTTTGTTTTTGTTGTTGTTTTCAACAGGCAGCAGCTTGAACGCCATCTATCGCCACTACAAAAACAGAGGCGACCGGCCAAAGATGCGTTGGAGTGTCATCGACCGTTGGCCCACACACCCCCTACTGGTTGAGGTTAGGAACACGCACACACACACACACACACACACACACACACACACACACACCACACAGTTTAGAGAACATTCTGTGATGCTTAAAGAACTCTGTGCATGCCCCTTGTTCCTGTCATGGCAATAATGGCGGTAAAGTACACTGTCCACAGTCATAACGTCTAACAAAATAAATGCACTCATCAACAATTGATCAGTACTTACTGTAGTGACTTAGTTAATTTAATAACTAAGGATGGTATATTAACTGCCTAGCCTTGCGCCTGTTATTTATAGCCCAGAACAGCCATGTTTACTTTTTGGTTTGCACTAAATCAGTTACTTTGTTTATGTACGGGTGGCGATCCCTTTCAGGTATTTTTTTTTTTTTACTTTGTTTTTATTTCAAAAACATTCTTTCCACCAAAGAATGAACAGAAATCAAACATAAATATGAATCCCTTTAGGTCTAATAGGTAATATAGACAACTACAACTGCAGTATACAAACAACAAATTTGCCAGCCCATTCCCTTTCAGTTTCTAATGCATCACGTCTTAAAATATATACAAACATTGAACAGAGAGAAGATCAAGCGCTGCGTGGGCCGCAGTTATCAATAACTGAAAACAGGTGCTAATTGGAGAGGGTTCAATAGTAGGTAAACATATTTAAGTTCCTTCCCTTGTAGTAGTGGGCTGACATCCAAGTGTGAAAAGGCAAAACCTTTTGCCTAGCTAAGCCATAACAACAATAAAGGCTTTTTAATGCTCAACTGAGCGGAGTACCTTCGAATTTCTTTGAAGTTTGACTTTTTTCCCCATACATGGATGTCAGCTCACTACTACAAGGGAAGGGACTTGTGTTTACCTAATATAAAAACATTGGTTGATGTAAAAACATTCAGACATGTATGTAAAAAAACGTGTCCCAAAAACAAACGCATACATGTGACCTAATGTACAGTATGCGACAAAATTAATAGATCTACAAGCTAACATGCCAGTGCACCGTGATATGTTCTTAGCTTAGTTGTAGAACTGTTCTTTTTGTCAAATGACAACTTCGCTCGAGTCTTTCTGGGCCAGGTTGCGTTGATAGGACACATGTTTAAGAGCCTCATTATTAGTGTGGTTAAGGCTGTAGGCAACACACTAGGTCAGAGAACTTTTATGTCAAGTTTGTCAACCTGTTTTTTGTTAAACCTTTTGTTCATTGAGTTCAATGGATGAACTTTTCTGTAACCCCAAAAGTCCCTTTACTGATTTATTTTATCAATATGTAATATAAATGGCAAGACAGAATTAATCAAGAACAGACCTTTCTAGTATAAATATAAACCCATGAATTACAAGTGCAAATGGCTTCCCACATGAAGAAGGAAAAACATGAGGAAATACATGAAAAGGCAAACAGGGCTCGTGACCACAATTGCACTTAACCAGAATTGCATCTTAGTAGTTGCACCATTGCTATGGGCCTTGAAATGGGGTAAAATGCTTTGGTAAAGTTATGGAAAAGTTTAGAAAATTCATTGTTAATCATTTGTGGGAACCCTGTTTTATAGAACATGTATACATTGAATATATTGTATATTTAGTGTTTTGCAGAACATATCCGTAATGAGTTGCTGAAGTTCCCAGAGGACAAGAGAGATGAGGTGGTCATTCTGTTCTCTGCACATTCATTACCCATGTCTGTAAGTAACATCAACTATATATATTCATTACCCATGTCTGTAATAATAATAATAATAAAACTTTATTTGTATAGCACCTTTCATGACATGAAATGCAGCTCAAAGTGCCTTACAGAAAAATGGAGAATAAAAGAAAAGCAAGGCAACAACATTAAGAACAAGCAGGAATGCAATACAGTGATGACATGAATAACAAAAATAAAAAATAAAAGATCAATTAAAAGCAATGTTGTAGAAGTGGGTCTTAAGCTGAGCTTTAAAAATGTCTACAGAGGCTGCCTGACGAAGGTAAAGTGGGAGCTTGTTCCATGCCGACGGCCCGTAGAAGCAAAAAGCTGCTTCCCCGTATTTTTTAGTTGCCATTTTTTATATTATTTTCCCTGGTCTGTAAGTAACATCAACTATATCATTACCCATGGCTGTAAGTAACAGAAGAAACTAGAAATAAATGCTACTGCTGATCAATACCGTTTACAACCTGACCCAGTAGAAAAACTAAAACCTTTATTTTTATGCTATTTTATTTCTTTATTTTATTTTATTCTGTATTTCTCTTTAAGGCTCTTCTAAAAACGCCTTCTAAAGCCTGACCTAAGTTTTCTGAAAAACTATATTTATATAGCAGCATCTTTTTTTTTTTAATACTGTACATACTGTACAGAACCCAAAAATGGGTTCCCGGCCTGAGGGGGTAAAACACTAAAAGGGGTTCCCGCCCAGAATGGGTTAAACGCATTGTATTTGTATATGCTCTTAAATGCACTTTTGGTGCCTTATGTAAAGCACTTTGACTTACCTTTGTGAGTGTTCTTTACACATAAAGTTGCTTTGTCTTAGTACTACAACAGCTACACTAACAGATGTTTGAGTAGCATTTTCGTGTTTAAACATAAAAAAGGTGTCCTTGTGCTACTGTACTCACTGTGCATGTGTTTACTATAGGTGGTGAACAGAGGAGACCCCTACCCTCAGGAAGTAGGAGCTACAGTACAGAGAGTGATGGACAGACTAGGACACTGCAACCCCTACCGCCTGGTCTGGCAGTCTAAGGTAAGACTTCTCTCTATCTATGACACACACACACACACACACACACACACACACACACACACACACACACACACACACACACCATGTTAACCATGTTGATCAAGTTATAAGTTGTCCCACTCTACCATCTAGTGGTTGTTGATAGACATGGCACCTCACGAAAATCTACCACTGAAAGGATTAAAGGTCGTTTTTGTACCTCAATAACAAATGACTGCATAGGAGCACTCATGCCATGGAGAAAATAAGTACTTGGTATATTATATAAGATTTACAGTGATGTACACGTACAGTAAGTATATTATCTAGTAGTAATAAACATCAGTCAATGGGCTCAGTTTGACATGCATTAGTCTACAGACCCCCATTTAATGACATTTCTTATCTCTGAGACCCCAATTTATATCGTAAAATCAATGTTATTTTAACCATGAGTGTACAAATGGATCTCAGAGTTACAAACCCACAGTGGTGTCATGCTCGTAGAACGCAGTACCACGCCGTGGTGGCAGTAATCTTTTGACGTGCACGTGCAGGGACTGAACGGGACGGTGCAGTGCCCCCCCCCCCCCCTAGATTCAAGAGAAATAACCCATAAGGGTCCATTTGGTTCCAAATAGGGATGTCCCCCAATCCAATTCCGATCATTTGATTTTGAGACATGCCGATACCGATTTTCCCGATCTAATCTATATATTTTATACAACACTTATGCCATGTGAGAAATGTATGTCACTCTAGTCTAGTCTATTCTGTTGCCTTTCAATTATTCAAAGGCAAAAATATGTGACTACTTTTATTAGAACTATAGAAGGACTGTCATTGTGGATTTTTTTTTTCATGTCATATTAAACCAGGGAATCGTAGCAAAAATAATGATCTATTGTTTAATTAGACTGAGTGAACTACAGCTTATGGAACTGAAGTAAAAGTTAAAACTCTTGTAGAGAAAGCAGTGCTTTGGCTATCATTCAGAGATCGATAGTAGGCCTACTACAGCTACAGGACATTATCATATCATGCATAGTGGAGGTTGCATTACTTTGTTTTCATCATGGGTCTATTTCACACCTCTGTGACTGTCATGATCTTTGAGACCTAGGGCTGTATTTTGCGTGTCTTAAGTACCAGGTCTTATTCCCTAACTTGGAGGCGTGATCAATGCCATTTGGCCACTCAGAATAGCCAAATGGCATTGATCACACCTCCAGGTCTTTAGTTTACTCAAGTTAGGGAATAAGACCTGGTACTTAAGACACGCAAAATACAGCCCCAAGTGTTTGCCACTGCTGTAACTATAGTGCCCCAGGAGGACAAACATCAAGCATATACATGACAGTTTTCACAAAATATCATTGTTTATACATCTTTCTTTGAGATTTACATTAGACACAAGCCTATTTAGACACACTTTTTTATTGAAATAAAAAAGAAAATATCCGATTTATTGATCCCGATCACCTCCGATTTCCGATCACCCGATTTGATCAGGACATCCCTAGTTCCAAACTATGATTTAGCTGGGGACCCCCTCGAACTCCCTCAAGGACCCCTAGGGTCCCCAGACCCCACTTTGGGAACCACTGCTGTGCACTGCATGAGGAAGTGTTTGAAGCTCTTTTAATTAAATGAGTACCGGTAGTCATTGACTATTCTAGCCCTGAAAAATATAAAATAAAATGACTTGATACTGTAATAATTGTGATAATACACAAATAATATATATACATACAATGCATCATTCTGGGAGGAACTTTCGTTGTTGTGTGTGTGTGTGTGTGTGTGTGTGTGTGTGTGGGGGGGGGGGTGCTTTGTTTTACTTCACATCACCACAAGGGGGCAGTGCCGGACTGCCGGTGTAGCACACTGCAGGCTGTTCTTTTGAACAGAGTTGAATCTCCTCTTGTCCCCCTGCCTCGGTCCTCCAGGTGGGCCCACTGCCGTGGCTTGGACCACAGACAGACGCTGTCATCAAGGGCCTGTGTGAGCGTGGGAAGAAGAACCTGCTCCTGGTGCCCATCGCCTTCACGTCCGACCACATCGAGACGCTGCACGAACTGGACATAGAATACAGCCAGGTGCTGGGGGAAGAGGTGAGGGGTCAGCCTGTGTGCGTGTGTGTGTGACACCACAAGCTAGTGGCCTATCAATAGCTGGCATGACAAAGAGCAGAGCCAACCAATGTGTCAAATTCTGCTCTGTTTCGGCTGTTATAGGTAGTTTGTCTGTGTGGAGGAGAAGATGCCAAGGCCATTGCCTGCCTTTTTTTTCTTCCGGTCACGTAATCCAAACGTGTTGCGTGTCCTACTGTGTCCGCTGGAAACCATATATCAAACAATTAAACAATGAAAACAAAAGACGGGAATGTGGTGATTACGTTGGGAATGTCCTGATCCGCAGTCAAACTGTTGGATGTTTTCCTTTTTGTCTAATTTTAGTTGACTAAATATAAAGTTGATTTGGTCGACTAAAATGTATGACTTGGTTGCATGCTGAAAAGTGCTTTCTCGGGCAGGGGCGGGCAGGCACGCATGGAGCAAATAGGAGAAATATTGGTTCACTGATCAGAGCCCCACCCCCCTGCCGCCCTCCGCCCCTCCTCTCCCTGGTAGAAGACAGCGGAAGAAACTGATGTCACTATATTGAGAGCAACGCCCCTCTGCACTGTAGTTACGAACGAAAATCGCTCACTTGTAGATCTGATAGGTCTGCTATTTTTAGAGCGCAACCAAACATAAAATGACTTGTGTTTTAGTTCAAGAGATATAGTAGAACTCCACTAGTCCCTCCCTAACATTTTAGTCTAGTTTTTATTTGTTGACAAAATTGTCATATTTATAAAGTCATAGTTTTTAGATGGTTTTTATTTAGCGTTCCTCAGTGAAAATAGGTAGTCGACAGACATTTTTAGTCGACGAAATCGACACTGCAGCTGCATCGGCTCCAGTCCAATGCCCTGTCTGTCTGTCACTCTGTCTGTCTGTCTGTCTGTCTGTCTGTCCGTCCGTTCGTCCTTCCGTGTGTCAGACAGTCTGAGGGCACAGGTGGGGTGACCACAGAATCAGATCAATTATGCTGGTGCCTAGCCAGTACACACACACACATGCATGCACACACAGTGTCTACTCCACTTCCCTAGCTCTATCCACTGTGTATCAGTGGTCGTATGTAGAACCTGTATGTAGACAGTATAACTATCCATTATACCTGTCAGAGTCCGCTCAAAGGACTTAATTAACTTATTTTTTATCAAGACCGAATAACAGTCCCCCCCCCCTCCCCGCTTTACAAAATATAAATTCAAACATTTGTACAAATGTTCACGCATCTTTAAATAATAGCAGATCTACAAGCTCATAGCGTGGCACGAATTGAAGTGAGCTTGTATAACGGCTATTTTTATATAGCCAAAGTATAAAATAATACACACCAGGAACCTTACAGTTACACTGTAGTGTTCAATTTAAACTCTTATGCTTCTAGTTTGAAGTGGATAATGGTGATAATCTTTATTAATACAAATGTAATCTCTTTAATCTCTCTTTTTCTTTTCAGTGTGGGGTGGAAAATATTCGGAGAGCAGAGTCACTGAACGGGGACCCTCTCTTCATGAGGGTATGATGACACACACACACACACACACACACACACACACACACACACACACACACACACACACACACACACACACACACACACCACTAGGAGTCACTATTGCAGCATCATGAACATGGCCAGTTGTGTTCTTTAGAGCAGTGGTTAGTGTCAATTTGGGGGTCCTTGACATGAAAAACTTTGGTGATGTCCCATTCCTGGGACATGTGAGACTGGTCCAGTGAAAGAAAAATTCACCCGAACACCAGCCTGTAGAAAAAAGCAGGGATGTGGGCAGGGTAACAAACCTTGTTTGTTTTGTGTACCCATACCTGACAAAGACCTGTTGTGGTCCGAAACGTTGCACTTTTTTACCCTGGGAGCTGTAAAACAGTGTCCTTTTCCCTGTACGTATCTTTTTGTTCAGCACCTTTTGAATTCTATTCCCAGGGAAACAAACCTACCCTCTATGATGTCACTGAGCATCATGAAGGTACTGAAAGACCCACCCAGTCCCACCTCTCAGACATCAGCAACATTATGAAAATTACAAAAATATAATTTTCTGTGTGAAAATCACCCGTGTTTAGTGTTCTAGGGTTCCTTTTTTTCCCCTTCAAATAATTGGACATGCAAGGTTTCCGCTGGCCAATGATTTTGTTCTAGTAGCCTGTGTTCAGCAGTCAGCACTGCACCAGAATTACAAGTGTGTGTGTTCACTTTTTCATTGGATATTTATTTCATCCATAACACATTGAAAAGCAGCCTGGCATGGCCAGACTACTATCACTGTGTAGATATTAGTCTGCAATCTCTGTGGAACCTGCATTTCCAAGGGGCGGGAAAAAAAAGAACACCTGCTTCGAATGTTATCACTTATCAACCGATAATCACCAGTAGGTTAATTATCACTCGAATGCTATTGAGCCAGCAGGCTCGCCTGGAGCCGACTGCATGTATGCTTGCTGCAATTAGGAAACGGTTAAGGTTAGTAATCGTCGGACAACGTGTTTCCGCAGCCCGTAGGCTCCAGGCGACCCTACTGGCTCGATTGCATTCGAGTGATGATTCTAAGTAACATACTAGTGATTATCGGTTGATTTTCATACAAATCTGTTGTTCTATCAGTAGTTTACTGATTATTGTTGATTCGCCAAATATTAGTTTCCCTTCCTACCGACGTGGCTTCATCATGTGTATGATGGAAACGTTCACCTTTATCCATGACTCCCTGACATGACAGACAGACAGACAGGTACCCTGTGGAGAGGAAGAGAGGTGAGTGGATGTGTTACTCAGAAGGAAGTAAAGCCCTAGAGAAGAAGGAGCTTGTCAATGAATGCGGAGCCCCCTCTCTTTTTAGCGAATATCCACGTTATAATGAAATTTAGTTGCTTTTGCTGTTGTATAATCGCAATATTACACTCGAGGGTCGGCGAGTTCCGTAAGCAGCGCAGAAGTGCATTAACCCATTTTGGGCGGGAACCCCTTTTGGTGTTTTAAACATTGTTATAATTTAGCTATTGAAAAATAGCAGATCTAAAAGCTCATAGCTTGTAGGACTGCTATTTTTGAAAAATCGTGAAAATATTTATTTCAGAAAACTGAAGGATTTAGAAGATTTTTTTTTTTAATTTGGAGGTCAGGCCTAAATGGGTTAATGACGCTAAAGATCACCCTCTCGTGTAATATTTCTTAAATAAAATACATCCTCCGGAAAACCCTGTGACAGAGGTCCATCCACCCTTCTCTACCTCCATTCCTCTCCGTCCTTCCATCCTTCTTTACCTCCTCTTGTCTATCCATCCCTCCATCCTGCTGTACCTCCACTCCACTCTTCTCTCTCCATCCATTCAGCCATCTTTCTCTCTATTTTCAACCCTGAAACCTCTCCCACCACTGGTCTGCTTCTTCACAGTCAGTAACTGTGTGTGTGTGTGTGTGTGTGTGTGTGTGTGTGTGTGCGCGCGCGCTCGTGTGTGAGCGCACGTGTAGTTTATTAAAGGAAGGTTCCAGATCAATGGAAATCTTTGAGCTGACTACAGTAGAACTGAACTGCTTGGCCCACTGGCTGGTCAAAGTGTGTGTGTGTGTTTGTGTGTGTGTGTGTGTGTGTGTGTGTGTGTGTGTGTGTGTGTGTGTGTGTGTGTGTGTGAATCAATATGGTGGGGATGATTAGTTGGTAGTTACTGAGGGATTGTTTCCTGGTGAGGTTTGAGCTTCTGTTGTCTCTGTGAAACTCATCAATCTACAGCTGTCGGCAACACTCTTGACACCATTGCTGATTATTACACACATTACTACAGTATTACTACTGTTAATCTAATACTGTTACCCTGTTACTGATTACACACATTCCTGTTACTCTATTACTGATTACTAGTACTACCGTTGCACTATTTCTATAGGTTTCTGGCTCTTGGCTATGGTATTGGTTAAATGAAAGAATATTTGAAGTGGTCAAACTAGCATTATACATTGGATTGGTTGAAGTAGCCATCTAGCCGTGCTTAAACGAGTACGATGGGCCACATAGTCAAAACATAAAAATCAGCTGTGCTGATGTCCCAGAGCGGAGTCGACTGGGTTGCTATGCTAGCGATTTTCTTGGAACATTGTTGGTCTAGTAACTACAACATCATTAACAAATATATATTTTTAGCGAATATCTTAGTTATAATGAAATTAAGTTGACGTGTAAAAATAAAGAAATAAAAACTAACTGTTGTTTAATCGCAATATTACACTCAAGGGTCGGCAAGTTCCGACCCTTGACAGTAAAGCACACCCTCTTGTGTAATATTGCTTAAATAAATAAAGCCATTGTCTTTTTTTTAATTGACCAATGGGCTGTCTGGAGGTGTGTCCACTCCGTGGGGGAGGAAGGGTGACAGGGGTAATTCTGTATGCTTACAGAAAAAAACAGAAAAAAAAACCCAACAGAGATGATTTGAATCGAATATTTAGGAGAAGTCATGGAAGGGGAACCTTCTGAGAGCTTCACGGGTCAGAAAGACCTCACAGACACTGAAGTGTTAATCCATCATCATGAGTCTTTGTTGTGGTCCCTGCAGGCGCTGGCAGACCTGGTCCAGTCACACCTGAGCGCCAACGAGCCGTGCTCTCGCCAGCTGACGCTGCGCTGCCCGCTGTGCACCAACCCCACCTGTGGAGCTGCCAAGGCCTTTTTCGCCAACCAGAAACTCTAACGCACTAGGTCTTCTCACACTTTCAAGGTTAAAAAAACTAAAAAAAGTTCAAATATAGCAGATGTACAAATAAAATCAAAAAATGGCACGGATGCTTTCCAGGTTTAAACCTTTTTTTATTTCAAGGACCCTCCATAACTCTTGAGAGCGTGCAAATGGAACCTAAATGGACCTGTGTTGGTTCCATTTGTACCTTCTCAGAGTTACAGACCTTTCCTCCTCAAGCAACACAGAGGGTCCCTGGTCCCCACTTTGAGAACCACTGCTCTAATATACATTACACACACACCCAAACACTTTTACACATTCAAGCTCATGCATATACAGCCGTGCCCGCCTAACTAACTAACATACGTAAGCAACACAGACCGAGACACACGACTCACAACTGACAACCCTCCCTTTAAAAACAATTTAAAGCTATTCAACGACTTCATGATCATGCTTTCATGATCATTCTTTATGTAGATGGCAGATATGTGTAGACGACAAAACATTTGCTCCGTGTTTTTCCCCCTCTCTCCCTCTGCCTTCACTTTTGACATACCCTGCTTAATCCAGAGTGGTAATTTAACACTCAGAGTTGACCACATAAAACCAGTAGTTCTCAACCGCTTTCATGTCGGGACACCCCAGATTAAATTTTTATTTTTCTGCGGACCCCCGTTTGAAGATATGCTGCACCCCCGCATTGAGAAGCACTGTGATTTTGCAGTGCACTGTACCCTGCTTAGTGGTGGAGTGAATCATAGATCCATTTTGGCTGAGGAAGGCCGGAGGCTGGAAAGCATCTTGTCATGTGCTGTTTGAGAGTGTTATAAATGACCTGCTGCGTCGCCGCCAAGTGGAATCCCATTCTTCCCGTCGGCTTTAACTGTACAATCTGTACATCGACTTACACACCTCTTACCGGCTCTGGGCTGAATTGCAAATAGGGTTGCAACTATCGATTATTTCCTTAGAGATTATTCTGTAGATTACTTGGAAGCAGCTTTTTTTTGTCTTCTAATAATCTTTAAAGAAATGTATATATTTCAGCAAACCGATTAACGACGTATGCCCTATTTCATACAATGGTGTCGTGGAAACATTTTGAAAATAGCAAATCTATAAGCTCACAATGCGTCGATGACTACGAGCTTCTACATCTGCTATTTTCACTATTTTTGCACAACAGATTTTCACATATTTGGCCAAAATTGGGATTCATTATTTTATTAAATAATTATTTTTAGTTTTTTTTCATTGATTAAATTGATTTGTTTGGTTAAAGGTAGGGTACGTTTTCTTTGGTTAAATAAGTGATAAATAGCTCTATATTGTGATAGTACTCATTGCTATAGAGTTGGTTCAGTAACATGTCTCCATGTCTCCAGCTTTTTATTAAACGGAACATCATTTTCAGGTCGGGATACCAAATATTCAGGATGGAGAATGCAGTCAGGATACAGATTAAACAAGTGGAATTTTAAGTAATGACTCAAAGAAATGAGCAGACAAATTTGGATCTGGAACAATTGAGCTGATAAATGGCTACTTTCTCCTGATTGGCTGACATTTTGCCATCTACCTGATTTTTTTTTTCCTGTTTACTAAAGAGCTGGATAGACAGGGATACCGCTGTTATTGAACAGACACTCTATCAAGTATC
Source organism: Protomyctophum bolini (assembly GCF_963924005.1). Classification (NCBI taxonomy): domain Eukaryota; kingdom Metazoa; phylum Chordata; class Actinopteri; order Myctophiformes; family Myctophidae; genus Protomyctophum; species Protomyctophum bolini. The sequence continues at coordinate 17,135,142 of NC_137883.1, read as the reverse complement.
AATGATTACTATCAGAATATAGTGATTTAAACTTAAACAAAATATGTTAATTTTAAACCCCACCCCTTTCTTCTTTCTTTCATGTATGGTCAGATGGCCAGCCCAGTGTCGTGTAGCCATGGCCTTCATCCCTGGTCCTATGTCGACCCACCCCTCCATTAGGACAAGAATATTTTAACAAACAAACAAAGATTTCACAATTTCATCAAAGCTACAGGAAAAAAATCATTTCACTATTTATTATATTTGTTCAGTTTTCGTTTTTCTACACCCTTGCTTACATTCCTTTATGCTCTGCCTGTGTAAGCATGCATAGGAAACCCTGTTTGCACTTTGCATAGGAAACACTGCTTAATTAACACAGACACAGAATTAAGGGAAGCAGTGAACTTTCAACTGAATCATTCATAGCATTAGCCCTCTGGAAGTTAAATAATTCCTGCCCCACCTCTTGTAACCGTGCCGTGCTCATAAGCCTTGGCCTTTACAACTAAACTGCTGAATGTCTGTTCTCCTCTCTGGATGAGTGCCAGGGTTTTCTTTCTGAGCTGTCTCCTTTTGTTTAGAAATCAAACCCGCGGCACCACTTCCTTTGTTTTTAAATGGCTTCAGCTGGTGATTTCACTGGAATTTGGTTAAAGTATATTAAGCAGTTGGCGTTAAGATGTAAGATAAATTGGATTGGCTAGTGTGGCTGAATACATTGATAGCTTCTGCAACATTAACTGCCACAAATTAAGTTGTCGGTTACAAATACACATGAGACAAAATGAACAATGTGAAATAGTGTAGTTTGCTAAATCAGGTAATCTGGGTTGCTTTTTGAAACTTCATCTTGTGCTGAAACAAGCTTAAATCACCCCATCTGTGGCTAAAATCTGTTCATAATATGTATACGTATATCATCTCTGTCAAGTGGACAGCTCTGGACACCTCATATTTAGCAAGAGAATCAGATCAGTACTCTCTGTTACCATTGATGTTTTTGTGATGCTGTAGTATTGTCAAAAAGAGTGCTAATTTATGAAGGAAAAATATGGAGATAAGAGCCTGGCAGGCGTGACAGCAACGATATACCATATGGTTGCCACAACATAATAACTAACTGTAAAGGCAAAGTTTCAGTGAGCCAATAGGATCCACTGTCTGTTTTCGACCGGCACCCGCCGCTCTTGACCAGGAAGCACACAGGCTGGGCCAGGCTACTATCATATCATTGGAGTTGTCCCATTGATAATGAATGGGTTGGGCTGACTTTTTGTACAGGGTTTGGGATTTATAAATGCCTACATTTCCAAACAAGGAGACATTTCCACGTCCTCTTAACTGACTATACCCTCTACACACAGAAAAATCATTGGTTCCATTTGTTCTCTATTCGGACTGAAATGAACACTAAGGACTCCAATATGTAAACATAACATTGTTTTCTAATTTATTTTTTAACCAGCTTTTCTCTGTACTAAGTTTTGGGTTTGTCATGTATGTTTTAGTTCATCAAAGCGCTTTGATGAAGTGCTTTTGTTTGTACATATATAAAGACATGCTACCACTGTGTTACAGCTTAGCATAATTATAACTTTTTTGAGAATGTATTTATTAATTCCTTTTAGTTTTGTTTAGAATTCACAAACCATTTCTCCTTTTTACATCTGTGGTAGTATCCGTGGAATTATACACAGCATAAGTCTTCCTTTTGAGATATTAAAGTGGCTACAGTGAAAATAATGAAACTGTTTGTGTCATTTATTTTAATGTGGAGAAACCAGCAGATGTACAAGCTCCCAACGCGTCACATTGTGAATTATTATCTTGGCTATTTTCACTATTTGATGTACAACAAAGACAAAGCACTACTTTTTTCCACCACTGCACATTAACAACTTTATCCTGGGGGATCCAGAGGCATTCCAAGATCAGCGTGGAGATCATAATCCGGTCATCTGGTGCTTGGTCTGCCTTGTGGCCTCACAGTGAGACGTGTCCAGACTAGAGTAAGTGTCCTTTACGCCTTACTAACCCCAACCACCTTGACTGGCTCCTTTCCACGCAAAGGAGCAGCGGCTCTACTTTTGACACTCCTGAATGACTGAACTAAGTCCTCAACCAAATGAGCCACCCATCTGAGAAAACTCATGTCTGTATCTGCAACCTTAGTCTAACCCATGACTCAACACTTCATCATGACCACAGGTGAGAGTATAGAAATGAAGATTGACTGGAGTGTCGAGAGCTTTGCCTTCATGGCTCGGTTCTCTTGGTCAAAGCAGTGCGGTACATCGACCGCAAAACCGCTCACATTCTCTTATTCGCTGATCTCTCGCTCTGACCTCCCCTCGCTTGTGAACAAGACCCTGAGATACTTGAACTCCTTCACCTCATTAACTATACCTGGGGCGAGCAATACACCAGGTTTCCTGCTGAGAACCATGGCCTCAGATTTGGAGACGCTGATCCTCATCCCGGCTGCTATACACACTCGTCTGCGAACTGATCCAGTGAGAGCTGGAGGGTCACAGGCCGATGATGCCATCAGGAGCACAGCATCTGCAAAAAAGCAGCGATGCAATCCTCGGCCCACCTAGCCTCTCCTCCACGACTGCGTCTCGAGATCCTGTCCATGAAAATCAGAAACACGACGGGTGACAATGCGCAGGCCCTGTCGGAGGCCAAACCTTTTATTTATTTTTCCTATCGCATTCCCCAGTTTAGTTCTGCTTCTATTAGCCCCTCGCAAAAGTATGTATTTCTTTCTTTTGTTGTTTCACTTTTTTGGTGTCTATACCTGTCTCTCTCTTTCCCTTCTTCTACCCCTCCCATCTCTGGCTCTTGTTTTCTGTTACCCTACACATTTCTCATCCTCAACCAATCTACTGCATTCCCTCTAGTCTACCCCCCCCCCCCCCACACACACACACACACACACACACACACAAATTCACCTCCTGTCCTCCCTCCTTTCCTATAGTACCCCCCCCCCCCCAACTGACCTCGTATTCGTTCCTTGTCCTCTCTCCCCAATTCCACCCTGCCCCCCTCTCCCTTGCTTTTCCCCCTCTTCTCTCCTGTCTCCTCCTCTTCCATCTTTTTTTTTTCTAATCTTCTATACCTACCTTCCCTTCTCTGGACCACTGGTTCCCACTGCCCCCACCCCACACACACACAATTCAATTCACAGCTCTCTAGCATAAGGAAATACACAGAGCTTATTTACATTACAACTTTGAAGCCAGGTATATAGGTTACAAAACTATATTTATTGATATAAATAAGTATATAAATGAATACTGTGCGTGCGTGCGTGCAAGCCAGAGAGAGAGAGAACAAAGAACAACGTAGCAGCAATTTTTCTAATGTGTTTATTTAATGGTAACTTCTCTATTTGTATGTACAGAAGGCCTATACATGTACAGACAGTGCAGTATGACTGTCAGCGTGGTATCCCAGCTCTCTCTGCCTCATCCATCTCTTCCTCATTCTCTCCATCTCCTCCATTCCTGAGATCCTCCTCCTCTCATCTTTCCATTGGCCTCTCTTTCTTGTCTCTCTCTACGCCTCCAGTGGTTCACACACATCCCTCCCTCTTCTCCCCTAGTCTCATCCCCTCCCCCTTCACCTCCCCTCCAGCCGTCCCTCTCTCCTTCCTCCCTCCCTCGCCCGCTTCCCATCCCTCTTTTCCTCAACCACTTTTCGTATCTTTTTTCCAATCTACTGCCCATCCTCTACCTCTCCCGCTATCCATTCCCATCTCTCCTGCACCCCACCTGCCCCCCATCCCATCTTCCTCCCCCTCTCCGTTTGCCCCCCTCTCTGCCCATCCCCCGCAGTGTTCCAATCACCTCTTGCTTGTGTTGATTAAGCTGAGAGAGATTGGCTGTCTGCGACCCCCACAGCCCCCTGGGGGGCGCACGGCCTCTGCTCTCTTCTCTTCCCTGTGATTCTGTACTCCACTCTGCTAATCTCTTTTCTGTTTTTCTCTTTTCTTTTTTCTCCTCTCGACTCCTCTCCTCTCCTCTCGTGTGGTGGTGTGTGTGTGTGTGTGTGTGTGTGTGTGCAAAGTGCATGTACAGTATGTGCAGATATTTGTCCGTACAAGATACAGTATGCAGTGTGTGTGTGTGTGTGTGTGTGTGTGTGTGAGAGAGAGACAGTGTGTGGCTGTGCGCACATTTACTGTATCTATATATACATCATGCCCCTGTATTTGTATGACATGTTCCTCCTCTCTCTCTCTCTCTCTGTGTGTGTGTGTGTGTGTGTGTGTGTGTGTGTGTGTGTGTGTGAGAGAGAGAGAGAGAGAGAGAGAGAGAGAGAGAGAGAGAGAGAGTGCATGTGTGCGTGCGTGTGTTCTCAGCAGCAGCAGACTGCAGGCTCCTGCTGGTAATTGAAAAGCTGGGGACAGCGGCACCCCTCACCCTGTGACCTCTAATAGAGAAGACCACCATTGATTTCTGCATGACAGAGGGATGAGGGAGACAGAGGGAGCAAAGGGGAGCTAGGGGGAGGGAGACAGACAGAGGGGGAGAAAAGAGGGCGAGAGAGAGGGATGTGAGCTAGGTGTGATGCCCAATTTGACGGTACTGTACGTGTCACGTGCCACAACTACAAGCTCGCAATGCTTGGCATGCATCACATTGTGAGCTTGTAGGTCTGCTATTTAGGCGCGAGACACTGGAGCAATACATTAGCTTGAGAGAGAGAGAGAGAGAGAGACAGGCATTAACACCTACCTCTCTCTCTTTCTTATACTTCTTTGTGCGACCGTGCGTGCGTGTGTGTGTGTCTCTTTGAGGCGAAAACATCATATCTCACCAAAAAGCGCTTCAGGAGACCAGACTGCTTCAGTGGGAACCATCAATAAGACTTTGATCTAGCAATACGCCACCACAGTGTGAAGCTAACTCACTGCTGAGAGCAACACAGCACCACACTGCCACAGTGTGAAGCTAACTCACTGCTGAGAGCAACACAGCACCACACTGCCACAGTGTGAAACTAACTCACTGCTGAGAGCAACACAGCACCACACTGCCACAGTGTGAAACTAACTCACTGCTGAGAGCAACACAGCACCACACTGCCACAGTGTGAAGCTAACTCACTGCTGAGAGCAACACAGCACCACACTGCCACAGTGTGAAGCTAACTCACTGCTGAGAGCAACACAGCATGTCAGCACCACACTGCACTCACTGCTGAGAGCAACACAGCACCACACTGCACTCACTGCTGAGAGCAACACAGCACCACACTGCACTCACTGCTGAGAGCAACACAGCACCACACTGCACTTACTGCCAAAGTAGCCTACACATGAAGACCACTTTGAAGAAGCTGGCAGTGGTTCTCAAACGGTGTGCACTGTGCCAATAAAGTCTCACCCAAGGACGTTATACATGGCGTCACAACCAAGTCCTAAAGGTCCTTGCATCCACCCTGGAGGACAAACGAGCTGCCACCAACTCTCTACCACCACCAGCATCCAACCAACAACGGACAACTACCTTTGTCCGGGAGGGGGCTAAGGTGACCAGGAGCTGCTCCACAACATCTGAGCGAGGCCAGCTACGCTTAGCCCGTGACTGGAAGATTCTGGCTGATATTGGCCGACAGCTGGTTTTTCCTCGAGAGATTACAACAACCACCCTGAGACCTGACCTGGTGCTCTGGTCCCCTTCTCTAAAAAAGGTCTACATCATCGAACTCACAGTACCCCATGGGAGGACAGAGTGGATGAGGCTTATGAGCGAAAACAACTCCGTTATGCCGAGCTTGCTGCTGAAGCACAACACCGTGGCTGGAACGCTGAGGTCCGCCCAGTAGAGGTGGGATGCAGACTGTTTGCAGACCTGGGAGTCAGAGGCCAGAAGCAGCGCTCAGCCATCAAAGCCTTATCGGAGGCAGCCGAAAGAAGCAGCCAGTGGCTTTTCATGAGGAGGAAAGACCCCTGCTGGGCACCGAAGTAGCAAGCCAGGAGGTATGCGGTCAGCTTTGGCCTGACTCAGGGAATAGGACGCCCCTGCCATGCATAGTCCCACGAGAAGTTTGCCATGCATGGCTCTCTTTCTCGTGACGAGTCTGGATTGACGCAAGCTCAGGTCTGATCAGCCTGTAGCTGGCCACCTTGGGGAGGGTGTATAGTGTTAGGGCCGAAACATCCCAAGATCCAAGGATACACTACTGATGATGCGTATCCAGCTCCCACCATTCACCACCACTCATCACCAAGACGGCAGGATGACATCAAGACATTCTACCATTCATCACGACGACACTCTTAGGTATGTGCTTGCACAAAGGAATTTACATCTTATCCTGTGTTTGATAAACCAATGTCAGACTTATGCAGTCCCCAACTGCCGGGCCAAAAGATCAGATTTGAGAAATACATCAGGTCACGTGACATGACTCATGTCTCACCTACAGTCTCATCTACTGTAGACACAGGTCTGTCTTTAATTATTTAATTGGCCTCTCCTCCAGTGTTGCCATGTTATTATAAGCGACTTTGGGCTTGTTTTTCCTTAAAGTTGCTTGTAAATATTGGTATAGTTTCTAGTTTGCGTATTGCTTTTCTGTTTTTGACATGTTTCTAAAGTGTTGTTGCTTATTTGGGCTTGTTTCCTAAATGTTGTTTAAACCAGTGACTCAAACATTTTCATATCAAAATGAATATGTACAGTAATTGTACACGTATCCCCATCCCTGCTGGCACATTTTGTGCCAGGGACCCCTGCATGCAGGTTCACTAGCTATTTTTAAATAATATATTAGGTAGTATAGTGCTAATGTGTTACGCCAGGGCTCCACTGGGCGCGTCTGCGTCGCGTTGCGTCTCCGACGCGTGCGTCAAAAAACGAACCGGTTCAATTTGAATGGTGACGCACGCACGCGGCACGCACGCACAACGCGGGCAGTGGAGCCACCCTTCATTGATTAAAAAGGGAACATTCTGTGACGGTGACGCTGACGCGACGCAGACGCGCCCAGTGGAGCCCTGGCGTTAATCTCGTCTTCTTTTAGGCTGGTTTGCATGACCCCGGGCTGGCAACACTGCTCTCCTCTTTTACCAGGCTAGCACACTTGCGTCTCATTCCCTGATTGCTGCACCACCTGCAGCTCATCCCTGATTGCTGCACCTCACCAAACTTTAAAAGCTGCTCAGTTCAGTATACAGTCAGACATAAATCCAGCCAGGGCTACGGCTCACAGTCTTATCGTAGTTTGACGTGAGGATGACCGATAATCCTGTAATTTTCGTTCGGTAGATTTTTGTTAGAGGTTGTTTTTGTTTGTTTTTTAAGTAGGGGTGCTGGTTTGACAGCCTTTATAGGGGTTGACTTGTATTATTTTCAATTTGGCCTGACCGGGATCTCCAGGTTTCTAGGTTGATTTTCATCCATTCCTGAGCTGGTATCTTATTGATCTGAGTTCCAGTTTATTCCGTTGAAGCGATTGATCTCAGTTTGAATCGTCCTGGTTTGCCTTACTTCCTGTGGGGGTAAGAAAATAAAACCCCTTGATCCTTTTTGTGGTGTTCATCCTTTATTGGCCTTTCTTTTTGAGCCAATTGCTTGAGTACATGTAGGTTCTAACAACGGCTGATTAATGAAAAATAAATGATTTGGGCCTACATATTAATGTATTTACATGGAGTAAAAAGTTAATGTTTTATTTCCCCACACAAATCTAACCTCACATGTTTGAGGCTTCCTCAAAGTGCCCCTTCCCTAAAAATCATAATTTATTTTTATATTCTTCTGTCCACATAAGGGCATGTGGGGGACAATAAGGCTTATGTGGGGGGCCAATAATGTGCTTATGTTGGGGGGCCAATAAGGGCCATTGGCCCATCAAGACAAACATTTGACAAACATGTGCCCTTTTCTGGGGTTTGAGCCCCTGCCGCCTCAGTGCTCTGCATGGCCCTGCGTGTCTGATACAATTTCAGCGCTTGCCCAGCAGACTGGGGTTGAAATCTGGGGTAGAAGAGGAAAGGTCACATAGTGCAGCTATATAGTTTGGATTCTCCAGAGGAGTCATTAAATGTACGTTTTGGAACTCGATCTGAAAAATGTTGAGAACCTCTGGTGTACAGGAACAGAAAGGGGCTGCAGCTATTTACAGTGGTGTATGTAAATGAATGAGTCTCTTTATTGCAGACTCAAGGTCCATCTAGGCCTAGTTAATTTTGAGGTAAAGGCTTACTTTTATTTCCAATTTTCTATATTTCTACTCCACTCCATCTCAGTGACAAATATTGTACTTTTTACTCCACTATTATTTGAAAACTTTAGTTGGGCCTACTAGATTGCGCTTATAATGGAAGTGGACGGATTCAGGATTGAATGAGACAGGGGAACAAGTGGTACATGGATAAGACCATTGTGACTTCTTTATTTTTGTTCTTTATTTATACACAGAGTGGAACAACATGAATTCTCCAGGTATCGCCTTCTGGTTTTTGATCATCGTTTAATTCCACATCACAGGTATTCAATCACTTCCATTTTTCCTGTTCCAACCAATGCAACAAAAAAAAATCATTTTATTAAGACATGATTACGACAACTTTGAAAGAAATCAAGATTGAGAAGAAGATAACAAAACAAAAGAATCAAAGCAGAAATAAATGAAAGGATACTTGGGGTCTTAAGGGTACAGTGTACTATTGGATATTTGGTCAAAGTTGTTGGTCTTTGGAATAAAGCTTCTTTTTGGCGTATAATAAAAAAAGCGCTATATCTTCACAGTTATTCAGTTGCATCCGCAGTAGTGGGGCAGTTCGTTTAGAAGAATTGTGTACTTTGGCGGGTTTGGAGGAATGTAAACATAAAAGGAAAGAAAAATAAAGTGATTCCCCGCTCCCCAAATGGTGATTTGACTCAAGTTCTTTGGCACCTTTAAAAAACGAAAAGTTAAATAAGTATTCCATCAATTAAGAATGTCAGAAGGTATTAATATTATGGCCCTTCCTTCATCCGTTTTGTCAAAAGCAAGTGACGGTGGCTGGTGAATTGTTTACATTTCATGTGGCTTAAACCCCAATGAATCAACTCACAATCGACGTCACACCTGATTGGACTGTGTGCCTTTGAATCAACTCCGGCGTTATGAGTTGACAGCACACAACAACTCAAACACACGCCTCCTTTGGATTTCAGTGCTTCTCAAACTTTTTTATTTTTATTTCAAGGATGGACAGTCCGGGAGGAGAATCGGTGACCTTCTGACCACCAGACTGCCGCTCTGCCCACTCAGCCACGGCGCCAGGACGCTGAGCCAAGACAACCTACAGGTACACTATAGTAGTTTCATAACGTGGATTCACTGACGCTTCCGGGAGGATATGAGTCTGGCCAAAGCCAGGCTAGTACACTAGTACATGTCTCAGACTATCAGGCTGCATACCGACTCTACATATTAATATCCTGTACTTCAACCACTCTCAACCTTTTCAGGCCGTGACCCCCCCAAAATTATCATATTTGAGCTGGGAACCCCCCAATCCTGACGAGCACTTGGATATGTAGGAGTGCAGGCATTCAATTTCGTTTAACTCGGTTCTACAAATAAATATTGTGAAAATAGCTGATCTACAAGCTCACAACGCCTCGCAGTGCGTGTAGTTTGGATATTTCCCACAATTTCTGCCTCTTTCTTATATTATTTGACTATTTGGGCAATGTCTGACCAGTTTTGATAGTATACTTTGTTGATTACTTTTGATGCAGCAATGGTCTTTTTTTTTTCTTTCTTAGTTTTTTGTTGAGGTACAGTATTGAAAAAAGTTTTAAAAGCCATAAATTGTCCACTGTCACATTTCCGTGTTTGATAGGGGGTGGCATTGACTGTCACAACACCCAACACTTTAAGCCATCAATGTGTATTCAGCAGGTTACACTTCTTTAGCATATCATGTATAGTAGATACATGGAATAGTGCTAGTTGAACATAATGAAATTCTGAGTGTGTGTTCTTGATCATGTCATTGACTTTGCAATAATATAGTTGGGCACGTTGTAGTAATTTAATCCAATAAAACCGGGTGTAAGTTTAGATTTTAATCAATAAACCATATTTTATACTCTGGCTATTCAAAGATCTTAAAAAGATGTGCAAATCTTTGAATTCATATAGTTTGGGATATTTTGAGATGGGGGTCTGTGGCCATTTGCATATAATGTTTGGGGGTCCTTGACCTGAAAAGGTTTTGAGCACCACTGATATAGCAACCCTTTTTCAGAAAACTGTTTTAGCTGATTTAGAATACATTTGTAAAATAGTCCTCAGGTCTTGGGGTTTGGGGTCAATGGGTTCATGTGATATAGTTGGGCACATAATACTTATTCAAAATGATCTCAATTGATCTGGGAGGATCTGTTTGGTATTTATTTACAACCGATAAAACTTGCCTCCGGTATCTAGCGTATATACAAATGAATGTTCTAATTTCTAGGGAGCAAGAATCACACAGAAAATGTTTGTAATATAACTCTGAGAGAGTACAAGCATAACCAAATGGACGCGTAAGGGTCTTACTTTGTACTCTCCCAGAGTTAATAAAGGGATAACACGTTCACGGTGTAAGCAGCAAATTTCATGAAGTTGTTTCTGTGTAAGCAGATTTATACGGTTTGTATGACAACTGATCAAATAGCCTATCACACAAAGTGGGAGATGCCATGCAGTTATCTTTGAACGGTGTAGTGCATGGATTTCTAAATGGCAGGGGAAGTTATTTTCATAATCATAATATAATCATAGTAACCATAACCATAATAGTAACCATAATCACAATGCATTACACAGAGCTAGCTAACTGTAAATATAGTCATGCATAAAATCTGGGCTATAGCGCTTTGTGTTCACTGACTGAAAATGCTACACCGAAACACAAAAGAGGTTAAAAAATAAATAATATAAGGAACTTTTTCTTTTTTTATATATATAAAAAATGATGCATGTAAATTGATTCACAAATGGTTGAATTAAGGTATACAAAAAGTAAAGCCAGTGGAATAAAAATGGCGGTGTTATTCCAGGCAGAAGTAAAGTATAGGTACCACCAGTGTTCCCAATGCCCTTAAGACCAGTGTGACCAAAGGAAAAAGGAAAAAGAAAAGCAATTAAATAAATAAAACAAAACCTCCATTCTCAGCAGATGAGATGGAGAGAGAGGGATAGTTATACATCAACAAGAAAGAGAGCGAGATAGAGAGAGAGAGAGAGCATAAGAGAATTTTTGGTTTTAGCGCATTTCTTAAAATATTACAAAACAGAGAATCATAAATGAAAACCGTATAAAGCTTCTTTTGTTACCCACGCTTGCTTGTTTTCATTTTAAAGTCACAGTTAATAGAAATAATAATAATGATGAAGAAGAGGAAGTGAATAATTTATGACATACGCTATAATAACATCATCCTAACAACTAGTGTCTATGAGGTATATCTGCAACAGTTTGGTAAGGAGAGCACGGTCTGCGCGGAACACTCAACATGCCACAAACGTTTGTCTCTTTTTGTCGTCGTACAAAGCTTTTCAACCGTTTTAAGGGAGAAAGGGACAAAGAAAATAATGGAATTGAAGAGAGAAATGAAGAGAGAGGGCAAAGAACTTCGTCTCCATCACACCTGGATAGAAGGCGCATTTTGCAAACACTTCAAAATGTTTGGTTTGGCCCACTTGTAGTGCCAGAGGGGATATATTGAGGGTACAATATACATGACAAATCGGATACCACTAAGTGTTGTAAACTTCACCCCTTTGTACTCCACAATGTGGTCCAAAACAAACAATGCTGCAAACGCTTCCCCAGGAAGTCTATTCGCACAGGAGCAGCCGTACCTTCCCATGAGCTTCTATTCATATTTTTACATGTGGCCGTCGTTAGAGCATCACGCTCTGCACCACCAAGAATTAAAAACTACATCTTTTGTGCCTGTTGCAATGTCTCAGAGGAAAGAAAGAAATAACAAGAAAAAAGAAAGAGAAAGAAATAAAACAGGGTGAAAAAACAGCATCGTAAAGCCTAGTAAATCTCTCTGAGTTTCTTTGCGTTGATTGCGAAGCAAAGCACCAGAGAACAGAGGAGGAAACAAAGAGAGAGAAAGAGAGAGAGAGAGCGAGAGAGAGAGATTCGTAATGGCTTGAGGTGCTGAGGTACATTATTAGTCACAGAAATAGAAAGTTTTATCTCAAGGGGTTTCTATACTTCGCTTTGGTTCAGGCAAGGCACTCATCCAGGGTTATCTCGTACTTTGCAACAAAAAAAGCGCTCTCGAGTCTCTACTGTACTCTCTACTTTGTTTGTAACAGCAACTTCATCTTGGAAAAGCAACATAATGACAGCACTTGTGTGAAGATGACAATGTACTTTTTATGAACCGCTGGCCATTGACCTCATGCAGGGGGCAAAGGATTCATTCTCATTGCAATGATGTCACAATGATGAAAGAGAGGGAGCTGTGGCCTCCCGTGGATTTCTGCCCATTTTACATACTGTAAAACCATTTTACATACTGTATCAGTAGTCTCACTGGAAAACCATTTTACATACTGGAAAACCATTTTACATACTGTATCAGTAGTCTCACTGGAAAACCATTTTACATACTGTAAAACCATTTTACATACTGTATCAGTAGTCTCACAGGAAAACAACGTCATCTGTTCAAACCTTGGTGTACAGGTTTCAAATATTCATGGTCCACAGACCCAGTTTAGTCCAATTTCCTCACAGCTGAGAAGGTTAAGCCTGATTTATAGTTGTGCACCGGTGTCAGGCACACAAGCAAGTGGTGGAAAAAGTATCAATTTTAATATTATTATTAGTTACGTTACACCACTGCACACAAGCATAATCACGCATAAACATCCGAAGGTCGTTGCTATAATCCTATTTTTGCATCTTTCATAACCTTTCTGCTTATCCTAAGCTGATTTTCAACAGTTGCTTTTCCAAATTCCAAGTTCTGTATAGTTGATCAGTACAATTAAGGCAAGCTCCATGGAGTAATTTGAATTCATACAATTGTCTGTGTCAGGGTGTTTATTTTGCCACTTGGATGCAGACAGGGGCCCACAGAACTGAACCGAAGAAAACAGAACAACCCTTAAGATTCAGGACTTTGGTTCCTTGAGGTCGTTTCTTTGGTTATATTATGTGGGCAGCTCAAGGTTGCTCTTCACCCTCATTTAAGGAGACAATATAATTTCATCTGATCCAGCATATTGTTATTTCTTGGCATTGTTTTCTTACACCATTAAGCTAAATACAGTGACAATGCAATCAGCCGATGCTTGCATCATGTCCCTGTGGGTGTATTAGGTTTTGTACAAGTTTTCCATGTCCTTCGAAGGCCAATACGTTTATCCCCTCAATAGTATTTGTCATCAGTGCAAGTACGTAAGTGGCCCATAAATCAGAAGCCTTTCTCATGTTTCTGTAGTGTGAGATAGCCTGATGTACAAGTACACCCCTCGGACATGACACTAGTGTGTATTCCTTGATGCTGAGGGCCAAGCAGGGAGGCTTTGTGTACCATTTGTTTTTTTATATTCTTTGGTATGACTTGGCCGGGGATTGAACCCCCGACTGCTCAGTGTCAGAGCAGACGTGTCTAACCACAAGGCCACTGCGCTGGTGTCATCAGAGTATGCCACTGTTATTCTTTATGGAAGGGTTCAGTGCAAAACAGCATAATTTGAGATTCAGGCTGTTCTTAAATTCATCATGATTCAGTAAATCACGTCACTGCAGGTCAGACCCAAGAGCTATCGATAGATTCAGGTCAAAGACAATGGTAAGGAAACAATCAAACTTTCCTTGGCGATAATATGAATGTTCAGTAGCCATAGGGACGGTAAATTAGTTTAAGAATTCATTACACAATACATTCAATCATTTTAGGGATAAGTTGAGTAGTGGCTACTGTGGCTTTGCCTAAGTTATGCTTCGTCATAAATAATGCTTGCTGAGCCTAATTTAGGCGTTAGACTCTTTACTCTAGATCATGTGTAACGACTGTTGAGTCCCTTTATATAAGGGCATCAGATAATGGGCTGAAATGTGAATGTAAAAATAGATATTAGGCTGTCTATGGCCCCTGACATTCTGCATCCAACTGCAACTCAACCCTATAAGCGTGTCTCGTCCTCCTTTCATATCCATTATTTTAGGAGTATAAGCCGGATAAAAGAGAAAGATAAATAGACAGAGTGGAAGAGAGAGAGAGGGTGTAGAAAGGATCATGATAGTGTGTGGTGTTGTAAAATTTGCGAAAAACAAATAACTAAGTAGGACAGGCATGGGTCCCTATAGCGCAGACCGCACTGATAGAAAAAAATCTTTGGTTTCTTTGGTTTTCATCAACACGATTAAAAGGACAAATGGAAAGTCAGTGAGGTAGCCTCTCTGGTTCTCACTATTGAAATAGAAAGGTTTTTTCTTTTTTTTTATACACACACAAAGTCAGTCTTGGAAGCAGCTAGCTTTAAGGGACTCCTCACTTCTACTTCGTAACAAATAAACCATGTGAGCGTGTTAACCAACACTCCTTTCAAGACACTCGCGTATTCCAGCCTTCACAGGTGCACCCATGTCCTGTATCGTGTAAATGCCATAGACTTGTTAATCCAAATACAGAAGATCCAAGATAAGGTTCATGGGATGAACCAACATTATCTGGGTTATAGTGGAACCATCAATACATCGCATAGACAGTTGAGTTGGCCCAAATTCTAATTCTCTCATTACAAAAAGGTTAGCATTTTAACTTTAAGACATTCTTTTCATTTATAAAGCAGGGATCTGTTTTTTATTTTTCTGATTGTGAACATAGAGGTGCACCTAAATCCAGTGTATCCCAGTCTTATCTGGAATACGGCAAACGGCAAAATCCTCAGGGTCATTTAACACTGAGGGTTGTGCGGTGTGTTTGCATGTAAACACGCCCACATTTCCAGCCTCTCAAGGATTCCAGTTATCTTTGGTGAGTAGTCTGCGACAATCGATACATCTATCAACGTGTGGCCCTTGATCCTCCCGGTGAAGTGTCACTAATATCAGTCTGAAATTCATTGCTTGTCCAACTATGGTCGGTATAGAAAGCAAACTCTCTTGTAAATCAGTGGTTCTCAAACCTTTTCATGTCAAGGAGCCCCGAATTAAGTATCTGGGCTCACCCACTGAAAAACGATGTTGTGCCAGGGACACCCATTTATGCTTTAGTCTTTAATCTATCTTTTTCAAGATTCTTTGAAAATTGTCGCATAGCATTGCAATGTACTGTAGTGTGAGCTTGTAGATGGCCTATATTTCCACATAACCAGTGTACATTGGGGTTAAATTGATGATGTTATAGTAGCACATTTTGCTGGGGACCCCCTGGAACGGGGGGTTCCCGGGCCCCACTTTGAGAACCACTGTAGAAAGAAAACTCTCTTGTAAATGATTCAGTAAAATTACATTGAAGAAAAGGAAAAAAACAAAAAGCAAAAACGATGCAGTGCTCATTGCTCGTAGGCCTGTTATTCTTCATAAAGAGATTGTTTTCATTTTGGGAACAGAAGGCATTTAAGAAAGGAGAAGAAAAGAACAAGAAATACAAATCATTGCAGGACAAAAAATTGATCGCTAAAAAAGTTGAGAGTAGCATTGTGTCAACATTCAAAAGTACATCTATAAGACATTCCTACATTGATCTGTTATTTAAGTCTAGACAATCAACACAACATTCGTTCGCTTTCAATAAAACATTACAAAGCTAAGAATAAATTAAACAATGTCTGGCATAAGCACTGCATCTTGGATGCAACTAACATTCTTAAATACCCATAAATATTCAATTCAAAAACAAAATTACACCTAATTAAATAGCATTAAATTAAGTACAAAACTAATGTGTTCTAAAACATCTCTTAAATAAATACAATAAAATAGAAAAAAAGAAGGAACAAACCATGTAAACTTTAGCAAAGCTAATCATCATTACTGGTAAAAAGGGTTCTGATGAAGATTTGGCAACAAAAAAAGTTTTAAATTAATTCTCAATTAAAAACAAAAAACATAAATTACATTAAATACAAATCATATATTGCAAACGAACCTAGAAAGGAACATAATCATAGTAGTAGTAGTAGTAGTAGTACAACATGGGCATTGGCAATCTTTTTTAAGTACTAAAAAGACAGGCAATGAAAACCTCTTTGGATCTCGTGAACTTTTTGGTTTGTATGCATTACTTTTTGGTTTGGTTTGGCAGGTTTAGCCTTTAGTGTAATGCCTAGTTCATGCTCTGTCGCACGGCGCTGTTGTGACACGCGCCCTAAATACTGTAGCTGGTAAGCTATTTTTGAAGCACGCCCACCACCGCGCGACAAAGTACGAACTGGGCTTTAGATTCAGACAGAACTGCAATGGGAATGGAAATGGCCTCCACTTCCTGATCCCTGAGCCCCGCCCCACCAGTGTGCGTGGCCAATGGGAGGGTCAGGTCAGTGGGGGCTTCTTTGGCCTAGAAGCTTTTACAGACAGAAAGAGAGAGAGGAAACTAAAGAGATAAAGCTATTCGACCGATATTGAGCAGTTTCTCTCAGTGGGTGTTGAACCGTACTTTTTTTTTTTTTCATTTTTTTTTCAGCTTTATTTTATTGTTGTTGTACGTATGGAGTAGCAGTGCCCCCTCCCCCTTCCTTAAAGGATGAGCTAAGAGTGGATTGGGTAGCTAAATGGGACAGTTGGGATGTCCTGTTATGTTACATTGCTTTCTCTGTGGTCACGCGCTCTCAGGGCCATGGCAGGGCGCCTAGAATAGATTCAGAATGATGGAGAATGTACCGTATAGTGTCTTGACATAGTGATAGAGTTGAATTGAATGACTGTATATCTGATAATAGCAGAAGTACAAGGTCGCCACGACGCAGGTGCATGACCGTGTCTGTGAACCCAGAGTGGTCTAAATTCTAGATTATAGAACCAATCTGAAGTTTCTACATTTAGGTGCTACTTTTGCGTGTTTGGGTGCAGCTGACACACATACAGGAGAAGTCAGTATCCTCTTCTCACCCTGAATCGATCCTGATGGGGATTTTACAAACAATTCCGCTTCTCGGGTAGAGCTACAATGCCACTGAGGTGCATTGAGCTCATCAAAAATGCCACGCTGAGAGGGTTAACACGTTTTGAAAGATCAGACACTGTATACACAGCAAGATGTCTGGTTTGGGTTTCTCAAATAATTTGTTTTTGTTAACTTATACATTTCCTCACGCAACTTGATTTGTACAATGGTGATCTGTTATATACAATGCCTCGCTTATGAAGACTTTCCAAAAACGAATGTTGTGCTTTCAGAAAAACAATTGCAGCCAATTATTGCGATAGGACATCAAAAGTCAATATTTTGGGGTGAGAATTGAGTATACATCATAACGTGACATTGTACTGTATATGTACTGAGAGAGAGAGAGTGTACAGTATGTATGTGGGGGGAGGCTCTGCTACTGCATTTACGGTGTATCTTTGGTTTGTTAGCTGATGAGGTCGTCGTTGTTCTTTTACCATTTTGACGTTGAAAAACTGCATAGGCACACGTTAAAGACACTCCTCAACTGTGAGAGACACGTTATGTTCTGCCTCGTGGGGTTTTTGGAGGGAAGAAAATGGTCAACGTTTGAAGCAGTAACTTCCTTCCTTCATTCCTTGCTCACTTACTTTCCCCCCATCCTTCCCCCTCCCCCCCCCCTTTAACCCTTTCTGTCCCCAGCCTGCTTCCTCATAAAAAAACAGCCTGATGCGACATCAAGCAAAACAAAGCTACTGAACTGATGTCCTCTTGTCATCTATTTCCTTCATTTCTTCTTTCCCCTGTTCCTCCTCCTCCATCATTCTCAATGTCATCACCACCAATCTTTTTCCCCCCCGTAATAATTTTCCCATCTTTCAGAGTTCTTTCATTCTTTCTTTCTTTTCTTTTTTTCTCCTTTTGTTAGAACAGTTAGGTGCAGAAAAAGTTTTTCTTTGGTTTCGATTTGTCAATAAATAGAAAAAGTCTCAAGTGTCCATTGTTGTTATCGTTCTTAGAGCCTTTGGCTTGCGTCTGAACCAGGGGGTTTCCCTAAAGCAGGAGCAGGGGCTGCTGACCGACGTCTTTCCTTTGGTTTTTTGGTTTCATTTTTTTTGGTTCAATAGCTGACGGAGGTGATTTATGGGATGATTGTGGATTTGAAAAGGTGGATAGTTGGGTGGGTGGGCTTCATGAAGGGGTGTGTGTTTATATCATATGTGATGCTGATAGCATGACTATGCTTGTTAAGAGGGTCCTGATGGGAGAGTGTGAGGTATCGGGGCTAGGCAGCAGTGTATTGGAGAGACAGACAGACTGACAGACAGACACAGAAACCTTGCATTATTATTACATCTTTGCCGGACTCATCGTCTGTGTGTCTGTCCATCTGCCCCATCCACATCATTTCCTCCTACACTGCAAAAAAACAAAAACAAAACAAAAAACCCGATTAAGCAGATTAAGACCCTTTTTCCAAGCCCGAATACAAGCTTAGAAATCTTCCCGTACATAAGTACAGTAAATGGACTTGTTTGCAGTGTAGGAGCTCATCTCCCAGCCTCTTGTGGTGACCCCTGGTAGGAGTGAAGCTGCCACAGGCATCGTCTTTAGATTGTCCTCAACTATAACAAAGGCCCTGATCAGCCTGGACAGCTCCGACCTCCTCCACCACCCGTCCCGCAACCCCGGACCCCTCACACCCACACCCGCTCCGCAATTCCACACCCAGCTGGAATAATCAGCAGGTAATGCTGTCACCAATACAGACTAATGCTGTCGTTGGTATAGAGCAAGTGATTCTCATCAAGGACCCCCACTTTGATATTCAATTGGCCATGGACCCCCATTACGTAGGAGGATGTGTGTCTCCGGGACCCCAGTCTAAACAGAAGGCGAGGATCCTTTGGAGTTAATTTAACTCTCGGCGTGTGCAAATGGAACGGGTCCATTCTTTTGGTTCCATTTGTACATTCTCTGAGTTACAGACCTTCAAGTGTCCATTTGGTTGTTATATTTATCAATGATTTAGCCCATGTTACCACCGGTATAGAGGGAAAACAAAACTCTCTGGGTGTCTGGTGAATGGAGGTCAGGTCAGGGCTAGCGTGTGTAGTAGGAGGTATTTTTAGGTTTATTTTGGCGCTGCACTGGAAATAAATATCTGGTTTTGTGGCAAATTGTGTTCACAGGGTACCTTATTTTTTAGATGACAGCATCCTCAGAGATACTGGGTGTGTTTTGTGTGTTTTTGTAACTGCCTCTTCTAATTTGAGACCTGAAAGAGAGATATGATTGATTATTGAGCTCTCTGGAATGTGACACATTCAACAAAACCAGTTTGAGATAAAGAGAAACGCAGATGATCTTAATGCTAGGATGCGGTCTATGAGTAAAACGATAGGCAACACTGGAGATCAGCTTTGGTTTAGTCAGAGGGAAGTCTGAAATGTCTAGGAAGTCTGGGAAATGACTTTCCGTGTGTGTGTGTGTGTGTGTGTGTGTGTGTGTGTGTGCGCGTGCGCTGTGTGTGAGCTTTTGTTTTCAAGAAGCTGTGTATTTGTATTGGTCGCTGTCCTTTGCTCTATACATAAAAATAATTTGAAATTGAGTGTACTCGTGAGTGTGTGTGTTTGTTTGTTTGCATGCACACACACATGCAGTAAAAGTGTGCCAGTGAGCAAGTGTGCGCAAGTGTGTGCACATGCGTGCATGCTACTACTACTAAGGACAGACGCTGGACAAGTGTGTATAAGTGTGTTCTTCAACCGCTGTTTAGAAAAAATGGCATCCTGAGTTTTCTAAGATGTGAAGACCACTTGGCTTTTTGCTGGAAAGCCCCGGTTCTATTGCAAAGAAAATGTGCTTCAAGATTGTGCTCACATACATTTATATATACACGTATATATTTATATCTATAGATATATATAACAATTCATCGCTAACGGCTAAATACACTGAGAAAGCTTTTAGTTCTGGCCTCAAACTACAAAGACAGATGTGTAAGTTGGTGTATATTGGATCCAGGAGCGTGTGCATGTGATGTGCGTGTGTGTGTGTGTGTGTGTGTGTGTGTGTGTGTGTGTGTGTTTGTGCTTGCATATTTGCCACCCCCGAAGTCTAACAATGTCTGGCTCATAACCTCGCTGTCCCCTGTGAAGCTCAGTCTTAATTATGTTCTGCCATTCCTAAAACAAGCCAATGTTGGAACCCCGGAAATAATGGTGGCCCGGAGTGGAGATTGCATGTGGAAATTACACACCTGTTGCTTCAAATATACGTACTTGTCCTAATTAGTACTGGTATCAAGAATGACCCAATCTTTTTCTCTCCACTGCATGGTCTTTAACTTCTATTTCTTCAATGAGGTGGCTTTTTGTAGCTTTTGTCATGCCTGGACAAGACTTGAGTAAGTCTGATTCAAATAAAGTCCTATGAAAACTGATGGATAGCTGGCAGGCTTGACATAATTAACTTCCTCTCCAGCGCCCACAGTGTTCTTAACACGTGGAATTCAACATAGGATGATTGATAGGATGATGATAATTTGGTTGTGCAATCTCCCAAACCCTCTTTGTGTGGGCGAGTCAACACAGCTGCACTGTAACTGGGAAATTATTATTTTATGAATGAAAAATCTTGATTCAGGTTCTTGAACATTCTGCTGTCGTAAAGCTTTCATTGGTTGGTTAATTATTATTATTATTTTTGTTTGTTTTTTTGTCATTCAGCTTATATATTGCATAATAGAAAATATACATATTCTCATAGTCTTTGGTATTTGGGCTAGTGTTATCCTACTGAGAAGAAATAAAGCATTATTGTGTATAGCTTTGGAATAGATTTGAATGACTGGATTTTACGAGAGGAAACTGGGCGTGAATTCTTAGTGATTGAGGCTATGGGGTTTCAGAGAGGTTTGCTTGTATAAGATTGTTTACACCCTCTACTTTCACAGGGTTGGAATGGATGGATTTTTGAAAACAATGGTGATTTTTGCAATAGTAATGTTTGCGCGCAGTGAGCAGCCCCTCTCTGTTTATCATCCTAAAAAACAAAAGCAACAAAAAACTAAACAAAACAAAACATTTTGGTTTTTCTCACTCCGACAGTCATGGATCCATCCCATACCTGGGTGCGCCATGAGCCGAATGTCCACCAAACCTTCCCCAAATTCACGAATCTCCCACAACTTCTCTCTTCTGTCGACCCCGGCTCCCATTCCTTTCCTGATCTCCCACAGTTGCCCCACCCCCCGTTTCTATCTTCATTCCACCCTCCCCCTTTCCCTTCCTGCCCACCCATCCGACACCGCATCTCCTGAAAAAAAGAAGAGAGAATTCCCTTGCTTGCTATTCATCTATCATGCTTTGGTACAAGTGCTGGAGGCCGAGGACTGGCCTCCGGGACTGCATCCCTCGTCCATCCATTTGTCCAGGCTCCGGCGCCGGGCATTCATGAAGAAGTTGCTGACGGTGGTGAGCTCCAGGCCCAGCTGCTGGGAGATGGTCATCTGCATCTCCTTGGACGGCCGCTTGTTCTCCTTGAAGATGGCCAGTAGGGTGCGCCGCTGCAGGTCGGTGAAGACCAGCCGCGACTTCTTTGGTGTGCTGCCTCCTCGCTCCCTGCTCGGGTCCTGCTCCTTCCGCTTGCACGCTGCAGCGATGTCAGAGGGCGCCACACGGAGTGGGGGAAGGAAGGAAGGGAGAGGAGAGAAGGGGAAGGGAGGAACAGAGAGACACAGAAATCTCTTAATATTTTCTTATTTTGACAACATTATCAACACATTTGTAACGGAAGGAAAAACTCCAATGTGATGTGAAGGCACTGATTGAAGGCTGAAGATATGACGAAATACGATATGATGAAATGTATCTCCTCATCTGTCCCTACTGTCTGTCTCTCCCACACTGTCAGTCTTACAGCCTTTCCTACTGTCTGTCTGTCTCCTACACTGTCACTGACAGCACCATTATTAATATCAATACAAGTTCAGATTATTAATGACAAAATAAAATCGTAGTAAAAGGCATAACGGAGACGGCAAAGATAATCTATTGTTCTGTCATTCAGAAGCTCTTTCTATATTACAGAGAAGTCTGTAAAAAGCATCTTCTTGGTGCACGTGTACAAATTCAAAACTGCCACCTCCAAACGCATCATTGTCACAGAGCACTGAAGCCCCAGTAGCAGTCCAGTATCAGTCCCATGCTCAAAAACAGACCTTTTGAATCCTTCAGTATTTTCTATGCTTTCTAATGTAACGCCTGCATGTTTACAATCAATATGAATGAAAGTAAAGTATGATTAGGTGACAGAAGTGAAGAAGGAAGGGAAGTCCGCAGAACAGCTTCTGCTCCACAGTGCTTTTATTATTTTAAAACACCGACATAAACACGACGTTTCGACCCATGACTGGTCAACTGATGTTTATATATTATGTTATATGGTGTTTTAAAATAATTAATTAATTGTTTTTAAACTAGGTGACAAAGTGACCCTTACATTTGGTTCCATTTTGTACACTCCTCCACTGAGGATTTAAAATACTCTGGCCATGGTTCCATTTTGATGATAACATAATTAACTCATCTTAGCTGGGGACCCCGTGGAACCTCCCCCGAGGACCCCTGGATGTCCCCGGACCCCACTTTGAGAACCACTGCTTTACACCACTGTGTTTATGAGAAGCATCTGTAACAAGACGATGGGGCAAATAAACAAGTGCTCTTTTGATGGAGCCTGCTGCTGCTGTTATGTCTCAGTCAGTCAACACGCCGGGCAGCGAGTCTGTGCTGCGTTTGATTTGATTACCGCCCTGAATTAAGTATGCACAACTCAGACCCCGCCCGATCGATGGGAATCAGGTTAAGAACTCAATCGAGTACAAACTATTATGTAAGAGGAAACTATCCCGGAGCCCCCGCCGTAAACACACACACACACACACACACGCGTGCGCGTGCACACACACACACACACACACACACACACACACACACACACACACACACGCACACACACACACACACACACACACACACACACACACACACACACAGCTTTTAGTGCCATCGACGTATCTCTTCTCCTCTCAGCTTCTTATCGAAGCGTTTAAGTGACACAGAAGACAGATAGGATGGAAGACTAAAGATAATTTAATTAGCATTTCTCTACATCATATAGCCTTTATACTACACACAGTGTGGAACACAAATTATTTATTGAATTATATGTAGTCACCCCACTCTCCGTAAAATAAGGTTATGGATATCTTGTGTTGAAAATACATATTTTGTCAAGCATCAAGGGTTGTGCAATGAAGTACAAGCCAATATATAAGTATCAACCTTTATAAGAATTTAGAGAGTGGTGGATTTAAGATTTGATTTTACAACATGTTCTTGCTCTCTGATCAGTTGCAGTGTATTGGTAATGCCGTAAAAAGAAATTGGAAAGGGAGAAGGAATTTTATTTCTAATGTATGCATCACATTTCGCTACTGTACATGCACTGACAAATGTACAAATTACTCTTTCCCTTCCACACCCATGGGCAGTCTAGCTGCAGTTACATCTTGTTGCCAAATGGGGGCACAGTTGTCCTCCGAATGCATAATGGAGGCTGTCAAAACACTTCTCTGAAAGAGAATTGGGTCCATTTGCTCACATTTGTACACTCTCAGAGTTACAAATGTGTACTATGTGAGCCTGCTTTTATAGACTAATGTGTCTGCACTGTGGACCCCTGTGTTTACCATACTGTAAACAGCAGGTCAGATATGATTTCATCAATGACATGACAGCAAATCATTCACAGTAACTCAAAGGTCTCATTTCAACACGGCAAGAACCCGGCCAGGTGGAGATAATATCGGCCATACAATTATGACAATATTAACACAACTGGTCGTAGTAGTAATAATTAAAAATATATTAATAATATTCAAAAATGATGATGCCCTTACGGGTTCATTTGGTTACATTTGTATATTCTCAGGAACGTCTAAGACATAGCCTATAGGAGACTGGGGCGATATATATGGACAAAATCAAACATAACAATATTCTTGACCAAATACTTAAAATGTTTTACAATTATTTAAATTATAAAATAAAGCTTATGTGAACCAGGAACTAGGACAAGACAACAGGTATGCCATATCACAATCACAATATATAATATCCAAATAGTGTGTCATATCACAATATGATTAGGATATAATGCTCAGTCTTGGTGTACTAGTGGTGGAAAAGGTACTCACAATTTACAAGTAAAAGTCTCAATACTACAATATATAAATTACTCTAACAAGTAAAAGTCTGGAATTCAAAATGTACTTGAGTAAAAGTACCAATACCAAAGTATTGATATCAAAATGAAAATAGCTCACAATGCGTCGCTCACAATTGTGAGCTTGTAGATCGGATCATTTCAAATGGCAGAAAATCTACAAAGTAACACAAGTTTTCAAATAAATGTAGTGGAGACAGTAAATGTACTGTACTCCACTAAATGATCCTTTTGGCATAACCTTCAACTTTACATATTGTACTGTCGACAAACTTGTTAATGAAGAAATCAATCAATGGAAATCAAATCCTATATACGGTAGTCTACTTTGTCGTCTTTGTCGGTCCTTTCCCCCATCGACTGCAAATCATGTTTAGAGGGGGACGTTTTTATGTCTGTGTCCCTTTTATGTCCATATATGGAGTTAGTTGTCAGGCATGCCCAAATAGTCTATGCAGATGTCAGAACATCATTGTGATGTCAGAACAGGCCAGCTCCATTAGCCTGGCTAATACAGTAAGCCAGACTACAGCTCCATATATGGAGATGTAGCGATGATGATGTGATCAGTCCAGAACCTGGTTCTAGACAACGGGCGATCTGACGGACTCGACACTAGGCACTGCGATCCCTGTGGTGGTGTGGAACACGTGTGTAAAATGACAGATGTACATGTCATACATACATTACACACGTACAGAGACTTGGTGCATTTATAGATAGACAGATGCGCCAACGGGGGAGCCATATTGGTTATGGGAAACCCTGCCTCGTCCTAATGCCCCACGTATGCCTATGGAAGCAGAGGTCTCTCCGCAATTGACTCTCGACCGGTGTGTACAAGCAGTTTGGTTTGTTTGAAACGTTGGACATGTGGTTATGTATTTGTACAGGATTTACAGAAAAGCGTTTCACTCTCAGGCATCTATATTGGACTCATATTCCTTGCAGTGGAGTTATTATGGCAAGCTGCCCTGCGGAACATGTTGACGTGTGGCCCAGTGGCCAATGAGCCGTATACCTATTTATGTCTATGGGGGTTCATGTGGTTAAATTTGTCTGAACTATTGACCTAAATTACTTGCAGAAATACCAATTCTCTCGCACTATTTCTCTCTCTCCCTCTCTCTCAATATTGCTTACTGTGGCCAAAAGATCGAGGTACAGCAATTTACTTCAAATGAGAAAAAGGTGCAGACACATCTACGTGTAAAAGGGCTAAATCAAGATCACACACACACACACACACACACACACACACACACACACACACACACACACACACACACACACACACACACACACACAGAGCTTGTGTGTGTGTGTGTGTGTACAGTGTAAGGATCCCAAACACAATGATATTACTCTTAGGGGGTTTACGGCGTTCAGGAGAAGATGGTGGGAAAGCTAAAGCTCAATCAATTTCATCAATAAGACAGGTGTGTTCCCCCTGCCTTCCATCACACTGCAAAATCCTGAGTGTTACCCCAGGAGTGTTGAAATGGATCCTCTGTGTTTTCCTCCGTCTCTTTGGTGCCTGATTTGATGTATATTGCAATTCTGCGATTCGATATTATGATTTAAAGAACCATACCATTTGTCTCAATCCCTCCCTATTTTTCTTATAACCCCTACATATCCGGCCTACAAGCCCACAGTACGGAGCAATGTGACACACTGTGAGCAATAATGATAATAATGACAATAGACATTACAGGGTGCGTTACAGGGTGTAAAACTAAAAGCCAACATAAAACAGCAGCATGATTATAATAATAACCATAAAAGATAAAACTATAAAATGACTAGGATCAATGCATAAAATAACATAATCTGTGGCTGTGGCTCAAATGCAGAATAAATAATATGAAAAGGGTTGAAAACCACTGCTCTAAGCCCTGGAAGTGCTGCTCCCACAGAACACAACACAATGTGCTGCAAGAGTTGCCACGTCCGCCCGACAGGTGATATTCATGTCCCCTAAATTGATGTGTATTTTGGCCACGGACACCCATCTGAAAGGATTCCATGTTGTATACATACATACTAGAGACCTGCGAATTTAGTCACGGTTGCCGAGGTTAACCACAGTTGCAGATGGATTTGGGTGAATAAAATATATTATTAGTTAATATTGGATAAACCACGGGTGAAATAATACAGGAAATAAATAAATTTCATCTATCTATAGGCTTATTATAGCTTTTAAAACGCACAAAATATCGGCATACAGTATAGAATCCCATGTGCTTCCCTGTGCTGCGGTTAATATAAATAGGATGATATAATTCATGCGGTTGGATAACGGGGGGGGGATAATTAATTTGCAGTTGCGGGTAACAAAAAACTCCATCTAACCTTCTGCACCTTATGTCTAACTTATGTACAGTACAGTAGGTACATGCTGTATATCTGCTGGTTTATGCCATTTATATAGACTTTGATTTATCCCCAAACTTCTTGTTTATCCCCCAAATGACTGGCTATCACAGGTGCGTATAGCAATTTGTAGCATTTGTAGAAATATCTTTTGGTATTGTTGGTGGAATACAGCCGTGCCACAGTCATCTCTCAAACCTTTTCCAAGAGCAGGTATTCCCCCGCCCCTAAAAAACAAAAACAAAAGAGAAAAAAAAAGAACACTAGACAAAATAACGCTTTCACCAAAACACTTTTCTCCATTGCCTCTTTATCTCTGCCTGTGACTCCAAGGTTACTGAACAATGAGAGAGAGAGAGAGAGAGAGAGAGAGAGAGAGAGAGAGTCACAGTCACATAAACCCATATAAGCTGTGATCATCAGTGTTGCCATGTCCGCTTATTATAAGCGACTTTGGGCTTCTTTTATTGTAGCCTAGTTTCTAATGTGTAGTTTTGTTTATTTGGGCTTGCTTCCTGATGTTGTTTAAAGCAGTGGTTCTCAAATGTATTTGTTCCTAACCCCCATTTGAAACAAGTGTGTGCCCAGGGAGCCCTGTAGCAGAGTTGTATTATTCATGAATATTCCACATTTTATTTCACAACATACAGTATATAGGTTTGTTTGAAGTGCTCATGTGGTTTATATTATAGTCGCTTCTTTTTGGGCTCGTTTTCATAGACATGGTTGCTTGTTTCTCATGTGACATCCACATGAGAGGCAACTCTCCGGGAACACACACTTCCCTGGCGTCTAGCGGGAGGACAATGCTGCCTCCCACAGTCAGACAGGCTTTTGTCAAAGGACACTTAAAGACATGGGCTTAAAAGCGCTAACCGCACTGGGGCTGGAGAGAGCCATGAACTGGAAACACTTCTCTGTGCGTGCGTGCGCGCATGAGCGTGTGTGTTTCTAAGCATCTGAATCAATGTACATTTGCACATTATCAGTTAAACTGGATACATTCTGTATCTGTCTGTTTATCTGTCTCTCTCAATTTTAATGAGCTTTGATGGTATTGACATACTGTACATGAATACATATTTCTCTCTCTCTGTCTCTCCCGCCTTTTTGTCTACGTGTTTGTGTGTGTGTGTGTGTGTGTGCGCGCGTGTGTGCGTGCGTGCATGCATGTGCGTGTGTGTGTGTGTGTGTGTGTGTGTGTGTGTCTCTCTCTCTCTCATTCCTTCATGCACCCATCATTCATTCTTACATTTTCCCTGTTCTCGTGTACCTCACCATGAAGCGTGCCCAACCCATAGTGAGTTCCCAACTTCCCATGCATGCTAAAAATTTTAGCATGCATGGGAAGTTGGGAACTCATCATTTAATGATTACTCAGCACCATTCGACTAGCATGCTGATAGGATGGGAAGGGAAACGGTTATAATCTACTTTTTATTTATTTAGAGTGGCCTCTCCGACCTATTTACATACTTCAAGTGAATTATTCTTGCCCCCTTTTTTCCCTCCCAATTTACTTGTTATACCAATTCATTCTGTTTTTTTTCCAAATCACCCAAATCACTGAATGCTCCTTTAAGTACACGTTTTCCACCACAGCCTTGCGCCACCCGATGTTCAGAAACATCAACATAATCAATCAATTTCTTATGTTGTGGTTTGCAGAAACACTGCCAACGGCGGTACATGCTTTCTCTCTCTCTCTCTCTCTCTCTCTCTCTCTCTCTCTCTCTCTCTCTCTCCTTGTCTCTGTCAACCCCCCCCAAAAAACAAAAAAAACATCTCTCTATCTGTTCCCTTTCACGTGCCATCACTGACTCTTACAGTAATGCTTGGTTGGTATCCATTGCACAGAGTGGAGCCCTGGTAGTAATGATAGCTTCAATGTACATCTCTGCGGTCGTTGTGTGGCGCCAGCTGCCCTAAAGATGATTTTAAGGTATTTATTTGTTTTATTATACAGTAGAGAGGAGAGAGGGCGACAGACAGACAGGCAGGCAGGCAAACAGGCAAACAGGCAGAGAGCAGAGAAACGGGTACAGAGGGAGAGCGATACCCTCAGACAGGTAGTAGTTGACCGGGGTCCCCCAGGGGTCTAAACTGCGACCCCGTTTTCCGCCCTGAGGTGGGAGGGGCCAGATGGAGTGCCGTGGCTTGCAACGTTCGCCACGGCAACTCGCTCGCTTTAGTTCGCTCGCTGGCGTCTCTCGTGGGTCAAGTTCGCTTGAGACGCCGATCTACAATCTAATGTTTGAAAATGTTGCGCCAAAATGTTCACTTATTACAGCATGCTCAGAATAGATTAAATATATCTGTATTAACCCATTAATTAAAATAGCATGTGTCATTTTTTATTCCACAGTAGGTATAGTAGTAGTTGTACTGTTGACCATCACAGGTCCATTTGGTTGTAGACTCTCACTAAGGATTTTTCATGAGAGTATAAGTAGCAGTCAGCATTTGCATTTGCAGCAGCAACAGAATGCTGTGTAGTACAGAGTAGCTCTTTATAGCAGGCAGCCCAGACTGACTAAAACACTTGATGCAAAACATCTCAGCACTTACACGCACGCACGCACCCGCGCACGCACGCACTCATGCACCCGCGCGTGCAAGCACGCACACACGCACACGCACCCGCACGCGCACAGTCACACACACAGATACTGGAGTGCTGCTGACTCTGATGTGAGTGCTGATAGCTAAGTGCTAGGTGTGTGTGTGTGTGTGTGTGTGTGTGTGTGTGTGTGTGTGTGTGTGCGCGCGCGCATGTAGACGTGCTTAATGCGCCACCAATGCTTGCTTCCTTCCTCATTTGTGTTGATCACCGGAAATAGAGAGAAACGCCTTTATCTCACACACACACACCCACACACTCACACACTCACACACTCACACACACTCACTCACTCAAACACACACACACACACACACACACACACACACACACACACACACACACACACACACAGACAGAACAAAAACAGTATTGTGTTTGCTCACAACATTTGAGCAACAACATATTAGCAATAATATTGCATATTATATTGCGTGAAGTGAGGTGTGTGTGTGTGTGTGTGTGTGTGTGTGTGTGTGTGCGTGCGCGTGTGTTGTGCACTGGTGCATGTAATAATCATAATAATAACAATACATTTCATTTGTAATGCGCCTTTCAGTGCACTCAAGGTCGCCGTACAACAAGTTAAAAACAGTTGAAACAAAACACAGTTTAAAAGCAAAAGCAAAACATTATGTACAGCTTGCAGCAGAAAACACAGATCATCCATAAGCCTGCCTAAACAGGTGGGTGATGTGTGAGTGGTCGTCCAGAGAGAGAGAGAGAGAGTGAGAGAGAGAGGCTATCAGTGCATATCTGGATGTCCATACAGTCTGTGGTGACATCAGCGTGCAAAGGTCCACCAACGCACGCACACTCATGCACGCACGCACTCACGCAACAGATACACATTCACTTGTTTACCAGGAAGATGGATGGACCAGTCACAGTCTCTGTAGACTCAGTGATGTCATGCAAGGGGAAATGGCCTCAGAGGAGTTCAGTGTCATTCCACCATGGCCGATTCATATATGTTGGTTTCGCACGTCCAAAATAGCCGATCTACAAGAAGCTCAAAATGTGTCGCATCGTCGTACGGAGAAATATTCTTAGTCTTTCTCTTTTTTTTCTCTCATGATCTCTCCCTACTTTTCTGCTTCTCTCCACTTCCTTCTTCCTCTGTCAATTCATAACAGGAGCAATTTGTCAAAATGTACACAATCTAAATCTCTCTCTCTCTCTCTCTCTCTCACACACACACACACACACACACACACACACACACACACACACACACACACACACTCTGACCTCTTTTTTTCCCGAATTAAATTGAAATAGATTTATTTTCAGCTAGGGAGGGAGGGGAGTGTAAGGGCTCATATGGAACATATACCCTGAAACCCTGCAGGGACATTCTAAGGGCCGATTCATACTCCTATTTGAGAGCCGAATAAAAGTCGGTTCGGCTCTGTAGAGCCTACAATGTGACGTCATTTGAGGTTCGGGGGGCGGCGGGTACCGTCCTAAAGTTGCCTCTTCGGTGCTACTGAAAATTTCTGACAAGCCAAAATCATTTCGTCTCTACAGTGCCGAAATAGCTGTAAAATAGGAGTATGAATCGGCCCTAACCCAGAGAAGACTCCCCTCACCGCCTGTCCCTCCTACTGTCTCCTTCTCAGCTTTCCTATAGTGTCTGTCTATCCTAAACTGTCTCATTCTCAGCTTTCGTCTGTCTCTCCTACACTGTTTCCTTCTAAGCTCTAGGCCTCTTTTTTTTTAAACTATTTTGAAAAACTTTTTTTAATACAGTAGTTAAAATAGTCAATCTACATCGGCACATTGTGAGCTTGTAGATTGGCTAGTTGAACTATTCAAAAGTAGTTGGAGAAGAATAGAGCCCTATTAGGGCTCCATTTTCGTCACCGCTAAACCCCTTATCCCTAAACTTCTTTGCCTTTTTTTACTATTTTGCTAAACATTTTTGAATAGTTAAAATGGCCAGTCTACAAGCTCACAACGTTCAATGTAGATTGGCTAGTTGAACTATTCAAAAATGTTTTTCAAAATAGTAAAAAAAGGCAAAGAAGTTTGGGGATAAGGGGTTTAGCAGTGACGAAAATGGAGCCCTTAGTGTCTGTCGTAGTATTAGTAGCAGTAGCATCCCATGTAGGCTTACTCTCAGCAGTATTACTTTGTGCAGTGACTTTTACAGTGGTCCTAGTAGTAGTTGTAGCATCTGTAGAAGTAGTTAGTATTAGTAATAATATCCTTTTTTGTATAGCACCTATCAAAAGTGCTATTACTCTGTTTCTTAGTCTGTCTGTCCTCTCCTCGCTCTAAATATATGTTTTGCATAACTCAGTGTAGATGTTGTTCACAGCTAATTAGCAGCGGCACAGAAATCATTACTATTAGCAGTAGTTGTACCACCAGGGGTAGTAATGGCTTGTACCAGTAGTTTTTAGACAGTACTGTCTAAAGGGGAACAGTTTTTGCCCTTTGTCCTGAACCAGTGTTGACAGTAGTGTAGTCAGAGACATGAGTCATAGAGACCCACTGTTTGGATATAGACACACACGCGCAAGCATGCACACACACGCACGCTAATAAGTGATGAGTTAACTATTAGAAAAATGGCTCTCGGTTCGTCCTTATCTCTTGAGTGCGACTCTCTGAAACATCACCAAGCCGAGCCATGCCGTTATGCACGCTGCTTAACTGGACACCAGGCAAACAAAACACGACAAGACGAGACCCAGATCAATACGGCATATTGTAATTTGTGATTGATCAAAAAGGAGCCTCTGACAACAGAGAGAGAAAGAGGGGGGTGGGGTAGAGAGGGGGGTGGGGTAGAGAGAGAGAGAGGGGTGACCCAGCTATATTTGGGCATTGTGACAAGACATTCTGAGTGTTTGACTTCAAACCGCTGTCGCTCTGATTCCATGAAAACAGGCTTGATCGTGTTTCAGGACCACGACTTCTCTGCTTCCTGGCGAAATGTTGCACCCAGTGCCCCATTTACACTCTGCCGCGTGACGGTGTCGCTTTTTGCCCCGAAAAGAACAGATGTTTGAGATAACAAAGCGCTGCGCGACCGTGTATAATTTCAGCTTAAAACCCACTTAAACCCTATACTTTGTTGACCGGAGTCCCCCAGGGGTCTATACCTGGCCCCCTCTTGTTTTAGCTCGAAGCTGAATATGTTTGGCGGAAATAGCCGACCTACGAGCTCACAACTCCCCGCAATGTGGCGAGTTGTGAGTTTGTAGATTTGTATTTTTGGCAAATGTTTGTCTATAGCGTATATAGAGATTCTCAGTTTCAATTGGTTGACACACACACACACACACACACACACACACACACACACACACACACACAGACACAGACACAGACACAGACACAGACACACACACACAGACGCACGCACACATGCACAAAAGTTAAAGAAAAGGCATTATTCTTTTTGGTTGTTTAAATTAAGTCTACCTATTCTTCTGTTCTGTCTCTTTTCTTCTGTTTTTGGTGTATTTTTTCATCATTTCAACTTAATCCATAATCAGGATGGGGACGAAAAAAGAAACTGCATTATAATAAACATTTATATTCAAGTGAAAGCAATTCTTTATAAAAAAAGACTTCTATAAATCTTTAGTGTATTTACTGTTATATATAGTGTTCATCATGAGTAAAAATCATATAAAATGCATTCTAATCCTGAAGTTATTTGTAAAAGTGACAACTTATGCGTGATGATTTGACATGATTTGGTGTGGCTGGCAAAATAATTATTTAAAACAAATATTTAATAATTGGCAGTATCTTAAAAGAAAGTGCCTGCAGATAGTTCCAGCCCGTTTCTAGATATTGCCGTTTGATGTAATCAATCTGCCTGTGATCCTTTTCACCCTTGTTTGTCTGTCATTTCAGACATCATTGTTTTTGTCACCACAATAATCTGTAAACAACTAAACCTGATTTATATTTCATTGTGCGGCAGTGTTGCACGCCGTCCCCCCCTCTCCCTGTCTCTCATTCTGTCTCTCTTTTTTTTTCTCGCTGTCTCACTCTCTCTGTTGTTCTCATGTTGCTGTCTCTCTCTGTCTCTCTGTCTCTGTCTCTGTCTCTCTCTCTCTCTCTCTCCCTCCATCACAGACTTGGGAACCATCTAGATTAAAGGTTTATTATTTGTACAATTGGATCGCTTCCATCCAATATGAAACCTAATCCAATAAAAGACAGATTGCTCCTAATGAATCCGATTACCTGAAGCCAATCAAATTGAGGATGCCCCTCAAACTGTCTATTACAGATCATACGTACGTCGTGTATCACATCGTAGGAGAATTGTTTATGTTTTTTTAAGGAATGGGGACAAAAGATGAAGCTTAATTTTAAGGTGAAGTTGAAGTTATTTCATTTATTGGTTATTTTGGGTGGGGCCATGTTCAATCTGCACGTCTGTGTCTTTGTGAACATAATAAATGTTGAAAAACAGACGCACGCATGCACATGCACTGACGCACCGACGCACGCACGCACGCACGCACACACACACACACACACACACACACACACACACACACACACACACACACACACACACACACACACACACAGTTAGCATAGGCCTATGGCTTTGTGTTGAAACTGTTGCACTGTCTATTAATATATATATAATATATATTATTTAATTTTAAGTTTCTAGACAGTGCAACAACATACACTGAAAAATCCTGAGTATTTTCTGTTTTAACTAAAGAGCTAAACGGGGAGACCCCGTTACTGAACAAGAACTTTTTGGCGATGTCCCTGTCATACAACAGTGTCAAATACTGGTCATTCATTTAGAACACATAAAAAGACGAAGGTTTCTGCCCGACAGCAATGACATGTTCATAAACAACATTATACAGGAACTACTCTCTCTCGGTCGGCCCAGCAGCAGTAACAACAGTGTACAGTATCTCATCCACTGACTTTGTTTGTCACAAGAGCTGCATACTGCTGGGAAGACCCTCTCTCTCTCTCTCTTACTCCCTCTCTCTGTCTCTCTTCCTCCCATGTTTATCCTTCTTGGTCTTGCTCTCTCTGTCTGTCTGTCCCTCCCCCACCCTGTATCTCTCTCCCCTCCCGCCTCATCTCTTTCTCTACACCCTCCCTCCATCCCTCCCTCTTCTTTAATTCCTATCCTCTCCTCTACTTGATTATGGGAGGACGTATAGGTACACAACGCCAGCTTGTAGATCCGCTCATTTTGTCACAGAGATCTGAACTCGGGTCAGTTCAGAATGAGTCCAGAAAAGAAAACGCGTGTCATTTTACATTGTAGCGATGGCTATTAAGAAATAGCAGACATACAAGCTCGCAGCACGTCACTTCATGCTGCGCTGCTTGTACATCTGCTATTTTTGAACATTTTGAACATCATAAATTCTGTGTGAGAGAACTACTGATTTAGAAGGTGTTTGTAGAATCGGCCTCAGGTCCTGAAGGGTTCAGTGGCTAACATCTAATTATTTCTTTCCTCTCCACTGTGTTACCTCTCTTTTCTCTTTCTCACCTCTCATCTCTCTCTCTCTCTCTCTCCTCTGTCATTCCCCCCCCCCCCTCCTCCCGTCAGCGTTCCCTTCCTGGAAGCGGGCAGGATCATGTTCGTTCAGATCAATGTGATGTGGGTCCACACCGTTTATACGTTCTGCACGGTCCCCCCAGTATTAATGCTCGTTTAATCTGCTACAGATTATACCCATTGATCCACGCATGGCGTGCGCTGTACGGCGTCCAACTGTACCTCCTCCCCGCCTACACACGCTGCTGTTTCACACACGTTTAGTTTGACAAAAGAGAGACAGAGAGAGAGAGAGAGAGAGAGAGCGAGGGTGTAACAATATAGTAACCGGCACTGCATCGAAAAATCAAAGTATATTGAAATGTAATCAGAAACATTGACTTTGTATCATATTGTTTTGCATTGTAAATATTCGGCATCGAATCGTTTTGCAATGCAAATAATCGATTGTATCAATCAATCAAAAGTTCTTGTGCGTTGCATTTAGCAAGAAAAAAAGAGGCGTTTAATTACTTTTGCATTCATTATCGCTACACTTGGTCTACATAAATCTGTGTATTCTGTGTTCATGTCAAGGTACGGGTTTGTCCATGTGTTCAAATATTATGTCTATGAATTTGCTATATGAATCACTGTGTTTACTTATTATTTATATCCATATTCATACATTTTCTCTTAAAAAAACCTGAAATATCCACATGTTTCCCACAGATTTAATTTCTTTGCTAAATAGTTACTGTATGGATTTTAAATCAGTGAATCGCGTCGCATCGCCATAAAGAACCAATATGATCCATGTATGGTATCGTCAGCCATGTATCGTATCGCTGTTAACATGCATGGTTACAGCCCTGATACGTGAACATCCTCATCTCTGAGCATCCTGATGATGCATCAAAGAGTGCAGCAAAGATTAGCTATAACCATTGTATACGAGTCACATTACGCACACACACCGATGTGGACACGCACAAATATTG
This sequence comes from Protomyctophum bolini, assembly GCF_963924005.1. Lineage (NCBI taxonomy): Eukaryota > Metazoa > Chordata > Actinopteri > Myctophiformes > Myctophidae > Protomyctophum > Protomyctophum bolini. The sequence continues at coordinate 17,099,283 of NC_137883.1, read as the reverse complement.
ACGCACACGCAAGAAGGTGGACACACACACACACACACACACACACACACACACACACACACACACACAGGCAGCCAGCGAGAAATTAATCTGTGAGATGAAATGCAGGAAGGACGACAAGTGAAATATATGTGCATGGTCATCCCGGTGTGTTTGCAGCAGCTGTGTACTCATGTCTCATCACTGAGCACTAACAGCCATGTGTCATCACTAGCCAATGTCTCATCATCACTAGTTACTGTCATCATCGGTACTGGTGCAAGCTGGAAGGTTGAGCAAAACGTTCATATATACTTTTTGTATTCGTAGTAGTAGTGTATTCAAGCAATACATGCTTAGTGCTTATTGCTTTCTAAAGTCCTTTTTTTTTATTACAACACCGTCTATGAATTATTAATGAATGTGATGTGGACATTTGAGAAATGTGTGGACATAATGGACATCGACGTCATAACCCCAAATCTCACATTTAAAATCAAGGATCAAACGCTTTCACCATTATCGTGGGTTAGATGGTGTTCGCCCCAGAATAGGGACACTGGGGTTCATGTGGTTAAGGTGCTAAGAACCTGTCTGAAAGGCTCATTTATACTTCATCTAATGGCTGTGTTGGCTGAGAAAAGAACATGTCTTCTTCAGTTGAGAATACGTCATTTTTCTCCTTTTTTTTCTCCCCCGGCCAACACAGACACTCTCAGACGTATAAATTAAGCTTAACTGAGCCAATCTATGCCACATTCAGCCTCACTGCCAGCCATCCTGCCTGTCTCTATTCATTATGCCTTCTCACTGAGTTATTTCAGCCAGAGCTGTGAGCTGCATGTTAATGATGCTGCATGGGAAACCACTGGAAGGAAGGAAGGGAGGAAGGGAGGGAGGGAGGGAGGGAGGGAGGGAGGAAGATTACTAGTTACTCTGTAGATTTTGATTATTATTACAATTACAAAACATACATTACCCACTTCAGCCCTTGACCATATGAAAATAGCCTATCTACGAGCTTGTGAGTTTGTTGATCTGCTCATTTGTATACATTTTGTACCTTTGAGAGTATACCAGTATACAGAGTATCTGCGTGTGTTTTGCTCTGCTTTTCTGAATGGCTTCCATCCAGAAGCACAAGGGTCATCATGTAACCTCAGTCAACGGAACAGATCCATGTGTGCACAAACTCTGTTCCAGTAAGACTGAGGAAAAGGAAACCCCAAATTTGGAGTTGGGCCCCTGTAGAACCACTGCTATACATTCTACAGCACTGCTTCCCAAACACTGGCTCGGGAACCATTTATGGGTCCCTTCCCTATTTGTTTCCTACATCTTGTTTTTAATTATTATTATTTAAAAACATTTTCAAAAATCACACTTGTGTGAAGGGCGCCTTTTTCTTCCTTTTACATCACGCCATAGACTTGGCTGCTACTTTATCCAGGCTGGCAAATGATTTATGTCATATAGTGCTCTAGTCTAAACAAACATTCCCAAAAAAAGTAAAGATTTTCATATTAAAAACAAAATGCAAAGATTTTTTTTTTCATGAAGAAATCAAATAAATTCCATGAATTAGAAAACGAATGTTTAAGAAGTAGTGAATATTGCCTTGAGCTTGTAGAGCTGCTATTTCCACTAGTTTGGGTCCGTCAGTGGTGCTCAAACCTTTTTCATGTCAAGGACCACCCCTTCAGATGCCTGAAACGTTGCCTAATAAAAGTGTTCATATTGCAAGGGCAGGGCGGTGTGCGGGTCTTTGTGCACTTTATGTGCATTTGTTTTTAATGTCAATGACCCCCCAAATGTATTTGGCTGCAGACGCCCATCCCGAAATTGTTCTGGGTACACCCAGAAGCAAAATGTTCGCTTTAAAAATATATACTCAAATATGTGCGCAAATGTTCACAATTAAAAAGAAATAGCAGCTCTACAAGTTCATGAGCTTGTATCTGCTATTTTTGAATAGCCAAAGAAATCTAAAATTATATTTTTGGTTAGAACATAAGTGAACATTTGTGAATTGGTTAAATCTCTGTAGTTAGATATATTATTACTAAAGAGTGTTTGTTCAATGACAGGGGTCTCCCCGTCTCGCCATCTCTTTAATAAACAGAAGATACATTTTCAGGCGTGTTCCCAATTTCAGACAATCAGGAGAGACAACCCATTTATCAGCTGCAATTCAATAGAGTTCCAGTTTACATCTTGTCCGCTCATTTCTTTGTGTCATCGCTTGCAATTTCACGTGTTTATCCTGTATCCTGTTTGAGTTCTGTCTCCTGAAAATGCATTTTGTTTTCCTTTTTATTGAGTGGTGCAGCCACTCCAAGGAACAGCAATGTCTGTCTGTCTGTCTGTCTGTCTGTCTGTCTGTCTGTCTGTCTGTCTGTCTGTCTGTCTGTCTGTCCATCCCTATGTCTGTACCAACAGGTGACACTGTTGAGCCAATAGTCCGACAACCAATAGTCTGACAACCAATAGTCCAACAGCCAATAGTCCAACAGCCAATAGTCCGACAGCCAATAGTCAGACAAGCTGAGACAACCAATAGTCCGACAGCCAATAGTCCGACAGCCAATAGTCCGACAGCCAATAGTCCGACAGCCAATAGTCAGACAAGCTGAGACAACCAATAGTCAGACAACCAATAGTCCGACACCCCAAAAGCAGCGCTCAGTTCAGATGGGTCTTTTATTTAAGAGGTGGTTAAACAGGGAGTCCTACTGTTACTGAACGATCACTCAACTCAACAGCAACAATACAGAGCTGTTGAAAAAAAAGAAAATCACTTACTGCAGCTTTAAGGTAGAATACATAACGGTTTCATGTGCAGTGTATGTTTAGCCTACTTTCATCATCCTGTGTAGTCTAGCGATGTTTATCCAACGTCTCTTGGTGCCAAACACCAAATACATAGTATTTCTATACTTAAATTGTTGCTACTATATATCTCATAGTACCCATTAGGATAGTGGGCACGACAAGCAGTATTACCATGATAATGGATTTTTGCCATATTGCGGCCATCATTTATGATCAAACATAATTTGTCTTTTTTGTTGCCAATTAAAATGTCAGTCCACCTCAGTCGAGTAATTTATTATTCGTTTTACAAGTATAAATCTTAAAGAAGGTGTTTCTATTGCTACTGAAAGATGTATCCTGTTGTTCTCCTCCTGTGTTAATTTATCCGGTTGTACCTCTGAGGGTGTGCAAAATGTAACCAAATGGACCCTTATGGGTCCATTTGGTTACATTTTGCACACACCCAGAGTTAAACGAACACTCGGGGACTTTTAAAGTGTGGGTCTCTCTTCGTCGGAGTGATTGTGTGTGCTGGTGGAATAAACTGGGAGCCGGGGGTGTCAGGTTTGATTTGGCCAGAGTAATGAAGTGACGACAGGGCCATTTTGTCCAGTGAGCCCCAGCGCTGCACAGAGGACACCTGGCCTTGCAGTCAGCGGACCGCCACCACCACCAGCCAGGGTTAAGGTAATTGGTCTAGGCAGGCAGGCAGGCAGGCAGGCGAGTGGGCCAGCAGGCAAGGTATACAGATGGTACACTGTGAAGTCACGAGTGCTAATGTTAACTCCGAGAATGTACAGAAAAAGGGATCTAGATGATATCAAATCAAAGAAAAAGGTCTGGAATTTGCGAAAAGGATGCTCTTTATTAATTTGCCGTTGCGGTCGTTAGACCTTCATCAGGACAAACATCCAATGCACAATAACCACCAATTATTTAATGGCTACACGCCTACACCCACACAGTGTGCTTCACTGCTTACTGTAAATCGCTCTGGATTAAGAGCGTCTGCTAAATGCCTAAATTGTAAATTGTGTGTGGAGGTCCTCTGTCATTACGCCCATTGGCTGACAAAGCAATCCCAAACCACAAAAGACACACCCTTCACCATCATATTATGACCCACTCCAATTAACATCTTAATTACAAATACCACAAATACCTATTCAGCCCTTTTAGTTCCAGACAGTGTGCAACTGTGCGGGACCTTTTAAAAAATATATAATAATTATATTATAGATCCCTTTCTGAACATTTGGACCTTCCTCGTTGTCCTACGCACCTGTCACTATATAACCTTTGATGTGTGCAGCCTTCTCTTAAAGGTTTGAACTCTGTGAGAAAGTACAAATGTAATCAAACAGGGAACCGTAAGGGAGGATTTTTACAGTGTATATTGTATATATCCATAAACTCACGTCCTCTCTGTGAGTGAGTGTGTCACCGGTGTATGTCGAGAACCGCCCGATCGATCAACTTAAAACTATGTATCGCAGAGGCCCCGAGGGAGTCATGCATCGAGTGGGAAGTCGGTCGGATCAGCGGCTTTCCACAAAATAATTGATAAATCCACAAAGCCCCATACTGTATAGTACTCTGATGTCATCAATAGGACATAGTTCTGACGTTTGCCTCACATGGAAAACATTCTGCCTAAAAAGTACTTTTACTTTTAGTAGGCTACCGGTAGAGGTTTAGCATACAAACAAACAAACAAACACACACACACACACACACACACACACACACACACACAAAGAGCATATTCTGCCAATGTATAACATTACACAAGAATTGTACACAATAAAACAATAGATTAAATATGGAGATAAAATAAGATTTCTGCCTGAGACAGACTGATATTATATAGCCTATATGAAACAAACAACATAAGACACACACTTAAACCATTGGACAAACTATTCTTCATAGACACAAAGTCTCCATTATAAAGTATACTGTGGATATACTGCAGTCTTTCTCGTAGCTCGGGTCATTAATAATGCACAGTAATACACAGCAATAATGCACAGTGTACAGTACAGCTCAGTAAACGGGAAATATTTAGGTCTGGACGTCTGAAGTTCAACACGCTTTGGCAGGATAAACAAACTGTGATTCTAGATTGAGTCAAGGTCCACAGCTGTAGGCCGCGTACTGTTTTGTCTGCCCTGAATTTCATCACAAAACGTTCCTAAAAATGCCACCTCAGAGGGGGTATATATGAGTCGGACAATACACTATTGATCTATTTCAGTTTCACCGTGTTTAACACACCCAAACACCCGAATACAGTTTATAATGATGAGAGCAGCAGCAGTTTTTGTTGTCTCATGTCCCACTTTCAGGAGACATATTATACGCTGCCCTGTGCCTGATGCACACGCACGCACGCGCACGCGCACACACACACACACACACACACACACACACACACACACACACACACACACACACACACAAATTGTTTGAACTCCCCTCATATCACATGGGGACCCCCCCCCCCCAGTTGGCGCACTGTATCAGATGAGTAATTCATAATTGTATTTTATGTGTGTTTCCAGGCTGTCTGTCCAACCTGCCCCCCAACGCCAAGAAGATCTCCAACTCGTACGAGGAGCGCAGGAAGCAGGCCACGGCCATCGTGCTGCTGGGGGTGATCGGGGCGGAGTTCGGGGCGGAGATCGAGCCGCCAAAGGGGCCGGCTCGGGCTCGAACCGGCGGTCAGGCGCCCGAGGGATTTGGTCTGACCAGCGGAGGCTCGTCCAACTACTCTCTGGCCAGGCACACATGTGAGTGCAAGCAAAACATGCATGCATGCACGCACGCACACACACACACACACACACACACACACACACACACACACACACACACACACACACACACACACCACACAAATTGTTTGAACTATATTCTGATGACTAGCACTCTCTATCTATGCCTTGGGTGCAGCGAAGTTTAACCTTTGTATATGAGAACAGACAGAAATGCACAAACACACAGAAGCTTGTTGTAACCTTAGTACAACAAGGTAGACAACATAGAACAATAACCCCACGTATGGAATTGACGCCGCAGCGCAATGCTAACGTTTTGTCTCTCAAGCGTTACGTTCGTTCGTCGAATGCAGACTAAAACATTTAGCTCTTTGTATTTTCAACTCATTAAGACCTAATGCCGATTCTACAAATGCCTTTCTAAATCAGTAGTTCTCAACCATTTTCACATCAAGGGCCCCCAAAATGTAGGCCTACATGCATGGACCCCAGAAGAGAAGATTTGCGTTTTAAAGTAGCTATAAGTAATAATATATCAATGTTTTTATGAATTATATATTTTTTGTTTTTCAAAGATGAGGAACAATGCATGAATTTGATTGTCCACTTCCTGATTGGTTGTTTGATTTGCCAGAAAAGGTTTGGACTAATGACAAGGGGGGGGGGGTTAATTCTGGCTGTGTCATTACCATCCATCCATCATCCATCTTCAACCGCTTATCCGTAGTCGGGTCGCGAGGGCAACAGCTCCATTAGAGTGCTCCAGACTTCCCTCTCCAGAGCAACATTAGTGACTCATTAGTGATAGATCCTCCTCCTGGGGATCCCGAGACGTTCCAAGGTCAGTGAGTCGATGTGTTTCCTCCAACTGCACGTTGGTCTGCCCGGGCTCTCCTCCCAGTGGGACGTGCGTCGAGGACCTCCCTAGGGAGACGCCCGAGAGGCATCCTAACCAGATGCCCGAACCACCTGAGCTTTCCAGGCGAAGGAGCAGCGGTTGTACTCCGAGTCTCTCTCGTGTGACTGAACTTCTCACCCTATCTCTAAGGGAGATGCCAGCCACTCGTTGAAGAAAACTAATTTCAGCCGCTTGTATTCACGACCTTATTCTTTCGGTCATGACCCACACTTCATGACCGTAGGTGAGAGTAGGAACGAAGATTGCTCGGTAGACAGAGAGCTTTGCCTTCTGGCTCAACTCTCTTTTCATCACAACAGTGCGGTACAGCGACTGCAATACCACCCCTGCCGCTCTGATTCTCTGGCTGATCTCCTTCTCTGTCTTCCCCTCACTCGTGAACAAGACCCCGAGATACTTGAACTCCTTCACCTGGGGTAATGCCTCATTCCCTACCCGGACTGCACAATCCACCGGTTTCCTGCTGAGAACCATGGCCTCAGATTTGGAGACGCTGATCCTCATCCATTTTTGATATTTTATTACTTATAGCTACTGGGTTAAAGAAGTATACGGAAGGATGGAAAATACAGGTGAATTGACTGGCAGAAATTATGCAATCTATTGTTTCCTAAGTTTTACAACATTTTGTTCTATTGGGACCCCCAGAGTGCTCTCAAGACGCTAGCTGGAGCCCTCATTCAATGCCACTGCTTGCACCTCTTGGTTCTCCAACATCTCGACGTCACTGCTGCGCAAACTAAGCTTCAGACCTCCCAAAACAAACTGATACGACTACTTCTGGGCCTTGAGCCCATGACCCAGCTAATTCCAACACACTATCTATTCAGGAGACCACAAGGGGAGGTAAAAGTAACTTAATTCCCATCAAAAGGAGGTGTCATCCAGGACCACTGACACATTTTTCCCCCTTCTCCTTTGTACATAATAGTGTATTGTTGATGTGTTATTGTGTTAATTCTTTATGCTATATTGATGAATACATAGGATCACAAGTCATGTTTTACTGTACCACATGCTGTTTACATTTCGGACAGTATTCAATCAATCAATCAATTACGCACTGATTCGTGACTCGTATGTCATTTTGCTTTCAATACATTCTTATATTTCTACATGAACACAGTAGGCTGCATCATCGACGTCAACACACAGGCTCTGCATTGTACACACACACACACACACACACACACACACACACACACACACACACACACACACACACACACACACACACACACACACATACACACACACTGTACCATGGTCATCAACAGAAGCAAGTGGATGGCTGACTGGTTGCTCGCCCCCACCTCTCTTGCCTTCCTGTCTCCATCCCTCCCTATTTCTCGTCTCCCCGTCTCCCTCGATCGCTCCCTGTGCTGTCTCCATCCCTCCCCTTCTCCCTCGATCCTGTTTCCATCTCTCCCTGTCTACTCCCCGTCTATTCCCCCTCTGTCTCTCTCTCTCTCTCTCCCCATTAAATTCAAAGAGGCTGCATTGGCATGAGAAAGCATACGTGTACATTACCAAAGCAAAGGCACAACAAAACAGCCAAGACAAAAACAACGTATGCACAATTAAAGGCCAATAAGGAAACGAGTAAAACAACAGTGTTACACTATAGGAAAACTAGCTTACAAAAGAAAACCATAAGAATTGTGCATTTTCTGTCAGAAAATACCCTCTCTTTCTTTCTCTCTCTCTCTCTCTCTGTTGATTTTGCCTGGTTAACCCAGGGCAAGGTGAAGAAGCCGCGAGCAGCCACTGTGAGGGGAGAGACAGAGGCGGGTCATGCAGAGATTCCTATCAATAATTCATCAGCACGCTGCAGCTTTGGCTCTTGTGTTCTATTCCCCCCGGCCTGCCCCGATCACATAATACCCCCCCACACACACCGCCAACACCCCCACCCCCAACCCAAAGCCCTGGGATGGAGAGAGAGAGAGAGAGAGAGAGAGAGAGAGAGAGAGAGAGAGAGAGAGAGAGAGAGAGAGAGAGAGAGAGAGAGAGAGAGAGAGAGAGAGAGAGAGAGAGAGAGAGAGAGAGAGAGAGAGAGAGAGAGAGAGAGAGAGAGAGAGAGAAGAGAGAGAGAGAGAGAGAGAGAGAGAGAGCATATATGTAGACAGCAATAAATGAGAGTAAAGAGAGAGACAGAGAGAGAAAGATACTGAATGCCTGAAAGAACAGTAGCCTATAGGCTAGATCACTGTTTCTCAACGTCTGGTCTGGGGCCTACCAGGGTTCCTAACGGCCAGGTCTGTAACTCAGCGTATTTCGTTTTTACTAGTATTTATATCTTTGGGACTCCAAGCTACACTATGCAATTCTCAGTGTTCATTCAACTCTGAGAGTTACAGACCCGTAAAGGGTCCACTTGGACCCCCTGGTGGAACCCCTGATCTGACGCTGAGAACCAAGTGGTATAGGCTATATATAGATCAGTGGTTTAGAACCAAGTGGTATAGGCTATATATAGATCAGTGGTTTAGAACCAAGTGGTATAGGCTATATATAGATCAGTGGTTTAGAACCAAGTGGTATAGGCTATATATAGATCAGTGGTTTAGAACCAAGTGGTATAGGCTATATATAGATCAGTGGTTTAGAACCAAGTGGTATAGGCTATATATAGATCAGTGGTTTAGAACCATTTTCATATCAAGGCCCATTATTTATTCTGCAATTGAGCCACGGATCACCATTTGATGAGATTTAGCCTCTCAGACCCAAAACGTAAAATATTTAGTTCTACGTTGTTTGACACACAAACATATGCTGTATTGAACGTTCAGTACGACGTCAATACATGCATGACGTACATTCTCTACTTATGTAGACTTCTTGTAAATGAAGTAATGCAGGTGTTTAACAAACGTACCAAATGGATACGGGTCCATTTGGTTTCCTTTTTTACGCTCTCAAGAGTTAAAGATCTATGAGGGTTCATTTGGTTACCAACTCTCCATCATTTAGCTGCATGGGGACCACCTGGAACCCCCTCAAGGACCACTGGTTGAAAGCCACTGGGCTGCCTGGATGTAAACGTCCTTCACGGCCACCATATGAGTCTGAGAATGGTGACTTGGCAAAACGGCTACAATATAAAGCAGTGGTTTTCAACCAGTGGTCCTTGAGGGGGTTTCAGGTGGTCCCCAGCTAAATGATGGAGAGTTGATAACCAAATAGACCCTTATGGAGTTAAATTATTGTTAAGGTTTCCAGAAATGTGGACAACAAAATATGATGTCGATGGATACGTTTTGGGTCTGAGAGGCTCCAATGCAGAATAAATAATGGACCTTGATATGAAAAGGGTTGAAACCCACTGATATAAACCTATAGGCTAGGTAGAGAGTAAATCGGATAGAAGGACCCCCCCCACACACAACCCCCTTTCTCTCTCTCGCTCTTTCTCCTATTGCAGAGATGAAACACACATAATTGTATTTGTACGGCGGAATGTTATTACGGCTGTAGAGAAAACTCAGGTGGGGGGTAGTGCAGAACACACACACACACACACACACACACACACACACACACACGCACACACACACACACACACACACACACACACACACACACACACACACACACACACACACACACACACACACACACACACACACACACACACACACACACACACACACACTATAGCTATAGGTTTAGAAATGGCAGATGATACGCTTCATTCATATAAAAAAAAAGAAACGGTGTAAAATAATGTTCTGCTGCACATCTGAACATAATAGTCAACAAAGCAGAAATTCACCTCTAATCTCGACCTCTAAAAAAAGCTCTTGTATGCTGAAGGAAGCGTTGGTGGGCGAGAGGGGTTTGTGTCAATAGAGTTATCAGGGATAGGAGGACTCATTTCGTATCCAAATTTTGACATGACGTTGCACCTCGAGATCAGACACGTCTTTCTGCAACACAATCTTAACAATAAAGGTAATACTGTGTCCTAGTCTTGCTGACATACACAGTGAAGTAAACATCCTCCGTGTTAATTTATCGATTTGTAAATTAACACTTCAATCAGGCTACTTTCTGATTGCCAGAAAGCTGCTCTCCCTCCTGAGCTACTGCCGTCCTAATGTGAGTGTGTGAGTGTGAGACAGGTCCACGTAATCAAGCAAATGAGTATTGGAAACATCTGTGTATAAAGCTGTAGACTGCTTGGGGAGTGCTGGTAACGATTTTATAGTGTTGTATACTTTGTGATCATTGTAACTGATCATGGTGCATGTTGGCGACTACATATATTATTATAATAACTACTATTTACATCACAGCTATTGCCAGGACACTGACCATTCCTCAGTTCTCGCTATTTATTTGCTTTGTAATGTACCCTGTCTGTGACGTAGAGGAGGGCTGTGGACAGTTCAGAAACCTACCTACCACTGCCATAATTGATGGGAAATCCAAGCTATATAAACTGCAGACTTTCAATTCCTGGAACTTAGGTTAGCATGCTATAATGGAAGCCATTGCTCTTGTGTTAAAAAGTAAAATAAATACGGACGTTGACTAACTGGGTTTCTGAGACAGACCGAGTAGACACAAATTGTACCATTCTAGCATGAGCATGTGAAGATAGGTTGACAATGGGAGGAAGTCGTCCTTTAAAATATCCTCCTTGGTCATGTTTCTACATATAGCTGCATAAGGATGATAAACATCTAAACTAAATTTCTACATCGGTTCTGCAGCGGTAACCATTCTAAATCACAGACATAGGCCTGCCCTACACAGTAATTTATACATTTTTAACCCTACGTATATAGAGTCTGCCTGATGTTTCTTCCAGTTTTTCGTTGCCACTGTCACAAAAACTGCTTGCTCGGGGTGGGACAATGACGGTTCTCTGCCTTTACATGTAAAGTGTCTTGAGACAACTTGTTGTGATTTGACACTTGAATAAATGTTTAATTGAATTGAACACTCGAACCTTGATCCTGTATTGGTTGATCTAATTCTAGGGTCCCCCCCAAGGGTCCTGGGGGGGGGGGGGGGCGTACACTCAGCTAACTGAGGAACAATTTAACAACTTTAACCCAATTTCATACTCGGCTGTAAAAAGTCTAAGTTCATAACCGGACATAACTCCCTCCCAGCTATTTACTATTATCTTTCTTTCTTATTACTAATCGTATATAGGATATTTTTGCATATTACGATCTATTATTGTTTGCCATTAAATGTCTTGATGAATTGAAATTGAATACACAGGACCATAATGGAGAGCACTGGGGGCTTTTCTGAGTTATCCTTTTTAGCATTATTTTGTATGAATCTGTGCGACCGTGTCTTTTTTTGCAAACCGTTAAGTTAATCAATCAAACAAAGCTATTCAAAACTATATGCAATCTATAAGCTTAGAACAAGTCACATCGCACCATGTTGAGAGCTTGTAGATCTGCTATTTAAAAGAATATATTAAATTGAAATGTATATTTTGAAATCAGAAAAGCTTGTAGAGCAAGGAAGACATTTTCTAAGCAGTTTTTAATTTCGGAAAAACACAAATCTTCTCTTCTGGGGGTCCTTCACATGAAAATGTTTGAGAACTGGTCTGGATCAAAACACAGGATCTGGCCTATTGATTCTAGGCCTACATTAACAGTACACTATCAATAAGATATCCAACCAACAGAAACGAACGCATAGCTGTCTGACCAAAGCTGAGAAGAAGGATTTAAACACACACACACACACACACACACACACACACACACACACACACACACACACACACACACACACACACGCACACACACACAAAACCCTTGGTGTTAAATATCACATGTGTAACTCGTCCAAATGTAACCAAATGCAGTTACATTTCGTAGTTAAATTAACAGTAGTTTGTAGTCAGGCCCTGACATTATACAACACACAAGGGAGCATGGGGCACACACGCACGCACGCACGTGCACATGCGCACACACGCACACGTTGCCACCCATCCCCCTTCCATATCTTATTAAGAAGTCTAATTTGCCATTAAGCTATATGTTCAAATGTCACTGATCACAAACAGAATAATGGATTTATTGTTCTCCATATAAGACAAGTGCTTGAACTGACAGTGAGCCTAACAATGTCACCCAAGAACAATAATCATTGCCAATTAACTTCAGTCAGTCCGCTTATATATAATAATAGAACATCTATAGGCCTAATTTGATCCCAAGTGACGTCATCATAATTAATAATTGTTTGCCAGACTTAATTAGGCTATTCTCCAGGAGGAGTAGTCTATAGCCTAAAAGTCATGCATTCATAATTTCATGTCACATCTTTCATCTTCCTAGTATATGTTTGTCATTTTACATTTCAGTTCCTCTTAAGCTTATTATATCCTCCTTATACAGCGGCATTGCTTGGCAAAACAAAGACATATACTGTACAACTGCACCAACTAGCCTATAGGCCTACAATAAGCTATAACACATTGCTCAAAGCATCTGCAGTGTAATTTTAGATTTTTGCTTGGCTATTCAAAAATAGCAGATATACAAGCTCACTTTGTGACACGCTGCGAGCTTGTACATCTGCTCTTTTGGGACATTTTTTTTTAAAACATCTTGAACGTGTGAGATTTAGAATTGTAGAATCGGCCTCAAGTCTTTAATAGGTTATCACTGCAGGACATGTTTTTTTTTCTTTTCCCCCCTGTCCTTTCCCTTGTGTGAAGGAACAATAGGAAGGTTGAGGGGGGACAGTCAGATACTCGGGTCCTCGCTAGAGGGGGCAACAGCCCCACTGTTTGACCGCAGAGAAAACCCATTTATCCCGTTTTCAACGCGTCTCTCAGTCCCCTCTGATTGCTTTAGGCTTATCCCAATCAACGACACCTTAAACTCTGCACCCACCCCATTTCCTCCCTCCCTCTCTCTCTCACGCACGCGCGCGCGCGCGCGCACACACACACACACACACACACACACACACACACACACACACACACACACACACACACACACACATTGCTCACCCCCCCCCCCCCCACACGCACACACACACACACACACACACGCACACACACACACACACACACACACAGTTTTTACAACAGTATAAAGGCCCTGTGTATGCCACTCAGAATGTGCCATTTAATTTGGGTGATTAAATCAACGTTGATTAGGCCTATCAACCTATAAGCTACATTACACCCAAACAACTAAAATGGACTTTAACTATCACAGATTTTACCAACCCGTCAATATGACCAATATATTGGTATAATGATAATAGGATAGGCCTAATAAGAATGAGAATAACAATAAGAATAGGCTAATTATTATTATTATACTGATAATGATTATGATAATAATATTTTTAATCAAGTCGATTTCCTAAATCATTTCTTTCACTGCTTTAGGCTATAATAATCCTATAAGTAGGCTATATGTGGTTGAAATGTAAACGAAATAGCGCTATTCCCTCATTATGTAGGCTATAGGCTGTTACTGTTACTACACAACGGAATTGAGTGACAGAGCGGCGAAGGGAAATCCCATGACCTTGTCATTTCATATCGATCGCTTTGTTATTGATCAATAATGGCGATCATAATACTGTAATTCCAAACAGACCTACATTTGATTCGGTTATAGGCCTACATTTAGAGTGGGCTATACGCGGACACGTGCTGATTTGTGTTGTGATTCTTTACTATTTTGTATTTTAGATCCCAATTTTGATTCCATGTTTTTCGATAAAAACAAATGCTAAACTATATTCCGTCATAGCAACAATTTAGAAAATACAATTAACAAACAGCAATACAATTTATATCAACCACTGTCACATCATTTGAGGCTTAATTATTTCAGGACGCCTCGTCATTCTGATATTAATTATCTCTTAAAACATGCCTACACGTATCCATCACATCCATAACTCAAATGTATAACCAAATGGACCGGTGTCCATTTAATTAGCCTATATTTAGGCCCACAGTTAAATTGACACATAAATTGACGCAACAAGCCTGAACCAAAACACAAGCTTTGTCACTTTGTGTGTAGCAAGCAAGCCGTCCCATGTCCCATGTGCATGCGTCGCCTCCTCACCTGCTAGCCTCAGCGCGGACATCCTCTGGAACTCGGGCTCCTGCAGCCACTTCCACATCCTCCTGAAGGTCTCCCGGCCTGATTTGAGTTTACTCCACGGCTTGGGGTTCCGCAGCAGGTCCGAGAGGGTCCCCTGGGAGCGACACAGCACCCTCTGGGCGAATATGGCCTGTGGGATGCTGTATCTCTTCAGCTCCGCGGTGATGCGCTGCGCCACCTCCTTGGTGTTGATTTCCTCCAGCTGTCCGGAGCCGTTGTTGCTGTTCCCCCCCGGCTGCGAGGAGGAGGAGGGCGGTCTGTCGCGGGTGGAAGAAGCCAACACGGGCCCGTGGGATGGAGATTGCAGGTGTGGGTGATGGTGGTGCGAGTGGTGGTGGTTGGGGGCCGCCGCCGGGTGGTGGATCCCGTTCAGGTGCGGCATCATGCCGGCCGCGGGGCCGCCGAGGCCTCGGTGCTGATGGTGAGGGTCCCCACCTCTGGCCAGCATGCTGGCGGTGACGTGGTGCGCGTCGAAGTTGGCCGCCGCCGCCGCCGCCGCGGCATGCAGCATCTTGTCGTGCGTCGAGCCGCCGTGCGTCGCGGCCGTCGCGCCGTAGCCGTGGAGCCCCTGCGGCGCGCTGTGGATGGAGCCCAGACAGTTGCCCCCCAGCCCGCCCACGGGGCTGCTGCTGGCCAGCGGGGACAGACTCTGCCCCATGCCGCTGGACATGTGCTCCTTGTGGGAAGAATACACGGGGCCGTACAGGTTGTTCATGGTCGGCAGCCCGCGCGTCTCCACGTCCCGCATGAGGGTGAAGCTCCCGCTCACGTTCCCGGCGGAGAGCCGCTGGTGGTGCGCGTGATGGTGGTGGTGGTGCGGGTGGTGCGGGTGGCCGTGGTGGAACTTGTCCGACACCGTGGAGATCGGCGGCAGCGGCTGCAGCGGTGTTAGGGTGGTGTACGTCCCGCCCATGCCCATGGTGCCCATGCCCGGCGGCGGGGATGTGTCGCTGCCGCACGGCATGGCGTGGTGCAGCGGCAGGGAGGACAGCTCCGCGGCGGCGCGGTGGTGGTGGTGGTGGTGATGGTAGTCCCCGCCGGTCGTCCCCGCCGCGGCGTCCCCCAGGATCGTGGCCATGCTGGACATGGCCATGGCTGAGCGGGCGGCCAGGTCTTGGTGTAGCCGCAGGGTGGTGGAGGCTCCCCCCGAGCCGCCGCCGCCACGGCCCCCCGAGTCCGCACCGCTAGCGTCCATGATGCGGACCTGATGAGCGGCCACAGCCCCCACCAGGTGGGGGCTGTGGCCGCTCATCAGCTCCGCATCGTGGAGCGTCTGCACGGAGCCCACGGTCACGCCGCCGCCGACGCCGTGCAGGCTGTCCATTGTCATCTCCGTGTTCATGGTGGCGTAACAAGCGTCCAGGTCCTTGGCCAGGCATCGATAAGCGTTAGTGTAGGCAGTCTTCATTCATCAAGTCATAATAGTCCATCCAGGGATATCGGAATATCTCTTTCGCTTCTCCTTTATTTATCTTTTCTTCTTCTTCTTTCTCCCCCCACCGCCACCGCCGCCGCCACCATCAACCACCACCACCACCCTCCCCACCTTTCTCTCTCCGCTTTCCTCCGCCGCTCCTGATGCGCGCTCCTCCGGACGGGTCCACTACTACTCCTCGTATTAAAATCCCCCGGTTCTTCTTCTTCTTCTTCTTCTCCCTCTTCTTCCTTCGTATTCCCTCCGTTTCTTTTAGTCGCCCTCCTCCTCCTCCTCCGTCTCCTCCTCCTCCTCCTCCACCTCTCGAGGTCGCCTGTTGTTTTGTTCCCTTCTCCCCCCAGTGAAAATGTGTTATTTTTATCTCGATCATACGGGCCTGTGCTGTGGTGGCTTCTTCTTCTCCATGGCTGTCCCTCTCTCTCTCCTCCTCCGGCGGATTACTGACTGTGTGTGAAGCAGACTGGGGAGCTGTCCAGAGTCTCAGCCTCAACAGCCAATAGAGGGAGTCTGCATCCCATGTCTCGGAGGGACACGCTGTGATTGGTGAGTTGGGCGTCATGGCAATTGGCAACCTTTTTTTTGTTACAAATCATCAGCATTTAATCTGTAATACATACCGGTAGGCAAATTTATAGGCGAGGTGTTCTTAATTTAATTAAACTTTTTGTGTCAAGGACTGAAAATATTTTGTAGACGTAGCGGGACACCACAAGATTTGTGAAAAACATGTTCTTTTTTTCTTCTTCTTCAAGATTTTGTAGAAACTAGTAGCCGCATAGGGCTAAAGTGGTTAAACTGATGTTTGTGCTATTTTAAAGATGGAGTGCCACATTTTTTTTTTTTCAGTTTTTCACGTGTCTATGAGGTTTCAGTAGGCCTACCTATACTTCATTAGACGCCCTGTAGTCGTTTTTATGTGCAATGGTGTATTAACTTTGTATTTAGGGTTTCTTTCTGGAGTCTGAAACCTTGACAGTCAAACGGGCCAATGAAATAAACAGTAATATATGACACCAGACTATCAGCCCCTCCCCTAATCCCTCCCCCTTTTACAACTACAGCTGTGGGAGCGGCTTCAGTTCAGGTGGATCACCACCCATCACCATCCACCAGGCAAACCAGGCATACTTAATGAACTGGTGGGCGTGCCCACATAAAAACATTTTAACAAATACTGTACACTTTTTTGAAAAAATTATACCTCCTTATATAACAATAAGACCTGATGATCATGTTTTAGGGTGGGAAAAAAATCACGGCACTCCATCTTTAAGTAATCTTTCTGCATGGGGACCCCCTTCAAGGACACCTGGATGGGGGTCCCCAGACCCTACTTTGAGAACCACTCTTATATATGTCCTATACCCGCCCGGGATGAAGTTTGAGCCTGGGGAGACATTATCAGCTTCAGGCAGGACTATACTTGTCAACCAGTGGCATCATATGTTGTCCTAAATAGGTCTACTCGAGTAGGGACTGCACCTCCCGTCCCCAGCCACTGCACATGTAAACTATTTAGTTAAATTAAATTAACATTTCAACAAATACACTGATGATTTTATGATTGATAACTCTGACACATATAGTCTGCAACATTGCAACAGCATTGTAACATCATGTCTGGTGAGTGGTAGGCCGGGACAACGCTCCACACGTCCCAAACTCTTCTCCCTCCTGGCTCCAAAACTGTGGAATGCACTTCCCATTGCAGTCAGAACTGCAGCATCACTCCCAATCTTCCGCCGTAGTCTGAAAACCCACCTTTTCAGACTCCATCATGGCCCATAGCACTTACCCCACCCCCTTTGATAGCATTTCTGTAGACTTAAATACTATTTGATACAGACTTATAGCATGTTATGTAGACAGCATAAGTGCATTGTATGTAGTCATCTAGCACGTCATAGTACATATGTATAGCATAGTAGTATAGATGTATAGTTTATTCATTATATAGATATTCCACTGTTACTTTCTTAGCTTACGCGTGTTTCATGATAAATGTTTTTATGTGATGTATTCCCATGCTTTTTTGTTCTTGCTTAATGTAAGTCGCTCTGGATTAAGAGCGTCTGCTAAATGCCTAAATTGTAAATTGTAAATTGTAGGCTACATGCAACACTTTTCAATGTGTCCAAGTGTAATACTAATAAGCCCCATCTTGTAACCAAATGGACACATACATTTATAGGAGGTAACCTCTTCAAATATATTTTTCTGCAAGATGACATAACTTTTGTCAAATAATATTACATTCAATAATATTAATTACGTGCATTTTTCAACATAACGAATAGTCTATAGTGGTAATAGTGCTCCTGTCATATCTTGCTGTTTAATAGTGTCAAAAGTCAGCGGCAACCAACTATCCGATCACAGTGCTTGACAACCCTCCCGGCCATGGGATGTAGAAGACTCCCCATGCGTAGACTCCACTGATCCCATTGTGATTGGCATCCTAATTGTCAAATCACTTCCTTTTTCTGGGCGTTGCGTGTGGCCCAATTGTCCAATCACTGCCTGGGTGGACCTACAGGCCATCAGTATTTAGTATAGGGTTGAATTTCATCACTTCAGTCTTGCAGCAGCATGGAGAGCCAAAACATGCTGACTGTAACTCTTTCAACCCCTGAGAATGACCACCTTGTGATCTTGCTGTGAAGGTATGATTAAAAAGAAGTGTGTGTGTGTGTGTGTGTGTGTGTGTGTGTGTGTGTGTGTGTGTGTGTGTGTGTGTGTGTGCACGTGTGTGTGTGTGTGTGCACGTGTGTGTGTGTGTGTGTGTTTGCGCGTGTGAGCTCTGCGCACTTATTACATGTATTATTTTGAATTAAAGTAATGTTATGTAGGCTGTGTACATTAATCTGTTATACTTTTGTGTTACTTTCACAAAATGCTCTCAAATGCAACTGAAGTGAGGGGCGCTAATATATTAAAGTCTACCTCATGTTGCTGATGATTAGGTGATGTAATGGTGATGTAAAACAAACGGTGACAAAACAAACAAAAAAACGAAAAATAAAATTATCTTTATTGTTAATTGCATTTAAAGTTGACAAGATGACGTAAATTTCCCCTTCATTGTCAATGGCGTTTTTAAAACAAACATTGAACTAAAAACAAACATTACATTCTCTGTATTGTTAATTGCACTTAAAGTTTGTGTTAGGGACAAGATGACGTAAATTTCCCCTTCATTGTCAATGGCGTTTTTAAAACAAACATTGAACTAAAAACAAACATTAAACCTGAATAAAGGAGGGGCTCAAAAATACCACTACCAGGCATTATATTCAATGGAAGAGGAATAGTGATGAATGACATCAGCAGGCTGAAGGCCGGGGCCAGAAATGGTCTGTTTGTATGTACAGGTATGTATGTGTGTATATAGAGGTATGTATGTGTGTATGTACAGGTATGTATGTGTGTATATAGAGGTATGTACATGTGTGTATGTACAGGTATGTATGTGTCTATGTACAGGTAAGTACAGTATTTGTGTCCTGAGCTAATCTCACTCCGACCAGCACCAATTTCTCATGCACACTCACTGCCAGTAGGCTGAGGAAGTGATTATTATTGATATATTCAAATCAGCCTCAAGGTGGCACTGCATCAGCCCATTTTACAGGTCATATACTCAAAATATAGTTTTCCCTGGAATCCCTGGCCTGGCAAAGCTATGCGCTCCACAGTGTGCCCCTTCTATCGTATGTTCTTATCATTTCTACACTTTTGAGGAACTGAAACAAAAATAAGTTGGCTCATGTGTAGGCTACTGTAGAATATGAGATGTATGCTACACATTTGGGTAAGTGGAAATAGGACACAGGTAAGCTCGCGCGCGCGTGTGCGTGTGCGTGTGCATGCGCACACATGTGGCTGTGCATGCGCACACATGTGGCTGTGCACACTTATTTCATATTACCTATTAATTTAATTAAAGTAATGGTACCACAGCACCTTAAAGGACAACTTCAGCACTTTTCAAACTATCTTCATATAATAGCTGGTCCTCACTAATAATCATGATAAAATGGCACGATTATTAGTGAGGACCTATTATATGAAGATAGGTTGAAAAGTGCTGAAGTGGTCCTTTAATGGCTCCAGACTTCAAATCAAACTGGTCAGGCTACTACTAGGCCTCACTCCCCGAACCCACCTCACCCCTGCCCACTTTGACAGGCTGGAATGGCATAGGGTTGACGACAGTACAGCATCTTGCAATGGGTCTGGTCCACAAGATTCGATACACCACCAAGATACCCATGTACCTGTCCAAATACTTCCTTAATGTCAATGAAGTCCACACCCACGACACCAGAGGGAGTTCAACTATGCATGTGCAACCCAGATTCGGCAAAAACAAGGGACTAAATTATTTTCGCCATTACCAACAATCATTAAGACATGCAAATCCCTTAACTCCTTCAAAACCGCTCTCAAAGGACACCTACAGATGGCTGCAATTCGAAACTGGCCCCCGTAATACTGAATCCCCCACCCACCCCTTTTTCCCCTCACTGTATGTTTTTTTCCCCTTTTTACCTCCTCTATGATGCGCATTATGCTTTATGGTGTCGTCCACAGTTAACAGTTTTTTTTTAGTTGTGCTTGAAATGTACTGTAATTCTCCAAACTGTTAATTAATCAATCAGACTAAACAGGCCTACTGTAGGCCTAAAACAATAACAAGAAAGTTTGCATACTGAGTGTATTCTGTGTTTTGTGACTATATTGGCCTTTATATATAGTCTGCAACATTGCAACAACATTGTAACATGTCTAACATGCAACACTACTTTTCAATGTGTTCACTGTCCAAGTGTAAGGGCCCTATCTTGCATGTCGCACCTACCCCTTATTCCTAAACCTATTAGCCATATTTTACTACTACAAACATTTAGTTCAATTACTCGATCTACATCGACACGTTGTAAGCTTGATGCCATATTGTTCCAGGACAACATTGTTAAACGCTACATGTTTTATAGGTTTCAGCACCAACACAATTAATTAGGTATAATCACAAGTAAACCAAATAATAAAAACACAAATAATTAGTCTTAGTCTTCAGTGCGTATATAAGCTTTGCTCATTTTAATCCTATACCAGCAATGTTTAAACATAAAGTGACAGCAGCAATAATAATGATATTCAATTGTGAACCATCCATCCATTCCACGAACTCTCTGTATTCAGAAGGAACAGGTGCAACCCCTTTCAAAAAAGTATTTGAATGAACCAAAGGCATTGTAAATGTATTAGGCCTAGTGTGTGTTGCTTGCCAAAAATAACAGATCTACAAGACGACAATGTGTTATTTTTACTTTTGGCAAGTGACACACCCGGGGTAATTTAGGCCTTATGGTTCTGCAAAAAGAAACAGAATGACCTCCACATTTAGCTTTTACTTAAGGACATGAGGTTACATTTGCCATGATGTGGGCAACTACTACATCTCCCACAACAATATACTATCTAAAATCAACCTGAATCCCTCCCTGGTCAAGGATGGCATCCACAAGAGTCCTGGGATGCTGTGTTGGCTTGCGAGGTGTGTGTGTGTGTGTGTGTGTGTGTGTGTGTGTGTGTGTGTGTGTGTGTGTGTGTGTGTGTGTGTGTGTGTGTGTGTGTGTGTGTGTGTGTGTGTGTGTGTGTGTGTGTGTGTGTGTGTGTGTGTGTGTGTGTGTGTGTGTGTGTGTGTGTGTGTGTGTGTGTGTGTGTGTGTGTGTGTGTGTGTGTGTGTGTGTGTGTGTGTGTGTGTGTGTGTGTGTGTGTGTGTGTGTGTGTGTGTGTGTGTGTGTGTGTGTGTGTGTGTGTGTGTGTGTGTGTGTGTGTGTGTGTGTGCGTGCGTGCGTGCGTGCGTGCGTGCGTGCGTGCGTGCGTGCGTGCGTGCGTGCGTGCGTGCGTGCGTGCGTGCGTGCGTGCGTGCGTGCGTGCGTGCGTGCGTGCGTGCGTGCGTGCGTGCGTGCGTGCGTGCGTGCGTGCGTGCGTGCGTGCGTGCGTGCGTGCGTGCGTGCGTGCGTGCGTGCGTGCGTGCGTGCGTGCGTGCGTGCGTGCGTGCGTGCGTGCGTGCGTGCGTGCGTGCGTGCGTGCGTGCGTGCGTGCGCGACTATGTGTGTGTGGTGTTGCGCAGATGTTGCTTTGTTTAAAGACATTGTAATTAAGGACAGAGGGGACAGAAGTCTAAGAAGCGTGACCTATTTTCTTCCTTTTGATCAGCTGTCCAAGACACGACCAGGGGGTCTACTACAGGCACGGATCTCTCTCTCTCTCTCTCTCTCTCTCTCTCTCTCTCTCTCTCTCTCTCTCAGCCACAGTTTCAGCTGCTATATATGAGGAGAGGAGAGGAGAGCAAATTGGAGAGACGGGGCACTCCCTTTGTGTTGTATACCTGATGCTTCCTCCATCCATGCCCTAGCCTGCACACACACACACACACACAGTCACACACACACACACACACACACACACACACACACACACACACACACACACACACAGTCACACGCACACACACACACACACACACACACACACACACACACACACACACACACACACACGCATATGTGCTTACAACAAACTCATGCACATGAGCATGTGTACACACTGGCACATTACCAACCACGCAGGCACGTATACTAGGCACCCACACAGGCAGGCATGCACAAGCACAAATTTGAGGAGACTTAAGATTTGAGCGGACTTAATTTAATTGACTACATTTTAAAAGAAAAATCCTCTCATTCACACATAATTATGCCAGTAGTCTCTCGAGACAGACTGTTGACTCACGGGCACTGTTTTCCCTTTGTTTTGCAGATGGGTTCCCAGATTGGTGTGCCAGTGATCACTGTCCCCTATATGCTAATGGTGGTAAGGTTGCCTGCCCTATAGCCCTGCTATATACTAGAGTACCAAAGTCCTGACATCACTCGCTTATGATGGCTTATCCCCTGGGCCGACATGGACGTTTTTCGTTATATGGCGAATAACATTGGGTCATCTTAATTAAAATCGTCTCAAATAAGCATTGTGGTCCAAAAATAAACAAACAATATTGTCAGGGAGGTGGCTCTGTATCGTTTCGGAAATCTCATATGGGAAAATGAATGGGGGTTCTATGTGTGGAACCACAAAATGGCCTATAGAGGACAGAGGCGGTGGTGTAATGGGGGTCAGGTCAAGGGAGTTGAAACCCAGAAGCCATTCTTATCGGCATAGTATGCCGTACGATATGGGCTATAGCCCACGGTCCAAAATGATGAGAAACGAGGCTAACTTTTTTTTTCAAAATTTCAAAAAACATGGGCTATAACCCATCGTTTTTGTCATTTCGTCATTTTTTTCAAATCTTCAAAAATGATGAAAAACTGCACGCTATAGTATGCCGTACGATATGGGCTGTAGCCCACGGTCCAAAATGATGAGAAACGAGGCTAACTTTTTTTTTCAAAATTTCAAAAAACATGGGCTATAACCCATCGTTTTTGTCATTTGGTCATTTTTTTCAAATCTTCAAAAATGATGAAAAACTGCGCGCTATAGTATGCCGTACGATATGGGCTATAGCCCACGGTCCAAAATGATGAGAAACGAGGCTAACTTTTTTTTTCAAAATTTCAAAAAACATGGGCTATAACCCATCGTTTTTGTCATTTCGTCATTTTTTTCAAATCTTCAAAAATGATGAAAAACTGCGTGCTATAGTATGCCGTACGATATGGGCTATAGCCCACGGTCCAAAATGATGAGAAACGAGGCTAACTTCTTTTTTCAAAATTTCAAAAAACATGGGCTATAACCCATCGTTTTTGTCATTTCGTCATTTTTTTCAATGATGAAAAACGGCGCGCTATAGTATGCCGTACGATATGGGCTATAGCCCACGGTCCAAAATGATGAGAAACGAGGCTAACTTTTTTTTTCAAAATTTCAAAAAACATGGGCTATAACCCATCGTTTTTGTCATTTCGTCATTTTTTTCAAATCTTCAAAAATGATGAAAAACTGCACGCTATAGTATGCCGTACGATATGGGCTATAGCCCACGGTCCAAAATGATGAGAAACGAGGCTAACTTTTTTTTTCAAAATTTCAAAAAACATGGGCTATAACCCATCGTTTTTGTCATTTCGTCATTTTTTTCAAATCTTCAAAAATGATGAAAAACTGCACGCTATAGTATGCCGTACGATATGGGCTATAGCCCACGGTCCAAAATGATGAGAAACGAGGCTAACTTTTTTTTTCAAAATTTCAAAAAACATGGGCTATAACCCATCGTTTTTGTCATTTCGTAATTTTTTTCAAATCTTCAAAAATGATGAAAAACTGCGCGCTATAGTATGCCGTACGATATGGGCTATAGCCCACGGTCCAAAATGATAAGAAACGAGGCTAACTTTTTTTTTCAAAATTTCAAAAAACATGGGCTATAACCCATCATTTTTGTCAAATTGCGGAATTGCGGAAATTGAGGAAATGGTAATTGCGGAATTTGCGGAAATGGAAATTGTGGAAATTGCGGAAATTGCTGATTTTTTTTTTCATTTTTTTATTTTTTTCAAATCCTCAAAAATTATGAAAAAAGGCGCGCTATAGTATGCCGTACGATATGGGCTATAGCCCACGGTCCAAAATGATGAGAAACGAGGCTAACTTTTTTTTTCAAAATTTCAAAAAACATGGGCTATAACCCATCGTTTTTGTCATTTCGTCATTTTTTTCAAATCTTCAAAAATGATGAAAAACTGCGCGCTATAGTATGCCGTACGATATGGGCTATAGCCCACGGTCCAAAATGATGAGAAACGAGGCTAACTTTCTTTTTCAAAATTTAAAAAAACATGGGCTAAAACCCATCGTTTTTGTGAAATTGCGGAATTGCGGAAATTGAGGAAATTGAGGAAAATTGATGAAAAACGGCGCGCTATAGTATGCCGTACGATATGGGCTATAGCCCACGGTCCAAAATGATGAGAAACGAGGCTAACTTTTTTTTTCAAAATTTCAAAAAACATGGGCTATAACCCATCGTTTTTGTCATTTCGTCATTTTTTTCAAATCTTCAAAAATGATGAAAAACTGCGCGCTATAGTATGCCGTACGATATGGGCTATAGCCCACGGTCCAAAATGATGAGAAACGAGGCTAACTTTTTTTTTCAAAATTTCAAAAAACATGGGCTATAACCCATCGTTTTTGTCATTTCGTCATTTTTTTCAAATCTTCAAAAATGATGAAAAACTGCGCGCTATAGTATGCCGTACGATATGGGCTATAGCCCACGGTCCAAAATGATGAGAAACGAGGCTAACTTTTTTTTTCAAAATTTCAAAAAACATGGGCTATAACCCATCGTTTTTGTCAAATTGCGGAATTGCGGAAATTGAGGAAATTGAGGAAATGGTAATTGCGGAATTTGCGGAAATGGAAATTGTGGAAATTGCTGATTTTTTTCCCCATTTTTTTATTTTTTTCAAATCCTCAAAAATGATGAAAAACGGCGCGCTATAGTATGCCGTACGATATGGGCTATAGCCCACGGTCCAAAATGATGAGAAACGAGGCTAACTTTTTTTTTCAAAATTTCAAAAAACATGGGCTATAACCCATCGTTTTTGTCATTTCGTCATTTTTTTCAAATCTTCAAAAATGATGAAAAACTGCGCGCTATAGTATGCCGTACGATATGGGCTATAGCCCACGGTCCAAAATGATGAGAAACGAGGCTAACTTTTTTTTTCAAAATTTAAAAAAACATGGGCTATAACCCATCGTTTTTGTCAAATTGCGGAATTGCGGAAATTGAGGAAATTGAGGAAATTGAGGAAAATTGATGAAAAACGTCGCGCTATAGTATGCCGTACGATATGGGCTATAGCCCACGGTCCAAAATGATGAGAAACGAGGCTAACTATTTTTTTCAAAATTTCAAAAAACATGGGCTATAACCCATCGTTTTTGTCATTTCGTCATTTTTTTCAAATCTTCAAAAATGATGAAAAACTGCACGCTATAGTATGCCGTACGATATGGGCTATAGCCCACGGTCCAAAATGATGAGAAACGAGGCTAACTTTTTTTTTCAAAATTTCAAAAAACATGGGCTATAACCCATCGTTTTTGTCATTTCGTAATTTTTTTCAAATCCTCAAAAATGATGAAAAACGGCGCGCTATAGTATGCCGTACGATATGGGCTATAGCCCACGGTCCAAAATGATGAGAAACGAGGCTAACTTTTTTTTTTTTAATTTAAAAAAACATGGGCTATAACCCATCGTTTTTGTCATTTCGTCATTTTTTCCAAATCCTCAAAGATGATGAAAAACGGCGCGCTATAGTATGCCGTACGATATGGGCTATAGCCCACGGTCCAAAATGATGAGAAACGAGGCTAACTTTTTTTTTCAAAATTTCAAAAAACATGGGCTATAACCCATCGTTTTTGTCATTTCGTCATTTTTTTCAAATCTTCAAAAATGATGAAAAACTACGCGCTATAGTATGCCGTACGATATGGGCTATAGCCCACGGTCCAAAATGATGAGAAACGAGGCTAACTTTTTTTTTCAAAATTTCAAAAAACATGGGCTATAACCCATCGTTTTTGTCATTTCGTCATTTTTTTCAAATCTTCAAAAATGATGAAAAACGGCGCGCTATAGTATGCCGTACGATATGGGCTATAGCCCACGGTCCAAAATGATGAGAAACGAGGCTAACTTTTTTTTTCAAAATTTCAAAAAACATGGGCTATAACCCATCGTTTTTGTCATTTCGTCATTTTTTTCAAATCTTCAAAAATGATGAAAAACTGCGCGCTATAGTATGCCGTACGATATGGGCTATAGCCCACGGTCCAAAATGATGAGAAACGAGGCTAACCTTTTTTTTCAAAATTTCAAAAAACATGGGCTATAACCCATCGTTTTTGTCAAATTGCGGAATTGCGGAAATTGAGGAAATTGAGGAAATGGTAATTGCGGAATTTGCGGAAATGGAAATTGTGGAAATTGCGGATTTTTTTTTCCATTTTTTTATTTTTTTCAAATCCTCAAAAATGATGAAAAACGGCGCGCTATAGTATGCCGTACGATATGGGCTATAGCCCACGGTCCAAAATGATGAGAAACGAGGCTAACTTTTTTTTTTTTAATTTAAAAAAACATGGGCTATAACCCATCGTTTTTGTCATTTCGTCATTTTTTCCAAATCCTCAAAGATGACGAAAAACGGCGCGCTATAGTATGCCGTACGATATGGGCTATAGCCCACGGTCCAAAATGATGAGAAACGAGGCTAACTTTTTTTTTCAAAATTTCAAAAAACATGGGCTATAACCCATCGTTTTTGTCATTTCGTCATTTTTTTCAAATCTTCAAAAATGATGAAAAACTGCGCACTATAGTATGCCGTACGATATGGGCTATAGCCCACGGTCCAAAATGATGAGAAACGAGGCTAACTTTTTTTTTCAAAATTTCAAAAAACATGGGCTATAACCCATCGTTTTTGTCATTTCGTCATTTTTTTAAAATCTTCAAAAATGATGAAAAACTGCGCGCTATAGTATGCCGTACGATATGGGCTATAGCCCACGGTCCAAAATGATGAGAAACGAGGCTAACTTTTTTTTTCAAAATTTCAAAAAACATGGGCTATAACCCATCGTTTTTGTCATTTCGTCATTTTTTTCAAATCTTCAAAAATGATGAAAAACTGCGCACTATAGTATGCCGTACGATATGGGCTATAGCCCACGGTCCAAAATGATGAGAAACGAGGCTAACTTTTTTTTTCAAAATTTCAAAAAACATGGGCTATAACCCATCGTTTTTGTCATTTCGTCATTTTTTTAAAATCTTCAAAAATGATGAAAAACTGCGCGCTATAGTATGCCGTACGATATGGGCTATAGCCCACGGTCCAAAATGATGAGAAACGAGGCTAACTTTTTTTTTTCAAAATTTCAAAAAACATGGGCTATAACCCATCGTTTTTGTCAAATTGCGGAATTGCGGAAATTGAGGAAATTGAGGAAATGGTAATTGCGGAATTTGCGGAAATGGAAATTGTGGAAATTGCGGGATTTTTTTTCCATTTTTTTATTTTTTTCAAATCCTCAAAAATGATGAAAAACGGCGCGCTATAGTATGCCGTACGATATGGGCTATAGCCCACGGTCCAAAATGATGAGAAACGAGGCTAACTTTTTTTTTCAAAATTTCAAAAAACATGGGCTATAACCCATCGTTTTTGTCATTTTTTTCAAATCTTCAAAACTGATGAAAAACTGCACGCTATAGTATGCCGTACGATATGGGTTATAGCCCACGGTCCAAAATGATGAGAAACGAGGCTAACCTTTTTTTTTTTAATTTAAAAAAACATGGGCTATAACCCATCGTTTTTGTCAAATTGCGGAATTGAGGAAATTGAGGAAATTGAGGAAATTGAGGAAATGGTAATTGCGGAATTTGCGGAAATGGAAATTGTGGAAATTGCGGAAATTGCAGATTTATTTTTTCATTTTTTCATTTTTTTCAAATCCTCAAAAATGATGAAAAACAGAGCGCTATAGTATGCCGTACGATATGGGCTATAGCCCACGGTCCAAAATGATGAGAAACGAGGCTAACCTTTTTTTTCAAAATTTCAAAAAACATGGGCTATAACCCATCGTTTTTGTCATTTCGTCATTTCTTTCAAATCTTCAAAAATGATGAAAAACTGCGCGCTATAGTATGCCGTACGATATGGGCTATAGCCCACGGTCCAAAATGATGAGAAACGAGGCTAACTTCTTTTTTCAAAATTTCAAAAAACATGGGCTATAACCCATCGTTTTTGTCATTTCGTCATTTTTTTCAATGATGAAAAACGGCGCGCTATAGTATGCCGTACGATATGGGCTATAGCCCACGGTCCAAAATGATGAGAAACGAGGCTAACTTTTTTTTTCAAAATTTCAAAAAACATGGGCTATAACCCATCGTTTTTGTCATTTCGTCATTTTTTTCAAATCTTCAAAAATGATGAAAAACTGCACGCTATAGTATGCCGTACGATATGGGCTATAGCCCACGGTCCAAAATGATGAGAAACGAGGCTAACTTTTTTTTTCAAAATTTCAAAAAACATGGGCTATAACCCATCGTTTTTGTCATTTCGTCATTTTTTTCAAATCTTCAAAAATGATGAAAAACTGCACGCTATAGTATGCCGTACGATATGGGCTATAGCCCACGGTCCAAAATGATGAGAAACGAGGCTAACTTTTTTTTTCAAAATTTCAAAAAACATGGGCTATAACCCATCGTTTTTGTCATTTCGTAATTTTTTTCAAATCTTCAAAAATGATGAAAAACTGCGCGCTATAGTATGCCGTACGATATGGGCTATAGCCCACGGTCCAAAATGATAAGAAACGAGGCTAACTTTTTTTTTCAAAATTTCAAAAAACATGGGCTATAACCCATCATTTTTGTCAAATTGCGGAATTGCGGAAATTGAGGAAATGGTAATTGCGGAATTTGCGGAAATGGAAATTGTGGAAATTGCGGAAATTGCTGATTTTTTTTTTCATTTTTTTATTTTTTTCAAATCCTCAAAAATTATGAAAAAAGGCGCGCTATAGTATGCCGTACGATATGGGCTATAGCCCACGGTCCAAAATGATGAGAAACGAGGCTAACTTTTTTTTTCAAAATTTCAAAAAACATGGGCTATAACCCATCGTTTTTGTCATTTCGTCATTTTTTTCAAATCTTCAAAAATGATGAAAAACTGCGCGCTATAGTATGCCGTACGATATGGGCTATAGCCCACGGTCCAAAATGATGAGAAACGAGGCTAACTTTCTTTTTCAAAATTTAAAAAAACATGGGCTAAAACCCATCGTTTTTGTGAAATTGCGGAATTGCGGAAATTGAGGAAATTGAGGAAAATTGATGAAAAACGGCGCGCTATAGTATGCCGTACGATATGGGCTATAGCCCACGGTCCAAAATGATGAGAAACGAGGCTAACTTTTTTTTTCAAAATTTCAAAAAACATGGGCTATAACCCATCGTTTTTGTCATTTCGTCATTTTTTT
Source organism: Protomyctophum bolini (assembly GCF_963924005.1). Taxonomy (NCBI): domain Eukaryota; kingdom Metazoa; phylum Chordata; class Actinopteri; order Myctophiformes; family Myctophidae; genus Protomyctophum; species Protomyctophum bolini. The sequence continues at coordinate 17,069,115 of NC_137883.1, read as the reverse complement.
CAAATCTTCAAAAATGATGAAAAACTGCGCGCTATAGTATGCCGTACGATATGGGCTATAGCCCACGGTCCAAAATGATGAGAAACGAGGCTAACTTTTTTTTTCAAAATTTCAAAAAACATGGGCTATAACCCATCGTTTTTGTCATTTCGTCATTTTTTTCAAATCTTCAAAAATGATGAAAAACTGCGCGCTATAGTATGCCGTACGATATGGGCTATAGCCCACGGTCCAAAATGATGAGAAACGAGGCTAACTTTTTTTTTCAAAATTTCAAAAAACATGGGCTATAACCCATCGTTTTTGTCAAATTGCGGAATTGCGGAAATTGAGGAAATTGAGGAAATGGTAATTGCGGAATTTGCGGAAATGGAAATTGTGGAAATTGCTGATTTTTTTCCCCATTTTTTTATTTTTTTCAAATCCTCAAAAATGATGAAAAACGGCGCGCTATAGTATGCCGTACGATATGGGCTATAGCCCACGGTCCAAAATGATGAGAAACGAGGCTAACTTTTTTTTTCAAAATTTCAAAAAACATGGGCTATAACCCATCGTTTTTGTCATTTCGTCATTTTTTTCAAATCTTCAAAAATGATGAAAAACTGCGCGCTATAGTATGCCGTACGATATGGGCTATAGCCCACGGTCCAAAATGATGAGAAACGAGGCTAACTTTTTTTTTCAAAATTTAAAAAAACATGGGCTATAACCCATCGTTTTTGTCAAATTGCGGAATTGCGGAAATTGAGGAAATTGAGGAAATTGAGGAAAATTGATGAAAAACGTCGCGCTATAGTATGCCGTACGATATGGGCTATAGCCCACGGTCCAAAATGATGAGAAACGAGGCTAACTATTTTTTTCAAAATTTCAAAAAACATGGGCTATAACCCATCGTTTTTGTCATTTCGTCATTTTTTTCAAATCTTCAAAAATGATGAAAAACTGCGCGCTATAGTATGCCGTACGATATGGGCTATAGCCCACGGTCCAAAATGATGAGAAACGAGGCTAACTTTTTTTTTCAAAATTTCAAAAAACATGGGCTATAACCCATCGTTTTTGTCATTTCGTAATTTTTTTCAAATCCTCAAAAATGATGAAAAACGGCGCGCTATAGTATGCCGTACGATATGGGCTATAGCCCACGGTCCAAAATGATGAGAAACGAGGCTAACTTTTTTTTTTTTAATTTAAAAAAACATGGGCTATAACCCATCGTTTTTGTCATTTCGTCATTTTTTCCAAATCCTCAAAGATGATGAAAAACGGCGCGCTATAGTATGCCGTACGATATGGGCTATAGCCCACGGTCCAAAATGATGAGAAACGAGGCTAACTTTTTTTTTCAAAATTTCAAAAAACATGGGCTATAACCCATCGTTTTTGTCATTTCGTCATTTTTTTCAAATCTTCAAAAATGATGAAAAACTACGCGCTATAGTATGCCGTACGATATGGGCTATAGCCCACGGTCCAAAATGATGAGAAACGAGGCTAACTTTTTTTTTCAAAATTTCAAAAAACATGGGCTATAACCCATCGTTTTTGTCATTTCGTCATTTTTTTCAAATCTTCAAAAATGATGAAAAACGGCGCGCTATAGTATGCCGTACGATATGGGCTATAGCCCACGGTCCAAAATGATGAGAAACGAGGCTAACTTTTTTTTTCAAAATTTCAAAAAACATGGGCTATAACCCATCGTTTTTGTCATTTCGTCATTTTTTTCAAATCTTCAAAAATGATGAAAAACTGCGCGCTATAGTATGCCGTACGATATGGGCTATAGCCCACGGTCCAAAATGATGAGAAACGAGGCTAACCTTTTTTTTCAAAATTTCAAAAAACATGGGCTATAACCCATCGTTTTTGTCAAATTGCGGAATTGCGGAAATTGAGGAAATTGAGGAAATGGTAATTGCGGAATTTGCGGAAATGGAAATTGTGGAAATTGCGGATTTTTTTTTCCATTTTTTTATTTTTTTCAAATCCTCAAAAATGATGAAAAACGGCGCGCTATAGTATGCCGTACGATATGGGCTATAGCCCACGGTCCAAAATGATGAGAAACGAGGCTAACTTTTTTTTTTTTAATTTAAAAAAACATGGGCTATAACCCATCGTTTTTGTCATTTCGTCATTTTTTCCAAATCCTCAAAGATGACGAAAAACGGCGCGCTATAGTATGCCGTACGATATGGGCTATAGCCCACGGTCCAAAATGATGAGAAACGAGGCTAACTTTTTTTTTCAAAATTTCAAAAAACATGGGCTATAACCCATCGTTTTTGTCATTTCGTCATTTTTTTCAAATCTTCAAAAATGATGAAAAACTGCGCACTATAGTATGCCGTACGATATGGGCTATAGCCCACGGTCCAAAATGATGAGAAACGAGGCTAACTTTTTTTTTCAAAATTTCAAAAAACATGGGCTATAACCCATCGTTTTTGTCATTTCGTCATTTTTTTAAAATCTTCAAAAATGATGAAAAACTGCGCGCTATAGTATGCCGTACGATATGGGCTATAGCCCACGGTCCAAAATGATGAGAAACGAGGCTAACTTTTTTTTTCAAAATTTCAAAAAACATGGGCTATAACCCATCGTTTTTGTCATTTCGTCATTTTTTTCAAATCTTCAAAAATGATGAAAAACTGCGCACTATAGTATGCCGTACGATATGGGCTATAGCCCACGGTCCAAAATGATGAGAAACGAGGCTAACTTTTTTTTTCAAAATTTCAAAAAACATGGGCTATAACCCATCGTTTTTGTCATTTCGTCATTTTTTTAAAATCTTCAAAAATGATGAAAAACTGCGCGCTATAGTATGCCGTACGATATGGGCTATAGCCCACGGTCCAAAATGATGAGAAACGAGGCTAACTTTTTTTTTTCAAAATTTCAAAAAACATGGGCTATAACCCATCGTTTTTGTCAAATTGCGGAATTGCGGAAATTGAGGAAATTGAGGAAATGGTAATTGCGGAATTTGCGGAAATGGAAATTGTGGAAATTGCGGGATTTTTTTTCCATTTTTTTATTTTTTTCAAATCCTCAAAAATGATGAAAAACGGCGCGCTATAGTATGCCGTACGATATGGGCTATAGCCCACGGTCCAAAATGATGAGAAACGAGGCTAACTTTTTTTTTCAAAATTTCAAAAAACATGGGCTATAACCCATCGTTTTTGTCATTTTTTTCAAATCTTCAAAACTGATGAAAAACTGCACGCTATAGTATGCCGTACGATATGGGTTATAGCCCACGGTCCAAAATGATGAGAAACGAGGCTAACCTTTTTTTTTTTAATTTAAAAAAACATGGGCTATAACCCATCGTTTTTGTCAAATTGCGGAATTGAGGAAATTGAGGAAATTGAGGAAATTGAGGAAATGGTAATTGCGGAATTTGCGGAAATGGAAATTGTGGAAATTGCGGAAATTGCAGATTTATTTTTTCATTTTTTCATTTTTTTCAAATCCTCAAAAATGATGAAAAACAGAGCGCTATAGTATGCCGTACGATATGGGCTATAGCCCACGGTCCAAAATGATGAGAAACGAGGCTAACCTTTTTTTTCAAAATTTCAAAAAACATGGGCTATAACCCATCGTTTTTGTCATTTCGTCATTTCTTTCAAATCTTCAAAAATGATGAAAAACTGCGCGCTATAGTATGCCGTACGATATGGGCTATAGCCCACGGTCCAAAATGATGAGAAACGAGGCTAACTTTTTTTTTCAAAATTTCAAAAAACATGGGCTATAACCCATCGTTTTTGTCATTTCGTCATTTTTTTCAAATCTTCAAAAATGATGAAAAACTGCGCGCTATAGACGGCACCCCACACCAAGTTCAATCATCCCCCATAACAAGCATCACTTTCTCTGGCCAGGACATTCCACTTTCATCTGTCGTCACAAACCTGGGTGTTAAAATGGACCCCCACCTCAACCAAGAGGCCCACATCAAACACCTCTGCAAAACAGTAAACATTTTTGAACATTGCCAAACTCCGTCCCACCCTCACTCTAACTGACGCCAAAAAGCTAGTCCACGCCTTTGTCTCCTCCAGGTTGGACTACTGCAACGCTCTTCTCATTAGGATCTCTAGCAAGAGCCTTCAAAGGCTCCAATACATCCAGAACAGCGCTGCCAGGGCTCACTCCACTGGCTCCCTGTATCATTTCGCACTGAATACAAGATGTCCCTGCTAACCCACCAGTGCATCCACGGCAACGCTTCCTCCTACCTCAAGGAACTTGTCACCCTCCAACCCTCCACTCGCTCCCTCCGCTCCTCAAACACAAACCGCCTCAAACCCGTCAAGACCAACCTGCGCACCATGGGCGACCGGGCCTTCTGCTCGGCCGCCCCCGAACTGTGGAACGCCCTCCTCGCCCACCTGAGAGCACCACAGTCGGTTGACTCATGCATTTAATAGAGGACTTAGGACTTTCCTTTTTAACAAAGCGTTTTTATAGCATGCCCTTTAAATTGATGTGTTCCCTTTTCTTAGATGGTTTTAATGGTGTAATGCTTCTTATATATATTTTTTTTCTCTTGCATTTGCTCACTGTAGCACGTTGAGATTCTAACAAATGTAAAGTGCGTTATAAATAAAATCCATTATTATTATTATTATTATTATTAAACCCAATGATAGCTTCAGAGGGATTAGGACAGCTCATACAGGTAAACAAATCAATGGACATACGCACGTATAGTATACGCACAATTCAAATGACCTTCATTGGCATGAGAAAACATACTACTAAGCGACACACACGCACACACACTACTAATGCCAAAGACGCGCCACATTTATTTTATATTACGGTAAATTACATTTTGGTTCAGCTTTCAATGGTCATTCTGTAGGATTTGAGGCACATGCAGTCCCTGCTGTAACCTATGTGACCTGAATGAAACTTGATTTCACCATTGCGGTTCCCCTGTGCAACCACACAACCCAAAATTGAGAATATTTCGCAGCAAATGCATTAACCTCGCGTCACCAGACTTTCCACCTCAGAGGAAAGTCTGGTCTGAGTTCCTAAATCACCCCTGTGATCCAGTCTAGGCGTGGTTTAGACCAGAAGATATAAGAACAACCTCGGCATCACTTTGTTTGGGTCCCCCCATCCCACAGAGTTATGGACCCCCTGTTTCTTTTTAGTCTCACCAGTTGCTATACGAGTTGGAATAAAATATACCAAACAAACTATTCCAAGAAGTACTTGAAGAAACTTGTCGCATTCATATACGCCACATCAAGGCTTTTATTAGATAGGCCCTAAAATTACGACGCATTGAATTATTTTGGGTAATTCTGGTTCCGGTTTGGGGGTTCCTACCTGATGACTATACAAACTAGACTACAACATGACGTAAATTATCATCCGCTCCCGACCGGTTCATGAACCCGAAATGGTATGCCTCCCAGGCTACAAATGCATATTCTATTAAATTATATTACCATTCATGCTTATTTAATGTTCTTTATTTGCCATTTTATTATACAGTATTTTGACTGACAGACTCTAACATAATATTTCAACTTGTGAACAACTCATTACAAAAAAAGAATAACTTTGAGAACTTGGCAGATAAACATCTTTCCCATCATTGTTCTCCTGTCAGTTAGTGTGTGCGTGCGTGCGATTTGTGTTGTTTTTAACTTCTTTTGGGCTTATTTTCTTAGACCTGCTGCGTGTGGTTGCTTGTTTCTATTGCAAAATCTGGCAACCATGGACTGGCACACTGAGCGCCATGAGGGCTCCAATTCAATGGGAAGCAGTGGGCAGTGTAATGTGTGAGTTGTTGAATGGAGGCCTCGACACTCACTCCGTGTTCGATTGGGACGTTTCCCCTCCCATTCTCAGTTCTCACTCCATTTTTGTCCTCTCTCCAGGGCCATCTGCTTTGTAAGTGCAACGAGTATTGATTTGCGAGCGTTGTGCTCGCGACCACATGCTAATCCATGGCGTGGGTCAGTGGTTCCCAAAGTGGGGCCCGGGGACCCCCCAGGGGTACTTTGAAGAGGGGGGGGCGTGGGGGTTAGTTAATCTAGGAGGGGGGGGGGGGTTAGTTAATCTAGCATCAAAAACGATGCATTATAAATATTTTAGATGAGGGTCCGCGGCAATATACATAATCAAGTTGCCATGACAATGTTTAATAACCACTGGTGTGGGACAAAGCAACCTCCCACACACTGCCTTGCATCTGTCTGCCCCCTCCCTCCTAGAGAGACAGAGAGAGAGAGAGATTTCGTAAAGTGTCTTTGCACAGTGAGCTATTTACTCATCTCAAGGCAAATGGATTCAATAAAGAATTTTGAAAAAAAAAAGTTATCCTCGTTTCTCATCAACCAAATGGACCCTTACAGGTCCAACACTGGTTATCGAAGCGTGCACACACACACACACACACACTGTTGAAATGTAAAATTTACATTTCAACGAAAGGACCTGTAAATGACAACACAAAAACTAAGGCATTGGTGTAGTACTTCTGGTTTACCGGAACGGGGTGCAACTCCCTGCAGTGCCCTGCTCAATTTGTTGTATTTACATGTTTCATTGGTCCATGGCATTGCAATTTCCGCAATTTCCGCAATTTCCGCAATTTGCAATATTCCGCATTTTGCAAATTCCACAATTTTCCTCAATAATCCGCAATTCCTCTGCAATATTCCGCAATTTCCGCAATTCCGCAATTTCCGCAATATCCATTTCCGCAATTACCATTTCCGCAATTCCGCAATTTCCGCAATATCCATTTCCGCAATTTCCGAATTTTCCGCAATTCCGCAATTTTGAAAAAAAAAGTTATCCACCATTTCCGCAATTCCGCAATTTCCGCAATATCCATTTCCGCAATTACCATTTCCGCAATTCCGCAATTTCCGCAATATCCATTTCCGCAATTTCCGAATTTTCCGCAATTCCGCAATTTTGAAAAAAAAAGTTATCCACCATTTCCGCAATTTCCGCAATATCCATTTCCGCAATTTCCGCAATATCCATTTCCGCAATTTCGATTTCCGCAATTCCGCAATTTCCGCAATTACCATTTCCGCAATTTCCGAATTTTCCGCAATTCCGCAATTTTGAAAAAAAAAGTTATCCACCATTTCCGCAATTTCCGCAATATCCATTTCCGCAATTCCGCAATTTCCGCAATATCCATTTCCGCAATTTCGAATTACGCAATTTCCGTAATTTCCATTTCCGTAATTTCCGCAATTTCTCATCCTCCGCAACACTGAATTTTTCCCGTAAATACAACACATTGAGCAGGGCACTGCAGGGAGTTGAACCCCGTTCCGGTAAACCAGAAGTCCGACACCAGTGCCTTAGTTTTTGTGTTGTTCATTTACAGGTCCAGGTGTGCATACGCATGTGCATTGTGTATTCAACTATTTGGGTAACATGTGAGCTTTATCCTCTAATTCATGGGCCTGGATTTCTTTTCTCCAAAAATTCAAAAAACGATGGGCTATAACCCCGTACGATATGGGCTATAACCCATCGTTTTTGTCATTTCGTCATTTTTTTTAAATCCTCAAAAATGATGAAAAACGGCGCGCTATAGTATGCCGTACGATATGGGCTATAGCCCATGGTCCAAAATGATGAGAAACGAGGATAACTTTTTTATTATATTGCTAGGTATTGCTAATGTATTATAGTAACCATCCACAGTACAGTATAGGATCACATCACAGCCATTCATATTTACACCTCAGCTCATGAAGAACAGCAGCCAAAGGTTTCTGTACAGCCCATTATATTGTTGCTGTCGAGCAGAGAAACCCCTTACCTACATATTGTAACCTTTTGTGTTTTTTCGTAAATTAACGCCCTACTTGATCATAGTACAGCGCCACCCAAAATCATTAAAAGTATCAGATCTGAATCATATAATATAATAAAGTAACAGTTTTGGACAGTAACGGGTGTCCACCCAACAGAGACGATCAGATACCCACAGGCTTTCCCTTAAAACAGTGTGTCAATAACTGCTGTTGATCGATTAGATAAGACACAAAAAGTTAAGAAAAACACGCAAACAATCAAATCAAAAATCACCGATTAATATTCACAAATAAATACAAACAATTTACATGGAATACAAAAGACTGAATGATGTTCTGAATCCTGTACAGGAGTGTGCTTTTTCAATTTCAAGACAGACCACAGTCTTAGGTATACGCGACGGAATGTTTCCTTGTATCTTACAGATAAGTGGGTGATTGATCCACTTAATGTGAATCAAACCCATGTTATCATAATAAAATCAACAACTCTCTTTATCTCTTTATGAATACAGTATCTTTGCTGAAAACAAGCTCACAACCCTGTGAGCTGGTAGAGTGCCTCCTACCGCCAGTTCCCAGAACTTACCACACTTCTTACTTACTTACAAGTGCTACTCATACATTGAGTTAGCGGTGCCGGTAGCAACCCGAAACGTGCGATTAAAGGGGCGAGCGCCAAACCAACCGGGCTACAATGTGTACAGACACTCTCTTTTCTCTCAGAGTTAAATGAACACAAAGGACTTTTTTTGCTGTGTTCCTTCCATCAGAGGGGGTTTGGCAGTGACAGCCGAAGGAAAGCAGCAGCACATACAGTTACAGCAGTCAATTGGTCCCTGGTCGAGGAGAATACATATTTTACAGAATTATATCCTCTCAGCTCTGTGCAGAGAAATAATCACACCCACGGAGACAACAGTGAACTTTCCAGATGTTGCTGGAAAGCACTTCTTTTCTGTTTCGCATTGTTGGAAGTTGGAACAGAGAGCTGTTGGTTCCTAGCAGCAGCCGAATTCAACAGTATGCATAAGGAGATGTCCCGTGTGTAGATTGATTTAACCCATTATATTAAAAAAGGAAATTTATAATTGAATAAAATAATCCGTTTTTGGGTAAGAAAATCATACCATCTCATTACAGGTGCCAAACAAATTGTGATAATAGCAGATCTAAAAGCTCACAGCGAGACACCCTTGTACAACAAGTATAAAACTCGAATCAATCAGACTATTACTACTACTACTAATTCTTGTCGATTACAAAATGCTTCTTGATTATTGGAAAAAAGTAATCGATAGAATAATTGCTGAGCATGACAAGGTAAAGCCAAGTGTTACTGTATAACGTGTCACTTACTTGACCTTACTGGAACTGCTCTCCAAGCTAACAATGGTTGTATCATGAAGTATAAATTAAGTGTGCATGTTTGAAGGTATGTTCAATTTCGATATGAGCTTACAGTATCTTGTAGCAAGTAGCAGCTTCTTTCCTCTCAGAAAGTATGGAAAGTATGGAGACCTTCAGGAAAGTTGAGACTTTAATACTTTGTGTGCGATAGCCTAATTGTTTTTAACCACCTAAGCCTCAATTTATACTTGGTTGAATGATGTACATAGCAGATCCTCAAGCTCACAACGCGTTGCGATACATTGCGAGCTTGTAAATCGGCTATTTTTAAATACTTTTTCTTTGCCCAGGTTGAAAGCGAGAGAGAGAGAGAGAGAGAGCCGACTGAGTGTGTATAAGTAGGAAAACAGTACCAGACCAAATAAGGTCTTTAAGACAATATTTTGACCTTATAGGGATCCAAAGGAGACACCAGTTTTACAATATTCATGTCCCTCAATTTCGGGGAGCTTCCTTTGTAACTGACTGCAGATCAGTGGACCGATGGTCCTTGGGCACTGCTCAGTGGATTGACTGTCCTCGGGCCCTGATCGGTGGTCAGCATCAGCGAACTCCGTCCTCAAACGAGCCCCTGGATTGCCAAATCTTCACTGTCCGATCACTGTTTAGCACGCACGCACACGCACACACACACACACACACACACACACACACACACACACACACACAAAATTCAAATACATTTTGTTATATCAACACTTTGACTCCTGAACACGAGTTACACAAGTTAATTTGACTGTAGAAGACTTTTCCTCCCGTTCACGAGTTACCCGAGTTATGTTTTCAACTTTTCATTGTTTTTAATACATTTTAAGGGCTTTCCACAGGACAGAGTGGGATAGGTGACGTGTTTTGATGACGTCATCGCAAAAAGGTCCGTCGCTCTGGCGTGCAAAGGATTATGGGGAATTGAGGCCAATGCATAACAATGGTGGCGGTGCTGCGCATTGCACGCGTTCCTGCTCCAGCACAGTGAAGGTTAGTGAAAACACGGCAGGGAGATCTGGAAAACTATTGTTTAATCACGGCATTAAAACTGTTAAGATAACATAAACTCTTTATTCAGGCATATAAGCATGAGTCCAAAAGAGTAGTGTCCAGTATATATAATGCCCTGGTTTCAGCTAGGTCTAACTCCACAGAGTACATTAAAACTAATTGGGAAAAAGAGTTGGAGATTACCATCACATCAGAAGAATGGGCAAACATGTGCAAAACACAAATTACATCCACCAACTCAAGAATGTGGAGAGAATTCTGTTGGAAGAACTTAATGAGATTTTTTATTACTCCCAAAATTAAACCAAGACAACTGAAAACAGAACAGCCTTGCTGGAGACAATGTGGCCACAAGGAAGCGGGCCACGCTCATATTTTCTGGTCTTGTCCTAAAATTCAGAAATACTGGCAGGATATTCATTCCACTTTGGAGACCATTCTGTGTTTTGAGATACCTCTGTCTGTTTCTTTTCTACTGTTGGGAAATATCCCTGAAAAGTTTCTAACACATGATAAATATTTAATCAAGATCCTCTTAGCATTAAGTAAAAAAGCAATCACACGACGCTGGTACCAACAGGACCCACCAACGAAAGATCAATGGATGGACATTATTGAGGAACTGTATTCTATGGAAAAACTAACATTCATACTGAGACTACAAGAGGATAAATTCTATAAAAAATGGGAAAGTGGAATCTCTTCTCTCAGCCTAGTGATATTGCAATAGAATTTAATTGAATGTTTATTGTAATATGAAAAATGTAGCCTTTTTTTCTTTAACTTTTTGTCCTTTTTCTTTCCCGTATTGTCTTGTTAGTTGAGTTTTTGTTTGTGTCTGTTCTTCCTTCAATAAAAATTAAGTGAAAAAAAAAAAGATAACACAAACTCTAGACTTCCATTGTAAAGGTTTGAAGGTTAAATGTCTGTATTTATATGTCGACTCACTCGGATGCACTGAAGATATGACTGCTGTTGGTGGCCAGGCCGTTGATGGGACTGTCGTGTCCCCTGACGTCCCCTAGGGGTGCCAGAGTGTCAGTGTTCCAGAGTCGCAGGACTCCGCCTCTGCAGCCACTCAGCAGCATCATGGGGCTGCCTGGTACCATGGCCAGGGCACTCACCCAGTCCGGGGACAGCCCTGGGAGGCTGGACGACTGCTGCAGTGGGGCACAAGTACATACGTTAGTATAGCGGTTAAGTGCATGTACACTGCTGTTTGAAGCGCTGGTTCTCAAAGTAGAGTCCGAGGACCCCTGTTGGACGTAGCGCGTGGAAGGAACACGTTATTCCAAACAGTTCCTCTCCCCTCCATCAGGCGCCCCGGGCTGGACCACTGGTGGAGAACCACTGCTCTAGTCTATATATAACTCGTGCACACACACCTGTAGCAGTCGTTTGCTGGCCACGTCCCATTTCTTGATGCAGTAGTCTCTGGAGCCGCTGTACAGACTGTCTCCCTGCAGGAGCAGCGCCTCCATGCCGTCGTTATGGGCAGGCTCCATTGTGTAGCTGGGAGTGACGCTGCCCTGGGCCCCCTCTGTCACCTCAAACATCTGGACGCACACACACACGCACATACGCATGCACAGTTGCGCGCGCACACACACACACACACACACACACACACACACACACACACACACACACACACACACACACACACACACACACACACACACACACACACACACACACACACACACACACAAAATTAACCACTTAAACCCTATGTGTACAGTATATACTTCGTTGACCGGTGTGTTGTCCCACAGGGCTCTGCACATACGCTATAGACTATATCGTACGGCATACTATAGCGCGCCGTTTTTCATCATTTTTGATGATTTGAAAAAAATGAAAAAAACGATGGGTTATAGCCCATGTTTTTTTTTTGAAAAAAAAAGTTATCCTCGTTTCTCATCATTTTGGACCATGGGCTATAGCCTATATCGTACGGCATACTATAGCGCGCCATTTTTCATCATTTTTGATGATTTGACAAAAATGAAAAAAACGATGGGTTATAGCCCATGTTTTTTTTAATTTTGAAAAAAAAGTTAGCCTCGTTTCTCATCATTTTGGACCGTGGGCTATAGCCCATATCGTACGGCATACTATGGCACGCCGTTTTTCATTGTTTTTGAGGATTTGAAAAAAATGAAAAAATGAAAAAAAAAACGATGGGTTATAGCCCATGTTTTTTGAAATTTTGAAAAAAAAAGTTAGCCTCGTTTCTCATCATTTTGGACCGTAGGCTATAGCCCATATCGTACGGCATACTATAGCGCGCCGTTTTTCATCATTTTTGATGATTTGAAAAAAATGAAAAAATGAAAAAAACGATGGGTTATAGCCCATGTTTTTTGAAATTTTGAAAAAAAAAGTTATCCTCGTTTCTCATCATTTTGGACCATGGGCTATAGCCTATATCGTACGGCATACTATAGCGCGCCATTTTTCATCATTTTTGATGATTTGACAAAAATTAAAAAAACGATGGGTTATAGCCCATGTTTTTTTTAATTTTGAAAAAAAAAGTTAGCCTCGTTTCTCATCATTTTGGACCGTGGGCTATAGCCCATATCGTACGGCATACTATGGCACGCCGTTTTTCATTGTTTTTGAGGATTTGAAAAAAATGAAAAAATGAAAAAAAACGATGGGTTATAGCCCATGTTTTTTGAAATTTTGAAAAAAAAAGTTAGCCTCGTTTCTCATCATTTTGGACCGTAGGCTATAGCCCATATCGTACGGCATACTATAGCGCGCCGTTTTTCATCATTTTTGATGATTTGAAAAAAATGAAAAAATGAAAAAAACGATGGGTTATAGCCCATGTTTTTTGAAATTTTGAAAAAAAAAGTTATCCTCGTTTCTCATCATTTTGGACCATGGGCTATAGCCTATATCGTACGGCATACTATAGCGCGCCATTTTTCATCATTTTTGATGATTTGACAAAAATGAAAAAAACGATGGGTTATAGCCCATGTTTTTTGAAATTTTGAAAAAAAAAGTTAGCCTCGTTTCTCATCATTTTGGACCGTGGGCTATAGCCCATATCGTACGGCATACTATGGCACGCCGTTTTTCATCGTTTTTGAGGATTTGAAAAAAATGAAGAAAAAAACGATGGGTTATAGCCCATGTTTTTTTAAATTTTGAAAAAAAAAGTTAGCCTCGTTTCTCATCATTTTGGACCGTGGGCTATAGCCCATATCGTACGGCATACTATGGCACGCCGTTTTTCATCGTTTTTGAGGATTTGAAAAAAATGAAAAAATGAAAAAAACGATGGGTTATAGCCCATGTTTTTTGAAATTTTGAAAAAAAAAGTTATCCTCGTTTCTCATCATTTTGGACCATGGGCTATAGCCTATATCGTACGGCATACTATAGCGCGCCATTTTTCATCATTTTTGATGATTTGACAAAAATTAAAAAAACGATGGGTTATAGCCCATGTTTTTTGAAATTTTGAAAAAAAAAGTTAGCCTTGTTTCTCATCATTTTGGACCGTGGGCTATAGCCCATATCATACGGCATACTATGGCACGCCGTTTTTCATCGTTTTTGAGGATTTGAAAAAAACGAAAAAAAAACGATGGGTTATAGCCCATGTTTTTTTAAATTTTGAAAAAAAAAGTTAGCCTCGTTTCTCATCATTTTGGACCGTGGGCTATAGCCCATATCGTACGGCATACTATGGCACGCCGTTTTTCATCGTTTTTGAGGATTTGAAAAAAATGAAAAAATGAAAAAAAAACGATGGGTTATAGCCCATGTTTTTTGAAATTTTGAAAAAAAAAGTTAGCCTCGTTTCTCATCATTTTGGACCGTGGGCTATAGCCCATATCGTACGGCATACTATGGCACGCCGTTTTTCATCATTTTTGATGATTTGACCAAAATGAAAAAAACGATGGGTTATAGCCCATGTTTTTTGAAATTTTGAAAAAAAAAGTTAGCCTCGTTTCTCATCATTTTGGACCGTGGGCTATAGCCCATATCGTACGGCATACTATGGCACGCCGTTTTTCATCGTTTTTGAGGATTTGAAAAAAATGAAAAAATGAAAAAAACGATGGGTTATAGCCCATGTTTTTTTTAATTTTGAAAAAAAAAGTTATCCTCGTTTCTCATCATTTTGGACCATGGGCTATAGCCTATATCGTACGGCATACTATAGCGCGCCATTTTTCATCATTTTTGATGATTTGACAAAAATGAAAAAAACAATGGGTTATAGCCCATGTTTTTTGAAATTTTGAAAAAAAAAGTTAGCCTCGTTTCTCATCATTTTGGACCGTGGGCTATAGCCCATATCGTACAGCATACTATAGCGCGCCGTTTTTCATCATTTTTGATGATTTGAAAAAAATGAAAAAATGAAAAAAACGATGGGTTATAGCCCATGTTTTTTGAAATTTTGAAAAAAAAAAGTTATCCTCGTTTCTCATCATTTTGGACCATGGGCTATAGCCTATATCGTACGGCATACTATAGCGCGCCATTTTTCATCATTTTTGATGATTTGACAAAAATGAAAAAAACGATGGGTTATAGCCCATGTTTTTTGAAATTTTGAAAAAAAAAGTTAGCCTCGTTTCTCATCATTTTGGACCGTGGGCTATAGCCCATATCGTACGGCATACTATGGCACGCCGTTTTTCATCGTTTTTGAGGATTTGAAAAAAATGAAAAAATGAAAAAAACGATGGGTTATAGCCCATGTTTTTTGAAATTTTGAAAAAAAAAGTTATCCTCGTTTCTCATCATTTTGGACCATGGGCTATAGCCTATATCGTACGGCATACTATAGCGCGCCATTTTTCATCATTTTTGATGATTTGACAAAAATGAAAAAAACGATGGGTTATAGCCCATGTTTTTTTAAATTTTGAAAAAAAAAGTTAGCCTCGTTTCTCATCATTTTGGACCGTGGGCTATAGCCCATATCGTACGGCATACTATAGCGCGCCGTTTTTCATCATTTTTGATGATTTGAAAAAAATGAAAAAATGAAAAAAACGATGGGTTATAGCCCATGTTTTTTGAAATTTTGAAAAAAAAAAAGTTATCCTCGTTTCTCATCATTTTGGACCATGGGCTATAGCCTATATCGTACGGCATACTATAGCGCGCCATTTTTCATCATTTTTGATGATTTGACCAAAATGAAAAAAACGATGGGTTATAGCCCATGTTTTTTGAAATTTTGAAAAAAAAAGTTAGCCTCGTTTCTCATCATTTTGGACCGTGGGCTATAGCCCATATCGTACGGCATACTATGGCACGCCGTTTTTCATCGTTTTTGAGGATTTGAAAAAAATGACGAAATGAAAAAAACGATGGGTTATAGCCCATGTTTTTTGAAATTTTGAAAAAAAAAGTTATCCTCGTTTCTCATCATTTTGGACCATGGGCTATAGCCTATATCGTACGGCATACTATAGCGCGCCATTTTTCATCATTTTTGATGATTTGACAAAAATGAAAAAAACGATGGGTTATAGCCCATGTTTTTTAAAATTTTGTTAGCCTCGTTTCTCATCATTTTGGACCGTGGGCTATAGCCCATATCGTACGGCATACTATGGCACGCCGTTTTTCATCGTTTTTGAGGATTTGAAAAAAATGAAAAAATAAAAAAGAACGATGGGTTATAGCCCATGTTTTTTTTTATTTTGAAAAAAAAAGGTTAGCCTCGTTTCTCATCATTTTGGACCGTGGGCTATAGCCCATATCGTACGGCATACTATGGCACGCCGTTTTTCATCGTTTTTGAGGATTTGAAAAAAATGAAAAAATGAAAAAAAACGATGGGTTATAGCCCATGTTTTTTGACATTTTGAAAAAAAAAGTTAGCCTCGTTTCTCATCATTTTGGACCGTGGGCAGTGTTGTTTTTGGCAGCAAATTTAGCTTTAGTCATAGTCTCTTGAATGGCTTTCATTTAGTTTTAGTCACATTTTAGTCACCTGGAATGTATAGGAATGAATAGTGTTAGTCGACTAAAGGTCATAAGACTTTAGTCGACTAAATCTACAGTTGATTTAGTCGGGCCTTGATGCTGTCGTAATGACTGTTTTTACAGTTGCTGAAAAAAATAAAAATTGTAGATGACTCATACTGGATCTCTTGTCCACTAGTTCCTTCCTAACATTTTAGTCTAGTTTTGTTGACGAAATTTTCAGTATATTTAGTCACAGGGAGAAGATTATTATTATTATTTTTTTATGTATCCCCTATCCCTTACATGGGCTACTGGCTTCTTAATTTTGATCTCAAAGTGCACCAGATTGAAGCATTTTCATGGCAAATTTACAGATTTTTCTGGACACGGGGGGGGGGGGGGGGGGGGGGGGTACATAATATTATGTTGCTTGGGGCCACTACAGCAGTGGTTCCCAAAGTGGGGTCCGGGGACCCCCAGGGGTACCTGAGGGAGTTCCAGGGGGGACCCATCTATTTTGTTCATGTTCATAAAGTGCTAAAGTGTTTAAAGCAGTGGTTCCCAAACTTTTTCATGTCAAGGACCCCCAAATTGACACTACTTAGTGTGGACCCCCATTTGAAAAGATATGCCAGGGACCCCCATAAGAGAAGACGTACACATTTAGACGTCTACATTTAGACGTCTACATTTAGACGTACACATTTAGACGTCTACATTTAGACGTCTGTATACATGTAGACGTACGTATACATTTAGACGTCTACATTTAGACGTCTACATTTAGACGTCTACATTTAGACAGTGTCCCCCCGAGTGCCTCCCCAGTCTCCCCCCCGAGTGCCTCCCCAGTGTGCCCCCCGAGTGCCTTCCCAGTGCCTCCCCAGTGTTCCCCTGAGTGCCTCCCCAGTGTCTCCCCAGTGCCTCCTCAGTGCCTGCCCAGTGTCCCCCAGTGTCCCCCCAGTGTCTCCAATAGCAATACAAGAGCAATAATACAAATTAATCTTAATGTATTAATCTTATTAATTAATTAATCAAATTAATTAATTAATCATCAAATTGCGGCCTGTGCCCAGCACCATGCCAAAGCTTTTTCCTGCAGGAAACACTGCTTGTGGTTGTAAATATATTGTTATCCGTGTTGCGAGGATGAGGGGGTACCTGGAAAAATATCTACCCCAAAAGGGGTACCTGGTCCAAAAAAGTTTGGGAACACCTGCACTAGAACCGGCATTGGGGGGCTCAGAGTGCGTCCACTAAGGAAAGTAGTCTTTCTATTGACACAACCCGTCTTTGTATTGGTGAGTAGGTCAAACGTTCGTGAGATTTCCACAAAAGAGGAGAAGCTGGTCTGATTTAGATTTGAGATTTAAAACTGATAGTCCCATAGCCTTACTGCAGGGCAGAATCGAAGCAGTAAGGCTATGGACCAGAGCTACCCGAAAGCTATTGATTGAAATATGTATTAACAGTTTGCAGAATTACAGTACATTTCAAGCACAACTCAATATAAAAACTGTTAACTGTGAGTGGAGACAACATAAAGCATTACACTTGTTTACAATAGGGTCCACCTTGTTCAATTCACCAAAACATTTAGAGACGTACAAATAAACACTTCTATATAGTTAAAGAACAGAACAGGAATTCATCATAAAGGAGGTAAAAAGGGAAAATAAACATATAAAGTGAGGGGGGGGAGGGGTGGGTTTACTGGGGCCAGTTTTGAATTGGAGCCATCCGTAGGTGCCCTTTGAGAGCGGTTTTGAAGGAGTCACGGGATTCGCATGTCTTAATGACTGTTGGTAGGGCATTCCACATTTTGGTGGCATAGGAGCTAACAGTGAAGCTACTAGTTGTTTCAACTAGTAGCATTAGCTACACGTAGCTATAGTTATCTCAATGTATGTAAACAAACCATGGGTTTCAACAGAAGCATGTGAACCAACCTGCTCTAGTTTGATGTTTGGCTGCAGAATGACGTCCAGCATTTTGTTCCGTTTCTCCCGCAGAATCAGCGTCTCCAGCTCTCTCCGGAAGAGGCTGAATATGACCTCTCCCACCCTATGCTCCCACCGCACTGAGGCGCTCCAACACGAACACTCTGACATTAACAAATACATGCGGCTGCAGTTTGTCCAAAACACGCAGGATGTCCTCTCCCACCGACGCCATGTGTTCCTGTATCTTCAGCCGTACAGACTCCACGTGACGATTTTTACCTCCTTTAGGAGACATTATTGGAATGTTTTTTACCACGAGCTTTATTTTAATCTCACTGACTCCACCATGGTGGGGGAAACCGTTAACCACCGCGCCGCTATCACTTCCTGGAGGAAGCGGTCAAGCGGGGGAGGAATAGGGGAAAACGTTCACGCATGTGCAGCGAACGATCCAAGAACTGTTGCCTTTGATGGTTTCCGCCCCCTGGCGGAGAGGAGGTGTGTAACTGTCACTGAATAATGATTTAGAAAAATAGTGTTATTTATTTGATGTATATTTTGATGCAAAAAAATACCTTTCTTGTAGAAGAGAAGCTGATCTACAAGCTTGCTGTTGTTGCTGAATGTTCACCCCAGAAAAGGAACGCTAGGGTTCATGTGGTTAATGTCTACAAACAGACCCCTTTAGGCCTAAGGGGTCCATTTGGTACCGTTAAAGAGGTAATGTATGTGATTTATTTGTTAAGATAAGCCCTGCTGCCATACATAGCCTTATGCATCCATCCACCTAGCATCCTCATCAATCCATCCATCCCTCCATCCATCCATCCAGTTCTTTAACTATATAGAACTGAGTCCTCACTCTGGTGGGTGGGATGAGGGTCAGCGGGGGGAAGGTGTAGAGCAGGGTTTTGGGCCATCGATGGGCCAGGGTATCCAGTCCCATATGGTCCCATGCTCATTGAGAAGAAGAGCGGGCACTTCGCGTTCTCTTCTGAGGCAAACAGGTGGGAGTCTGCATGGGAGTCCCGAACTTGCTCCAGATCTGGGTGTACTTCTGGGTGTAGAGACCAGTCTGCATAGCGAAGTGGATGCCTGTACAACAGGTTTGCTCCTGTGTTCAGGAGTGCGGTGACGTGGCATGCTCTGATGGACAACAGGCATGTGTTGCCACATAGAGCTTGCGAGCCAACAGATGGAGGCGTGTGGACTTGAGTTCGCCCTGCCTGTTGGTGTAGCACATCGCTGTTGTGTTGTCTGTTCTCACCAGGACATGGCAACCTGGCTATGTTGTATTCAAACTCGCAGTGAGAGGAGAGACACTATAGGCCATATGGTTCTCAAACCTTTTCATGTCAAGGACTCTTATAAATTCATACTGTAGTATGACCCACATCTGAACATATTTTGTGCCTTACAAGATTTGTGTTGTTAAAATGTTTCAAAATTACTATTTACTTGTATTAGGGTTAAAGTGGTTGTACATTAGAGTGAAAGTGGTTAAATCGATTTTGATGCTATTAACTAATTTAGCTGGGGACCCCCTGGAACCCCCTCCTCAAGGACTCCTGGCTGGACTAGGCTTCTCTAAGCATTCAGGGGGATGAGATGATAATAAAACCAGATATGCGTGGCGTAGACAAGATCACATTAGTCAATTTGAACCTGAAAGCAGGCTTTTTGCCATGTGAAAAGCCTTATGATGCAAAGTTATCTGTGAACTCAACTAGGAACTGCAATTATTCATTATTTTATTATAGTGATTATTCTATCAAGTATTAATTAATTAATCAAAAAAGATATATCTGATCTACAAGATCCCAGAGTTAGGTTTAGTTTGTGGGAGCTTGTAGAGCAGCTACTTTCGCCATTTAAAAAAAGGGGGACATTTAAAATGTTCTCCCCAAAAACAGATACTTTTTTATTTAAAATGTAATATTTTTATTTTATAAGTATGGATTAAGTCGATTAACTGTTGCACCCCTAAACTCTACTGGATGCTGTGGAGACTGACATGAGCTCATGTTGCCTCATCTTATCATTCTTTTATCAGATATGTGATATATGTGATATATCTCATTTTTATTCCATCATGAAATTGAATTGAAAATAGCAAAGGCCTTGTTTGCAGAATGCAACCCAATTTTGTTGTCCTAAACATAGAAAGACAGATGTAGGCTACTACGTATACAAAACATAATATATATCTAATGGCATTAAAGGGCCACTTCACCCCTTTTGCAACCAGATCTTATTTTAATGATGTTTGGGAGACAAGAAACACTTTCCTGGGGTTTTTATGTCGGTAATAATGTGGTTTTAGATATTTTAGTATTTCAAAGTGTCTGTGATGTCACGGACACTGGTCTCACTTCCTTCTTGGACTACATGGTGTCTCCTTAGAGTATATATATTAATAGAGACGGCACCGGATTTCTCCTCCCATCGACCACTTGCATAAAGTTGCTCAAAAGCACATGAGGCAATTTCACTCCTCCTTCTGGGTAGGAACAGAGTGCATTCTGGCATAGATTGGACCAAACACATAAACACGCTGGCCGTTGACTATCATTGCACACGTTCACGTATGAAACAGCGTTCATGACACACGTGTCATCATGAATGTGTGCAATGATTATCAACGGACCAGCTTTGGCCCAGCGCTGCAATACCAAATTCGGCCACTATGTCCATTTCGCCTCAGGGTTTCCTCTGGGTTCCGTCTCTATTAATATATACTCTAAGGTTGTCTCAGTAAGACCATAGAGTTATAAAGGACTGCCCCGCCCCCTACTATTCATTTCGAAGTTGCTCAGTGGCGTTTTGAAGCACCCGGAAGAATGGTCTACTTCCGTATTGACTCGATTTGGACACCAAAATTTGGTGTCCAAAATGTGGAATTGCTCAATGTTAAACCTGAGCTGCACAGGGTTTTCTCATGCTAAATGCACGGGCCCGCCTGCATTCTCAGCTCTGACCAGCAGGGCTCAGCGCTTCAATGCTGGAGAGCCTCCCTGGGGGCTTGAGTAAGACAGCCCTCCCCCTAAAGTGGGTGAGAGCACCAAAGCATTATGGGCATTGTATAGTAATCCAGCAATCCAGTCAAACTCTAGTCAAACACACAGACTTAATTTTTCTGGCCATAGGTTGCAAATTTAAAATTGAGCTACTGTTAGTGTTATCTACTACAAATATATACATTGAGTGACTGGAGTTTCTTGGAGTTTCTTAGTTGAAATGTTCCCTTTAAAGGCGAGGTCGTTGGTACCCACGTCTGCAAAACCACCAGTCTTGGCTGATCTATAGATCAGACGGTCAGACCCCACAGAGTACGTATTCCCTTCAAGTGTTTAACTGTAGCCCCACTCTACTTTCTGTCTCTCCTACACGGTCTCCCTCTCAGCTTTAATGTCACTTTTGAGTGGCTGGATGTGAAAAGGGTGCTAATACAGTATACGTCGTACATCTCACATCAGCTCACTGGTTGCAACAAATTGATATGATGAGCAAACCAAATCTGTAGCGACCAGATGCTAAATAATATGGTTATGAGAAGACAATAACATACAGAAGAGCATGTAACAGCAACACACCCGTAAAGACGACAGTCTAGTCTAGTAATGGCTGTTACCAACGACTTATAACCATTTATTTATTCATGAATAAAATAAGATTATGTTTGAGCTGATAATTAACTAATGCTTTGATCTAATGTATTTTTGACGTATATGATTAGTAAAGATATAGTAATAATAATCACTAAAATAGTAGTAGGCCTATAGTAGTAAAATAAATTGCTAATATCATTGTAATGTACCGTATTTTGAGTCTTACTTACATCCAATATATATTTGTTTTTCATTAGTGACATATTGTTTTCGAATGGTGTCTACCTCACTTGCTATGCTATAACTGAATTTCCGTTGCAAATACGGTCTATCTGTCTGTCTGTCTATATATCTATCCACACATCCATCTTCTCCTTCATACATGGTTGTCAGTCCATCACGCCTCATGACACGCTCCATATGTGGCCACCTCCAAATATGAAGATCATGACACTGACCTCATCAAACCCTGCGGATAGTCATACATGGGGAAGACTAGATCATCACCTAGATCTACATATGGAGCCGGCCAGCAACTCTACATCTGACCTAAAACCTCAAACCCTTAGATATCCATATATGGAGCTGACATGTTTTGACATTCCATACTTATATGTTGATCCAGCCCCACTCGTCCTTCCTCTTCGATGTCTCTCTTTTGACTGATACCTGTCCATTAAAAATCTAGACGGCCCCGCCTCATAGTTATTAGTGCAGCCGCGCCCGGTAGCACTAGTAGTTCTCAACAGACCTGAAAATTAAGGCCCAACCCCACCTGGGCCCTATTCAAACCCTGACTCAAGACACTGCCCCCGATAGATCTCTATATATGGAGCTGACACCTGTTCTGACATTCCATATGTTGATCTGACCTCATCAAACCCTGTACACTCAAGACACGCCCCACATGGCCAGACCTCATCAAACCCTGTACACTCAAAACTCTGCCCCTGCTGCCACCCTTAGATCTCCATATGGAGCACACCTGTTCTGACATTTCATATGTTGATCTGACCTCATCAAACCCTGTACACTGAAGACACACTCCATATGACCAGTACAGAATCTATGGATGTTTGATTCATTTGGTTACATTTGTACACTCTGAGTAAAACAAAAATGGGTGAATATTAAACATTTCTCTTTTGCCTTTTATTTTCATCAAGTACTTAACAAAGAAAGATAACTATTATGTTTAAGGTTTTTATAAATCTTCTAACATGTTCCTGTATATGCAGCCCACACACACACACACACACACACACACACACACACACACACACTTAGCCCCGCTAGCACACTTCCATTTAATGAAAACAATCACAGGTTTTCATTCAAACTACAAATAAACACGTACTTACACACAGTCACATACTGTAAATTCCTGTTTCCATTTCACATAGTCACATTAGATATCCATTTCATTGTATGCTGTAAGTAATGCTCTGATAACCACTTCACTGAGACACTAGAGGTTTGTATTAAAACGATATCATTTGGTTCTGCTGGGTTACATTCAAGATAAGAAAAAAATAAAACAAATGTCTGCAGTGTAGATGCAGTAAAATGCAAGGAGGAATGTTGCACTTGTCCTTTATGGTGTTTAACCACAATAACCCTGGCATCCTTTTGGAAGAATTTCATACATTTCCGTTTTTTTCTTCTTCTATTATTCCCTTCCATTTTTCACAATAATAACATCTACAATATATAGGGCTTAAAGGAGTAGTTCACCCAAAAATTACTTATGGTATCTTCTATCAATTACGCACCCAATGAAGCCGGATTTCCTTTTCCTTTTTAATTTTCTTTCTTTGTCGCATTCCTGAGTCAATCATTTGATTATTGGCTTAGGAATGTGACAAAAACAAACCAAAAAATACATGTAATTGATCAATGCTAAATTGTGCATTTATATAGCGCTTTTATCCAAAGCGCTTTACATAGATTGTGTATTACATTCACCCATGCACACACACACACACACACACACACACACACACATTGATACACCGATGGCGGAGGTAACCATGCAAATCAGGAGCAATTAGGGGTTCAGAGTCTTGCTCAAGGACACTTCGACACGAACTCTGGGAACCTCGCGGTTCCCATCTGACCGCTCTACCGGCCACACTACCCCTGAGCCACTGCCGCCCCAGTCATAAGATTCTTAATTTATTTTTATTTTGTGATTAACTACTCCTTTAAGAGACACAAAAGGTCATCTACTGCACATTGCATAGGCCGAGACCAGGCCTACTTCCTTCTTTCCCCCTATACTAAATCTAGCTATTGACGATGTTCACCTGCATGTGAGTGATGCTAGGGGTTTATGTGGTTAATGTAACCCGTCTACTCCAACCTTTCACACAAGTCTGAAGTGATTTTACTGAGGAAAATAAATAAAAGGAAAATCCCTGAAATATGGTTACAGCAATATACCTGGACCGAAAGAGAAACGGAACACCAATGTGGAGATTATTTGTAACCATTTGAACCCCAACAACATCCCTATTTCGGGGTGAACATTCACAAAAAAAAATCATGTTCATCAGGTCCGATGAAGACCCACAGTGGTCGTAAAACGTTTTGCTTAATAAATTCTCTGCTGGGATAGTGTGCGCAATTCACTTCTTTCTTTTCCAATGCACACAGTGTTGTTCAGCACCTGGGAAAAAATGTGTCGGGATGTGAGTGTTTCCCTTTCGACTTTCGAAGTCAAAAAGTTTCCAGTTAAAAATATAACGCACTATCATGGCAGGGCAGTTTCTCACTGTGTGCAAAATCTAAGTTGCCAGAAAAAGAAAAAAAAAATCAGACGTTGTGTGAAAAGGCCTTAATTCATAACTAACCATAAAGTGCTAGTTCATTTTATAGAGCATGACGGTTAACCCATTAAAACCGAGAACGCATCTGTGTCATTTTAGATTTTTGTGTTGCCTATTCAAAGATAGCACAAGCTTGTACATCTACTATTTTTGATCATTTTGGACAAATCTTGAAAGTGTGAGAACTGATGATTTAGAAGGCATTTTGTAGAATTGGCCGCAGGTCTTAATGGGTTAAAACACGTTCACAGGGCTATATGTTAGTCCAGCTAACCAAAGGTTCAAATGCTTCTGAAAAATAATAATAAAAAAATAATAATAAAATGGTTCTCAACCGGTGGGTCGGGACCGAGTCTCCAGATTTTGGTGAGATGACAGTGAAGTGACAATTTAAGTAGCCTAACGTTTTTAATATCTTATACTGCATCAAAAGCAATCAACAAACTAAAATGTCAAATAATACAAGAAAAAGGCCATTATTTCGTGGGGTTGTGAGCTCTTAGATAGGCTATTTTCACAATATTTTAAATCAACAAATAAACTGAATGCCTCATCCCCTACACATTCAAGTGTTTGTCAGGGTGTGGGGGTCACCAGTTCAAATATGATTATTTGAGGGGGGTTGCGGCCTGAAAAGTTTGAGAACCACTGCCCTAATGGACTTAGCTTAAGGTTGCTGGGCAGCTGGAAATGACAGGGCTGGGATAGAATGGACTGGACTGGAGCAGGCAGAGCTGAAATGCAGTCTTCTAATTCAGTTTTGCTGAATTGTTTGCAGGTCCATAATCTAACATGGTCCACAAATGACCACCGCCGTTGTAGTCTCATCCACAATATAGTCAAGTGCCTCACAATTCCTCACTCTGACTATTATACAGCTGGTGTAACACTCCAATTTACTTTTGTCCACCTAAAAATAATCTCTGTGCACCTGGCTTCTTATACTTTGCTTTTTATCTCCATAGCAAACACATTACTGTGCTATTTTCCTGCCATTCCTCAGAGTGATATCAAAAGTGGAAGCCTAGTGCTTAATGTGTATGGTTCTAGACAGTGTGTCAGAGGGTGCATTTGGGCAGTCCCTCCATGTCCATCATGTTGAGCGGTTTAAGCTCCGCAGGGACTACTTCTGCCATTTCGTGAATATCTTGGTGTACTTCTCGTCATAGTGGTTGCCCATGTTGGGGTCCCAGCCAAATGGCCAGAAGCCATAGAGGTCAATCTGTAGCATAGATTGAGTCCAAGTGCTGAATACAAACGAACCGCCACCGTCCTTTACTCGCCGTCTACATGTACCTTGTAATTCCTCCACGTAGCTGGTGTGTATTTCTGTACACCTAAAGAAAGCATCCCTGCATTGAAATGCGACAGTAGTCCCCAAGTGCTGTGATGCCTCGATGCACTGCTATCACACTGAAACACTACTGTTGTTCCCTATTAGCGCTGCCAAGCCTCGATGCACTGCCGTCGCTTTGAAACACTACTGTTGTTCCTTATGAAGCTGTGAAGCCTTGCTGCCAGGTTACACTGCTTTATGCAATGAATGCCAATCCAACTCCATATCTATACTCACTGAGAGGTGCCCTTGTTACACAGCGAAACCCTGAGTGTTAATGTGACTCTTTAATAATAATTTTCACATTTTCTTTTTCCTCCCAGACCAATGTTTGAAAAACTAAACCGGTCGCAGGCTGTGTTTCCTGTGGAGTTCCACTGAAACATGCGACCTGGGTTGTCCCGGTTCGTTTAAACATTGTAGTTGCAAACGCAGTGAGCACTTACTATGAGACCTAGCAGATCATGTCTGTCCGTGTGTCCGTGTGTCTGTCCCGCTATCCAAATATGGAGTGTGTTGCATCAGCAATCACTCAGCTCCATATATGGGCACAAAAGGGGCCAGGTCCACTCAGCTCCATATATGGGCACAAAAGGGGCCAGTGATTTGTTTGTTGTGGACCTGGCCCCTTTTGTGCCCATATATGGAGCTGAGTGCGTTCGCTTCCCGCGTTCGCGCGTCTTACTCGTATACTGTGTATCTCAGAACCAGAGAAGATGCAGGGAAGCAAATGCAAGCCCTGTCCAGTTTGGTCCTTGAGTGGATCCCAGGCTGACTCGATTGATCTCCCCTCTTCTCCCTATTAGTTAGAAGGACCCTAAATGGACTGGATGTTTACTTCTAGTGAGTCCTAGCTGTAATGAAGATACTTAAAGAAGGGTGACATGGTTAATTTGGGCGTTTTATTTTGAAGTTTCAGCTTGAAACGCTGGCTCTGAAGTTTCTGAACCAATCAGAGCGTCGTATCCCTTCAGGCAATGGGACGGTAGCTATGCTAAACGCAGGACGCATGAGTGCGTTTGTTTACAAGTCAGATAGTCGGCCAGCGGTACCATATTACTGCTATGTGGCTTATTTATACCCTATAATGTTTTCAGATACATATTTTAGCGCGATAATTAAGTATAAACCGACTGTCTGGATGTCATCTTGAATGAGATTAAAAACGGAGAAGTTTGTAATCAAAAGCACACGTGTTTGGACGATACAGCAATGGGAATCAAAAGGGTGAGGCTTCTATTGATGTGGGCCTGGACACGTCATCAAGCAGGACGTTTTCCTTTTCAGGAAGTAATTCAAATTCGATTTTTATATAAAAATACACAACATTTTTTGACATCCATTGTTAGGTATGCCCATATGATGACCACGGATGTGGTCATCATATCATATTCACAAGTGTGAAGTGTTGTTTTTCATTTCACTGGGTCTTTAAGCTCCAGTATCGTCATAATGTTTCTGAGCACATATCAAACTCTGCTCTTGTGTTTCTGCAGCTATGAGTTGGCACCCTCCAAAGAGAAAAGAATCCCTGTCCTCGCCATCCGCACTCTGCAACCACTTTGCAAAACTAGTTATTTGAACAGCGTATTTGCTAGCCGAAGCACCAATAATGTCATAGCAATAGTAGGCCATATCCATATATACTGTATGTCAATGGGTTGATCAGCACCTGACACGGCAGATCCTCAGCTAAACAATAGGAGAATCCATGCCTCCCATCACCCTGCCACATCCTCTGTTCCGCAGTTCATGGACACGTTTCAACCGGTGGCTTGGGGACCGTGAATTACGTCAACCTTGCAATTACAAGAGGCTTGCAACTTGAATCTTGAAGGCCATATTGGCCAGAAAATAAAATATAAAAAGGTAGAATCACCCCATTTTATCACACGTTTTATTTTACTCCATGGGTATGGTGGATTTACATTCTAGAATGATGAATCACACCATTACTTTGAGAAGAACTGCAGATAGCTTTCTAGTAGCCCTATTTATTTTGATTCAAGATAGGCCCCTATGATTTTGTAAACAGCTGAAGCCTAGGTTCTTAACTATAGCTTAGGGAAACAAGCTACATTGTTCTCGTTAAATAGGCAATCTAATTCTAATAAAATTTAGGAAATCAAAGTAATATTAGTTTAGAAAATTGCTGGAATTTATTTAATCTAATCCAATAAATTGTTTCCTACAAGACGGTGGGTCCTTGTTTTTCACCGTGTTTAAAAATGTATAACACACCCACACACACACGGCCGGGCCACTTCGCCTTTGGCCGGCAATGGCCGGGTAAAATGGAATCTAGCGTCGTGGGTTCCTTCAGGAACATGTCCTTTAGCGCCCGCTCTTCTCGCTCAGGCTGCTATAGCAGCCAGTCACTTCCCTGTGATTCATTACTGTGCCGATGGAGACCTAATCCAAAAGAACAGATAAACCATGCCTGGCTTCTGCCTTCTCACTTGCATCGGAGCCAATTACAAGCACATTACTGTGTGTCTGTGTGACGGGCCAAGTTGTGCTCTCAGCACTTTATTTGTCAACGTCTGGGAAAGAACCCAACGTTTCAGACAGCAGTAGTTATGATATTAACAGTTAGGGCTGTGGGCAATAGATTGATATTATACTGTACACTGCACAGTGATACTGTATCATGATACTACGGTATGAGGCTAGAAAATACCGTCTGGGATTTGGGATATTGTAATATCGCGATATGGTATGAGTGTTGTCTTTTCCTGGTTTTAAATCACTTAAGCACTATTTGTTCAAAAAAATATTACCGGTAATAGTAATCAAAAATAGTGCATATACCCGATCTGCACGTTTACAAGGTGTTTTATCATGATGCGTTGTGAGCAAGTAGACCTGCAATCTTTGCTATTTATGAACAGTAAAAAAAGGAAAAAAATTAATTGATCATCACAAAACAATATTGTTGTCACACTACGATATCAGCAATATTCATCGACACAATACGTTATGAATGATATTCATCGTCACAATGCGATATTATCATCACAATGCAATTATTACCATCACAATATCGATATCGAGGAGGTATTTGTTCAAAACACACGGTGACGTTTGATATTAGCCCAGCCCTATCAGCAGTAAAAGAAGCGCAGCGCTTTGCGGGGGGTGGGGGGGGGGGGACCCTAGAGGGCGCAGTGCGAGAGGTGGGGGGTGGGGGGGGGGGGGACCCTAGAGGGCGCAGTGCGAGAGGCGCTTTGCGGGGGGTGGGGGGGGGGGGGACCCTAGAGGGCGCAGTGGGGGGGGGGGGGACCCTAGAGGGCGCAGTGCGAGAGGCGCTTTGCGGGGGGTGGGGGGGGGGACCCTAGAGGGCGCAGTGCGAGAGGCTGAGTTTGAGCAGTCCCTCTGTGTGCATCTTGTAGAGCAGCTTGAACTCGGCGGGTAGCTGGTGCGACTCCTGCCACTTGGTAGTGAACTTGGTGCCCTTCTTGTCGTAGTAGTGGTAGGGCAGCTCCTTGCCCGTGTTGGGGTCCCAGCCGAACGGCCAGAAGCCATACAGGTGGATCTGGTCGCACATGGAGGACGCCAGCGTGTACATCAGGATGCCGGTGCTCAGGCGCTTCGGAGACAGCTGTTTGGTCTTCCAGTATCTGGCAGGGAGGGGGGCGGGAGGGAGAGACAAATCACTATAGGATGTCAGGACAACTCCATTTTTATAGAGCACCGAAGTCCTGACGTAACTCGCTCATCCCTTCGATTCCCCTGGTTCACGGAAGTAATTTCTCTATGGAGAATAACATGGGGTGATCTTAATATCGTCTACTATAAGCGTTGTGGTCCAAAAATAAACAAGCTGTCTCAGCGTTATTGTCAGGGAGGTGTCTCTGTATCGTTTTGCAACAGTCAGTCACTCATAATATGATATGTGAAAATGTAACTAATTCAGTTGCAGTAACATTAGCGTTTTCTCTCAGTCAGTTGATTCTTCATACCCATATGAGTGAAGCGGCCGGGATGACCGGATTATTTTTCAAACAGTTCTTATGAGGCGATCTAAAATCCCCCTATGGGGATTATAATGCAAGAGTACACAAACCTGTGGATTTGCGCCGTCTACCGATATTGATGTCAGACTTCGGTGCTCTATTGAATATAAAATGACCTACAAACATCCTTTTTCACCATTGTTATAGTAGAAGAGGCAGTGTTTGTCATCTGTTTCACTTGACTTTTATGATGGTGCATACCTGATGTCATGTCATGTGTTCCAGTTGACTGGTTAATTAATCATGTTTTTAAAGAAAATGGGTGTATCACTTGTTTGTTTATTATGATCTCCCTGTGATATATGAATATTGGGTCTTTCTGTCATTTCCATTGTCACATCGTGATGATCGGATGATCTTTGCATGTTTGCATTCTTGATTAATGATTGACGGTATTATGAGCACCAGCTGTGTCACTGGTCAGCTGACACAGCCGTCCCGAGCACGAGTTACACGAGTTGTGTTTTATTTGTTTAATCGGCCATTTTTTGCAAAATCTATGGAGCGTAATTGCTGTTCCCCATTGTTGTTGTTGGTCAGGACCGTGGGTGCGCAATTGGGTGATTCTTCAAAGGTTAGTGAAAAACTTCAGCAGTGAAACTATTTTGAGTATTTTAAGCTTTGGAGCTTATTGTAGTGTTTCTTCCAAAAATAGGCCAACTAATAACTCATAGAAACATGATTTCTTCTCAGTCAGGGATATTTGTAACGTTAATGTAGTTGCCTACATAAACTGTCTATAGGAAATCTCCCTCTCCCGCACATGCACACACACACACACACACACACATGCACACACTAGCAATTCTACTTAACCATTGAAAATGTAAACATAAAATGATAGTGTGCTGTTGCCGGGCAGAATTAAAATCCTATCTTAACCTTAACTAATGGCATGTCTGCTACAATAACTAACTACAAGGCCATGCTGAGAGAATGGCTTCTCCAGCCACGATAACGGTGTGTGCTTCCAGACATACTGGCTCCAGCCTCACTGCCAAGACAAAGCCTTATTTAACATTAAATGTAACACTGCCCAATATGTCACCAGTTTAATTACTCTGCCTTCAGATAACAAAGCAACAGGCAACACGTCACTTTCAATGGAAGTCAGTCGGTGTCATTAACCACTTAAAAGGGGGATGGAAACCTAGGCTAGCTGATTGCACAATGTTGTTTGTTTTCAGGTTCAGGTTAAGAACTAAAGCAGGATAAAAACATGGCAGGCTACATAACACTTATCGTACACTGTGATGTACTGTAAGCCGGTGGTTCACTAAACTTTCCCAAGTCAAGGATCCCCAAATGTATTTGTCTGCGGAACCCCATCTGAAATTATTAAACATATTGGAAGACTTTCTTTTGGTAAATACAGTAGTAGAGCTTGGTTAAAAGTGCTTACGCTGACTTTGAGATATATTACGTTGCTGGGGACCCCCCTGGAACCCCCTCAAGGACCCCTGAGGGTCCCTGCCAGACCTCACTCGAGAGCCAGTGATGTAAGCATTAGCAACAGCTGCAGCTAATAAAAATTAACAACGGGGCATGCTATGGCCCTGAAACACTGAAAGCATCAAACGCACAGTGTTTACAGCGGCTGTAGCCACACTGGAGGCGTCAAGTGGGTCAGTGACGCTCACGTCCAATGACGCTTTCACTGTGTCAGGGGCCAGGCCCCTTAGATTCATAGACGGATTCATAAATAGGCAGAAAGTGGTACTACAAATTTGAGGTATTACTATGTCGGACCAAATATATGCACACCCTTTCACCAACCCCACCTAGGGTATAGGCGCTGATGACGCCCGCAACGTCCCCGGTAGGAACGCAACTCGGACCTTTTAGCTGTGAGGCGACTGACCGCGCCACCGTGACCTATGAAGTTGTTTCATAAAGAAAGGTGGGGGAAGACAGTTCAAGACACTCAAATGTACACACAGTAAAATCCTCAGTGTCATCTTATCCCTTTAAAATGTAGAATTTAAATAGCAGAAATCTCACAACGAGCCTTGCGTCGCTCGTAGTGCGCGACGACGGAAAGGTAATAGTATAAACGAAGCGTTAGTAAGGAAAAGCCTTCCAAACTGGCCTGAACAAAAGCCACTCTGGGACGTCCTTAAGGTTTTCTATCCATCCTGAGCTGCTTACAACCCGGTAATGCTTCCCAGAGCAGGTAGATATAATGGGATTGGTCCAGATTACTGTACCACCTGTCTATTCACAATGCCACAATGTTAAACCACTAGGCATAAATCCCTCTTTACACACACAGACACATGAGGAAAAACGTGCACACGTTTCAGTTACCCACACTGCACTGAGACAGCCACACGCATGCACACGCACGCACGCACACACTCCATTACAACTCTGTGCCATACCTTTCATAAAATAGCCCTTTCTCTATAATCCGGCTTTGGGGTCTAAATCCTCTGTACCGTACTGGTCTCTACCCCATTGCTCAGTACAATACAGCCACATGGTACACATGGGGTTATCCCCAAAACTACTGCTGACGGGCACACACACACACACACACACACACACACACACACACCTTGTGAGGACATGAAGATTTTCGGATTTCGTGACTGACATTTTTGCAACGTTTTGCCATTTAAACCCTAATCCCAAAGCCGAAAATTGATGCCCTAGATCGGCTATTTTTTGATGCACGACACTGTGTGCCAAGTATTAGTCAGACATAACTCCAATCTCCACCCCATTCTTATTCGCTAACAAGTTCATTCATACAGCACGTACAGTCGTACACCCACTACAATCAGATGGCCTCCACGTTCAACCTCACTCAGCTCCAAAAAAAGAAAATCCATATTTTCTCAAAGTAATTTCAAGAATAAAAAAATGAAAAGAAAACAAATGTTGAAGTAGAATTGGGGAAGACAGATGATCTACAAGCTAGTGAAATGGCAGATCTACAAGCTCACAATGCTCACAACGCGTGAGCTTGTAGATCTGCCATTTTCACTAGCTTGGGTCCCGCGGGGCAAACGTCTAATTTCTGTTTGGGGTCTCGAGCTAAAAGGTTTGGGAACCACTGCTGTATACTGTATGTGTTGATGATGTTTTATTGGAGCGTAAAGCTGCTGGCCTGGATTAACACCGTGTGCTGCCCTGGGGTGACCACGCTAGTGCACCCACCCCCCCCCCCCCCCCCACCGCCCGCACACTACACACGTTAAAGAAAAAGAGAAATTTACTATGGCTATAAAGGCTGTAGATTTACATGAGCCCCCAACAGCTAAAAGGGTAGGCACACATACAGTAGTACACTATGACATCATGGATGGGATAGGCATGGCCATACTGGACCCGTACACGCCCACGCTCAAACCTCCACGCATCTCACATCCATCCCAGTGTGACACGTCGCGCTTAAATATCATTATTCACGCTTAAATAGTTTTATTCAAAATCATAAATGGTCTGTATGCGGGGACTACACGCGCAAAACCATTACATGGTATTTATGCACACGGGGCATGCATGGGTCCAATGAAACTAGTGATTCTCAAACCTTTTCATTTCAAGGACCCCCGGTTTACTGTGTGCGTTACGGCATTATAGGCCACGGACCCCCATAACTCTTGAGTGTACATATGAATCCAAAAGGACCAGTACAGGGTACTTTTTCCATTTCATTTTGAAAGAAAGTTCAAGCTGAAGTCCATGTCATGTCTGTCTATCAGTCCCACCTGGTCCACACAACACCACTGACCGGAAACTCGAAACCGAAATTAAAAAGTACCAGAAGGTTTTTATTTACATTTTGAGGCCTCAACAAAGCCTCAAAAAGCCTCCTATGTCCAGCTTTTGGTGTGTGTGCTAACACAAACTTTGTCCTACACAAACTTTACATCCCATTGACAATTTTGACGTAACACAAAACACTGCGCAACACAACGGGACGCAGATTCTGATTGGCATTGGAATGAGATGATTTATGATGACGTACGACCATAAGATCGCCCCTCACTTCACACAGGTGATTTTGACTGAGGGGGCTAGATGGTGTGTGTCCCCCCCCCCCCACCTCCCCCGACGTCACGTCTGCCCATGGTGGTCCACTTTGATAACCACTGCAATAAACATCACGTTGTGGAGCTCAGACTTCAGTCCATGACGTCAGTCATCAACGACGTATCTATGACATACTTTAGCTCCCTATTTGGGAAAGGTTTCAGCCCCGCTCGACCACCGCTCACTTCTTTCTAGACAGGCCGGCTCTGTATGAGTCTAGCCGATGACGTGGTGACCTCAGATGGCTGCCACTTTCAGAGCCACACCGTAAAAACAGAAGTCACGTGATTGCACACATTCACCAAATAAAGGCAAGGCCAATAAGGATGTGAATGGATTTCTTAACCCATTTTGGGCGGGAACCCCTTTTGGTGTTTTAAACATTGTTATAATTTAGTTGTTTTTTTTTAAAACTTGAAAATATTTATTATTTACTTTTTTTGGTCACGTCATGCACCACCTCTGTGCTCAGGTTGACTACACTGCATTCCATGCATTCCACGTGGAGAAGGACTTTGTAGAAGCTCCGTCCCAGATGTTGGAAAACTGGGTTTGGGAGAAGGAACCACTACAGAGAATTTCTAAACACTACAAGACGGGAGCTCCGATTCCTGACGACCTGCTGGACAAACTCATCAAGTCTCATCCCGCAATCGCCCGTAGGGAATTCCTGGCTAAGATAGAACTAGCTAAATTGGAACAACGTCTTCACACCCATCCGAAGAGTCTGGGAGTGTTCCCTTCTCAAGGGACTAGCATAATAAATGGCCAGTACTATGGCTACCTGTGGAGTGAGGTGTTGGCCATGGACATGTTCTACAGCCGTTTCAAACGGGAAGGCATCATGAACCCTAAGGTGGGTTTGGACTACAGAAATTGTATCCTGAAGCCTGGTGGTTCTAAGAATGCCAAGGAAATGCTGAGGAAATTCTTGGGTCGTGAACCCAATCAGGATGCGTTCCTCCAGAGCAAAGGACTACAAGTTTCAACGTGTTCAGATCGGAGGTCCCGTTCCAGATGCTGGAGAAAGGACTAACGGTTTCAACATCAACATTCAACAAAAGAAAGACATGTCCCCCCCACCCCCCAGGGTCCACATGTTCAAATCACCAATTGTTAAGGCAACAGTTTCAGTTGTGGTCTGACATCAGTGCAATTTACGTTTGTGACATCCATCCGCCATCCACCTGATGATTTTAATACAGCCCCCACCAAAAACAACAATACAGGGCACCCGCTGGCCTAGTGGTCCAGGCGCATATAGGCGCATATAGGCTCTGGCCTGACAGCACGTCACGTCACGTGTTCAAGACAAGACCCATTCATGACAACCTTTGCTGCATGTCTCTCCCTCTCTCTCTCTCTCTCTCTCTACTCTCCTATCTTCACTAGTAACTATCAATAAAGGCAAAAATAAACGAATAAATGCACTGCTTAACCTATTAAAACTGGGAAAACATTTGTTTTTGTTACACAAAGCTGTGCATATGAGAGGCTAGTGCCCTTCCTTTGTGTGTCTGTGTGACTGTGTATACTATGTACCATGAAATGTGATGATTTGATTGGCTGATGCATGATGACGCACGATGACAATAGTGTATAATATACCAGTATATATATTTTTTCATAAATCAATGCTATAGTCTTAGATACAGTGGACCCTTCTAGACTGTGCTTCAATGTACCTTTTGACTGATACCTACCTGTCCATTTAAACTCTAGACGGGCCTGCCCCAAAGTTATTAGTGCAGCCACGCTCCGCAGCCAGCGAAAACTATAGTTCTTAACAGGCCCGAAAATTAAGACCAGTGCTCGCCCAGCAGTCTGCTGTCACCCAGGCGGATGGGCGAGGTCGCTTCTCACCCTCAGGCGTCTTACTGGTGATATTTAGTCGACTAAAACTAGACTGACACTTAAACATTCCAGGTGACTAAAATGTGACTAAAACGAAATGAAAACTATTCAAGGAGATTATGACTGTCACACTCGCACGCACACTAGGGGTGTACCGATACATTTTACAGTGATACGATATGTATCACGATACAGGGTTGACGATACGATACAATGATTCGTAATCGATATAGTAACTATTTAGCAAGTTACATATGTGTGAAACTTGTGGATAGTGCTGTTTTTTTAAGGGTAAGATTTATTATTATGGATATAAATAAGTAAACACAGCGATTCTCTGGCAAATAGATGGACATTGTAACACATAATGGACAAACCCACGCCTTGACATGAACACAGAGAATATACACATTTATCGATAGACCAAGTGTAGCTATATGGAATGGAAAAGTAATTACATTTTATATTTTCTTGGTAAAAAACAATGCATTATTGATACAATTGATTATTTCCATTGCAAAACGATTCGATACCGATTATTTCTATTGCTAAACGATACGATACAAAGTCAAAAGATACGCACACACACCCCTCTCTCTCTCTCTCTCTGTGTGGACTACTTACTTGTTGATGTAGCGCATGATGTTGCCCGGCCAGGCTAGCTGCACCTTCAGCTGTCCCCGGTGCTCCACGAAGAAGTCGACGAGCGTGCGCGTGACGGTGGCCGACGTGTGGAAGAAGAAGGCGGGGATCCACAGGATGGCGCCGTCCAGCTTCTTCAGGCTCAGGAAGAAGTTGTTGCGGTCCTGCACCGTCAGCAGGTTGTTGTAGTACTTCTCCAGGATGCTGTGTGCATTGGGGGGGGGGGGGGGGGGGGGGTGGCGCCATAGAACATAGAAACATTGTTTTTTCAGAAAACTGATTTCTGATTTAGAAGCATTTAAAATAAAAAATGGGCCTCAGGTCTAAAAGGGTTAATGGGTTAATAATGGGTTAGATACAGAAATGCCGCCCTACCTCAAGGAATTAGTCTCCCTGAAACCCTCGACCCTCACCCTCCGCTCCTCAAACAACCCCGTCACGGCCAACCTGCGCACCATGGGTGACAGGGCCTTCTGCGTTCAGGGGCAGTTGCCCCTGAACTCCCCACACAATTGAGAGTGCCACAGTCAATTGACTCCTTCAAGAGAGGACTAAAGACCTACCTTTTTAACAAGGCTTTCTTCTAAATTCACAGATTTTATTCCGTGACCCTGCATGCCCTCATGTTTAAAACCGTTTTGTTTCCTTGATGCTTAGTTGTGTGTTTTTAATCGTGTGAGGTTATTTTATGCTTTTGCCTACTGTTTACGTACTTTTGTCTACTGTAGCACTTTGAGATTCTGAGGAATGTAAAGTGCATTATAAATAAAATCCATTATTATTATTATTAGTATTATGTATTATTATTATAATGGGTTAATAATGTGTTAATACTAACCTTGGGTTGAAGGTGGTCATGTTGGTGCGTCGGCCCACGTCCCTCTTGAAGATTTCGGTCGGTGCGAAGTTGCAGCGGAACACAAAGTCGAACTTCTCGATCTCGGCGCCGCAGCGCGATCCCGTCAGGATGCCGCTGTTGCCGACCACGGCGCAGACGTTGTAGTGCCGGCCGAGGATGGGTGAGGCCTCGGGCAGCAGCGAGCGGAAGTTCTCGCCAATGGAGAACACGTACTTGTGGCTGGAGTAGTCGTAGTGCATGAGCTGTCCGAGGCGCACCGCCCCGCGCGTCAGCGAGAAGTTGTGTGGGATGTCGATGTACCGCGAGATCTCCTTCCTGGAGGAGGAGGAGAGATGGTTACAGCATGATGTGTTAGAACAGTGGTTCTCACACTTTTTTGAGA
Organism: Protomyctophum bolini; assembly: GCF_963924005.1. NCBI lineage: Eukaryota > Metazoa > Chordata > Actinopteri > Myctophiformes > Myctophidae > Protomyctophum > Protomyctophum bolini. The sequence continues at coordinate 17,031,404 of NC_137883.1, read as the reverse complement.
GTGTACAAATGGAACCAAATGGACCCGTACACTCTCTGAGTTACAGACGCATAAGGATCCATTTAGTTTTATTTATTTAGCTGGGGACGCCCTGGAACTCCCTCAAGGACCCCTTAGAATTGCTAGAGCAGTGGTTTCCAAACACTGTACTGGGTCGGGACCCATTTGTGGGTCACGTACACTCAAAAAACATTCAGAAGAAAGCAAAATGAAGATTATTTAATTCAATTAAATTCTACAAATTGCCTTCTAAATCCTTATTTTTCTGAAGAACTTGTGTTGCTATATCAGTGGTGCTCAAAACATTTTCATGTCAAGCTTTGAGTTCAAAATATTCGCTTTTAAAGATATATCTATTCAAAGATTTGCAATTATTTTTCAAAACTAAATAAATAAAAAATTAATAAAAAGGAAATCTACAAGCTCATGGCACAACGTGAGCTAAGTACTGAGTACTGAGCTAAGTACATCTGCATTTTTTTAATAGTTAAACCATTAAAAAACAGTTAAAATGACACGTACGCTTCCCCTGTTTAACCCATTTTGACCTGAGATCAGATTCTACAAATGCCTTCTAAATCCTAACAGTTTTCTGAAAAAGCTATGTTTCTATATCAGTCGTTCTTCGATAAAAAAAAAAACAGACCTACAAGCTCGTGAGCTTGTAGATCTGCTATTTTTCAATAGCTAAAGCATAGCATAATGCTAACACCAAAAGGGGTTCCCGCCCCAAAATGGGTTAAACAGGTTAAATCAAAGGATCAGCGAAAGGACGCATAGCGACCTGACCCGTTTCTACCGGGTCAGAAACAATTATCATTATGATTCAGATGTCAGTGTACTGCGGTGGGGGGGCTTATGAAGGGCTTCATTTACATTCAATTTAATTACATATGATGGAACAGTAGATAGTATTACTGTAGATAAACATACATACACTATACCGGTAATATAGTATGCATATTAGCAATATGCATATTAATGTAATATGTGCATATATATCAGCACAACCCTTGTCTCCTCTACTGTTTGTATAAAGTGTAATACTATAGTCTAGAGCAGTGGGAAACCGTTTCATATCGAGGCCCTTTATGTATTCGGCTTTTGAGCCACGGAACACTATTTGATGAGATTTGTGATTTGATGTGGTACCATAAAAGTGATAACAGGCTAATGTTGATCAAAATAACAATTATTCTACATTCTCAAATTGTGTAGACTTCTTGTAAATTAAGTAATGCAGATGTTTAGCAATAATTTAACTCTTGAGAGCATAAAATGAAACTAATACCAACTCTCCAGCTGGGGACCACGTGGAAACCCCTCAGGTTACCAACTCTCCATCATTTAGCTGGGGACCACGTGGAAACCCCTCAGGTTACCAACTCTCCATCATTTAGCTGGGGACCACCTGGAAACCCCTCAGGTTACCAACTCTCCATCATTTAGCTGGGGACCACGTGGAAACCCCTCAGGTTACCAACTCTCCATCATTTAGCTGGGGACCACGTGGAAACCCCTCAGGTTACCAACTCTCCATCATTTAGCTGGGGACCACGTGGAAACCCCTCAGGTTACCAACTCTCCCCTCAAGGACCACTGGTTGAAAACCACTGCTCTAGAGACAACAACCAAGAGAGGATGACTAGTGGAACTGTGGAACAAACACAATACACTTAACCCATTAAGTTCCTTTATCAGTATCACAATGAAAACAGATTCTCTTTTTTCTTTCTTACATTAGTTAGTTAAGGTTACAAAGTATTATCACTAACTTATATTGCCAGCCAGGTATGTGCTGGCCTGCTTGCAGTAGCCTCACAGCCCACAGGTTTGTATAGGCTCTCCTCTGTCCTATCCTAACCTGGCTGGCTCCCACAGCCTTTCATTCAGTCTCTCTTTATCTCCAGCCACAGTCTGACAACCCGCCTGTTCAGAACCCACCTCATTTCTTGCTCTGTGTGTGCTGTGTGTGTGCATGCGCGTGTGTGTGTGTGTGTGTGTGTGTGTGTGTGTGTGTGTGTGTGTGTGTGTGTACATGCGTGCGTGCGTGTGCGGAACTAGATGTCAGTAGGCCCCCCATGCAGGCTACTCAGCGGGTGCCATCCCCCCAAACAGGCGATAGCAGAATATAACGATTCACTCAACTCACAATACGATACTAGATCTTTCTTTTTTTTTTGTCCAGACAAATATATTTTTATTTCTCTTACACCAGTGATTCTCAACATGTGGTCCGGGGACCACCATTCGTCCTTGAGGGGGTTCCAGGTGGTCCCAAGCTAAATGATGATTGGTAACCAAATGGACCCTGGGGTCCTGCGGGGGTTGCAAATTATAGCCCTGGCTATAAACCCTATGTATGTACAACGCAACGGTTTCATGTTTTTTCAACTTAATACATAGTTTTTTTTGTATTGACCCTGTTAAATAAATGTATAGATCTTTAACTCTTGAGAGTTCAATTATTGTTAAACATCTGCATTACTTGAGTTAATTTACAAGAAGTCTATACGTAGAAGAATTTTTATTTTGATCAACCTTTGCCTGTTATCTCTCCTATGGTACCATGGAAATGTTGTGGACCTATTCTTTAGTTTTGCAACTGCGAGGCTAAATCTCATCAAATGCAGACTAAATATGAAAAGGCTTGAAAACCACTGTCTCACACAAATCCAGTATATCCTTTTCTTTTCATTTTATTCTCTTGTCCTCTGTTCAATATGTAGCAAATGACTGAAAGCTATTTTTTTAAATCACGTCTCTTACAAAGATCCTTTATTTCTTATCTTTTGTCACGTGCCCTCTGCTGTTTGCATCTCCATTTAAACTGTCACGAGTTTGAATCGATTGGACTCAACATACGATATATCGTTACATGATGCCTAAAGGAGACACTTGTTGAGTTTCCCAAGCTTGTGCCGTTTGTGTTCAAGAATTTCTAAATCAACTTCAACACACACTCTGTGTGTGTGTGTGTGTGTGTGTGTGTGTGTGTGTGTGTGTGTGTGTGTGTGTGTGTGTGTGTGTGTGTGTGTGTGTGCGCGAGTGCGTGTGTGCAAAAAACCCACTTCTGTCGTACGAAGGCGGTCCTGTTGTACTTCCACTTGGCAGAGCTTTCCTGCAGGCCCTCGTTCAGAGCTTGGGTCAGAGGCGTGAACGCCGGGTCCAGGTACTTCATCGCCAACTGAGAGCTACATGGACCCAGAGAGAAGGACCTTAGACAACACGACCAGGATGCTCTGAGCTCAACTTATACTTAGCTACGCGAGTGCCCATGACATGCACCGGAAATAGGCTATAGCCTACTAGCTCACAAATGCAACGCGCTACCTACGGCACGCTGTGAGCATGTATTGTACATGGGCAATTTTTTAAAGGATTAAATACAACAATATATATATATATATAGTATATATATTTTTTTTTAATTTTTTATATTTTTATATACATGATTTAAACCAGTTCTGCAGGCAATCAGAGCAAGAGCTGTGTTATTTATTCTAGCAGCCTCTGGAACATCCTGGTAACAACAGCAGTATTTAGCCAAGGGTGGGGTGGTAAGACATTTGGAACAGCATAGTAGTAGTTTACAGAAACACTCCAGAAACATACAGTAGCCTATACGCAGATTAGTCCATAATAATACTTTTATATTATTTAGCCAGCAAAATAGCTTGTGTTAGTGGGTTTTAATACATTTGTGATTCTGAGGAAGCTTAACCAAATTGCTAATAAAACTTTGTAAAAGGAAGCCCTTTAATTATATGAATGCAGCTATCAGGGTAGACTACCATCTTTATCTTGTAACTTCAAAACTTTAAAAAACAAAGGGCATCGTGTCAAAATCACGGATTATTAGCAATCTGGTTGTTTTGCTCATGTAAGCAAGCAAGTTAACATCAAGCAAGATTAATGTTTATTGCATTATTGTTGGCTAATGTGTAGCAAGCTATAGCCTATTTCTGGACTTTTTCCCAAACTAAGCCATATTTCATGCCGTTCTAAATTAAACTTCCGCGCCAGCAAAGTGCAATGTAGAATCATCAGCTCCATGAATTGAACATACTCTACGATGCTTTGTGTCTAATTTTTTACACAAAGGTGAGCTAGGCTCTGTTGTCAGTTGCTTGCTTGGCCAGTATAGCTGATAGGGGTGCAACAGATCCAACTAATCAATTTAATATAGTTAAAAAACTAAATGGATTAAAAGATATATATATATATATTTTTTTTAAACCATAGCAAAAATAGCCAACCTTGTAGGTCATCTATTACCGCACGACACTGTTGTACAACAAAGTGAGGAATCACATTCGTTGATGTATAAAAGAAATACATGACCATAGGTGAGAGTAGGAACGAAGATTGCTTGGTAGACAGAGAGTTTTGGCTTCTGGTTCAACTCTCTTTTTGTCACTACGTGCGGTACAACGACTGGAATACCGCCCTTTACCTGCCGCTCCGATTCTCCGGCTGATGCAGAAGGTAAGGCTCTCTGTCTACCGAGCAATCTCCGTTCCTACTCTCACCTTTGGTCATGAAGTGTGGATCATGACCGAAAGAATAAGGTTGCGAATACAAGCGGCCGAAATTAGTTTTCTTCGACGGGTGGCTGGCATCTCCCTTAGGGCCGATTCATACTCCTATTTTACCGCTGTAGTGCCGAAATGATTTCGGCTCGTCAGAAATTTTCAGTAGCACCGAAGAGACGAACTTTAGGACAGTACCCGCCCCCCCGAACCTCAAATGATGTCACTTTGTAGGCTCTACAGAGCTGAACCAACTTTTATTCGGCTCTAATATAGGAGTATGAATCGCGCCTTAGAGATAGGGTGAGAAGTTCAGTCACACGAGAAAGACTCGTAGTATAGTCGCTGCTTCTTCGCCTGGAAAGGAGCCGGCTTAGGTGGTTCGGGCAACTGGTTAGGATGGCTCTCGGGCGCCTCCCTAGGGAGGTCCTCGAAGCACGTCCCACTGGGAGGAGACCCCGGGGCAGACCAAGGCGCAGTTGGAGGAAACACATCGACTCACTGGCCTTGGAACGTCTCGGGATCCTCCAGGAGGAAGTCAATAATGTTGCTCTGGAGAGGGAAGTCTGGAACACTCTGGTGGAGCTGTTGCCCCGCGGCCCGACTACGGATAAGCGGTTGAAGATGGATGGATAGATACAAAAATACAAATATTAAACAAAACGAGCTGATCGATTATTCAATTATATAAAAAAGTGCCAAATAGAATAGAAATTGTGGAGGAAACCGCTGGTTGCCGCCCTAATAGCTGAAGCATAAGCTGGCTGATGCCGTTTCATTTTCAGAAAGAAAAGGTGTTACTGCTCAAAAATTGTATCGCTGCCATAAATCATATATTGTCATCAACAGCAGCGGGAAAGCTCTAGACCTTTTGCCCATCATAAGAAGCGCATTGATAAATAAATAGATCATATTGTTGCATGATGCTGCAACAGGGAAAGAAGATAAACAGAAGAATGTAAGGGGTAGAAGGGAAGGAAGCACATTCCCTTGAGTTCTAGCGTTCGAGAGGAAAGGGAAATCAGCACACTTTATTCACCTCAGGTCTGGTTTGCGAGGGGGCCTCTCGCTGCACGTCGGCATGGGGAATATGACACAAAACAAAAACTCAAAAGAAAAAACACTTGTATGTATTGTTATACTGTAAACATTTTGTATTTGTAATGCTTAAATATGCTTAAATAAAATTGTGAATTGTAAAGTGAAGACTCTGTTCTGGAAGAACACTTCCAGTTGATTTCTCCGACGCACCTGTCTCCCCGTAGGTGTGCATAAGGACATAAGGACATCTTCTGTATTTGAAAAGCTTCCCATTTTATGCTTGTACTATAAGATCACAGATACCGATGGCATGTTTATAAAAGGTATCATCGCGTGAAAGATGAACTTTTTATAAAATATATAAAATATTTAAGGTGTTTTATTTATTTATTTATTTATTTAACATTTGTGTTATAGAGGGCAATTATGCTTATTAGCCAGGGATCCTTTCAATGGGTTAAATGTACTGGATTATATTCTTAAACATGATATCCCCCGAAGCTGAACACATTTAGAGCCAGCTGACATTATGGACGTGTCCCTAAGTGGTTTTCTTCAAAATGTCAACCCTTCCCCCACACACCCTGCGGTCTTATCTCACTCACAAGAAACACACGTGTGTCTCTGCATACACGTAATGTGCTCAAAGAACACACAGTAAAATCCTCAGTGTTCATTTATCCCTCCGTAACTCAGAGAGCATACCATTTACAATTTACCATTATACAACAGGTCGTTTCGAGGAAGCAATCTGATTGGTTGATCTAGCCGTGCTTAAACAAGCACAGCCTGCCCCAGCCTGTGTGATTTCTGGTCTGAGGGGCGGGTGCGCCAAAACAGCCGGTGGATCCTATTGGTTCACCGATCTGAGCTTGACGTGAGTTGAAGTGTTTTTTAAGGGTAACTGTTGTATAATCGTAATATTATACTCAAGGGTGTGCTTTACTTTACTTTACACTTCTGTGCTGCTTACAGAACTCGCCAATGGGTTTGTCCCTGCAGCAACGCAGGCGTGCCATTAATGACGGTAAAGCACACCCTTTAAATTAAAGTATTTAGCAGACGCTCTTATCCAGAGGGACATACAGTACAATAAGCAAGGTAGGTAGGTAAATAACCCCATGCATAGAATGCAGAGAGAACTGCGTTAGTGCCTCAAGAAACTAGGATGCCAGGTGAACCATGGAACTAGCATCTGTCTAAGCAATATGTCATCTACTGTAAATAACAATCTGTTTACCTGACATCCTTGTTTCAATGTACAATGAAGTGAATGAACCTGTCATCTCTCTAAGCATGTCATCGGAATAACAATCAGCACATTGAATCGGGTAAACAGTGAACCTGGCATCTGTCTAAAAAAAACACGCTATCTAAATTCCATGCATTTTTAACATTTGTGGTCTAGAAAAACAAACCTACAAATGTAACCAAATGGGACCCGTCGCGTATCCATTGGTATAACTCTGAGCAAGCGAGTGTCCACTTGCGAGGGTCCATTTGCTTACATTTGTACGTCGCTCGGTTATACACCGACACCCAGGGCTTCACATTGTAACCTTGGGCTGCTTCATGCCACAAACAGCGACGACAGCTGGAAATGATTCCAGGCTAGCAGCAGAATGAATGGACGTGGTGCTGCTGTTGTAAATCAGTACCAAGGACATCTCCCTCCAGCTCAGAGCCATTAACACACTCTCTGGATTCTGCTCTAGGTACCGAGAGCTGCTTTCACACTATGCTACGATCAGAGTTACACATGGGGGCGTGCATTCTGTTTGTGTCCGAGCATAGGCATGGCTGAGGTATGGTACGTTTTATTTTTGTAGAAGAAGCAAAGTTATTGTTTATGCCGTTTGCTTTGATAGTGTTGATTGTCGTGTATTAATCTAATTATAGTAAACTAATACTATTACACTAAAAAGGATAAAGATGAAGGGAAAATAACCTTTTTATAGTACAATAATGTTTCAAGTTTACACAACACAAACACTTGATTTTGGAACACACCCAAATCAAATCATATTATGGTGTGCATGTTCAATCAATTATTCCATCAAAGCAAACGGAATAAACAATATTATTAGTTTGCCTCTTCTACAAAAATAAAACTTACAAGTTAGCGTTCTCTTGTATCATACCATACTACTTTTCCCACCACGGAGTAACATAGGGGTTACGACGCCTATGCTCGGACACAAACGGAATTCACGCCACACACACACACACACACACACACACACACACACACACACACACGGCGAAGATATCAGCTCTTCAAGCTCACAAAGTGTTGCATTTTCAGCAAAGATACTTAAAGGACCACTTCAGCACTTTTTTACCTATCTTCATATAACTGGTCCTCACTAATGTTCATGATAAAATAGCACATTTTATTTCTACTCAGTCTGTGTCTCATAGAAGGGCTGTGGGCAGTTCAGAAACCCGTCCACCAGTGACATCATCATTGGGGAATCCAAGCTAATAGAAACTGCAGGCTTTCTATTCCTGAAAAGTTGCAATGCGAAAATGGAAGCCAACGTTCTCATGATAATACAAATCTAAATATATTTAAAAATAAATCTTGTTTAAAACATAATCTGCCTAACGATGATGTCACTGGTGGACGGGTTTCTGAACTGCCCACAGCCCTCCTATGAGACACAGACTGAGTAGGGGAAAAAATTGTGGTATTTTATCATGAACATTAGTAAGGACCAATTATATGAAGATAAGTTGAAAAGTGGTGAAGTGGTTCTTTAATTGGCAACGGCATACAGTATAAAGGGAGTGAGGGACAAAAGGAGGGGGCCTAGGATAGAGCCCTGGGGAGCCCTGATAAACTAAGTATATCGCGAGTCCGAATTCTAAAAATGTCCAGCTTTCTCTTGTTATATAAATGGTGCTCAAACATTTTCATGTCAATTGGCCCCAACATTATACTGTATGTATTGTGAGATGACCCCCATCTCAAACATATTTAGTTCCAATGACACGCAAAGAGCTGAATAAAAAAGTGGATAAAAAAAAAAAAATTACAGATGCTTTCCAGATTTTAAAGGGTTAAATGTCACAATGTTGATTGCAGAGAGGCAGCAATATGGCTATTCAACTGTAACAATCTCATTCATTTTCATCAATTCATCAATGCCCCCCACCCACCAGCCATCCTGTTATCTCTGCCATTTTGTAGTCTGGGGTTGTGGGATAAAAACAATTTGAGCTGATGTCTCAGTAACACAGAGAGAGACAATGAGGGATACACGAGCAAAAAGAGAGATGCACAAATAGAGACCAAAAAGGAGAGAGACAAATATAGACACAGAGAGAACAGTGGAGGGTTCAAACACAGACAAAACAGGCAGAGAGTATGGGAGGAGGGAGGGAGAGAGAGGGAGATCGAGAGACCCCAGTAAGGATTCAGGAATGAGAATGTGTACTGTGCTAGTTGATGACAGTTGGATTAAGTGACAGATGCCCTCTTGTCCCCAGGCTTGAACGGGCCGGTATTAGTGACAACAACACTGCTACTGTCACTATGTTTATGACTTTAGCCACCACCACTACTGCTGCTACCACAGTATGACGACTGCTATCATGACAACACAAACTACAATTACTATGGCTAGAGTATATGCAAAGGATTAAGTTCCACCGCTGTACATATCGCATACAAGAGTATAATTTTGCACCAGTTTTGGTTCCTCAACATTGTAGCATCAATAATAAACAGTAACAAATAACTAATAAAGAATAACCAATTGTAAGAAGAAAAATAAAGTATGTACATTGGTCTTAGCACACTTTGGGGTGCTTGAAGGTGCAGACTGTAACAGTCCATGGTTGGGATGACTATTAAGGTCTTGTGCTCTTTCCTCCACTGATGTGCTGGGCTGTCAGCACAACCCTCTGCAAAGATTTGCATTTGGGGACTGTACAGTTCCCATACCAGGCAGTAACCAGCCATCCTCACCACCCGGTGTCCAAAACAACAAAGTCCAGGATTGAGGTGCATGCACGCTAGGGGGTTGAGTCCGTACAGTAGGCAGTGGGCACCCGAGTCGGGAGGGGACCATGGCGTTGGGTCTGTACAGTAGGCACCCGAGTCTGGAGGGGACCATGGCGTTGAGTCTGTACAGTAGGCACCCGAGTCTGGAGGGGACCATGGCGTTGGGTCTGTACAGTAGGCACCCGAGTCTGGAGGGGACCATGGCGTTGAATGCTAAATTGTCATCTATAAACATTCTCACTATAGGAGCTCCTCTCCTCCAGGTGGGAGAGAGCAGTGTGCAGTGCCTGTGACTATGGCATCATCTGCGGATCTCTTTTGCTGGTATGTGAATTGGTGGGGGTTCCGGTGCGGGCGGCAGCCTGCTATTGATCAGCTGTTTTGAAAGCATCTGCTCACTATGGGGGTGAGGGCTATGGTATACGACAGACAGTTAAACCAGTTCCCCTGCTTTTGTCCGGCACTGGAATTGCTGTAGCCGATTGGAAACAGGAGGAGACCCTCGGAGAAGCATGATTGATTGTAAATGTCTGTGAAAACTCCCAAAAGCTGCGTGGTGCACGCTCTGAACACCCGCCCCCCACCCCCGCCTTGGAATGCCATCTGCATGGCCCTGCTGCTCACCTCTGATTCAGCAGAGATAGAGCGGCGAGGTGACGTCATCATCCATTCTAATGAGAGCAGCATGTTTTTATTGTCTCACCTCTTAATTCCCCTTTTGGGAGACATTATATTATGGTTGATGTCGGGCAGAAACCTCTTATCTCCGTATTTTTTTGTAAATTAACCTACTTGATCATAGTAGTACAGAGTCACGCAAAAGCATCCAAAGTAGCAGAACCGACACATTTTGAGCTTGTCGATCTGGTACTTTTGAATTTGAATCCTTAAAAGTAACAGTTTGACATGAGGTTTCCACCCGACAAGAGACGATATTCTGTACACTGCCCTGCGCTGCGCTGGACGCGCACACACGCACGCTCGCACGCACGCACACACACGCACGCACACACGTTAGACTTGCTTCTTGTACAGTATGCTTGTCTATTTTTGATCTACCATTGTTTTGAGAGCCAAGACACACAATGGATAGTGTACTGTGTGAGAGTGCATTATGACGATAAACTTGGTCACTAATGAAAAACAACAGGCCCGTAATGTCCCTTCAAATGCATGAGGTAATTGTAAAACAAGAAATTAATACAAATATATATATATATATACACACACACACACACCGGTGTACAGTGGCGGAAGGTTCCTATAACGACAGTGGGCGCCCACCTTAGAGTAGCACAAATATTTTAATGTGCCCACCCGCCCCGCAACTTATTATTATTGGCTTATTATTTTGCCAGTGGGTGCTTCGGCTCCTGCGCACCCGCGGAGTGTGTGCCGGTGTGTATATATATATATATATATATATATATATATACACACATTACATATATTATATACATTATATTTGTACTACAGCCTGCATGCACTTTATAGATACAAGGGGCATCTGTTAGATGTCGCCAGTGAGGTCAGCATTGTCATTATCATGTCACGTTTCTACAGTATGTCTCGTATCTTGTTGTCACATCACTATCCAGCACTATATGTATTCGCTGTAATAAACTTTGTGAACCTATAGCGTGATACTGTCTCCATGTTGCGTTATTGTTCTCCCGAGCCCGCCGCCCGGAATCAAAATAAATACCTCAACTGAATTGTCACACACCACCCAGCCTGTTAGAGCCAGACCGAGGTTTTTCTACAAAATCACACTTAACATGAAGTTTGAAAACCACTGACACGGCAACGGCACCACACGTTTTATTTCTTTTTAGAATCGGCCTCAGGTCTTAATGGGTTAATAATCCTGCGTGATTTTTTGTTTGTTTGTGTTTTCATCGGTGCTGTGATGATGTGGACCATATGGGCCATGAAACCCGTACAAGCCCCACAATGGAATCTCAAACCTGCATGACTGTGAGACTGAAACAAGGGCTGCTTCTTATTTGTGAGGCCTGTGGTGAAAGGTTAGCTTTCGTTGCGCTGATGACCCGCTAACGACCCTCACACATAAACAAACAGTGTGTGGGTGAATAGGGATTCATGAATAGAGAGAGTAGTGCTTCGCTCAACGTGTGGTCCGGGGACCACGAGGGGTCCAACATGGACCTTTACAGGGTCTGAGAGTGTACAAAGTCTCTGAGAGTGTACAAATGGAACCAATTTTTATTGTGTGCTGTACACTCAAGAGAGTAATATTGAAGATTTTACAGTGTAGATTAGGGTCCCAGAGATAGGGATGGGACGATATGGAAGTTACACGTCAGGATTACTGTGGGAAAAATAATAGCGATTAACGATATCACGATAATCAAAATATGCTTAAAACTTGAAATGCCACTTTTGTTAACCACTTGAACCACCAGCTACCCCAGCATCCCTATTCTATATATCAAACAAAAATAGCCGATCTACAAGCTCGAGTACTTGCGAAAGTTGCGAGCTTTATGATCTGCTATTTAAGTATAGAGGGTTTAAGTGGCACTGAATTTGCAGCCCAACAAAAGCTAATTCATCCTAGTGTATGACGGAGGACAATTTCATGGTAAATTTAAATCTCTGCAATACAATTATTGTGAACGTTATCTTTACAACAATAAATGATTATAACGACGATTATCATCCCATCCCTACCCAGTCACTTTATCCTTTAAAAAAAGGATAAAAAAAGCTAGTGGTTCTCATTCCTTCTCAAGCCGCGATCCCCCAAAATAATCATATTTGAACTTAGGACCCCCCAACATAATCATATTTGAACTTAGGACCCCTCCAAAATAATCATATTTGAACTATTATTTGACAATTTGGTCAATGTTTGACCAGTTTTTATAGTACATTTTGCTGATTACTTTTGCTGTAGTAGTAATTGTCTTTTTTCCCATTATTTAATTTGTTTGTTTTTTAGATATAAATAAATGGTCACTTCACTGTCACCTGACCCCCCACAACTCATGTGGGGACTCCCTTGGGGGTCCTGACCCACAGGTTAGGAACCGCTGAGCTAGAGGGACAGGAGATGAAGCAATAAGACAGGTCAGAGATGGAGTGGGCGGCTGCCTGGGGGAAACCAACATCCTCTGCTCAATACAGCTGTCTTTATTGGCACTGATCGACAAAGAGGTGCGCTGAGACAGCCAATAAACAGCCACCTTTATCTACATTCCAATGGTGGGAAGAATACATTTACTTAAGCACTACACTACTACATTTACTTAAGCACTTGCACAATAAGGACAACTTTATTTACTCAACGTTTCTGTCAATAACCACCTCCAGGCATTAAATAATATGTAAATCTGTACGAGTAACAAAGTGTATTTCAATGAAATTGCAAAAAGGAAAACTCTGCCGAGTCATAAAGAGACATGGCCTATGGGGGAAGTTACATCACAAATCACGATCCAAGGAATCCAGGGAAAGAAAACATTGCGAGGGGCTTTGTGGGCTTGTATAGCGCCACCATGAGGACCGGATGATCTCCGGCCCTGGCCTTTGGCCTGCCGAAGATAGAACTTAAACAGTCTGCTGTAATAGACATAAAGACAGCTCCTTAATAGCAATCTTTAGGCAGGTTTAGACAGACAAATCAGAGTACTATATGTACAAGACAGATTTCCTGGCAAAACAGTGTCATAAGTCATAAAATAATCATATTTGAACTGGTGCCGCCATCCTCCCCGCCCTGAAAAGCACTAGCATTCAATTGTGTTTGACTTGGTACCACAGATAAATATTTATTTTCTTTTTTTGAGGGGCATATCCAGCTTTTAGTGTACTGTGTGTAAACACAAACATTAAATGCCATGGACAATGAATGGAAGGTTTTGATTGTTTGTGTAAACACAAACATTGAAGATGAAGGTGAGGACGCAAATTCTAATTGGCTGGAATGAGATGATGTATTAATTATGATGATGAGAGTGCCCCTCACTTCACACAGGTGTGATTTTTAAGTATTATAAAGGTCTTAAAAGTCATTCACAGATTGAGAACCACTGGTCTAAAGTACAGGCACCGCTCCCTGAAGGCAGCTAGACTGTATATGCTGAACAGAGCACAGACAAGACAGGTCACCCGTCACCCATTGAGTGTGATGGGGAATTACTGTTGCGGTAAATGAGCCACTGCTACTGTAGCTACTGTAGGCTAGCAGGTCCCCCTTGGCTACTATTAGTAGCCTTTCTGTGTCCAGACTGTGGACTCAAGAGAAAGTGTTTCTTTCATGGCAGAGAGCGTTGGATATCAGAATGATTCAGGATGATGAATTCCTGAGCGTTTCCAAGGTGCATGGGACGCTTGGTTTTGAAGCGCTTGGTTTGATCACAGTGTAATCAGTGCTATTTGTACAAATAACCTACATCGGCCAACCGTTTGTGGATCAAGGCTGAGTTGAAAATCTTGAAAATGCCTGTACAGCCGACCCATGGGTAGGCCACGGTCCATTGCATTTTAACCCATTAAGACATGAGGCCGATTCTAGGAATGCCTTCTAAATCAAAGAGTTCTCATACTTTCAAGATTTTTCAAAAATGTTCAAAAACAGCAGATGTACCGAGTACAAGCTTACAGCGAGGCACAAAGTGAAGCGCTGTGAGTATACCGGTACTTTAACTTTCTAACTTTGAATGAATTTGTTGCCAATCATTTCCCTATAGCAGCAGTCATCAGCCACTGGTAGTGTGGTGGTGTTTACCTGCAGAAACACACTGCTGTATTTTGGTGGTTTGGTTTGGTACATAGGGAGTTTTTGGGGGGCTACCAAAAAACCACAGTGAAAACATCAAAATACAGCGAGAGAGCCATCTGTCTCTGCAGGTAAACACCACCACACTATACTCCAGTGGCTGATAGACGGAAATAAAGGTCCATAGACTTGGCTAGCAAACAAATTACACCCTAAGTGCCATAAACAAACATTAAAGTCCATAGACTTGGCTAGCAAACAAATTACATCCTAAGTGCCATAAACAAACATTAAAGTCCATAGACTTGGCTGGCAAACGAAAAACATCATTTAAGTGCTCTAAGCAAACATTAAAATGACATAGACTTGCCAAACGACACGTATTAGAGGGGCAGGGCTAGCGTCCCTCAAAAATACTAGGTCAAACTGTTTTCCACTTAACACACCCCGGGGCGCTCCGCTAAAAAATGCCACCTGCTGAGAGCACCGAAACACAAGGCACATTGATGGGAAGAAGAGCGCTCTTAGCGAGTTTTACCTTAGAAATGCATGCCAGAATGGAGCTGGTAGCTAAAAACAATACAATACAATACAATACAAACAATACAAACTAAGGCCTTCTTTGGATATATGTCAGTCAAATCATCACAGCAAAAGGCTAGCTAGCAGAATGCTCGCTATTTGTCCTAAGCCTATATGTTCTCTATTTCTTTCTTATTTAACCATTATAAATACAATACAGGAAGCATAAAGAGGTGAGGTCATATAATTAGGTATTCTGTAAAGAAAGGAGCAGTGATTGTTACAAAAAAAGGTATTACAAAGAGAGTGATTCTGAGAGTTACAAGTGGAACCAAATGTATATAACCAAATTACTATTTCTTTCTTATTCTGTTTTGTTTGTACCTGTTGAGAACTGCTTTGGCTAGGTCTCTATATAGCTGGTCAAGGTTTATCATCAATGTTACATCCAGGTTAAATAACCATAAGGGTCCATTTAATAGTTGCATGTTGCAAGGAGTTGCATGGCGACTTGTTGGTGTGGAGTGGGCTCAGGGGTCCATTTTGGTTCCTAACAATCCATAATTGATCTGAGGACCCCCTGGAACCCCCTCAATTAAGGATCAGCTGAGGACCCCCTGGAACCCCCTCAATTAAGGATCAGCAGACCCCACTTTGAGAACCACCGCTGCCTGTAACCAGTCCAGTAGAGCTATAGTACAGGTTGTACACACACACACACACACACACGCACACGCACACGCACACGCACCCACACACACACGCACACACACTTGTGTGCAACTACTAAAAGGAAACTTTTTTTAACCAGTAGGATGATAAACACATGCAGTTGCAGGTGCCAGATGTCCCTATCCTATAGTGCAGTGGTTCTCAAACATTTTTGGCTCAGGTCACCCCCGTAAACAACTTTTTCCATCCACGGCACCCTGGCCTGAATGACATTAGCCTATAGGGTTTAAGTGGTTAAAATGAAGTGACACTGATGAATTCCAAATATTATCAAAGTATTCTGAGGCACCCTCTGACCTGACCCCTGGACTGGTGTCACTTTAGGCTTAGGGTACCACGGCGCCCACTCTGAGAAGCCCTGCCCTGCATGGTACCCCCACCTATATGTTACCTTCCTAATCCATAATTTATCTGGGGACCCCCTGGAACCCCCAGTCAAGACAAGTAGACCTACAGTAAACCAAAAGGCACAGAATGCATCAATCAAACACACACACACACACAAACTTCGTCCAATCCACCTACCGGAACCCCGCGTGGAACATGTACATCCTGGGGCCCCCGCCAGCTCCGGCATACCTAGGCGACGTGCTGAAGAGGAAATCCTTCTTGATGGACACGTAGCTGATGAGCGACAGAATGAGCAGAGCCACGCTGAACATGACGAGCCCCAGGGCGCTGGCGAGACGCACCATTCTGCCGGAGGACGAGCCAGCCGAGCTGCAGCCCTGCACAGCCGGGCCGAGCCGCTGACATCCCCGGCGTGTGAATGCGAGGAGCGCGGAGGACGTGGAGGAGGCAGAGGACAGCACCGAGGACAGGAACCGCATCCAAAAAGAGAAGGCGAGAAGGATACGATATGGTGACGGACGATCAGGACACAGCGGGACCGAGTTGCAAGCAGCAGCACTGTGCACCCGGCGGCCGACCGAACGCGTTTATTAAAAGACCGTGAGAGGCGAGCTGAGAGAGAGAGAGAGACAGACGCCGGCTGGAAATAAAAGACAGATGGAGGAGAGAGGGGGGATGGACACAAAATGACTACATGAGGGGAGGACGTACGCCGGAGGAAGGACGACGAGATTCGAGAAAATGCGCAAAAAAAACGCATTTGACTTACGGAGTTTACGTAGCGGATGTTATCAAGCGGTGGGAGAGAGAGAGAGAGAGAGACTCAGATTTTACAGTCAGTGACTCAGACAGCAGAGATTTCCTATGTATATAACTATTTTTCGTAAGATAGTCTTTCATTAAACTTGCAATGTAGCCTAACAACACGGCTTTTAATGCCCTTTCATTTTATTCACATTCACATGCAAAATGTATTGTACACACTACACACAAATTGATTCTTCCAATTTTGCTTTGGCACATTGGCAATGTTTTTTTCCCCATATGCCAATAAAGCTCATTTGAATTGGGGAGAGAGAGAGAGAGAGAGAGAGAGAGAGAGAGAGAGAGAGAGAGAGAGAGAGATTGGCAGGAGCCAGCAGAAACAGAAAGTTGTTAAGTGGCGTCTATTTTTGATAGTTTATCTGTGTCAAGAGCTGCTATATTTAAAAGGTTATTATATTACACTCCGTGACAGTGTGGAGAGACTGGAGACAGGCCCCGCCCCCTTTGAGCAGCCATCAGTCGCATCAGTCCTAAAGAGAGACAGACAGACAGACAGGTAGGTTCTGGAGAGCTCTGTTGTCACAGACAATGTTGTAAAGTAACTAGTAGTAGGCTACTGTAGACCTGACCTGAGGCCAGTGGGGGGGGGGGGGTCAATGCAGGTCATCAATATGTCTGTAGTGTACACACTCACAGACTTGCATGACATTATAATGTCCTTATTTTGATCACAAGACCCCCATTGTCAGTCTCCAGGTTTTCTTCAGAATATGTACACTGATATTGTCAAAAACGTTTGACAAATTGTTAAATTGCAGTACAGTAAGTTTGATTGAAACCTTTATTTATTCTCGAAAGAGCAATTGAGGTTCTCCCTCATTTTCAATGCTGACGAGATTACATTACATACATTATATAAAACAATTTAAAGACATGCAGGTTATATACACACAAACAAATCTTCATGTAAGGCAAAGACATAATATAGACAATGAGACAAACATAAATTAAAAACAGTTACATATTGAGGTATGTTTTTATACCAATACGTTTACTCAAGTAAAGTTCTGAATACAGTACTTTTACTTGCAACAGTATTTTGTGGTATGATACTTTTACTTAACCTACTGTAAGATCGTCTTGATAAGTAACCTACTGGTGATTATCGTTGATCACATTGGAAGCGGGTGGTTATTTAACCCATTAAGACCCGAAGCCGATTAGGTATACAAATGCCTTCTAAATCAGTAGTTCTCAAACTTTGTTGTGCCAAGGATCTCTAAACTGATATATATTTGGCCATGGACCCCCAACTGAAAATCTTTTGTGCCAGGGACCCCCGGAAGAGAAGATTTATGTTAAAATAATTCAAAATGAGCCTATATTAAAAAGAAAACACTTTCACTTTTGGAACTCCCTAAAGGACCCCACATTGAGAACGATCCTCCCACAAGTTCAGAGGAAGGCTGCAAACAATGCACGTTTAAAATAGGCCAATACCCATGAATTATTAAAATTCAAAAGAGGGCAAAGCCATTTTAGAATCACCTGCTCAGTAACAGACACCCGGTACAGCCATTAAAAAGCCCTGCAGAGCCAATTCATGCCAAGAACACAATCCCCTACTGAACTGCTCCTGACACTCAACTCACACACATAATCCCACTCCCACCACTGAAGCACTGTGATCAAGAATAGTCTTAGCTATTATGTGTAAAGGAGCAACTTGGACACTCAGGCATGAAGGAAGCATGAGTTCAAGTCCGTTGCTCTCCCCATGTCCCCAATATATGGGGACTAGGTTGGCGGAGGGTGTGTAGACTAGAGCCCAGGATCACATTAGATAATTGACACAGGGGTGAAAAAAATCTGTTACAAAATTGTGAGATAAAAAATATTAAAATAATAAAATAATACAAAATAATAATAATAATAATAATAATAATAATAATAGCCTTAGCATTAGGAATAGGCTGACACAGAGGACAGGATATGTCAACTCTGTCACAAAATAAAATTACACTCCCTCACCAAAATAAATATTGTCACCAGTGAAGAAGAATTGCCCTATCTCCTGGGAGAATGTTCCTGCTGCTCTGCTGCTCTGCATAGTACAATACAGTACAACACTATATCCAAAGTGCATTCAATTCAATTTAGGCATTTAGCAGACACTCTTCTTAATCCAGAGGGATTTACAAGTAAGCAAGGTAAACACGAGTTAATACATCAAATGCGTTAGTAATCTAGGATCATAACTAAGAACCTAAGAAAATATGGGGCCCCCAAAATAATTACCTGCCCAGGGGCCCTTGTGGGGGTTAATCCGTTCCTGGTTAACTGATCTGAGCAAGTGGGAGGGGTTGTGGATTGGATCAGGCTTTGAAGTTATGCGGGCGCCGTATCTTTGGTACGGCCAACATCAGTGTTTACTGTTTTGTGTGTGATTGTTTTGTACGAGAACCATGCATGCTGCGGCATTCTGGATCATTTGGAGGGGCTTATGTGCACATGCCTGGAGGCCAGTACGGAGGGAGTTACAGTAGTCAAGTTTTCATATGACTGAGGTCTGGATATAATAATATGAGCTGGGCTGATTCCTGGTTGAGAAACGGTCTCACACGCACGTGCACACACACACACACACACACACACACACACACACACACACACACACACACACACACACACACACACACACACACACACACGCAATATAACTATAATATGAAATATTGAATGCCAACGTCTCTCACATCTACAGTGCATTGAGGTTGCAAGGGTGTGATGTAGAGGGAGAGAATCGACACTGGCGTATGATGGAGTATAACAAATCTGAATGACTATGAGTACAGATTTGCGTGATGTTTGGACAAAAGCTGTAGAAAACTGTCAAAAAAATGTTTTAAAAAATGTGCCTCCTGGTGCACAGGCCCATGTGAAATATATTAATTGGGGCAGAGGTTCTACTCTGGCATCCAGGGAGTGTGCCTGTGAATAGTTTTGCTTCCATCAAGCCAACGGTGTCAGAGATTAGCTGTACACAGACAGAATGACGGATGACGGACACACAGACGGACGGGCGGACAGCGTGCAAAACATAGTCTCGGCCAATGCCTTACAGCCTGGCGGAGACAATTGAGAGAGAGGGAGAGAGAGTATGATATGATATAGTACCATGGCTACTACAACTCCTGATTAAGCCTCCAAGTCGACTGGTGGACAAAGGACCGTAGTCTGACCTTATTGTATGCTGGGACACAATATCTCCTTCCTGAAGGTATAGCAACCTATATCCTTCATACAACACATGGCTAGTGTTTGAGGTGATATTCCTTGCTAATCTTAGGATGCTGTTATCATACATGGATGTATAAAGTTTCTGAAGACAAACATCCATACCACTCATAATAACAGAAGTGAAGAACAAAAGAAGAATCTGTCTACTACTGTATAGCACTAAAGGATCTTAGACGGCGAAGGAAGTAGATTCTTGGCTTCAATCTCTTCTGTCTTTTTTGTGTTAATGATGAGAGAGAGAGGACATGCACAGAGAGGTCATGTTTACATCCGGTGTGTTTCGTAAGCCAGATATGTAGGACAGGCAGACTGCAGTAGCAGCAGTGTTTATGTAAAGGTGTTGGTCGGTGCCGCTAGTGTGACAGATGGATGGTTCACAGAGGAACCCACGGTATGAATGGACCTTTTACATTCAGAGTTACATTCACACTCAAGATTTGTTGCCTGCTGGACAGCAATCATAACGGGATTGCTCACTTTTATCCTTCAAATTTCCCCTCTCTCTCTCTCTCTCTCTCTCTCTCGCATGCACGCACGCACGCACACATGCATGCATGCATGCACGCACGCACGTATAGAGCAGTTTGGGATAATGATGTGGATAACCTCACCTACTGACATAAAAATGTTACCAAAGCTTTGCAGCAAATGGAGAGTATACAGTGCAGTATGCACTAAGGGGTGTGATGATACAGTTTAAACGTGTTTTTTTTACCCCGCCTTGGTAAATAAAGTTTTTGGGGAGCTTTCAAAACGGTGTGCAGACTTATTCTTTCGTTTGGCCAAAAGCCATGGAACTTGTTTACACAAGTGCCTTGACTCATGCGGAACACATCTGTCTGACTATATGCAATACGTACAATAAGCGGGTCTTTTTGCGGTCTGTTTGGGGTATATGGACAGCTGTAATACCACTGGACGACCTAAAGTGGCACTGTTGAGCAGCCTAAAAGGGCCATTCATTCGGTGTTATTGAGCAGCCTGCATCGCTCAGTTCACACTGGTGTGATTTTTCTTATTGCTTTGCCCCGTCTTATCGCTGCTTGCAGCTATATCTTCTTCTAAAATTGCTAAATACAACGCACAAGTACTTAATATTGATACTATTTGCATTGCAAAATTATACGATATACGATACAAAGTCAATGTTGCTGTTTACATTTCGATATTTTACGATGCAGTTACTATATCGTTACATTTATGTACTGTTCTGCAGAAACCGTGTCAAATGTGGTCTACCAGTCTAGTTAGTTAGTAGGACCCAGCCAGATGGTTCTCCACCAGGCAGTGGCGGAGCTAGGGGGGGCACTTGGAGGTGTTCAAAGAAGCCTGTAGCACCCCCAAGAAATGCTCAACCAAACATATTATTATTAATGACGCATAGCTGTGCATTTATTGCTTGTTTGCTGGGGTGTGAAATTGCTATAACAGAGCTGAAAAAGCCCTCCAAAGGCGTGTTGTTTTGGAGAATGTTGGCGATTGACAACATCAATAGGTGGTGGTACGGTAGGCGATATTGTCATCACCAGACTCATACAGTGTAGGCATATATAGGTGATGTCATCAGCCTCATCATAGACCCATACAGTGAAATGATAGTTTGGAACCAAATGGACCCTTATGGGTCTATAACTCTCAGAGTTAAATTAACATTGATTTTACAATATGAATTGGGGTCTCAGAGATAGAAATGCCATTAAATGGGGATCCCTCGAGCCTATATGCATGTCAAACTGGGGGTCCTTGAAATTGAACGGGTTGAGAATCACTGCTAGGGCTGTAAAAATCCTCTCTCATGGGGGTCCCTTGCATATCTTTTCAGGGTCCGCGGGCTAATTAGTGTCAATTTTGGGGGTCCTTGACATGAAAAAGTTTGGGAACCACTGGTGTAGTTGATGGATGTATATCCTGATTATCACCGGACCCACACGGTGCAGGTGATGGATGTGTTCTGATCCTTGCAAACGGCCCCCTGTTCAATGTATTGACCTGTATAATTAGCTGATTAACGGGCAGGTTGTGAGCCTATAAATCATTGGACACTTAATGGAGTTGGAACAATGCATGTTCAGGAGGGAAGACCATCTGCTATTTTCACTACTTCTTAAATGTCATTTTTGTAATTGAATTTAAAAAAAAAAGAAAAAGAAAAAATAGGAAACCAAATAATAAGGGGATATTTACTTGACCCCAACCCAAACTTGGATCCCTACCCACTGATTGCAAAATTTGTTAAATATTTTTGAGTGGTGCAACCACTCCAGCTATGTGTGTCTCTGGCTGGCTGGATGTGTCCGAGCCTGAAAATAGTGTTTGGTTGTGTCACTGTTGCGCAGCCTAACATACACGCACGCACACGCACACAAACTGTATATGTGATGATTTGGGGTGTGACAGTGCAGTACAGTGACAGTACAGTACAGTAGAGGGACCCCCTGGGGGGACTCCCCACACGGTAACTCTGTCATTTCTCAACCATTTCGGACGCGGGGCGGCTCGCCGGAACTTCTGGGGACCACCCGGGGACCCCCACATGGAGTTGCACCACTCACTTCACACAGGTGTGATTTCTTTTTAACAAATTGATCCCTGGACAACATACATTTACAGCACTGCACAGTGCACTCACACACACACTCATACATTCACACCGTTATTCTTTTTTACACTGAAATAACTGGTGATAATAAAACATAAGTGGGTGATTTGCTCTGATGGCCTCCATGTAATATGGTTGTGTGTCATATTTAATTACATTTTTTACGATTGTCTTTTATTAGAATATTAAATAATGTGTACTATAACTCAGTGGGTATAGTTAGGTATATTTATATGGGTAGTAATTTTTGGATGGAGACACATTACCTGAGACTTGTCGGGAGCAATCTGTAAAAATAATAAACTGTTGGGCCGAAAAGGTCAAGGTCGCAATCAAGGTCACGGTCAAAACGACACAATGAATAATATCTCTCAAGCTTGCAAATATGCTATGTATACTATGTTCAAAAACTGTTAAAGAGACAGTCTCAAATGAATGAATGAATGATTTGTTTATTTCGGACACTATTAAAAGACTAAAGATTATGTAAAATAAACATAATACACTTAAAATAAGAAATGTGAAAATAATGAAAAAGACAGCTTTATAGTTCACAAACTACTTCGTCCAGGACTACCAAATTGATATGTATTTGGCCACAGACCCACATCTGAAAATGTTTTGTGTCAGGGACCCCGAGGAGAAGATTTGTGTGTACAAAATATATATACCTGATTCAAAAGATTCAATAATAAATAGCAATGTACAATGTGAGTTTGTATATGCTATTTTATTTTTGACATTGAAATAGATAAAATGATTGTAATGCTATATTGACTACTTTTCCTGGGGACCCCCATGTAGATTGTCTATTTTCAAAATATTTTGTATACATTTTTAACTTATATGATTCTGCATAATGAGCACTTTCTACTTTTGGTACTTTAAGTACAATTTGATACCAATACTTTTGTACTTTGACTCAAGGAAAATTTGTACTATTACCTGTATAATAATAATATTTCTACATTGCAGTATTAATATACGTTTACTTGTAAGTAAAACATGTGAGTACTTCTCCGTGTCCCTGGAAGCTGCAGTCTCCTTTACACTGGCTGTAATGACCGCTGGCATTTCATCATCACTGATCTTTATACTGCCATCAGTCCCTCAACACACACGCACGCACACACACACACACACACACACACACGCACGCACATGAAATATTATAGTGTACACACATGCCAGCACACACACAAACATGCTGGAACACACATAAGAAAAAGGACAGAGGTTTTAAGACATGGCGTGTCTGTCAAACATATACTGTACATGTAAAGTTAATTCAATTTTATAGTTGATTTAACAAAAATTTATGATGGTGTTGATGGTGTCATAATGCTTGATGCTTGATGCTTGGTTGCATGCTGAAAATAGCAGATCAACGCGTCGCATTTTGAACTTGTAGATCTGCTACTTTCAGAGCACACACACCTGAGCGCAAACGAACACAAAATGACGTGTCTTTTAGTTCTACTGGATCTCTCCTCCAGTCCTTCCTTTAGTATAGTTTCGCATTTTGAAAAGCCGCCATTTCGCATTTTGAAAAGCCGCCATTTCGCATTTCGCATTTTGAAAAGCCGCCATTTCGCATTTTGAAAAGCCGCCATTTCGCATTTCGCATTTTGAAAAGCCGCCATTTCGCATTTTGAAAAGCCGCCAAATGACTAAATTGTCAGTAATAGCCATAGTTTTAGTCATCATACAGTAGCTTATTATTTTTTCGCCATAGTTTTAGTTGACGGAATCAACACTGGACTACAGTGAACATGTTCATATAGTCGCACTAAGCTGCTCAGCTATGCTGTGCTGTGCTCACCTTGGACGTGTGTCAGCATATGGTCTGACCTTCATGTCCACGCTCCTCGCTGCCATAACTCTCCGGTTCCCCCTGGTTTTGACACCTGGGCATCTCTCACCTGCTCTTTGTTGTCAGACAAATCAGTGCCGCGGCAAGAGAGGCGAATGGCGGGGTGCTTGGTGGCTCAGCCGGTTCCATAGCAGTGGGCCGGGACCCATGTTTTGGGGCGGCGAGTAAATATTCTTTCCATTTCCTACATTAAAAATAGGCCTATTTAAAAACAAATAAATGAATAAATGTTTAAGAAGTAGTGAAAATAGCAGATCCACAAGCTCACAAAGCGGCATTAAGCGACGTCTTGTGAGCTTGTAGATCGGCTCTTTTCACTATAGTTTGGGTCCCGGGCAAATGCCTTAATGTCTCTTTTGGGTCTTGAGCTCTGTGTACTGTACACAGAGCAGGCAGACCTTGTGAGCACAAAGACAAGGTTACAATCAGGGGCTCATCAATATGTCCGTAGGCCTACATGGACAAAATGTGTCCGTGGCAAATGTTTGATTATTTTTAACACACCATTATAATGTTCTTATATAGACCCAATTAGTGTCACAGTGCAAAGGCAGGAGCTTTAGGACCCACTAGCAGACAGACAGGCGCAGGCAGATGAGCTTCAATGCAAGGTTTTTATCTAAAAAAAAAACCATGCCACAAGGAATACAAGGAACTTGAAGTACATACAGTGCACTGGGAGTTAAATCATGGATACACGAGGAGAACACGACTGACATAAAGTGACGAACTAGCAAGGAACTGAACAAACAGGGGAGTATAAATAGACACAGACTAACTAGGCACAGGTGAAACAAAACTCAAAATGAAGACAGGGATTGGCTGGGGGACTAAGAGGACACAGGTGGAAAACAAAGACTAATCACAATACAGGTTATAGACAAGGCAGGTACAGAACTACAGGGGCAGACAGGAAGGCACAAAAAATACTACAAAATAAAAGGTACACAAGTTAAAGGTGAAACTCAAACTGGAACTAAGACACAGGGAAAACACAATACTTCAAAATCACAGGAACACAACAGAAGGGTAAAACAATAACAAAAACCAAGAAAAGGGTACACAAGAAAACATAACACGTCACGGACCGTGACAATTAGTGAATGTCAAGTCTCCAGGTTTTCTTCCGAATATGTATGACACTGATTTACTATGATGGCACATTTGGAGTCCAACTAGTGGTTCTGAAATTTTCAAAGACCCTCTTAACTCTGAGAGTGTACACTCTCGTCTCACTCTCGTCTCTCAGAGTTATGGACATTCAGGGCTCTCTTCATGTATTATTGCCCAATCATTTCTGTATGTCCATGGCAAAAACTGAATTTTGACAAAAATGTCCACCACAAGCCAATTCCAACCCAACCCACAGGGCTTGTATTGGGCCTGCAGGCGCAGAGGATCCATTCCTCTGCTTTAGATTGTTTTACTCAATTTCATATTATTCCCAATAAAACAACCAAACAGAATAGCTACAGCAAAATACAAATGAAAACAAATTGTGCAGAATAACTTGGCTTGAAATCACAAAGGGGAAGCTATCAATCTCGAAGATCAAACTGCTGAAAGGACCAAGTGTGTGTGTGTGTGTGTGTGTGTGTGTGTGTGTGTGTGTGTGTGCGTGCGTGCGTGCGTGCGTGCGTGCGTGCGTGTGCGTGTGTGCGTGCGTGTGTGTGAAATAAAATAAAACTAAATACATGGTCAATCGAGGATAAAAGGGTCAATAATAGGGTTCATAAAACAATAAAAACAATTATGACTTAAAATGAAGGTCCATAAAACCCCCAAAGTCCCTGGAGTCCGCAAAGTGCACCTTGCTTGATTTTTTAATGTCCATAAAGTGCCTTTGGTGTGTGTGTGTGTGTGTGTGTGTGTGTGTGTGTGTGTGTGTGTGTGTGTGTGTGTGTGTGTGTGTGTGTGTGTGTGTGTGTGTGAGAGAGAGAGGTGGGGGTCATATTTCCTGTGACTTTTAGAGTCTGACCACCTGGGGGGAAAGCTGTTCCTCTGTCACCCAGGCATCCTTATTTGGCCATGTTAGCTGTTATCTTGTGACTGGACATTTTCAGCAAACACATGTGGTGGTTGGGAGATGAATCAACACTTAATTATAATTCTGAAGAAATCATTCTCTAACTCTAACATTTCAGCTACTAGCCCACGCAATTTCTACACAGAAACTTTGTGTTCTACTTCAGAATCGGAATGCAGAGATTATGTAATAATTATGTAAGAGGGGAAAAACGGACTGGACCAAGAATAGACCCATGGGTTCCAACCGGTCAGCTGAAGAATTATAGGTTTAAGTTGTAACAGATGTAACAGAGTAAGCTGGATAGTGGATATACGACATTTGACACTTAATACAATTAAGGCTCTGGGAATGAGGGAAGGAAACAGGAGGAGTGGGCAGTCGTGGAAAAAGTAAGCTATTCAAATGTTTTACTTAAGTAAAAGTATCAATAGAGTATCAAAACTTGAACAACTCTGCCGGTGTACAAATATAGCCAACACAGAAAGAAACTTTTCAGTATTGCCCATGTTGCTTCTGAGATTATCGGACTTCCCACACCCAGCCACACGGAGGCTTTAGAGTGACACGCAAACGTTTAGCGGTGAAGCTTGCACGTCTATCTGCGCCATCAGCGTGTCTGTGTGTGCACTGCAGTTTCTCGAGAAAAACTCACTTCTGGTGTTACTTTGGGGGAGAAGAGAGCAGGTACGGTACATCTTTTGGGCGAAGCTAGCTATAGACTGCCTCTTATACTGCCCCATTTTCAAAGAAGGTGATTCATCAGAGCCAGGCACTCGGTTTAATGTTTGTCTTTAGTTCAATGTTTGTTTTAAAAACTCCATTGGC
Source organism: Protomyctophum bolini (assembly GCF_963924005.1). NCBI lineage: Eukaryota > Metazoa > Chordata > Actinopteri > Myctophiformes > Myctophidae > Protomyctophum > Protomyctophum bolini. Next base: position 17,004,082 of record NC_137883.1, on the reverse strand, counting down.
AATGAAGAGGGTTGGTTGGGTGGATTAAAGGAAATGCCTCTATGTATATGTATATGTAATTTGTAAGTTGATTAGCGGTATACTGTGGTTACTTGCCTATGCCCCGTTTGTATCGTATGACGTCAGGGTATAACTGGTATAACTAGCTCTCAATGATGACGTAATAAAGATGTGGATTAATCGGCTTTCGTTGGTGACGTATATACTGTATGTCGGGTGGATTAAAGGAAAGGTGAAAGGTGGAAAGGAAATGCCTCTATGTATATGTAATTTGTAAGTGGATTAGCGGTACACTGTGGTTACTTTGCGTATGTAGATCTATCTATCTATCTATCTATATATCTATCTATCTATCGATCGTGTCTTTCAGTTGTACAGTGAACTTGTGCTCTAGTCCAGTGCTTCTCAAACTCCTCCCCATTTCACGGACCTCTATAACTCAGAGAGTGAACAACAAATGGAACCATTTGCTTCCATTTGTACTCACTGAGTTCCAGACCTGTAAGGGTCACTTTAGTCCAGGAACCCAGAAGAGTCCCTGGACGTCACTGAGAACCTCTGCTCATAGTATACTGTATACTGTATGTGGTCACTGGTTGGACCTGGCCGAAGGCTGAGGGGTCAAATGCATTCCATTTGAGAGGAGAGGAAGATGAATGGAGGTATTACATGATGGGAGATGGCCTCCATTCCATAACCTATATATACTCTCCATCCCTCTGTCCCTCATTCTCCCCATCACTCATCTCTCGCTCTCCCTCCCTCCCTCACTCTGTCCTTCTGATGTCACTGCTCCACCCCTCCTACAGTTATCACCTTCTCTTCTCTTCTCTTCTCTTGTTTCTACAAATGATTGTCAACAGATCATAATAATGTGTGTGTGTGTGTGTGTGTGTGTGTGTGTGTGTGTGTGTGTGTGTGTGTGTGTGAGAGAGAGAGAGAGAGAGAGGGGTCTCGGGGGTTGGGGGGTGTCCTCTCTGATTGCAGAAGCCGCCCCGGATGATCAATTTCCTCGTGTTCGTGACTCGAGATGACCAGTATCAATCACATGTACCCACAGTCTCACAGGAACAGACGGACGGACGGACGGACGGACGGACGCACGCACGCACGCACGCACGCACGCACACACACACACACACACACACACACACACACACACACACACACACACACCAAACTCATTCATTAGAGAGTCAATCACAGAGACATAGAATTGGAGAACGCAAAGAACAGAGAAACAACATACATTTTAAGTCTGTGATCCATTATAGACAGTCACTGTTAAATGCTTCATATAGAGATGATGTTAAATCAAGGCTTCAGTAGGCCTGCAGTAGTTGATGAGCACTGTTCATTTGTTTACATTGTGTGCGACAGTTAAACAAAGAATAGGTTTGTAATTTTGAGCATGTTTCAATACATTACAAATACCCGATCTACAAGCTCACAACTTGTGAACTTGTAGATCTGCTACTTTCACTATTTTTGCATGACACCCTTGTACGATAAAATATAGAATGATGCTACAGTAGTTAATCGATTCGTTGAAATATACTGTAGGCCGCCGTCTACACATGTTCATATACATTAATATACTTCTCGGTTATGCAATTAATAGAAAAAGCAAACAATAGAATAATAGCTAAGAACATAATGGATAGTTGCAGCCCCAATGTATGCCTTATACATCTAAACACAGAAGCACATAGGTAGCCTGACACTCAGCCCAAATTTTCATTTCGTTTCACTTCATTATTCTGAACATACATTTTTAATGTGGCTAGCGATTCAGGGGCTGGAGCCAGGCTAGCACATAGGAGGAAGTGGACTAAGAAACGGGAGGAGCAAGACCGAGTTCCTGTTTCTATACACAAAAAATGGAGGTGGCACCCCCAGAGGAAAGAAACTAAGCAAATTATATATCCCACCCCCCCTGCCCCTTTTAACGAGTGGGTTCCCAGATTTAGCCTGGTAAACCATCCCAGTTGTGTGAATTCACACGTTCACGTGACCGGGATGACACAACCAAATGACACCCTGTTGAAACACTCTTCAGCACAGAATCATAGAGAGTAGATGTTAACCAGCCAGTTGGACTTTAAGCCTGTTAAGACTTAAGAGGACATTATGTATTAATCATGTGTAGATAAGGAAATTACCTGTTTGAATGATGATCAATACCTCTCCAAACATCCAGTATAAACATCGACCCCTCTGATGCTTGACTGCTTAATCATTGACTGTTGGAGACTCACCTGAAACAAAGGCTGGGTGTGTGCGTGTGTGCGTGCAGGTGCGTGTGTGTGTGTGTGTGTGTGTGTGTGTGTGCAGGTGTGTGCGTGCGCGTGCGTGCATGCGTGCGTGCGTGTGATAAATAGGCTTAAAGCGATATAACAATGAGAAAGAGATATGTGTGGTTCTATGCCTGCAAGTGTGCATGCCCATCCATGTCTCTGTGTAAGCATGCTGGTTATGCACATTGTGTGGATCACTGTTTGCTTATGTGTGAGATGTATGTGTTTAGTATGGTTTGCACACACGCACGCACACACTTTAATCATTTATTTATGTCCAGAAGTACATTGACACAAATATTACAATGTGCTGTAATAAATTGTCATAAAACTCCTGGACAAATACACAAACCCCCTCAGGGTATAAGTAACAATATCTACCCCTCAGGGTAAGTAACAATATCTTTGCCATGTTTGACGGCTAACATAATAACTAGAATTTAGCAATTTATCAAGCAGAATTTCTGGGCATCCAAAATATAACTGTAGGCCTATTATATTTGTTGCAATAAACAGACACTCCAGAAAAATGTGATTATGCGATCGCAAAATTTACTGCATAATCTTCCAAATTACACAGATTATGCAGGGTAAAAAAATCCAAAAGGTGCACATAATTGTGCAAACTACCCACATATTTCATAACTTCCCACAATTTCACTGCGTAAAATCATATAAAACAATCAAGGATTTTTGCCTGCATAATCATGATCTTAGCCCACATAATCAAGGATTTTTGGCAGTCTTTTTCTGGAGGGTCTACTGTAAATAAAAGGTTACTTTGACGTGAGTGTTCATGTTCCTGATTTAACTCAAGTGCTGGTCAGGGTAGGGGGTCCCCAGTTCAAATATGATTATTTTGGGGATCACGCGCTGAGAATCAATGCTCTCTAAGCTAGAGTCAAAGGTGCAGACCACTGCATGGAAGAGAAACTGATATGGTGTGTGTATTAACAATCTGGTGTGTTAGCAGAGAGGTGTGCAGAGATGTCAGGGTTATCAGTACAGACATGGTTATCAGTACAGACACGGAAGGTTTGTGGGACATTTGACCCTGGCAAGTATACAGTAGCACGCACGCACGCACACACGCACACACACACACACACACACACACACACACACACACACACACACACACACACACACACACACACACACACACACACACACACACACACACACACACACACACACACACACACACACACACACACACACACACACACACACACACACACACACACACACACACACACACACACACTCCCTTCATTGACATTGTTCCATAGTTTAACCATTGACCAGCCTGCAGTTTGCCCGATGAGTCATTCATCATCATGTCAACTAGAACAATGACCAATGGTTGATGTATTCCATCAGTGTTGCATTGTGGGCACAAAAGGAGAAGGTTATTTTAGTAAAAAGTCATCTTTTTTTAACCCTAGAACACTAATCATATTTTTGTTACACCATCACTAAACACGGGTATATTTTACCCAATGTAAAATATTCCTAAAAAAAAGATAAATTAAGTTGGGAACTTCTCCTTTGGTCCACCCATTCCTATAAGACATGTGAGAATGGTCCAGTAAAAAAAAAAAAAAAACTCCATTGTTGATGTATGGGATTTCTTCTCTATCACAATATCACTAATCACGCGTGAAATTCGCCCGGACACCTGGCTGTAGAAAAGAACAGGGATGTGGGCAGGGAAACAAACCTATACCTTCTATGATATCACTGAGCAAAAACATAATCGTCCGGGTGAAAATCACCCGTGTTTAGTGTTCTATAGGGTTAAAGATAATGTTGGGCTATTCATTCTGCCTTTATTAGGATAAGTGTGACAGTTGAGTACGGTAGACAGGGAGTAACGCGCAGCAATGGTCATCAGGCTCTGGAATCTATGTCTGTCTGTTTCTGTCTATTTTTTTACACTGTCATATACGACAGACTATATAAGATCCTTGAGACAAGTATAATGCATAAGCCTTCTTATGAAGAAAAAAAAAGATGAAATATGGAGATACAAGGTCTCTGCCTGACAGCGACCATAACAATGAATCACTGGCATCATTACTAACACACACACACACACACACACACACACACACACACACACACACACACACACACACACACGCCACCTAATTTCAGGGTACGTTGATGGGGTGCTGGGAGATGGAATCGTTTAACATTGTGTCCCTGTAGTCCTTTTGTGACATCACCTCCCACATCACCCTCACATTTATAATAATAACACAGGAACAAGTCTGTCAAAGATTACATCCCATGAATCACTTAAAGAGAGGAGAGGAGAGGAGAGGAGAGGAGAGGAGAGGAGAGGAGAGGAGAGGAGAGGAGAGGAGAGGTTCATGTCAGGGTCAAATGAACATTTGATTCCTTTAATTATTGATTGTTTAATCGTTCATTGGCTGGATTATGTTTTCTTTAAATCTAATATGTATTTCTTCTGTTCCTCCTTCGTAATAAACAGCAGTAATTGTAGCGCCACTAACTCCTCTGCTCATTAACATTAACAGTATTTAGGCATACACATCAGTGCTGAATGTCTTCCCTATATCTATAATATGGCAACATTTCAATGCTTGTATCTGACTGTATGAATGAGTGACAAACAAACCCCGTTGAGGGCTTTATATTAATATATCTCTGCTGTCCGGGGGACTCCAAAATGTTCATTTTTCAGGAAATGAAAAATAAGATTTTTTAAGGAAATTAATAAAACCTTATATTTTTTTTAGATATGCAATACTGATAGTGTATTTGTTTGTTTAACTATGTTTTATTTTTGTCATTATTATTTATTTATTTTCGTTCTGTATTTATTGTTGTCAAAACATTTCGTAATAAGATTTTGTTTGTATTTGTGCTGCCATGGGGATGTGGGGGGGAAAAATATATGTCAATTGTTTTGAAAATATTTCTTTGTACTGTAAAGAAAATCAATAAACATATGTTTAAAAAAAAAGATATGCAATACTGCCTCATCAAAGTTGGTGTTGTGGCATTAGATATTTTGGTGGTGAGCTGACCACCGGAGCTGAAATAACGTTGAGCGGTGGTGAGTAAAAACAGAGAGAAGGGCTGGAGCGGTGACGGTGGTTTGTGGTTTGTCAGTGACGTCATGTTGTAGTTCGGTGGTCACCTAACCACCGAAAATCCAGACTATGAATGTGCCTTAAGATTGTACCCTCGTTCACTTTGCATTGGACTCAGTTCCCCAGAAGCCCTTGCAAGCAGGAGCAGTGGTGGAAAGTAGTAAGTAAGTATATTTACTCAGTGCTGTACTTTATAAACTAAACTTTTACTAAAATGTTCAATACTTTTACTTCTACTCCACTAGAATACATCTCATATCGGCAAATATTGTAGTTTTACTCCACTATAGTATTAATACTGTTACTTCATGTTTTACTTTTTCCACCATTGGTCAAGAGTAAAAGATGTCATGTGTGTCAGAGGAGACGTTCAATTGTCACAATACCATTCCCTGCAGGACTGTGTGTGGGGTCAGCAGGGACACCACTATTATACAGTATGTGTGTGTTTGGGGAAAACTGGGAATTGGTGTAACGACTAAATTGGGAGAAAATGCGGAAGCCTGCCCACCTTTTTCTATGGCCCTGATACGTGTGTGTGTGTGTGTGTGTGTGTGTGTGTGTGTGTGTGTGTGTGTCATTGTGGTTGGGATCATTTAGCTGTATTCACACAGGATGTGGAGGTTTCATTAAAGTAATTGGAGTCTGAAATGTGTGAAAGAAAGAAAGAAAGAAAGAAAGAAAGAAGAAAGATGACCCATGAGAGGAGTGGACCTCCTGTCCCACAGACAGAGGAGTGGACCTCCTGTCCCACAGACAGAGGAGTGGACCTCCTGTCCCACAGACAGAGGAGTGGACCTCCTGTCCCACAGACAGAGGAGTGGACCTCCTGTCCCACAGACAGAGGAGTGGACCTCCTGTCCCACAGACAGAGGAGTGAACCTCCTGTCCCACAGACAGAGCCAGACAACACTCTGGGTTTCCTACAGAGAAATGAAACACATCACTAATGGTTGATCACAAACATTACCCAGTCCACACACCTCTGTTCAGTCATACATTATACAGTGTCAATATGGGACTGGGCTCTGTGTGTGTGTGTGTGTGTGTGTGTGTGTGTGTGTGTGTGTGTGTGTGCGCGCGCGTACTTGTGTACTGCATGTGTGTGTGTGTACATGGGTGAGAGCGCATGCATGTGCGCACGTGTTGAAGTGACTTGTTTATATAGATAGATAGATAGATAGATAGATAGATAGATAGATAGATCCACCGTTCGATCTGACACACACGCAGCCGTGCACGTGCACACACACACACACACACACACACGGTTAACCCTCCCTCTCATGTCCTCATTAACCCTCCTATACAACAAGGTCTTCCGTCCCCCCTCTACCCCCCCCCCCCCCCCCCCCGTTTATAACAACCTTGCCCCCTGTCCGCCCTCACCGCGGCACCGTTTAACTTTTTCAATTAAAAAAGGGAAGATGGTTCTATTAACCCCGTGTCTCCGCCTGCCATTCCTCCGGGCTAACGTTGTGTGGGAGTGGGCCGCGGGGACGGATAAGGGGGCTGCTCGTATTTCAGCGGTTTGAGGCGCTGACGGCCGACGGCATGCAGGCGGGGCCGGTGAATTACGGCAGCCCTCGTTTCCAGGGGCCAAAGTCATCTTTTGGCGCTCCGCGCTTGCGTCTGTCGGTCGGTCCATCCGTCCCGCACATGCCTGGCCCCAACTAGGACCTCGCACCCACAGTGTTGCCAGATCGGCGGGAGAAATAAGCAAGCAGGTCTACAAACACTTGTTTGCATGATCACATGACTGATCACATACAGTTTTACTGCTTTAACCCTGTATGCACATAATGCACATTGGCTATTTGGAATTTGCCGATCTATAAGTTCACAATGCGTCGCATCTGCAACGTGTTGTGAGCTTGCAGATCTGCTATTTTTAATTTATCTTTTAAACTTCATAATTTTTTTTTACTTTGGAATGTTTTGGAAATTGGAAATCCCTGGCACAACATTAATTAATATTTGTTGTGGGTGAGTAGCCAAATAAACGTTCATTTGGGGATGTTCTCGGCATGAAAACGTTCCAAAACATCAGCAACTATCTATATTTACAAGAAACTTTAAACAGAAAAATCACACCTGTGTGAACTGAGCGGTGCAACTATACATTTATTGTCATATAGTTACTGTACTGTTCTTTGTACTGTATGGTAGTGTACTGTGCTCTGTACTGTACTTTGATTCTTTTACCGTGTGGGGGTCCCCGGGGGGTCCCCGGAACATCCAGACCCCCAGGAACGCGCCCAGGTGGCCTGCCCTGATACAGTGAGCCTTCCCACGTCCGAAACGGTCGAGAAATGACAGAGTTACCGGATGAAGGAGAGGGCGAGGGGTGCTATAAGCAGACATGGCAACACAGTGGTCACAGGTTGAAGGAGAGGGCGAGGGGTGCAGGGGGGAAATGAGGTGTCCAACAGGAGGCTGATGCATGAACACATGGAGGGAGGAGGGTCATGATTACGACCATTCTTTACCTCCTTCTCTTGTCTTGCTCTCTGTCTCTGCTGAGCTGTCTGTCTGTCTGTCTGTCTGTCTGTCTGTCTGTCTGTCTGTCTGTCTGTCTGTCTGTCTGTCTGTCTGTCTGTCTGTCTGTCTGTCTGTCTGTCTGTCTGTCATGACGTGTGAGACCAGTCCAGACACATTATCATTGCAATATAACGCAACTACCAGTGGTGCAAAGAGTACTCAAATCCTATCAATACTGCAATAGAAACACTATGTTACGAGTAAATGTCCGGAATACTATAGGCCTACTTGAGTAAAAGTACAAAAGTATTGGTATCAAAATGTACTTAAAGTACCAAAAGTAGAAAGCACTCAGTCATTATGCAGAATGTCCCATTTGATTTCACAGGTTTTCAAATGTATACAAATACATACACATATTTAGAAAATAGCACGCGCGCACACACACACACACACACACACACACACACACACACACACACACACACACACACACACACACACACACACACACACACACACACACACACACACACACACACACACACACACACACACACACACACACACACACACACACACACGTTCACCCTGTGTCTCCTTAACATGGCCCCTCTCTGTTGTGCTACAGCAGCCAATCAATAGGCTGCATGTTGAGTTCCATTGTACTGACGCTTCCATGGACCTGAGCCCTAATTGCCTGGTTGTGTGTGTGTGTGTGTGTGTGTGTGTGTGTGTGTGTGTGTGTGTGTGTGTGTGTGTGTGTGTGTGTGTGTATGCGTGTGCGTGTGCGTGCATGCGTGCGTGCGTGCGTGCGTGCGTGCTTGCGTGCGTGCGTGCGTGCGTGCGTGCGTGCGTGCGTGCGTGTGAGCAAGCGAGTGAGTGAGAGGGAAAGAGCGACAGAAGTACTATGAAAGTGAAAGTAAGTTTAAAAAATAGAGTGCTGTGATTTTTTCCCCCTAAAACATGATCATCAGGTACTACCATATGCTATGATTAAACTAGGAGGAAGATGTTTTTCAAAAAAAATTACAGAAAGTGTTAAAATGATCTTTTTATGTGATTTTATGTGATCCACCTGAACTGAAGCCACACCCACAGCTGTTGTTCTATGATAAAGGGGGAGTGGTTAGGGGAGGGGAGGGGAGGATATTGCGATGTCACTAACGTGGTGTATTTCGATTGGGCCTTTTGACTCAAAGGCCAAAAATACACAGGGAAGACATGAATATTCTAATCACACCTTAGAGTAATGTTAACTCCATGGATACCAACAATCACGGTACTCCATCTCTCACTATCATCTTCATTTCTGACGCATTTTCAGCCGTAAACATAAACTTACACTGAAGAGAATTATGACACACTAAAGAGAATTATGACATTCTCATTCGGGTCTTAATGGGTTAAGCCAATAGCTGCTCTGTGTGCGTGCATCTCGTCAATACTTCCATTCTACCAGCCTGAAGGCCCTCAGGTCTCTCTGCTGCAACACGTTTATTTTTAGAGGGCCGACTCACATGCACACCATCAGCCCTGCTAGACACACACTGTACCACACCATCAGCCCTGCTAGACACACACTGTACCACACCATCAGCCCTGCTAGACACACACTGTACCACACCATCAGCCCTGCTAGACACATACTGTACCACACCATCAGCCCTGCTAGACACACACTGTACCACACCATCAGCCCTGCTAGACACACACTGTACCACACCATCAGCCCTGCTAGACACACACTGTACCACACCATCAGCCCTGCTAGACACATACTGTACCACACCATCAGCCCTGCTAGACACACACTGTACCACGCCATCAGCCCTGCTAGACACACACTGTACCACACCATCAGCCCTGCTAGACACACACTGTACCACACCATCAGCCCTGCTAGACACACACTGTACCACACCATCAGCCCTGCTAGACACACACTGTACCACACCATCAGCCCTGCTAGACACATACTGTACCACACCATCAGCCCTGCTAGACACACACTGTACCACGCCATCAGCCCTGCTAGACACATACTGTACCACACCATCAGCCCTGCTAGACACAAACTGTACCACACCATCAGCCCTGCTAGACACATACTGTACCACACCATCAGCCCTGCTAGACACATACTGTACCACACCATCAGCCCTGCTAGACACACACTGTACCACACCATCAGCCCTGCTAGACACATACTGTACCACACCATCAGCCCTGCTAGACACACACTGTACCACACCATCAGCCCTGAGAGACACATACTGTACCACACCATCAGCCCTGCTAGACACATACTGTACCACACCATCAGCCCTGCTAGACACACACTGTACCACACCATCAGCCCTGAGAGACACATACTGTACCACACCATCAGCCTGCTAGACACACACTGTACCACACCATCAGCCTGCTAGACACACACTGTACCACACCATCAGCCCTGCTATAGACACATACTGTACCACACCATCAGCCCTGCTAGACACACACTGTACCACACCATCAGCCCTGCTAGACACACACTGTACCACACCATCAGCCCTGCTATACACACACTGTACCACACCATCAGCCCTGCTAGACACATACTGTACCACACCATCAGCCCTGCTATACACACACTGTACCACACCATCAGCCCTGCTATACACACACTGTACCACACCATCAGCCCTGCTATACACACACTGTACCACACCATCAGCCCTGCTATACACACACTGTACCACACCATCAGCCCTGCTATACACACACTGTACCACACCATCAGCCCTGCTATACACACACTGTACCACACCATCAGCCCTGCTAGACACATACTGTACCACACCATCAGCCCTGCTAGACACATACTGTACCACGCCATTATCCACTGTCCACAATCCTCAGGATTATACAGTATATTAACCCTGAGAGTGCAAAGATGGAACCAATGGACCCAAAAGAGTCCATTTGGTTCCATGTGTGCACTCACAGAGTTACAGACAGGGTGCAAAGGGTCCAATTGGTTCCATGTGTGCACTCACAGAGTTACAGACAGGGTGCAAAGGGTCCAATTGGTTCCATGTGTGCACTCACAGAGTTACAGACAGGGTGAAAGGGTCCATTTGGTTTCATGTTATTCAGATATGGCAGTGGTAATAATGTGTATAAGTTAGCAGCCCAAATCTGATTTGTGGTCCATTCATGTGCAGTCTGAACAGCGTAAAGAAAACATGATACCAATCCGACTCCAATCTGGATTACGAAATCAGATCTGGGCTGGATTTGGACTGCCAGTCTAAAAGGGGCCAAAACTAGATCAGACGTTCGCAACCTTTTCATGCCGTGACCCCCACAAATAATCATATTTGAACTGGGGACCCCCCACCCGGACAAGCACTTGGAATTAAGTTGAAACATTACATTTAGTTTGATTTAGTTCAGTATTGTGAAAATAGCACAATGTCTGCGTCTTCCTTACGTAATATT